>NC_057812.1:544203126-544803126 GCF_018294505.1 Triticum aestivum | reverse complement strand
CTAACATGGCTGTGCGGCCATGGGCCCACATCGCCATTGGGTGGTAGTAGGATCTTTTATTCATCGACCTATACTCTGGGACTCTAACATCTCTTCTTTTCGGGTTAAACGATTTTACTAACTCCAACTCTAGGTTCTCGTAAATACTTTCTCCCAGAGAGCCCCTCGGTCCGAACGATCGCTTGTTTCACCAGAAGATTCCAAAGATACCGTACGATGTTCTCTTGAGACTATGTGCCATCGCTTTTACAATTCCCTACCACCAATGTATCCTTATGGATAACTACCTACATTTGTCATTCATACATTCATCCCCAGTTGATCTTGTTATTACAAGATACACCGGAATTCTCTCTATTGTTCCGAGAATACTTTGAGCCTACTGCCTTGCAGTTCTTTGCCACCTGAATACCCCTACGGATAATTCTCGCTCTTACCGAGTATCCACTCATCCCCAGTTGTTCATGTGTTTCACAAAATTCTTCTAAATACTATCCGATCTTTCGAGGATCCTAATTAGCCTATGGCTCTTGAAATGCTTGTCTGCCTGCATTTTGGTTAATTCCAAATGACTAGCAATGTTCATGGATGTCCTTGATTCAATATGTTGCGAATGTTGCAATCCTTAATCAGATCCTAGAATTCATCCTTTCGGCTCAGACGTCATTTTAAACATGAGCTCAATCTCGACCAATCAAATTGCCATCGATTGTACCCATATGTCTATTCAACTTATCCATTCTTAATCAGACTATTGGCTTCTGATCCCTTGATTTGGAAATGATAATTGCTTTGCATTTGATCTTTGAATTAGTCCGTTGCTTCTATAATCCAATGCCTTTGCATTGTTTCTTCCTCTGGTTGTGTGCCGATGTTCGCATCAGCTTCGTTATGGACCAACAAATCCTTTGTTGGATTTTGTCCGACAGTGCCCTTCTTATTTAATCACTTTGGAAGTTCTTTCCCTAATACATAATGCCATTGGCAAATCCTATCCTCTCATTTGGCCAACCATGCTCTGCTTTTGAGCTGGTGATATTTACTCTTGAAGCTTGTGGTTTATGCTTCTAAGATGCCCCGATGGGTCGAACCTATAATTTCTCTAAAATCGTGTGAACCTGAAAGTTTTCACGAGTCATACTCTTCTGGTACTTTGCCAGATAAAATTTCAACATTACAACTTCTTCAGAGACGAGAAGTGAATGAAAGGTTATGCATTAAAGAAGTGGGATTCGACCTTGAACTTTGTGTTCATGCCCATGGAACCGATGTGGAACTTATCATGGAAGCTTCTTGGAAAATATTTGATCATTTGGGTAATTCATTCGGTGTCATGAAATTGGATCCCTTGCAGCCATGGTTTCGACCATATTGTCCTTCTTTGATCCCATTTCTCGGGCAAGTTGAGTATTTGTCTTCTGCGGATCAATACCCCTGTCCCACCTTTACTTTGATCTATCGTCAAGTATTACACTCTGGTATCTCGAGAATATCATGGAATTGCATAACTTCTTATGGGTTCTTCATCAACTATTATTTCTCACTGATTCCAATTTTTCTGGGTTCTGGGTTGTCGTCAACCGAGAACATCGATAAGTGAATCGACTCCGCGCTCCGATATGATAACTCAGTAATTTTCGTTGCTTATGAGTTTAATAATCCTTCAAGTCATTCCTAGCCTGATTGGCTATATCCTTATCGTGCTAAATTTTAACTGTGCTACCTTGTCCTTCTTCCCGGAGCACAATTTTCGATGATGAGCTAAGCTTACGTCCACCGTCCTCGTCATATCATATTGCCTTGAACAACAAGCTTGATTCTGAGTTTGTGTCGTATCCGCGGTTCCAGTAGTCTTTTGCTTCACCATTCCTTTGCTTGATGTCATCGCTAGTCGATTACATCTTCATGTAATCTCTCGAAATTTGTGTCATAGTCATCATCAACATTCTGAGATTTTCCAAGATATCAATCCAATTCATGATAGGAAATACCATCCTTCCCCCTTGATGATCTGTGTTATCACCGACAACATCCTTGTCCTCCCTCAACACAAATGTGTTCAGTTTTTGGATTGAATCTTGAGTTCCTTGCTATCCAACATCTGTTCTTCTTTACCTTCGAGTATTACCATCTTTTATGTGAAGAAAGTGATGAGAATTGATCCACCTCTTAAGAATTATTGGTATAGTGATACTTCTCGCCATCACCATTCTTTCTTGGTTCCCATGTTGATTCTAGCCGGGATACCAACAGATGAATGGTGCTGCTTGGATTCTGCACTTCTAGCAACCATATTGCTTTGAAGTTAATGGTCGACATTTCATTCTTAGACCATTGGTTATAGAATCACCATTCTTACATCGGTCATGCTACCTAAGCCCATATTTCGGGTGCACCTTTCAACCAATGTTTAATTGGGTATGTTTTCCCCGAGCATACCTCATTATATCATTTGATCTGACAAATGTTATCTCCCTGTTCACATAATTGTGGAAATCCATATTTTGGAAATCTCGATGAATTGTCGCTAAATTCATCAGCTACCTCCTCGCCCTCTCCTTGTTTTAATGATGAACCCTTGGTTTGGTACTCGCTTCCATAGTTCATTTTCCCGACAATCTTACAATGTCATCTCGTCAAATTGTGTCGCACCTTTTATTCTCAGGCATCCTAAGTCTGAGGTATCGTGACACCAATCAGATCTGAATCTCGGTCAGGTATGATGGTTAGAACACTTTTCCAAGAGTCATACCATTGGTCCTTACTGTTGGAAATATGCCCTAGAGGCAATAATAAAAGTATTATTATATTTCATTGTTCATGATAATTGTCTTTTATTCATGCTATAACTGTATTATCCGGAAATCGTAATACATGTGTGAATACTTAGACCACACTATGTCCCTGGTAAGCCTCTAGTTGACCAGCTCGTTGTGATCAACAGATAGTCATGGTTTCCTGACTATGGACATTGGATGTCGTTGATAACGGGATCACATCATTAGGAGAATGATGTGATGGACAAGACCCAATCCTAAGCATAGCATAAAAGATCGTGTAGTTCGTTTTGCTAGAGCTTTGCAAGTGTCAAGTATCTCTTCCTTCGACCATGAGATCGTGTAACTCCCGGATACTGTAAGAGTGCCTTGGGTGTATCAAACATCACAACATAACTGGGTGACTATAAAGGTGCATTACAGGTATCTCCGAAAGTAGCTGTTGGGTTGACATGGATCGAGACTGGGATTTGTCACTCCGTATGACGGAGAGGTATCTCTGGGCCCACTCGGTAATTCATCATCATATTGAGCTCAATGTGACCAAGGTGTTGGACACGGGATCATGCATTACGGTACGAGTAAAGTGACTTGCCGGTAACGAGACTGAACAAGGTATTGGGATACCGACGATCGAGTCTCGGGCAAGTAACGTACCGATTGACAAAGGGAATTGCATACAGGGTTTGATCGAATCCTCGACATAGTGGTTCATCCGATGACAACATCGAGGAGCATGTGGGAGCCATCATGGGTATCCAGATCCCGCTGATGGTTATTGACTGAGAGCGTCTCGGTCATGTCTGCATGTCTCCCGAACCCGTAGGGTCTACACACTTAAGGTTCGGTGACGCTAGGTTATGAAGATATGTATATGCAGAAACTCGAATGTTGTTCGGAGTCCCGGATGAGATCCCGGACGTCACGAGGAGTTTCGGAATGGTCCGGAGGTAAAGAATTATATATAGGAAGTGCTATTTCGGGCATCGGGACAAGTTTCGGGGTTATCGGTATTGTACCGGGACCACCGGAAGGGTCCCGGGGGTCCACCGGGTGGGGCCACCTGTCCCGGGGGGGCCACATGGGCTGTAGGGGGTGCGCCTTGGCCATCATGGGCCAAGGGCACCAGCCCCTATAGGCCCATGCGCCTAGGGTTTCCCCCTAGGAGGAGTCCTAGTGGTGGAAGGCACCCCTAGGTGCCTTGGGGGGGGGGGAGGGAAACCTCCCCTAGGCCGCCGCCCCCCCTAGTAGATCTCATCTACTAGGGCCGGCGCCCCCCTAGCACCCCTATATATAGTGGGGGAGAGGAGGGACTTCATACACCAGCCCCTGGCGCCTCCACCTCCCCCCGTTACGTCTCTCCCTCGTAGTCTCGGCGAAGCCCTGCTGCTGTGACGCCCTGCATCCACCACCACGCCGTCGTGCTGGTGGATCTTCATCAACCTCTCCTTCCCCCTTGCTGGATCAAGAAGGAGGAGACGTCTCCCGTCCCGTACGTGTGTTGAACGCGGAGGTGCCGTCCGTTCGGCGCTGGTCATCGGTGATTTGGATCACGTCGAGTACGACTACATCATCACCTTGCAAGCTTCCGCACGCGATCTACAAGTGGTATGTAGATGCAAACTCTCTCCCTAGACTTGTTGCTTAGATGAACTCATAGATGGATCTTGGTGAAACCGTAGGAAAAATTTTAATTTTCTGCAACGTTCCCCAACAGTGGCATCATGAGCTAGGTCTATGCGTAGTTCTCTTTGCACGAGTAGAACACAACTTTGTTGTGGGCGTGGATTTTGTCATCTTACTTGCCTCTACTAGTCTTTTCTTGCTCAACGGTATTGTGGGATGAAGCGGCCCGGACCAACCTTACACGTACTCTTACGTGAGACCAGTTCCACCGACTGACATGCACAAGTTGCATAAGGTGGCTGGCGGGTGTCTGTCTCTCCTACCTTAGTTGGAGCGGAATCGATGAACAGGGCCCTTATGAAGGGTAAATAGAAGTTGACAAAATCACGTTGTGGTGATTCGTAGGTAAGAAAACGTTCTTGCTAGAACCCAATTGCAGCCACGTAAAAGATGCAACAACAATTAGAGGACGTCTAACTTGTTTTTGCAGCGATTGATCATGTGATGTGATATGGCCAGAAGTTGTGATGAATGATGAATTGTGATGTATGAGATCATGTTCTTTGTAATAGGATTCACGACTTGCATGTCGATGAGTATGACAACCGGCAGGAGCCATAGGAGTTGTCATTATTTTTTGTATGACCTGCGTGTCATTGAATAACGTCATGTAAACTACTTTACTTTATTGCTGAACGTTAGTCATAGAAGTAGAAGTAGTCGTTGGCGTGACAACTTCATGAAGACACGATGATGGAGATCATGATGATGGAGATCATGGTGTCAAGCCGGTGACAAGATGATCATGGAGCCCCGAAGATGAAGATCAATGGAGCTATATGATATTGGCCATATCATGTCACAACTATATAATTGCATGTGATGTTTATTATGTATTATGCATCTTGTTTACTTAGGACGACGGTAGTAAATAAGATGATCCCTTATAAAATTTCAAGAAGTGTTCTCCCCTAACTGTGCACCGTTGCTACAGTTCGTCGTTTCTAAGCACCACGTGATGATCGGGTGTGATGGATTCTTACGTTCACATACAACGGGTGTAAGACAGTTTTACACAGCGAAAACACTTAGGGTTAACTTGACGAGCCTAGCATGTGCAGACATGGCCTCGGAACACGGAGACCGAAAGGTCGAACACGAGTCGTATGGAAGATACGATCAACATGAAAATGTTCACCGACGATGACTAGTCCGTCTCACGTGATGATCGGACACGGGCTAGTCGACTCGGATCGTGTAACACTTAGATGACTAAAGGGATGTCTAATCTAAGTGGGAGTTCATAATTTGATTAGAACTTTATTATCATGAACTTAGTCTAAAACCTTTGCAAATATGTCTTGTAGATCAATGGCCAACGCTAATGTCAACATGAACTTCAACGCGTTCCTAGAGAAAACCAAGCTGAAAGATGATGGCAGCAACTATACGGACTGGGTCCGGAACCTGAGGATCATCCTCATAGCTGCCAGGAAACAATATGTCCTAGAAGGACCGCTAGGTGACGCTCCCGTCCCAGAGAACCAAGACATTATGAATGCTTGGCAGTCTCGCGCTGATGATTACTCCCTCGTTCAGTGCGGCATGCTTTACAGCTTAGAACCGGGGCTCCAAAAGCGTTTTGAGCATCACGGAGCATATGAGATGTTCGAAGAGCTGAAACTAGTTTTCCAAGCTCATGCCCGGGTCGAGAGATATGATGTCTCCGACATGTTCTACAGTTGTAAGATGGAGGAAAACAGTTCTGTCAGTGAGCACATCCTGAAGATGTCTGGGTTGCACAACCGTATGACCCAGCTGAACATTAACCTCCCAGATGAGGCGGTCATTGACAGAATCGTCCAGTCGCTCCCACCGAGCTACAAGAGCTTTGTGATGAACTACAACATGCAGGGAATGGAAAAGACCATTCCTGAAGTGTTCTCGATGCTGAAGTCAGCAGAGGCTGAAATCAAGAAAGAACATCAAGTGTTGATGGTCAATAAGACCACTAAGTTCAAGAAGGGCAAGGGTAAGAAGAACTTCAAGAAGGACGGCAAAGATGTTGCCGCGCCTGGTAAGCCAGTTACCGGGAAGAAGTCAAAGAATGGACCCAAGCCTGAGACTGAGTGCTTTTATTGCAAGGGGAAGGGTCACTGGAAGCGGAACTGCCCCAAATACTTAGCGGATAAGAAGGCCGGCAACACCAAAGGTATATTTGATATACATGTGATTGATGTGTACCTTACCAGTACTCGTAGTAACTCCTGGGTATTTGATACCGGTGCCGTTGCTCATATTTGTAACTCACAGCAGGAGCTGCGGAATAAACGGAGACTGGCGAAGGACGAGGTGACGATGCGCGTCGGGAATGGTTCCAGAGTCGATGTGATCGCCGTCGGCACGCTGCCTCTACATTTACCTACGGGATTAGTTTTGAACCTTAATAATTGTTATTTAGTGCCAAGTTTGAGCATGAACATTGTATCAGGATCTCGTTTAATACGAGATGGCTACTCATTTAAGTCTGAGAATAATGGTTGTTCGATTTATATGAGAGATATGTTTTATGGTCATGCTCCGATGGTCAATGGTTTATTCTTAATGAATCTCGAGCGTAATATTACACATGTTCATAGTGTAGATGCCAAAAGATTTAAAGTTGATAACGATAGTCCCACATACTTGTGGCACTGCCGCCTTGGTCACATTGGTGTCAAGCGCATGAAGAAGCTCCATGCCGATGGACTTTTAGAGTCTCTTGATTATGAATCGTTTGACACATGCGAACCATGCCTCTTGGGCAAAATGACCAAGACTCCGTTCTCCGGAACAATGGAGCGAGCAACCAACTTGTTGGAAATCATACATACCGATGTGTGCGGTCCAATGAGCGTTGAGGCTCGCGGAGGATATCGTTATGTTCTCACTCTCACAGATGACTTGAGTAGATATGGGTATGTCTACTTAATGAAACACAAGTCTGAGACCTTTGAAAAGTTCAAGGAATTTCAGAATGAGGTGGAGAATCAACGTGACCGAAAGATAAAATTCTTACGATCAGATCGTGGAGGAGAATACTTAAGTCACGAATTTGGTACACACTTAAAGAAATGTGGAATCGTTTCACAGCTCATGCCGCCTGGAACACCTCAGCGAAACGGTGTGTCCAAACGTCGTAATCGCACTCTATTGGATATGGTGCGGTCTATGATGTCTCTTACCAATTTACCGCTATCATTTTGGGGATACGCTCTAGAGACAGCTACATTCACTTTAAATAGGGCACCGTCTAAATCCGTTGAGACGACACCGTATGAATTATGGTTTGGAAAGAAACCTAAGCTGTCGTTTCTAAAAGTTTGGGGATGCGAAGCTTATGTCAAGAAACTTCAACCTGAAAAGCTCGAACCCAAGTCGGAAAAATGCGTATTCATAGGATACCCTAAGGAAACTGTAGGGTATACCTTCTGCTTAAGATCCGAAGGCAAGATCTTTGTTGCCAAGAACGGATGCTTTCTGGAAAAAGAGTTTCTCTCGAAAGAAGTAAGTGGGAGGAAAGTAGAACTCGATGAAGTACTACCTCTTGAGCGGGATAGTGACGCAGCACAGGAAACCGTTCCTGTGATGCCCACACCAACTGAAGAGGAAATCCATGATAATGATCAAGGTACTTCGGATCAGGTTACTGCTGAACTTCGTAGGTCCACAAGGACACGTTCCGCACCAGAGTGGTACGGCAACCCTGTCCTGGAAATCATGTTGTTAGACAACAATGAACCTTCGAACTATGAAGAAGCAATGGCGGGCCCGGATTCCAACAAATGGCTTGAAGCCATGAAATCCGAGATAGAATCCATGTATGAAAACAAAGTATGGACTTTGACAGACTTGCCCGATGATCGGCGAGCGATAGAAAACAAATGGATCTTTAAGAAGAAGACGGACGCGGATGGTAATGTTGCCATCTATAAAGCTCGACTTGTCGCTAAGGGTTATCGACAGGTTCAAGGGATTGACTACGACGAGACATTCTCTCCCGTAGCGAAGCTAAAGTCCGTCCGAATCATGTTAGCAATTGCCGCATACTATGATTATGAGATATGGCAGATGGACGTCAAAACAGCATTCCTTAACGGGCATCTTAAGGAAGAACTGTATATGATGCAGCCAGAAGGTTTTGTCGATCCTCGGAATGCTAACAAAGTATGCAAGCTCCAGCGATCCATTTATGGACTGGTGCAAGCATCTCGGAGTTGGAACATTCGCTTTGATGAGATGATCAAAGCGTTTGGGTTTATGCAGACTTATGGAGAAGCCTGCGTTTACAAGAAAGTGAGTGGGAGCTCTGTAGCATTTCTCATATTATATGTAGATGACATACTCTTGATGGGAAATAATATAGAATTTCTGGACAGCATTAAGGCCTACTTGAATAAGTGTTTTTCAATGAAGGACCTTGGAGAAGCTGCTTATATATTAGGCATCAAGAATATAGAGATAGATCGAGACGCCTCATAGGTCTTTCACAAAGCACATACCTTGATAAGATTTTGAAGAGATTCAGAATGGATCAGTCCAAGAAGGGGTTCTTGCCTATGTTACAAGGTATGAGACTGAGCTCAGCTCAGTCACCGACCACGGCAAAAGATAAAGAAGAGATGAGTGTCATCCCCTATGCTTCAGCCATAGGATCTATTATGTATGCCATGCTGTGTACCAGACCCGATGTAAACCTTGCCGTAAGTTTGGTAGCAAGATACCAAAGTAATCCCGGCAAGGAACACCGGACAGCGGTCAAGAATATCCTGAAGTACCTGAAAAGGACAAAGGACATGTTTCTCGTTTATGGAGGAGACGAAGATCTCGTCGTAAAGGGTTACGTCGACGCTAGCTTCGACTCAGATCTGGATGACTCTAAGTCACAAACCGGATACGTGTATATGTTGAATGGTGGAGCAGTAAGCTGGTGCAGCTGCAAGCAGAGCGTCGTGGCGGGATCTACGTGTGAAGCAGAGTACATGGCAGCCTCGGAGGCAGCACATGAAGCGATTTGGGTGAAGGAGTTCATCACCGACCTAGGAGTCATACCCAATGCGTCGGGGCCGATCAAACTCTTCTGTGACAACACTGGAGCTATTGCCCTCGCAAAGGAGCCCAGGTTTCACAAGAAGACCAGGCACATCAAGCGTCGTTTCAACTCCATCCGTGAAAATGTTCAAGATGGAGACATAGAGATTTGCAAAGTGCACACGGATCTGAATGTCGCAGATCCGCTGACTAAACCTCTCTCGCGTGCAAAACATGATCAACACCAGAACTCTATGGGTGTTCGATTCATCACAATGTAACTAGATTGGTGACTCTAGTGCAAGTGGGAGACTGTTGGAAATATGCCCTAGAGGCAATAATAAAAGTATTATTATATTTCATTGTTCATGATAATTGTCTTTTATTCATGCTATAACTGTATTATCCGGAAATCGTAATACACGTGTGAATACTTAGACCACACTATGTCCCTGGTAAGCCTCTAGTTGACCAGCTCGTTGTGATCAACAGATAGTCATGGTTTCCTGACTATGGACATTGGATGTCGTTGATAACGGGATCACATCATTAGGAGAATGATGTGATGGACAAGACCCAATCCTAAGCATAGCATAAAAGATCGTGTAGTTCGTTTTGCTAGAGCTTTGCAAGTGTCAAGTATCTCTTCCTTAGACCATGAGATCGTGTAACTCCCGGATACCGTAAGAGTGCCTTGGGTGTATCAAACGTCACAACGTAACTGGGTGACTATAAAGGTGCATTACAGGTATCTCCGAAAGTAGCTGTTGGGTTGACATGGATCGAGACTGGGATTTGTCACTCCGTATGACGGAGAGGTATCTCTGGGCCCACTCGGTAATGCATCATCATATTGAGCTCAATGTGACCAAGGTGTTGGACACGGGATCATGCATTACGGTACGAGTAAAGTGACTTGCCGGTAACGAGACTGAACAAGGTATTGGGATACCGACGATCGAGTCTCGGGCAAGTAACGTACCGATTGACAAAGGGAATTGCATACAGGGTTTGATCGAATCCTCGACATAGTGGTTCATCCGATGACAACATCGAGGAGCATGTGGGAGCCATCATGGGTATCCAGATCCCGCTGATGGTTATTGACTGAGAGCGTCTCGGTCATGTCTGCATGTCTCCCGAACCCGTAGGGTCTACACACTTAAGGTTCGGTGACGCTAGGTTATGAAGATATGTATATGCAGAAACCCGAATGTTGTTCGGAGTCCCGGATGAGATCCCGGACGTCACGAGGAGTTCCGGAATGGTCCGGAGGTAAAGAATTATATATAGGAAGTGCTATTTCGGGCATCGGGACAAGTTTCGGGGTTATCGGTATTGTACCGGGACCACCGGAAGGGTCCCGGGGTCCACCGGGTGGGGCCACCTGTCCCGGGGGGGCCACATGGGCTGTAGGGGGTGCGCCTTGGCCATCATGGGCCAAGGGCACCAGCCCCTATAGGCCCATGCGCCTAGGGTTTCCCCCTAGGAGGAGTCCTAGTGGTGGAAGGCACCCCTAGGTGCCTTGGGGGGGAGGGAAACCTCCCCTAGGCCGCCGCCCCCCCTAGTAGATCTCATCTACTAGGGCCGGCGCCCCCCTGGCACCCCTATATATAGTGGGGGAGAGGAGGGTCTTCATACACCAGCCCCTGGCGCCTCCACCTCCCCCCGTTACGTCTCTCCCTCGTAGTCTCGGCGAAGCCCTGCTGCTGTGACGCCCTGCATCCACCACCACGCCGTCGTGCTGCTGGATCTTCATCAACCTCTCCTTCCCCCTTGCTGGATCAAGAAGGAGGAGACGTCTCCCGTCCCGTACGTGTGTTGAACGCGGAGGTGCCGTCCGTTCGGCGCTGGTCATCGGTGATTTGGATCACGTCGAGTACGACTACATCATCACCTTGCAAGCTTCCGCACGCGATCTACAAGTGGTATGTAGATGCAAACTCTCTCCCTAGACTCGTTGCTTAGATGAACTCATAGATGGATCTTGGTGAAACCGTAGGAAAATTTTTAATTTTCTGCAACGTTCCCCAACACTTACATGGCCCGGTAAGGTGATGTCATCCTAGTACACTTGGCCGGAGGACCTATTGTTATAGTTTTCCTTTTCAGCCAGGTTAAACACTCTTCCATGAGGAAATTGTAAGACTTATTCTACCAGTTGTTCCTGATGAATCCTTCATGTATCCCAAGACTGACCTTTGCTTGAAGACCATGTCAATGCTCCGATCATCAATAAGAGCATTTGAAACAAAATGCTAAATTCTCTTTATCAGTTATCCAAACACCGTTGTATGTGTAATGCCATGAAATTTCTCTCCCCTTTCCTAAAGGGTTTTCTGTGTTGTATCATGTCATGGATATCATGCTCTGTTTGTCCTTGGGAAGGATATACCCCTGAAATTTGTGTTTAAACACATTTTCCTTTCCATTGTTTTGTTTAGTATGAAGATCGCCTTTTCCTTTCCGTTGTTTTGTTTAACCTTTCTTGTGATCCATATGATCTAAGCAGTAATATTCTCCTGCTTATGTAAACACCTTGGTGTACAATTCTGTCAGCAAGAGCCTGTTACTATTGTTGATGACATTCCGGTAACCACCGATGGACGAGAACTTTGCCTATTGGCCCGCCTCGTTCAACGAGCAGGAAAATGGTTCTCTTCGTCCCTCGCCCTTGGTACCGACCTTGTTGCCGACATAACTGACAGGCCACCCTCTGACATGCCTTGCTATCAAAACCGTGCAAGATGTCACCACTCCTCATACATTCAACCCACATGGTGGGCCCATAACCCATAGTTCCACAGGATAGAAACCGACTCTCCTGTACACCCCCTGTTCCCAAGGTTGTTCCTCGCGCGTGGCCTCATATGTAATTCATGAGCCACCTTCTGTGAGATCATCAATTTTGGTATTAGACACAATACTTATTCTGTTGCTTTGAACCCCTTTCACGCCATGTTTCAGGCATCGAGCGATTGCCTGCCCGCTTGAAACTTCGTATGGTACCTTCTTACTTTGCTCTCGATGTGTTTCATTTGTTCAACTCGAGAGGTACTCATATGTTCATTCTTGGTATACCCCCAGATGATTTTCCCTTGGGCAATGCTAGACACACGGAGGTTTACTTGAGGATTTTACGGGCTAACTGAACTGGACCAATAAAATTGAAGATTAGAGGAGGTTGGGCCCCACCCCGGCTGAAAATCAGGGGGGAGAAAGATTAGTTAGTTGAAGATCGTGTAAAGCCCCGTAACACGTCCGTGTGTGTAGTATTATTGTTTTCCCTTATAACATCCTATCGTTGTAGAGTTACCCCTTGTCCTTTCGTAAGTATGATGAAATTTCCGAAGAAAGGATGATGACTTCATCATGACGACCTGAAACAGAGAAATGAAGACATCATTGTAATGGATCGACCTCTTCGAGAAGAGCAAGCAAGACCGAGAAGATTCGTTAGAATTTCGTAACCAGAACTTTCCCCTTACTCCCCCTCTTAAATCTCAGGACGAGATTTCTTGTAGTGGAGGAGATTTGTAAGCTACAGTAACCACACACTAACGATGCCATGTCATCGCAATTCAATTCCTAAACCTCACTTTGATCCAAAAACGAATTCAAATTGAAAAGAAAGTCAAAATTTTATTTCTTTAAACGGTAAAACAAAAATGACCGATGGGTTGCAAAAATCCACTAACAGTTTTCCTGAAAGAAATCAACATTTTATGAATAATTAAGATGCCCTTAAACTAATTAAAATTGGACCAACAACTTTTAATTGATCCTTTTCAATTTAAATAATTATTTGCACGTTTCAAAATAACTTGAAGCTTGCTGTGCTAGCTCATAACATTGCATAGTATTTATGTGTCAAGTGCAAAACAGTAGCTAAAAGTAAAACATAAATAAATAAAGATGAAACGCAGAATAAAAAGGAAAGGGAACCCCCCCTCACCCGCTTTCCCTGGGCCTTAGACCGACAAGGCGCAGGCCCACCCCCCCTCCCCGTGCGCCTTTGACTTCCTCTCCTGTTCATCCATGGCGGTGGCAGTGTGTGCACGCCGTCCACGCCACCGATCGTCGCCGTGTCAAGCAGGAGACCCCCGACCCCATAGACAAACCCTAATCCTCACTTATCCCCTCGCGCTCTCTCTCTCTTTCCTTTGTTCGTCGCCTGAAGCTCATGGTCGTCGTGGCCGCGTCGATCCCGCGGCCACCGGCATCCCCGTCACCTGAGAGCATGCCCTGGAGTTTCAGTGCCATCGACTCCACCGACTACGTGCATCGGTTCGAGCTCGGACGCCCTGCTGCCTCGCCATCGCGTCGTCCTCTCCGCCACCGTCGCCGCATCTTGTTGTCGATATCGTCACGTCCGGCCACCCCTGCGCTCCCCGACCTCGCCATCGGACTTGCGTGAGCATCCCCTCCATTTCCCCTTGCTCCTCGTTTTCATTCGTCGCCGTAGATGCCCCCGTGCGTCGCTGTCTGCCATGGCTGGAGCCCCAATTCTGCACATGCTCACCCGCTCCTGTCATGTGTCCGCCGTGAGCCGGCCTTGTCCCGGTGCGCCCGCACCTTGCTGCTGCTTTGCCGCGGCCGCCCTTTGCCGCTGCGCCCCGCTGCTCCCGCGCTCGCTGTCGCCACGCCCGCTGCCAACCGAGCCCCGCCGCTGTTTTCCCCGACGCCGGCGCAGCCACCGGCCGCCTCCACACCTGCGGCCAACCCCCAACCGAAGCGCCTCACCAGGGGCCCTCCAACGCGCCCGCCTACGCCCCTAACGGTCGTCGGAGCCGGCCGGAGCCTCTCCGCCTCCCCCTGCTGCCGCTGTCATTCGCTCCCTTGCAGCCGCCCCGCTCGCGCGCCTCCTCCCGCGTGCATCGTGGACGCTCGCCTGAGCTCCGCCCCGCGCGCCCACCGGAGCTCCGCTGCGGCGCCGCTCGCCGCACGCAGCCCCCCCACCGGCTGCTGATGCTGCTGCTGGCCATGGCCGAGCGGCCATGGGTGCGTGCGTGTGTTCTGTGTGCGTGCGTGCTGTGTAGGTGTGCGTGTGTGTATGGTTAGGATTAGTTTAAGGGCTAGCAGAAATTAACTAAAGGCTAACCCCCTACTAATTACCCTGTTGTAACAATGACAGATGGGGTCCATTGCTTTGTATAAATATTAAATTTGTGTTGAAATTAATAGAGAGAATGACATGCGGGACCGAGATGCACTATTCACACCTTTGACTAGTCAATAGTTGACTGAGTCAACTGGGTCCCCTGGCCCCACAGGTCATAGGCTATGGCTGGCATCTGCTGTGTACACATAGCGTTTTACTATTTAAATCGTATTAAAATAATTTCAGAATAACAATTAAATCTTTTAAAATTAATATAAACTAAACCGTAGCTCGGATGGGAAAACTTTGTACATGAAAGTTGCTTAGAACGACGAGACGAATCCGGATACGCAGCCCGTTCATCCGCCACGCATCCCTAGCATAGCGAACACGCAACTTTCCCTCTCTGATTCATCTGAGCGAAACACCAAGGATATTGTCCCGGATGTTTTCCCCACTTCACCGGTATCACCTACTACTGTGTTAGGTCACCCCTAGCACCGCATATTGCCATGTTATGCTTTGTGATGCTTTTATGGCTCTATTATTTATTGTGTTCCCCCTCCGTTACTTCTTTTCGGTAAACCTCGAGACCGCGGTTGAACATGTGATCGACTACTTCACCTTCGAGGGTCTGTTTCTATCTGCAGAGCAACCAGGCAAGCCCCCCTTTGATCACCAGATATCGCCTACTCTTCTCTATACTGCTTGCATTAGAGTAGTGTAGCATGTTACTGCCTTCCGTTAATCCTATCCTGATGCATAGCCTGTCATTGTTGCTACAGCTGTTGATACCTTACCTGCAATCCTAAATGCTTAGTATAGGATGCTAGTTTATCATCAGTGGCCCTACATTCTTGTCTGTCTGCCATGCTATACTATCTGGCCGTGATCACTCGGGAGGTGATCACGGGCATATGTTATATACTTTATACTGTTACATTACTTATGATACTGTTCGGAGATGGGGGCTGAAGGGGCAGGTGGCTCCATCCCGGTAGAGGTGGGCCTGGGTTCCCGACGGCCCCCGACTGTTACTTTGTGACGGAGCGATAGGGTAGGTTGAGACCACCTAGGAGAAAGGTGGGCCTGGCCCTGGTCGGCGTTCGCAGATACTTCAATTAACACGCTTAACGAGATCTTAGTATTTGATCTGAGTCTGGCCATTGGCTTATACGCACTAACCAACTACACGGGAACAGTTATGGGCACTCGACGTCGTGGTATCAGCCGAAGCCTTTGTGACGTCAGCGACTGAGCGGCGCGCGTCGGGTTGGACCGCGTAACACAACTTCCTTTGTAATGGAGGTTGCTAGGTCTGCTCTCCGGTCGAGTTCGCAACGTGTAGGTGTGCAAATAGCGATGGGCCCAGACCCCTGCGCCATCGGATTTAGACCGACGTGCTGACCTCTCTGTTGTGCCTGGGTAGGGCTACGACGTGTTTATCTTCCGAGGCCGGGCATGACCCAGAAAAGTGTGTCCGGACAGAGGGAATCGAGCGTGTTGGGAAATGTGGTGCACCCCTCCAGGGAAGTTAAACTATTCGAATAGCCGTGATCTTCGGTAACATGACGACTTGGAGTTGTACCTTGACCTTATGACAAGTAGAACCGGTTACTTAATAAAACACACCCTTCCAAGTGCCAGATACAACCCGGTGATCGCTCTCTAATAGGGTGGCGAGGAGAGGATCGCCGGGTAGGTTTATGCTACATGATGCTACTTGGTGGACTTACCTTCTGCTCTCTTCTACATGCTGCAAGATGGAGGTGGCCAGAAGCGTAGTCTTCGATAGGACTAGCTATCCCCCTCTTATTCCGGCATTCTGCAGTTCAGTCCACATATGATACCCCTTTTCCATTTGATACCAATGCATACATATGTAGTGTAGCTCCTTGCTTGCGAGTACTTTGGATGAGTACTCACGGTTGCTTTTCTCCCCCTTTTTCCCCTTTCTATACCCGATTACTGCAACCAGACGATGGAGCCCAGGAGCCAGACGCCACCGTCGACGATGACTCCTACTACACTGGAGGTGCCTACTACTACGTGCAGCCCGCTGATGACGACCAGGAGTAGTTTAGGAGGATCCTAGGCAGGAGGCCTGCGCCTCTTTCGATCTGTATCCCTGTTTGTGCTAGCCTTCTTAAGGCAAACTTGTTTAACTTATGTCTGTACTCAGATATTGTTGCTTCCGCTGACTATTCTATGATCGAGCTCTTGTATTCGAGCCCTCGAGGCCCCTGGCTTGTATTATGATGCTTGTATGACTTATTTTATTTGTAGAGTTGTGTTGTGATATCTTCCCGTGAGTCACTGATCTTGATCATACACGTTTGCATGTATGATTAGTGTACGATTGAAATCGGGGGCGTCACAGAGAAGTGCTTAGCTTTGGGTTCAATCTTGCGGTGTCCTTTTCCAATGACAGTAGGGGCAGCAAGGCACGTATTGTATTGTTGCCATCGAGGATAATAAGATGGGGTTTCTTCATATTGCATGAGTCTATCCCTCTACATCATGTCATCTTGCTTAAGGCGTTACTCTGTTTTTAACTTAATACTCTAGATGCATGCTGGATAGCGGTCGATGAGTGGAGTAATAGTAGTAGATGCAGGCATGAGTCGGTCTACTTGTCTCGGACGTGATGCCTATATACATGATCATACCTAAATATTCTCATAACTATGCTCAATTCTGTCAATTGCTCAACAGTAATTTGTTCACCCACCATAGAATACTTATGCTCTCGAGAGAAGCTACTAGTGAAACCTATGGCCCCCGGGTCTATCTTTATCATATTGGTCTGCTACTACTTAGTTATTTCCTTTTCTATTTATTTTGCCTTTATTTTACTTTGCATCTTTTATCATAAAAATACCAAAAATATTATCTTAGCATATCTATCAGATCTCACTCTCGTAAGTGGCCTTATAGGGATTGACAACCCCTATTTGCGTTGGTTGCGAGGATTTATTTGTTTTGTGCAGGTACGAGGGACTCGCGCGTAGCCTCCTACTGGATTGATACCTTGGTTCTCAAAAACTGAGGGAAATACTTATGCTACTTTGCTGCATCATCCCTTCCTCTTTGGGGAAAACCAACGCAGTGCTCAAGAGGTAGCAAGTACATGAAGAAAGGAAAGGTTGGGCTTGGTGGCCTCGACGTCTAGGACCTCCTCTGTGCCAAGCCTCGCATCACCCGGTTATTATGCTATATCTTCATCCATGTATTTAGCACTGTGACTAATTTACTGCCCTATAGAAATATGGTTGTTTGATGTATGACTTAGCTGAGTTCCCTCTTTATGAACTAGAGGCTCTCTTCTAAAGTTGTTCGCTGTCCCCATTCCTCGTGATCTCCTTATCGGTATTTAGTTGATAATTGCGGCAACAAAGGATTGTTTGCAAACAAGGTTCTCACCACACCCTGATATTTATTTTGGCATGAAAAAGCATTGTGATTAAATCTACCGAGTACGTCCTTATAACAGACTAGCGCTAAGCTTCACATGAATGGACCATGAATGTTGTTATTGACAAAGAACGGATTATAAGACAAGTTTACAATTATGTGAGGAAGCGAGCATAGATTGCGGAGGTGGAGATGGAAACATGTATTTTTTTGGACGGCATGAAGACGAATTTTTCCACGCGTGAGAATTCTCGAAAGTTCTTTCATCTTTACCACAATACACAACCAAATTATCTCATCTCGAGCACTCTGTTCTTTTAGTAGAAGCATGTGACATTTTCTCTCTCCCGATGCAACGCATGAACATGTTTGCTAGTAGTATATGAGGTTTTGAACTCCGTACAATATCATGGATCTAAGATAGAAAAACTATAAAAATGGGCAAAACTCTCACTTCAAATGTTTGAGAAATCATGGACCTAATACAGATATCCTAGCTAGCTACGAAACTTCGACTGCATTTTACCCCCTAGTTCTTCCTCCTGGACCTAACAATCTTCCGTGCCGTCTAGTTGCGATAATGAGGCGATGATGCAGCTGACAGCAGCTCGCCGGTGCTGGTGCTGGTGCTGGCGCTGGCGTCGGAGCCCTGGAACGCCTCGGCCTGCCAATGCGCCGCCGTGTAGTTGCTCTCCAGATTGGTGAAGTTGTCGTCGCCCACGCCCATGCCCATGCCCATGCCCATGGGGTAGCCGTACCCAGATGGCAGTGTGTACACATAGTCGCCGCCGGTGGCGACCTCGGCGGAGTAGTGCTGAGGCGCCAGAGTGCCGTCGGCGATGCCAGGGTAGTACCCAGGTGGCATGGCCGCGTCGCACATCTCGTTGGTTTGCCACATGGTAAGATCAGGCCACTTGTAGTCCGCGTTGCCGAAGCCCGGCGCGAGCATCTGGCCGCCGCCGCTCGAGTAGTTGCAGACAGCATTGGCGAAGCCTGGTGCGAGCATCCCGTCGCCGCCGCCTGAGTAGTTGCAGCCAGCATTGGCGGGGCCCAGCGTGAGCATCCCGTCGCCGCCGCCCGAGTAGTTGTACTTGTAGCCAGCATCGGCGAAGTCCGGAGCGAGCATCCGGTCGCCGCACCCCGAGTAGTTGTAGTCAGCATTGGCGAGGGCCCGCCGCGATCATCCCGTCGCAGCCGCCCGAGTAGTTGCCGCTGGCGAATTGGAAGCCGCCGCATCCTCCTGGTTGCATCTGGAAGCCATGTTCCCGTGGGAATTGCTCGAGTAGGTCGTCGTTGTTCCCGCCGTCGTACGGCACCATCTGCAGCTGCTGGAAGCCGGCGGCGTCGGCCATGTCCACGGGGTCGCCTCCGGTCCATGGCACGCCGCCACCGTGCCCGATCTGCTGCGGCATGACGGCGTCGTCCGAAGAGTCCGGCGTGACCTGCTGATCAAGCGCGCTGTGGCCGCCGTCGGCAGGCAAGCCCAGCGCCACTATCCTGTCTCCCGTGGCCAGCAGCGCCGCGTCGATGGCCTGGAGCAGCGCCCGCGCGTCGTCCAGCGTCATGTCGTTGAGCGCCTCGTCCCAGTCCGGGAGCGCGGCGGGGCAGCCGTGGCGCGCCCTGGCGAGCTTGGCCCTCCGCTTGGCCAGCTCCGCCTCGAGGTAGGCCCGGTGCGTGTGCCCCGCGCGGGCCTCCGGCGGGACGGCGCGGCGGTACCTCTCGAGCACGCCCTCCTCCGACTCCCAGACGAGCGGCGGAGCCCCGGCGCGAGCGCCGGCGCAGACGAGCCCGACCGGGACCCCGCAGAGCGTGGCGAGCTCCGACGCCTTCTTCTTGAGCCCCGGGACCCTCTTGGCGTGCTTCCTGGCGCGCTCCCCCGCGTTCTCGACGAGCCTCATAGCGACCTTGCCGCGCGCCATCGTCGGCTGCGGCGCTCCGCTTTCCTCCGATGAGATTAGATCAGACGCCCTTGGCTTGGCTCGGCTTGGCTAGCTCCTTGCCGCTCTCCGGCGAGGCGGCTGGTATATATATATATAGGTGCGCGACGCGGATTCTCCCGGACGCGGCGGCTGCCTGTCATGATGGCCTACCTATAGTAGCTAGGCGGCAGTAGGCCTATTACGCTCCGTAATCTGGCATTAGCCCGGCTGATTATCTCCGGACAAATGACGCCGCTGGCTGCTGGCTGTGGATTAAACCGTGCCTCGGACCGTGATTAGCCGGAAAAAGGCAGGTGATTAAAACGCGGCGCGGCAGAGCAAACCGTTCCGGGCACGGCGGGGGTGGGATTTGGATTTGGTGAATCCGGTTTCGATCCGTCGCAATCAATGCGGCGTTATCCAGGAGGGTTTCCGTTTCCAGCACGGCGGGCGCGTCCTCCGCCCCGGATGGATGCCCGCTACCGCCCCTTTTTGCGGGCCGAGCGTCACGGGCCCCGTTGCTGCCGGTCACATCGGCCCGCATCTCCAGGCCCAGGATGCAATGGAGTTCTGCGCCGCCCCCGCCGCCGCCCGCACCGAGATCCCCTCGCCGACGGAGGTGAGATCCCTCCCTCGCTCCTACCAGCCTGCTGCCATCATAACTAACCTATTGCCTGGTTCGCTGATCTCATGATCAGTCGAAGCGAATTGGAGTGTAGGTTTCGAATAAACATTTTCCTGATTTGACTCCAATGAGCCAGCAGCCGGCTCACTGCTGAAATTTGGTCCTGGTTTGCGTCTTGTATAAGGATGAAAATTTTATCCATGGACATGGATACTCATGGATATTCAACCCGAATGGATATGGTTTGGATATGTTTTTGCGTTCATGGACAACGCCCAAATCCGATCCGATTACTCGTGGATAGGGCATGAACATAATCTTGTACCCATGGATATTTCCAAACCCGACCCGATCGTCTGACTTAACGTGCAATATTCTGCTACCCCTACCCCATAGTCACATGTCCCACTATAATTTTATCCTTTATCTAAAACACCCAAAAGAAATTACACAATCCCCACCGTAACATACACCAACGCACCTTCTCATCCTATTATCTACACTAATTAAATGACTTGTCGTTGAGAATGGTTCCATCTCCTTGGGTTACTCCTCTCATAGCCCTAGAGGTGGCCACCGCTGCCAGCCGCTACCCCCACGTAAGGTGGATCGCTGCAGCAGCTACTACTGGCCTGCGACAACCCAGCTCCATGTCTCCTTGACCCCTCCGTCTTCGCTTTCCCACACACGCACTGATGCATGGCCGCAGTAATGGAACAATGCAAGGGCTATGACTGCACGACAGAGAGTGAGCACGCCAATGCAGAGTGCACATTGTGCAATGAGTTATGTCTTATGTATAGGTCTTGAGAGGACCCGATGGATATCCAATGGGTATGGATATCCATCGGATTTGGACATGGTCACAATTTTTCGCCCATGGATTTTTTTATGGATGGGCTGGGACTGCCTTCATGGATATGTATATGGATTTGATATTCTTCAACCCGATCCAAACCCGGCCCATTGCCATCCTTAGTCTTGTAGACTAGTCACAGTGCACTAGTGCAGAACCGGGCAATAGCACCGGTTCGTAAGGCCCTTTAGTGCCGGTTCCATAACCGGCACTAAAGTGTGGTCACTAAAGGCCCCCCCTTAGTACCGGTTCACCACGAACCGGTGCTAAAGGGCAACCACATGGCACGAGCCAGCTCCGGGGGCCGGGAGCCCTTTAGTACCGATTGATAACACCAATCGATACTAAAATGTTTGGGGGTTTTTGGTTTTATGATTTCTTTTTCATTTAATTTTGTGTTTTCCATTTTAATTCTTTTTTTGCTGGTATTTTACGATACTACACATTGTACACGTTATGCATATATATATATATATATATATATATATAGAATTTCTAGTAGAACCAATCATATATATATCATCAATGTCTCACAAACCACCATATTAATTCACACATACACACATGCATAGCTATATACAATTTCTCCTACATATGCATGTTGCCTTCGGAGCTAGTGGCATTAGCCTAATTGGTGCCTTCGGAGCATGATGACAATTGGAAGTGGTTCATGACCTGGTCGATGGGGGCGGTAGCGGGTAACAGTATTCTCCCTTCGGATTTATGACCTGGTCGAGCAAAAATCCCGCTATTTCCTCTTGAAGTGCTTCTACGCGCTCCGTTTCTAGGAGCTTGTCCCGCACCTCTTTGAACTGTTAAAAAGGAGATTAATATGCATGTGTATTAGTTGTGTGACTAGATATCGATAATATATAATCTCGAATACATCGTCTTTAATATTATATATCGAGTACATCACTGGCTAGGTAGCTAATAAAGATCGAATACTATAGAAGAATCTAGGACACTCGCGGTTCCTGCGGCGCGGGCGGTGGACACCCAAAGAGAAGGAACCCTTACAGGATCATAGCTGAAGTGAGATCCCTGAAGAAACTGCCAGGTATTGGAGAACCTGCCGCCCTCTAACGCAACCATGTAGCGATGGACGTGCTCGTCCTCCTCCCTGACACGGCGACGTACCACCTCCGGCGGGGCCGGCTCCTCCGCATCGAAACTGGCCCACGCGAACGCCACCAAATGAGATCAGGGTCGACGACAGGACCCGGGACCGGGTTCCTCATCAAGCGGCGCGCCCTCCAGGCAGCACCTCCCGGTGCCAGCCCGGCAAAGCCCAGTCCCGGACATGGGTCAGTCGGATGTCGTTGCGGACGGGTCGACGGCGAGGATGCGGGCCGGGCATCGTCGAGAACAAATACTAGCTATATGCCCGCAAAAAGTAACATTTTTTTAATGATTGGATTTTGATAACTAAAATTTCTAACATTTCTATATAACTAACATTTCTATAACATTTCTAATATTTCTAGAACTAAAATAAAGAAAAAATTTTAACTTTTTTATAACTATTTCTATAACTAAAAAACAGAAAAACTTCTAACAATTCTAACTTTTTTATAACTATTTCTATAACTAAAAACAGAAAAATTTCTAACAATTCTAACATTTCTAACTATTCTAACATTTCTAATTATTTCTAAAAAACAGAAAAATTTCTAACAATTTCTAAAAAACAGAAAAATTTCTAACAATTCGAACTTTTTATAACTAATTCTATAACTAAAAAACAGAAAAAATTTCTAACAATTTCTAAAAAACAGAAAAATTTCTAACAATTCTAACTTTTTTATAACTATTTCTATAACTAAAAAACAGATAAATTTCTAACAATTCTAACATTTCTAACAATTCTAACAATTCTAACATTTCTAACTATTCTAACAATTCTAACAATTCTAACTATTCTAACAATTCTAACATTTCTAACTATTTCTAAAAAACAGAAAAATTTCTAACAATTTCTAAAAACCAGAAAAATTTCTAACTATTTGTATAACTAAAAAACAAAAAATGTATGTGTGTGTGTGCGCGCGCTCACCGGCGAGGCGAGAGGCGACGGGGGGCGGCGACGGGGACGGCGACGGGCGCGGCGACGACGGGGATGACGACGACGGGGACAGGGACGGGGCGGCGTTGACGGGGACGGGGACGTACGGGCCGGGGCGGCGACGACGACGGGGACGTACGGGGCGGCGACGACGGGGACGGGGACGACGCGGGACGGGGCGACGATGACGACGGGGACGACGGGGACGGGGACGACGGGGCGGCGACGACGGGGACGGGGCGGCGACGGGGGCGGCGACGAGGGATGGAGACGTACGGGGGGCGCGGCGGGCGACGGTGCAGAGGAGAAGAAGCAGATGAGAAACTAAAATTTTCGTAAGTGTTGTTTATATAGGAGGGGCCTTTAGTACCGGTTGGAGCCACCAACCAGTACTAAAGGCCTGTTTTGGCCAGGCCAAGCGGCGGGAAGCGACCCCCTTTAGTACCGGGTGGTGGCTCCAACCGGTACTAAAGGCCCCCCCTTTAGTACCGGTTGGTGCCACGACCCGGTACTAAAGGGGGTGCGCTGGTGCAGGTGCGGTGCGGCAAGTTTAGTCCCACCTCGCTAGCCGAGGGGCGACCGCACTGGTTTATAAACCCCCGTGCGGTAGCTCTCTCGAGCTCCTCTCCAAAGCAGGCCTACTGGGCTTACATGTTCTGTGCTGCCCTGTAGGCCTACTGGGCCTTTGCGGGCCTGCATCCTGGCCCAACAACAGGTTGGGTTTCTAGTCGTATGCCGGCCGCTTTGGCCTAGTAGGCGGGCTTTTTTTAATTTTTTTTGCTTTATCTATTTTTTAGTTGTTTTTTTGTGTGTATTTAGAGTTTCTTTGTGAATATTTTTGCTTTATGTACAAAAAATTAGAAACTTTCTGTTAGTGCCCGTAGATTTCAAATTTGAATAGTTTAAATTTTGAATTATTTGAAATTAGTGTGAATCACTAGTTTGTGAATAACTTAACTTTGAAAATCAGTAAAGGCATGAAAGAATTTGTTTGCACATAAAATTCCTTCGCGTTTCAAATGCCAAAACACATAATTAACTACCCTAACTATTACATAGATTCCCTTCTGGGTGTGAAACACAGAAGAAAGTGATGATAGTGAAGCCGATCACATCCCAGATCTTTGGGTGTGAAACTTTTTCTCCACGTGTGTCCCTTTGCGCCGTAACCATGGAAAATCTTTATCATTAACGGGATGCTCGGGTCAATATTCACTGTGAATGGAGCAATTTCATCAAACTTTTCATAATCTTCTGACTTGTCTGTCTTGTCATCCACTCCCACGATGTTTCTCTTCCCAGAAAGAACTATGTGCCGCTTTGGCTCATCGTACGATGCATTCGCTTCCTTATCTTTTCTTTTTCATTGTTGGCTCAGCTTCTTCCCCCATTGTTGTATCATCGTATTCAGGAAACCCATGGCCAGGATAGCTGTCGTCGTCCTCTTCTTCTTCATTGTCTTCCATCATAACCCCTCTTTCTCCATGCTTGGTTCAAACATTATAGTGAGGCATGAAACCGAACTTAAACAGGTGGACGTGAATGGTTCTTGACATAGAGTAATTGTGACCATTCTTACAGCGAGCACATGGACAAGGCATAAAACCATCCGTCCGCTTGTTTGCCTCAGCCGCAAGCAGAAAAGTATGCACGCCCTCAACGAACTGGGGAGAGCATCGGTCATCGTACATCCATTGCCGGCTCATCTTCATTACACAACACCGAATAGACCAAATTAATACAAGTTCATACAACACTTAAATGCAACAAACAAATAACTCTCTAGCTAAAGCATTTAAATGCAACAACAAATACGATCAAGATCGCAACTAAGGTAACAATGGATCCAACAGCATAATGATATCAAGCCTCACTATCGATGGCATATTTTCTAATCTTTCTAATCTTCAAGCGCATTTTCTCCATCTTGATCTTGTGATCATCGACGACATCGGCAACATGCAACTCCAATTCCATCTTCTCCCCCTCAATTCTTTTCAATTTTTCTTTCAAGTACTCGTTTTCTCTTTCAACTAAATTTAACCTCTCGACAATAGGGTCGGTTGGAATTTTCGGTTCACATACCTCCTAGAAAAAATTTCTATGTCAACTTGATGGGCATAATTTGTCATAAACACGAAATGCAACTAGTTTTAAAAGAGAATATATATAGCACATCCGAATCATAACAAGGACGAGGACCGACGGGGACGGATATCAAAACCATGGCACTATATGTATAACAAACAACGTACGGGTAAGATAATTATACGAGTAACTATATATCCAAATCACACAAATATCAATTTTTATATAAAATTTCATGAACAAGAGGCTCACCACAAGGTGGTGCCGGCGATGGGACGGTGCGGGCGATCGACGGTGGTTACGACGGAGATTTAGAAGGCACTAAGTAAACCACACCTACATATGCAAACTAAGTGTTATTTTTGACCTCAAATTGCATATAAATCAAATACTAGCACATATATATATATATATATATCCTCCCAAATTACTAAACTCATAAATTAATCACTATATAAAGCATTGCAAGAGCTAATCTAGCAATGAGAGATGAAAGGACAAAGTTGCTAACCTTTGTGATCATTTGAATGGATGGGGGCCTTCAAATCTTGACAAATTTTGGGCAAAATGTGTGATTAGCTCGAGAGGAAGAGGGGAAGAACAGAGAGGAGAGGGGAAAAAGGAAGAACAGAGCGAGCTCAGGTGTGAAGGGTTTATGTAGGACAACCTTTAGTACCGGTTCGTGCCACGAACCGGTACTAAAGGGGCTGGAGGGGCCCTAGTCTGACAACATCCTGCCATCACTCTCATTAGTACCAGTTCGTGGCACGAACCGGTGCTAAAGGTTCGCCACGAACCGGTACTAATGAAAGCGGCCCGGCTAGCCGTTGGAACCGGCACTAATGTATACATTATACATTAGTGCCGGCTCAAATACAAACCGGCACTAATGTGCTTCACGTTTGACCCTTTTTCTACTAGTGGTGGGGAGTAACTTAGAATAGTAACACGCATATGTTACTATCTTCACAGTGGGTAGTAACATATGTGTTGTGTCATGCATCACTTTATTTATTAGGTCGTATACTCATCTTTTCTTGATATATGTGATGTTATTGTAACTAGCTATGTTATCACATGCCTCTCTTTCTTTATTAATTACATGCCACATCATCTATTTTATCTAGATGAGTGTGATGTTACCATCTATGTTACTCCCACTGTGGGTAGTTGTAGAGATTTTGAGAGTCAATCGGTTATTGCTTACTTTCTCTTTTCCGGTTTATAAGGCTCAAATCTGAAATCTCATCAATCAAGGCATTTTGTGAGTGAAGGAATGCATCTCGATACTTTACAAAACTACCCCAATTAAACGCATGCATTAAATTAGATTAATTGCAGTGCATGCATGCTTGGCCTAGATAAGTAGAAACATTACGTGCATTGGTGTGTTCCTTTTTAATTCTTACATGTAAAGATTTAATGCATCTTGGAAACTAAAAATGAGATGGAGATGAATTCTATAAATTGGAAAAAAAAGATTAAGATAAGTCCTATAAACCGGAAAGGAGGGCGTAGTTACCAGAAAGGAGTAGTTGACATCTTGTAGAGGTTGACCATGCTTCATTATCTCCTCCCGCTGATTGCAGAAAACGGGTGCCATTATTAGCTAGCACGTATGATTTTTATGCAGTTTATGAGCTCCTTATTGACTTGCTAGAGTCTGCTGTGTTGTTAGGAAATGAAGCATTAATGAAGCTTATTCAGAGACAATAGTGCGGGTAAGGATCTGGCAACAGAACAGACTGTTACTCCCTCTGTCACAGTTTAGAAGGCACAGTTAAATTTGCATGCGTTTTCATAATAGACAAAGTTTAGGGTGCATTGCATTTATTTCTAGTAGCTAATTAGTATTCTGATATACTATTTCTATATGCATGCGTAGTATGAATGCTATTTGTTAGCCTATCTCACAACCAATAGATAACCACCTAGGTTCCAGAGAATTTCCAAACGCGCCTTCTAAACCGTGACGAAGGGAGTAGCAAGATAGTTAACCTTGTGTCACATCCCTGGTCCTGTTATGCACTAGGCTAGACCCTCATGTGAGCATCATGTTTTAATTCAAATGAAATTTGAATTGAGGAATTTCAAAAGCCTCAGAAGACCTCTAAAAATAACCAACATTTAAATCTCATCAAATGAGTCCAAAGAAATGTTCCTGTTACTCTGTGAAAATATTGGTAAGAGGTAAAATTCAAACCAATATTTTTGGAATCCCAGAATTATTTATTTTTGGGCCTTTGACTTAAACCAATGACATATTTGAGTTGAATTTATTTCTATTATATAAGAAATAAAGTTCAAATATTTTTGTAAGTTGCCTGTGACCTTGGACTAGTTCCTGAGCTCACATACAATTTACAGAAAGTTTTAGAAAAATGATTTGATATTTTAAATCAAATCAAAACCAATTGCAGAAAATAGAAAACTGAAATAATTAGAAAAAGGAGAGAGAGAAACCTACCTGGCGCCTACCTGTGCGGCCTGCTGCAGAAGCCGGCCCAGCCCATCTCCACTTTCCCCTGTCGTCTTCCCCGCGCCAGTAGGCAGCGCGCGTGGCCGACGGGCGCCGACGCTGCCTCGGCCACCTCCTGCTTCCCCGGCCACCTCCTGCTTCCCCGGCCCCTTCTAGCGACGCCTGGAGGCGCCACGCAGCCCCCTGGTCCCTCTCGCTCACTCCCTCGAGCTCATCCCCCTCCTCTGTTCTCTCTCTCGCACGCAGCCACTGAACCCATCCGCCGCCGCCGTTCGTTGCCGCTGTGGCCACAGCCACTGCCTCGCCCCGCCGATGCTCTCAGAGGCGCCGCCGCCACCTACTCTCCCTCCTCTCCGAGCTACACGAGCCAGGACGGCCCCAAGACGACGCTTGCGGCCTTCTTCTCCGACCACGGCCGCCGGATGCCGCCGTCCGATTCGCCGTCTCCACCGCCTCCCCGAGCACGCCGACCTTCTCTTCGAACTCACCGTGAGCCCCTGTCCATTTCCCCTCTCTCCCCGTGCCCGTCCGCGCCTTCTAACCACCGTGGCTGTCGAAGCCGACAGTTCCTCGCCGCCGGCGATGACGCAGACGAGGCTAGAGCCACCGTAGCTAACTCCCGAGCACGACAACGTGCTCAGCACTCTTCCAGGAGCCGGGTGCGCCCACCCGTGCGACCTGCCGTGCCCTCTAGCGCCACCCCTGACCTCGCCCGTGCTCCGGCCGCCGCCTTGTTCACCGCCGTCGCCAAGTCCGACCTCCCCAGCACGAACGGATGCCACGATTCGATGCGCGCGAGCCTGGGCATCCCGTAGAGCCCCTCCGCCGCTCTTTTGGTCATCGGAGGGCGAATCCCGACGCTCTCCGCCGTCCCTGGCCTCGCCGGCGACGAGCCTCGGGTCAACTCCGGCGAGTTTGACCCGGGTTTGACCCCAGTTTGACTCCCCTTGACTCAATGACAGGTGGGGCCCAGCTCTGTTAGTTAATTAGGATTAGTACTAATTGAATTAGTTAAACTAATTACCCCTGCTGACACTGACAGTGGGCCCCGTGGCTATTAATTTGATTAGTTAGAATTAATTAACTCTGTTAGTCACTTGTGTCACTGACGTGTGGACCCCGCTGGTCAGGTTTGACCCGAACCAGCCCCTGTTGACCTGTGACGTCATACCAACGTCATGCTGACGCAATAATTCCTTTCTGGAATTTAAATAAATCTTAAATGATTTAATATTTTCAGAAAATGTCCAAAACTTCTAAAAATCATATAAAATCAACCGTAACTCCAAATGAGATAAATTATATATGAAAAATTATCAGAAAAATTCAAGGAACCCATCTGTACCATTTTCATGCATGTTTGAACAATGTTTGTCCTCTGTTTTGGACAAAACAAATAAAGGGCATTTAAATAACCATATATGGAGTTGGAATTTGAATCATGTATTCAAACCAACTTCATTTAAATCATAGCTAGGTGCATTAGCCCAAAACACATTCATATTGCCATGTCATAGCATGCATCATATTGTGCATTGCATTGATCGTGTTTCTTCTGTGTTTGCCGGTGTTGTTCCCCCTCGATAGACGTTGTACCGATGATGTGATCGTTGACACTGATGAAGACTCAATGCTATCTTCAGAAGTGCCAGGCAAGCAAAACCCCCTTGTTCATTCCGATACAATCCTACTCTCTCGCTCCTGCTCTCTTTTACTGCATTAGGACAACAACGACATATTTGTTACTTGCTGCGGTAGTTGAACCCCTTTATCCTCTGCATGACCTGTCATTGCCACAGTAAATAGATGAAACCCACTAGCATGAGTAGGAGTTGTTTGAGCCCTGTTGTGCCTACTCATTCATGCTTGTTTGTCATGCCTGCTATTGCTTAGAGTTGTGTCAGGTCTGATTCATCGGGAATGAATCAGAGGTGTATGAACACGTCCTACTGTGTGTGAGCTAAGTGTGTGAACACGATTTGGTAAAGGTAGCGGTGAGAGGCCATGTAGGAGTACATGGTGGGTTGTCTCATTGCAGCCGTCCTCAGGAACTGAGTTCTGTGTTTGTGATCCATGATTCAGCTACTACCATACATTGGGCCCTGAAATATGACCCCGCTCGACTTCTTATTCACCCTAGTCCTCTGTCCAGGAGTTGCAAGTAGTTTCTGGTGTTTGTAGTATGCTGGAGGCCGTGGACAGCGCTGACCGTAGGGGTGGGCTGTGATGCGGTAGGTACGTGGCACGGTGTACCGGATACCCGTTAGGTATCTTGGGAACCCTGCACACATTATTTGGGGCTGTGAGCGAAACTCCGGCCGGATCTCCTCATGGATGGAACCCGAATAGGCGATAAACCTGGACTAGAGACTTGAGTGTTTAGGTAGGTCGTGGTCTACACCCACGTCGGCTTTCGCTTGAAGTCTGCCGAGCACATGTCGTGTGCAGACGCTAAGTGGTGGAAACATGTATGAAGAAGTACACCCCTGCAGGGTTAACATCATCTATTCGAATAGCCGTGTCCACGGAAAAGGACTTCTGGGTTGCTTATATCAGTTCATAGACAAGTGAAAGTGGATACTCTAAAATACGCAAGATAAGCGTGAGTGCTATGGATGGCGTTCTCGTAGGGAGACGGGAGTGGATCCATAGTGGTGTATTGATATGGTGAATATGTGGACTCGTGTGCGCCACCTCAAAAGAGTTACTTGCAGTCGTAGTTCAGGATAGCCACCGAGTCAAAGCTGGCTTGCTGCAGTTAAACCCCACCATCCCCTTGTTGATAATGATGCATATGTAGTTAGTTCTGATGTAAGTCTTGCTGGGTACATTTGTACTCACGTTTGCCTATTTTATGTTTTTGCAGAGAGACGTCAGTCTCGCTAGTAGTTCCGCGTGGTCTTCGACGTTTAGCTTGTTACCTCAGCTACGATCTTGTGCCCTCGGCAGGATCTGGTAGATAGTCAGGCTTCTCAGCCCTTTTTCATTTGTAGATGTCTGTACTCAGACATGTTAGCTTCCGCTTGTGTTTTGATTTGTATGCTCTGAATGTTGGGTCATGAGACCCATGTTTGTAATATCTCGCTCCTCGGAGCCTATTGAATAAATACTTGAGTTGTAGAGTCATGTTGTGATGCCATGTTGTATTTGCACATATCGAGCATATTGTGTGTATGTTATTGAAATGCTTGGTATGTGTGGGATCTGACTATCTAGTTGTTTATCTTTAGTAGCCTCTCTTACCGGGAAATGTCTCCTAGTGTTTCCACCGAGCCATGGTAGCTTGCTACTGCTCCGGAACACTTAGGCTGGCCGGCATGTGTCCTTCTTCGTTCCTGTGTCTGTCCCTTCGGGGAAATGTCACGCGATGAATACCGGAGTCCTGTTAGCCCGCTACAGCCCGGTTCACCGGAGTCCTGCTAGCCCAGTGCTACAGCCTGGATTCACTCGCTGATGACCGACACGTTCGATGCTGGGTCATGGATGCCTGTCCCTGTAAGTTTGTGCCACTTTGGGTTTACGACTAGCCATGTCAGCCCGGGCTCCTTATCATATGGATGCTAGCGACACTATCATATACGTGTGCCAAAAGGCGCAAACGGTCCCGGGCAAAGGTAAGGCGACACCCGTGGGAATACCGTGCGTGAGGCCGCAAAGTGATATGAGGTGTTACATGCTAGATCGATGTGGCATTGAGTCGGGGTCCTGACAGCGTTGGTATCAGAGCTTGACTGCCTGTAGGATTACCAAGCCAAACTGGTCGAAGTTGAGTCTAGAAATTCTTTAGTTATGTAAGGGAATTGATTGTGGGATGGAACGTAAGGCTCTTTTTACTCCTTATACCTTATGCCCTTCTGATCTGAGTCATCTTATCTTTCCTATGGGGTTAAGGAACTAGGCTTTCTCTTCTTTCTATCAGGATCACGTGTTACTAATCCGTAGACTTATAAGATTGTTGGACTTAAGCCTCTGTTCAGTTTCTACTACTTCTGTATGTTAACTGTTGATCTCGAAACCTTGGTATTGTGCTTCTGAGTGGTTATGCCACCATTTTTGTAGCATGTCTCAAATCTTTTTGAGCATTTATAGCCGTTATGCTGTCGAGTCATTCCAGGTTTCTAAATAGTCTGATGCATTTGCAAATCCTTTCTTTCCGTTCCCGATGTCCCTTATGGTCACAATAAGCACACTAACCGGTGCGTTGAGCTAATTTATTGCCTTGACATATATGTTGGAGTTCCTATTATGACCCTAAGTGCTTAGAGGATCATCTAGTGGTCTAGCCATGATCTGTGTTTCCAGTGTGATGATTCTGGTCGTCATTATCGAAAGCATCCCGTGATGCCATTTAGTTAGTAGGCATTCTATTTCTGGGTTCTTGAACCCGAGATTCACTCTACTTACTTCATGTTGATAGTGTTGCTAGTTCCTTTAGGAAATTAGTAACTTTTGCATTAGTCCTCGATGGTCCATGGTATTTTCCTTCTTCCAAATACTATGAACCACTTATGGCAGTAGTTTGTTGGATCAAAAGATCATAATAGGAGTGCTCTCGATGGGTTCTCTATTCTATGTTGCGACTCTGCCAGTCCTAACCTTCTGCATGGGTTATCCGGAAGAATTATGTTGAACTTGGTTCGACATACTAGTCCATGCATCCACAACTCAGAAAAACATATGTTCTTTTGAGTTGTCCCCCTTTAGTTGTCTTCTGACCGTCGTCTATCAATTGATAGTCAAGAGTATGCGTGCGTTCATTCATCGATGCCTATTACTCTTGTGGTCCGTCAAGCCATTCTATTCCGGAATGACTAGGAGAAACAAACTCCAGTACCTTGTCCATTTCCAGGATTGGGTCAAAGCAGTCGTACTCCGCAGATCAAATTGCTAATCTTGCTTTTGCTCTGTTCCACCTTGGAGTATTACCATCTTTATATCAAGAATGTCATGGGAATTGTACACCATCCTATGAATTCTTGGTACAGTGATACTTCTTGCCATCATTGTTCATTCCTCGATTCCTGTGTTATTGTAACCGGAATGCCGACAAGTGAATCATGGTGTGTGAAATCAATACTCCTAGCAACTCCGTTGCTTGGTAGTTAAATGGACGATAACCTCATTCTTAGCGTGTTGATTATTGAATCGTCACCCTAAGGTTGATTGTGCTACCTAGTCCTTATTTCGGTGCACCCTTCGATTGATGAGTTAGGATCTTGTCAAGTCCTCACTCATTTGATCATATCGTCTTGCCCTCAAAAGCAAGATTGTTCTCGAGCTTACTAACATATTGGTGGTTCGTGATTTTCCGAATATCTTCTCGGAAGTATTACCAGGTTGTCACCTGACTGTTATGTTGAGCTCGTGATCAAGTTGGTTTTCCAATAAACCACTTTTTCTCCAAGAATCTGTGTTAGATACCCCTGAGCTAGTTTGTTAAGCCAAACAACAACTTGGAGAGTTGGAAGATAAAAGCTTACCTGACTTAGTTCATTTCAAAGGGATATCCTTTGTATGTGTGTGTTGAAGAAAGTTGATATTTCATCGACTGACCCTCGTGATCAGTTAATGGACCTATCATCTTGTCCAACCTTTGATTTGGGTGTGGGCTATCCTCAAATCAAGTCAGAACCAACGATGTTCGTAATGTTGTCTTACTCGTGGTTTTTCCTCGGGCATACACCATTATATTCTTTGGTCTGACCAATGCTATCACCGTGTTCACTTAACTATGGAATTCTTTTTAAAAGGAAACTCGGATGAATTGTTGTTGAGCCCATTGACAACATCCTTATCTCCTCCATGATTTTGTTGAACATTAAGCTAGTGTTGGAAACTTTTGAAAGCATTTCTTCATGCTAGTTCATGAAGCATATGTTCGGATGTAAGAAGTGACTTCCTCCAGTTCATATGCATTTGATGCAAGTTGCCGCCGTGGATTCGAGAAAGTCAATGTTGTTTCCTTTGGAATCATCCCAAATCAGTCATGCATACGTGCGAAGTATTCTGTGGTTCGGAGACTTGCAACCTCCATTCTATATGTGTCCCTAGCACACCAAGCCACTGATTGATTTGTTCAAGGTTAATAAGTTCTAAGTGCTAGTCCCGAAGGTACCAGACGGATTTGTACAAAACTTCGATATCCTCGATGATGGTTCCCCTCCTGAACTCGGTAGTGTTTTATTATAAGACTACTTTGTGGTCATGCTTGTCTGGGACAACGTGTTCACATGTTTGTAGCAGAACCAGCTCATGTTTTGGAGCTTACTATCGTAGTTCATTTCCCGAGAATCTCGCAACGTCATCTCGTCGATTTGTGTTGCAAACTATCGTTTTTCTTCCTAGACTCGATGAGTCTGGAATATCCTGACACCAACCAGATCTGAATCTCAGGAAGATGTGATGGTTGGAACATTTCCCAAGAACTATAATATTGGTCTCTCGATAACCGGTAAGGTGGATGTCGTGGCCAACACACCCATCCGGTAGACCTATTATTATAGTATCTTGTTTGAGGAAGTTGGCCACCTCCCCATAAGGACTTCGTAGGATTTACCCCCTAGCTATGCCTTATGATTTTAGTGTTTCCGAAGTACGACCTTTACCTGATGTTCTAGATACCAGACCATTTCAAGGAATGGGATACGCTAGTACATCAAGGAGAACATTAGAAGCGGAGTGCTAAATATCTCTCAGTCGATCATCCAGATTTCATCCCCTTGGCCTCGCTAAGGTGAAATATGAGAAAGTGTTATCCTCCTTTGCATCTGCATCGTCCATCGCTAGTCATCATGGTAGTATGTTGTGTTGTCAGCACCCTTGACATGGATGTTGGTAAAACCTTGATGATTATGAAAATGCTCAAGTTCTTGAGAGCACGCACAAGCGCTAGGTGTTATCATCGACACTAATTGGGATGCTCTCAGTTTCCTCGGCAATGCTATGACCTTTTCAAACAGTGAATTCACTCTCTATTGTTGGGTTCTTCCCCAGTTACCAGAATCATTCCCAGCATTGCATTTTGTTCCCAGCTTGCACCGCCAATGTGCCATTCTACCATGGGTCTCTTCCATTTCCGGTGGTAAGCAAATTCATCCATTACGTTGTCTTCAACAAGGTAATCCACATCATCCAAGTCCGAGTATGCCATTCTACCGACCTCCTCCAAATGATCGATTGTGTTTGCCTTAAGCTGGTATAAAGAGTTTCAATGATCCTGAATCAAACGTAATTCTTTTTGCCATTTAAGGGGATATATCTACGAGTCACCATCCCTAAGGTGCCTCGTTGTGGTATCATGGCAACTCAACTCCTCGCTGCGCTGACAACCGTTTACCACCCTGTTAAGTGTGGAATTGTAGTCTACCTGGTAAACCTCCGTCATTTGTTCCACCCCTTTCCGCTAGAGGTGTGCTTCGTCTCTCAGCTCAAGAGATGTTGCTATGTCTCATTCCGTGAGTTAATCCTGAGTTGTTCGACCTTCGAGAAGAACGATTCTTTTAGGGTCTTTCCTTCCTCTTGTTGTCATGATAGTTGGAGTTCTCAGAGCAAGACTTCGAGACAATGATGGTGAACGAATCAACGTTCAGTTGAAGTGCAACCTGGATCGTGAAGATTGTGCTAGTTTGCGTTCCCCCTTCACCTTACCCTACGCTTGAATCTCGGGACGAGATTTTTGTTTAGTGGGGGTGAGTTGTCACATCCCTGGTCCTGTTATGCACTAGGCTAGACCCTCATGTGAGCATCATGTTTTAATTCAAATGAAATTTGAATTGAGGAATTTCAAAAGCCTCAGAAGACCTCTAAAAATAACCAACATTTAAATCTCATCAAATGAGTCCAAAGAAATGTTCCTGTTACTCTGTGAAAATATTGGTAAGAGGTAAAATTCAAACCAATATTTTTGGAATCCCAGAATTATTTATTTTTGGGCCTTTGACTTAAACCAATGACATATTTGAGTTGAATTTATTTCTATTATATAAGAAATAAAGTTCAAATATTTTTGTAAGTTGCCTGTGACCTTGGACTAGTTCCTGAGCTCACATACAATTTACAGAAAGTTTTAGAAAAATGATTTGATATTTTAAATCAAATCAAAACCAATTGCAGAAAATAGAAAACTGAAATAATTAGAAAAAGGAGAGAGAGAAACCTACCTGGCGCCTACCTGTGCGGCCTGCTGCAGAAGCCGGCCCAGCCCATCTCCACTTTCCCCTGTCGTCTTCCCCGCGCCAGTAGGCAGCGCGCGTGGCCGACAGGCGCCGACGCTGCCTCAGCTACCTCCTGCTTCCCCGGCCACCTCCTGCTTCCCCGGCCCCTTCTAGCGACGCCTGGAGGCGCCACGCAGCCCCCTGGTCCCTCTCGCTCACTCCCTCGAGCTCATCCCCCTCCTCTGTTCTCTCTCTCGCACGCAGCCACCGAACCCACCCGCCGCCGCCGTTCGTTGCCGCTGTGGCCACAGCCACTGCCTCGCCCCGCCGATGCTCTCAGAGGCGCCGCCGCCACCTACTCTCCCTCCTCTCCGAGCTACACGAGCCAGGACGGCCCCAAGACGACGCTTGCGGCCTTCTTCTCCGACCACGGCCGCCGGATGCCGCCGTCCGATTCGCCGTCTCCACCGCCTCCCCGAGCACGCCGACCTTCTCTTCGAACTCACCGTGAGCCCCTGTCCATTTCCCCTCTCTCCCCGTGCCCGTCCGCGCCTTCTAACCACCGTGGCTGTCGGAGCCGACAGTTCCTCGCCGCCGGCGATGACGCAGACGAGGCTAGAGCCACCGTAGCTAACTCCCGAGCACGGCAACGTGCTCAGCACTCTTCCAGGAGCCGGGCGCGCCCACCCGTGCGACCTGCCGTGCCCCCTAGCGCCAACCCCGACCTCGCCCGTGCTCCGGCCGCCGCCTTGTTCGCCGCCGTCGCCAAGTCCGACCTCCCCAGCACGAACGGATGCCACGATTCGATGCGCGCGAGCCTGGGCATCCCGTAGAGCCCCTCCGCCGCTCTTTTGGTCATCGGAGGGCGAATCCCGACGCTCTCCGCCGTCCCTGGCCTCGCCGGCGACGAGCCTCGGGTCAACTCCGGCGAGTTTGACCCGGGTTTGACCCCAGTTTGACTCCCCCTGACTCAATGACAGGTGGGGCCCAGCTCTGTTAGTTAATTAGGATTAGTACTAATTGAATTAGTTAAACTAATTACCCCTGCTGACACTGACAGTGGGCCCCGTGGCTATTAATTTGATTAGTTAGAATTAATTAACTCTGTTAGTCACTTGTGTCACTGACGTGTGGACCCCGCTGGTCAGGTTTGACCCGGACCAGCCCCTGTTGACCTGTGACGTCATGCCAACGTCATGCTGACGCAATAATTCCTTTCTGGAATTTAAATAAATCTTAAATGATTTAATATTTTCAGAAAATGTCCAAAACTTCTAAAAATCATATAAAATCAACCGTAACTCCAAATGAGATAAATTATACATGAAAAATTATCAGAAAAATTCAAGGAACCCATCTGTACCATTTTCATGCATGTTTGAACAATGTTTGTCCTCTGTTTTGGACAAAACAAATAAAGGACATTTAAATAACCATATATGGAGTTGGAATTTGAATCATGTATTCAAACCAACTTCATTTAAATCATAGCTAGGTGCATTAGCCCAAAACACATTCATATTGCCATGTCATAGCATGCATCATATTGTGCATTGCATTGATCGTGTTTTTTCTGTGTTTGCCGGTGTTGTTCCCCCTCGATAGACGTTGTACCGATGATGTGATCGTTGACACTGATGAAGACTCAATGCTATCTTCAGAAGTGCCAGGCAAGCAAAACCCCCTTGTTCATTCCGATACAATCCTACTCTCTTGCTCCTGCTCTCTTTTACTGCATTAGGACAACAACGACATATTTGTTACTTGCTGCGGTAGTTGAACCCCTTTATCCTCTGCATGACCTGTCATTGCCACAGTAAATAGATGAAACCCACTAGCATGAGTAGGAGTTGTTTGAGCCCTGTTGTGCCTACTCATTCATGCTTGTTTGTCATGCCTGCTACTGCTTAGAGTTGTGTCAGGTCTGATTCATCGGGAATGAATCAGAGGTGTGTGAACACGTCCTACTGTGTGTGAGCTAAGTGTGTGAACACGATTTGGTAAAGGTAGCGGTGAGAGGCCATGTAGGAGTACATGGTGGGTTGTCTCATTGCAGCCGTCCTCAGGGACTGAGTTCTGTGTTTGTGATCCATGATTCAGCTACTACCATACATTGGGCCCTGAAATATGACCCCGCTTGACTTCTTATTCACCCTAGTCCTCTGTCCAGGAGTTGCAAGTAGTTTCTGGTGTTTGTAGTATGCTGGAGGCCGTGGACAGCGCTGACCGTAGGGGTGGGCTGTGATGCGGTAGGTACGTGGCACGGTGTACCGGATACCCGTTAGGTATCTCGGGAACCCTGCACACATCGTTTGGGGCTGTGAGCGAAACTCCGGCCGGATCTCCTCATGGATGGAACCCGAATAGGCGATAAACCTGGACTAGAGACTTGAGTGTTTAGGTAGGTCGTGGTCTACACCCACGTCGGCTTTCGCTTGAAGTCTGCCGAGCACATGTCGTGTGCAGACGCTAAGTGGTGGAAACATGTATGAAGAAGTACACCCCTGCAGGGTTAACATCATCTATTCGAATAGCCGTGTCCACGGAAAAGGACTTCTGGGTTGCTTATATCAGTTCATAGACAAGTGAAAGTGGATACTCTAAAATACGCAAGATAAGCGTGAGTGCTATGGATGGCGTTCTCGTAGGGAGACGGGAGCGGATTCCATAGTGGTGTATTGATATGGTGAATATGTGGACTCGTGTGCGCCACCTCAAAAGAGTTACTTGCAGTCGTAGTTCAGGATAGCCACCGAGTCAAAGCTGGCTTGCTGCAGTTAAACCCCACCATCCCCTTGTTGAAAATGATGCATATGTAGCTAGTTCTGATGTAAGTCTTGCTGGGTACATTTGTACTCACGTTTGCCTATTTTATGTTTTTGCAGAGAGACGTCAGTCTCGCTAGTAGTTCGCGTGGTCTTCGACGTTTAGCTTGATACCTCAGCTACGATCATGTGCCCTTGGCAGGAGCTGGTAGATAGTCCGGCTTCTCAGCCCTTTTCATTTGTAGATGTCTGTACTCAGACATGTTAAGCTTCCGCTTGTGTTTTGATTTGTATGCTCTGAATGTTGGGTCATGAGACTCATGTTTGTAATATCTCGCTCCTCGGAGCCTATTGAATAAATACTTGAGTTGTAGAGTCATGTTGTGATGCCATGTTGTATTTGCACATATTGAGCATATTGTGTGTATGTTATTGAAATGCTTGGTATGTGTGGGATCTGACTATCTAGTTGTTTATCTTTAGTAGCCTCTCTTATCGGGAAATGTCTCCTAGTGTTTCCACCGAGCCATGGTAGCTTGCTACTACTCCGGAACACTTAGGCTGGCCGGCATGTGTCCTTCTTCGTTCCTGTGTCTGTCCCTTCGGGGAAATGTCACGCAATGAATACCGGAGTCCTGTTAGCCCGCTACAGCCCGGTTCACCGGAGTCCTGCTAGCCCAGTGCTACAGCCTGGATTCACCCGCTGATGACCGACACGTTCGATGCTGGGTCATGGATGCCTGTCCCTGTAGGTTTGTGCCACTTTGGATTTACGACTAGCCATGTCAGCCCGGGCTCCTTATCATATGGATGCTAGCGACACTATCATATACGTGTGCCAAAAGGCGCAAACGGTCCCGGACGAAGGTAAAGCGACACCCGTGGGAATACCGTGCGTGAGGCCGCAAAGTGATATGAGGTGTTATATGCTAGATCGATGTGGCATTGAGTCGGTGTCCTGACACCTTGCAAGACAGCTTCAGACCACATTACCTCCTTAAGAACTTATTCTACCTGGTCTTCTCTTCAGCCACAGCAACAGCAACAGCTTGCGGTACAAGCAGCGGCAGTCAGGATCGAGGGGCGGGCCAAACTAGGGTTCTGCGACAACCAGGTACACGCTTGTGCCATGCCTATCTGCTTGATATGGGGCATTCTTCTCCGCGGATTGGGCGTAGGTTTGGTTCTCAACACCATTTACTCTGGCTTGTTCATGTGAATTTTGTGATCAAGCCGTGTTCGAGGGTTTACCTTTGATGTGGTTCCAAGCCAGCTTCCCAAATATTTACTCTGACTGCCCAAATCGGTCTAGCTCTGTTCGTTTGGGCTGTGCTTATATAAATACTACTCGCCTTGTACAAATAAGGGAAAATCCGTACATGAATGAAATGCTGAACTGAAAAGAGAAGGGTACTGTCTGCAAGTGTCACTAACTGAACTTTTCGTTTCGGAAAAGCCATGTAAGATAGTACAGCATTGTTCCTTTTTACATGAATTTCTGTCACTAGGTACCATCCTGCTAATCTTTGCTTCATCTGACATCCATGCGTGAGGCCAGATGCTTGATTCTAAGGATCCCGGCAGAAACTTGTCCCATGCCCGGCCGGTCTTTGGGCGATGTCATGGAGCAAGAGAGGCCTATTCTAACCATTAGAACGACACAGTTCTTCATCACTTTCGGTGCGTTGCTGTCATCTTGTAGCATTGTTGGATCAACAACCTTACAAATATTATATGGAAATGCTCTACGAACAAATTCATGAAGGCTTGCACCTTCACTGAATTTTCCGTCGCTGGACTTCGCCCTGTTATCATTTGTAACATAAGCACTCCAAAACTGTAGACATCACCCTTGGTTGATATCTCTTCACTCATGCCATATTCTGCATTTGCATTTACAAACACAGTTAGAGAATCTGCAGCATTTGCAAGTTGCAACTCCGTAAAGAACAAACACACCCAACAATCTAACATTGCTGAGGATATGCTTAATCTCACCTGGTGAGATGTATCCGATCGACCCTTTATGAAATGATAAAAGCTTTTACTTCTTGTACTATCTTTTCGATATCCAATGTATCTAATAATCTCACCTGGGTCTTTACTTTTACTTGGATAGTGGCCTATTTTTTTCCCGATGGATAGCACTTCTTCTTTAATGTAGTCGTTATTCTTACAAACTACTACTCCCTCCATTCCACAATGTAGTGTCTATAGATTTTTCTAAAAGTCAAACTTTGCTAATTTTGACACAGTGTATAGAGAAAACTGTATACATCTACAATACCAAACATGTAAATTATGAAAGTATAACTCATAATGTATCCAATTATGTGCATTTGGTATTCTAGATGTACCTATTTTTCTCTATAAATATGGTCAATGTTTGTAATGTTTGACTTTTGGAAAAATCTATAGGCACTACGTTATGGAATGGAGGGAGTATATTCTGCTTTGCCTTTGCTGTTTATGTAGAACTAGATCAATTTTATTATTCAACCCAGAGTACTTTTCTACAAGTCTTTGGTATTTTCTCAATAAACTTTCAAATTTTGGTCTAAGTTGTCTTTTCTTTTCCCCCAAGATATAAAAAAGCTATATATCAAATCAACAATTGTATTTAGTTGGCTATGAGTAGTATGCCAAATTCTTCAGAGGGATTTATTCTGCACCTTATATCAATATTTTCTTTAGCATTTATTACTTTACCTGTGCTAACTTCTGAGTTTAGATACTTCAACCTTTCAACGATTAAACACTAGCTCAGATACCAACAATGCACAATATTCAAGATTAAAATATGTTATTATTCAGTTTATTTTTGTTCATATTCAAGATTAAGTATTATAAAAAATATTGATTTTTTTATTTAAAGATGTTAATATATGATTTGTACTGTTCAAATTTCCTAAAATCAGATACTATATTCATGTGAGTCTACTGTTCAAATTTGAGGAAATTTGAAGTTACAGTTGAAAAAAATAACTAGCCCAACCATGAGTTATTGCAATTCTGAGATTAGAGAAGAAAATTATTAAAACTGAAATAGAGCAAAAGAGAAGATTACATTGTCTGCAAGGGTCACTATCTGTCTAACTGAATTCAAAAGAAGGAAAAGACATAAGATAGTACATCATTATTCTTGTTTACACGAATTTCTGTTGCTAGCAACCATCCTGCCTATGCTTTGCTTCATCTGACATACATGCGTGAGGCCACATGCTTGATTCTAAGGATCTCGGTAGAAACTTGGCCCATGTCCGGCCGCTCTTTGGGAGATGTCATGGAGCAAGAGAGGCCTATTCTAACAAGTGGAATGACACAGTTCTTTATTATTTCTTGTGCATTGCTGTCATCTTCTAGCATTGTTTGATCAACAACGTCACAAATATTATTTGGAAATGCTCTATGAACAAATTCATGAAGGCTTGCACCATCACTGAAATTTTTGTCAGTTGGACTTCGCCCTGTTATCATCTGTAACAGAAGCACTCCAAAACTGTAGACATCACCCTTGGTTGATATCTCTGCGCTCATGCCATACTCTGCATTTACATTTACAAACACAATTAGACATACTCTGCATTTACATTTACAAACACAATTAGAGAAATCTGCAGTATATGTGCCACTCTAAAGTAAAAACGAACCCAATAGTCCAACATTACTGAGGATATGCTTAGTCTCACCTGGAGGGGTGTATCCGATGGATCCTTTTAGGCAGGCCAGACTTGTTGAATCACCTTCTTCTACATTTGATGTTGTGAATACAAACCTTGCCAGGCCAAAGTCGGTGACATAGGCAACCATGTTGGAGCCAAGAAGCACCCCGAACGCCCCGGTCGCTCCCCCGCGGGCGATCCGGGCGTGACCCCTACCCGCCGCGAACAGCCGCCACCCACCGTCTCTCTCCCTGCCGCCGCCGGCCAGCGCCGCCGGGCAAAGCCCACTCGGCATCGGTGGCGGCAGGAGCTTCTCCTCTCTGCTTGTGTGGGGGCCGCGGGGGGCTGCTCATCCTGGCAGAGGCACATGGCCATGCGGGTCAATGGAGTGCGTTGGCTGCTGCGGTACGTACATCACGCGAAGCATGCCGGTGTGCTGGGTTTGATTAGATCCCAGCTTCATGGGCTGGCGGCTGGATGGCTGCGTGCTGATCTGAGGCTGCGGGCGCACATGGTGTCTCCCAGCGGATCTGCAGCGCACGCGCGGACGCTGGCCCCAACGTGGCTGCTCGGCGGTGGCCGGGTGTCGGTGTGCGAGCGGCCGGAGTCTTCGAACCGGCGACTGCCTGCGGCCTCGTAGACGGTCGGATCTATGGTCAGGTAGCCGCAGCTTGGTACGACCCGACATGGTTGCCTTGACTCAGATCTGAAAGGCTTGGTGGCGGTGATCCAGATCCTTTCGGCCGTTTGGTGGTGACTATGCAGTGACTTACTACGGCTCCACGACGGTGGTGGTCATCCGAAGGTCTTACGGAGGGTTCATCTCTCGAGATCTGATGGCTGACTTCTGCGGTGAGATGTAAAACTATGGACGACGTCTTGATGCAGAGGGATGGTTGTGCAGCGGCGACGCATCGCATGTAGCTGCTGGGATCGCGGAAAAGTGGTGGCGATAATACATGAGCTACTTCGATGGTGGTGCTACGAGCACCTGGTCTAGAGCTCCGGGGTGAAAGCCTAGGTTCGACCGGAGTTGGTTATACCTGACAATGGCGATGTTTTTTTACGTCGTTACCTTGTTGAAGGCATTGCTCGGACATGCTTTGGACCGATTCTTCAGGGTGAAAACCCAGATTCTGGCCTTAGTGGCTGCATTCGGCGACGGCGATGCTTGAGCGTTGCTCCCTTCTTGAAGGCGTTGCTGTTGAAGACCTCGTCTTCCATGTTGTGTCATGGTATGGTCGGTGCAGATATGGTCATTGTTGTAGTTTTGACGATCATGGATCTGGTCGCTTTGGGACTTTTTTTTCCTCGCCTATGCATGCTTTGGTCTTATGACTTTGCTAGTTGCCGGCGTGTTTGTGTGTGTTGGTGTTGGCTGTGTGCATCTTAGCTATGCAGAGGCCGGGTGCAGGCTCATCGTGTTTTGTATCTTCTTGATGCTTCATTTTGAGTCAATAAAATCCACCCTTTGTTGCATTTTGTTGCCCTTTTCTGTCAACTTGTGTTGAACAAAGAGGTATACCTCCTGTTGGAATGCTGGTACACAAATCATGATTTCCTTCAACTGACACTGCAGCAGTATTGTTAAAAGAGCCGATGCATTTTGTTGCCCTTTTCTGTCAACTTGTGTTGAACAAAGAGGTATACCTCCTGTTGGAATGCTGGTACACAAATCATGATTTCCTTCAACTGACACTGCAGCAGTATTGTTAAAAATACCGCCTCCTGGAACTGCTCCATCAAAATTGTTGAAGGATAAGTTGAGATTTTTAAGGGAACTTAAGGATGTGAGGAACTGTGGAATCTTTCCGGACAAATTGTTATGAGAAATATCCAAGTACTCCAGAACCACACACTGGCCAAGAGTGGATGGGATGTTGCCAGACAGCCTGTTATCTGATATGCTAATTTTGTTCACATTAATGAGATTGCCAACTTCCACTGGCACTCCCCCAGATAGGTAATTGTGTGACAAGTCCAATTCTTCAGAAAGCGAAGAAATTTTGAAGATTTCACTTGGTATATTCCCATCTAGTGAGTTGTGAGCAAGGTTGAGTATTTGGAGTTGATTACAATGTCCTATATCCGCAGGTATCCTTCCGCTAATGTTGTTCCCATCCAATTTCAAAGAATTTAGCTGAACCAGATTACCAATAGTATCCGGGATTTGCCCTGACAGTCTGTTTTGTCCAAAGGGTAGACGGACCAAGCTGTGCAAATTACCAATTGTTGCTGGTATATTTCCAGTGATAAGATTGTAATCCATGTACAACCTGCGGAGGCTCTTAAGATTGCCAATCTCTGGTGGTATAGGCCCTGAAATTTGGTTTTCCCTTAACCACAGCCACTCCAGACTATCAGAAAGATTGCCTATTGAACTTGGCATTTCGCCTTGAAGATTGTTCCCAACCAACATCAGCATAGTCAACCTGGTACAATTTGCGAGTGAAGAGACAAATTCCCAGTCTCCTGCTTCTAGCTTGTTGTATGACAAATCAAGTTCCTCCAAATTTGGCAATGACCCAAAGAAGGGTATAAACCCAGTTAGGCTGTTATTATACAGGTAAAGCTGACGAAGGTTGTAAGCTTTGGGAAGAGAAGCTGGGATAGGGCCATCAAACTTGTTTGATGAGAGGATTAAATCCTGAATATTCGGGAGTGTGTAGCCAATATTGGAGGGTAACCTTCCAACAAGCGAGTTGTTTGCTACGCCAAGAAATGTCACTGATGACATATTGAAGAGAGATGGTGGAACTGCCCCAGACAAGTTGTTGGCTGTCAAAGTCAGTATCTCCAGTGTTGAGATATGACCTAAGCTGTCTGGTATATGCCCTACTAAATTATTTTCTGTAAGACGAAGATCAATGAGGGAGGAAAGGTTCCCTAGCGAGGAAGGTATTTTTCCTGAAATATGATTATAGCTTAAATCGAGGTATTGAATAGGCGGGGAGGTGGCAGTAACAACAGGTATAGAACCAACAAGGTTGTTCTTTTGGAGGAAAATGTCAAGAAGAGATGATGTGTTGAAGAGAGCCTTTGGTAGTTTTCCACTAAGCCTATTGCTCATGAGCAGAAGTACTTGGAGGGATGGACTATTTGCTAGGGACTCCGGGATGACCCCTGTTAGAGCATTCATCCCAAGATTGACATATGTAAGAGAACGGCTGCTACCCAGAGATGGCGGTATGTTACCTTCCAAAGTGTTCTTGCTGAGGTTGAGCTCACGGAGCCGGCTCAGGAGGCCAAGCTTTGATGGTATGCCACCATTGAAGTTATTGTTTGACAGCTGCAGCCTTTCAAGAGAGGTCAGGTTGGCAATGCAAGGCGATATGGGGCCTGAGATGCCTTCTGAATTAAGGTCCAGCTCAATCACACGACGAGGGGACACCGTGCTGCAGGTGATCCCATGCCAGTCGCAAACGTCCAGGGACGTGTTGCTCCATGAAGCTAAAACTCCTGCTGGACCCGAGAGCCGGGACTTGAAGCAGAGGAGAGCTTGCCTATCATTTTCAGTTTCGTTGCAGATGGCTAGTGGTAGGCTGCAAAGGAAGCAGAAGAGGCATAGGAACCAAACAATGCCTGGAAACAAGACAACAGAGGACGCCATTGTTGTTTGTTGCAGGTTACAGCTATGGAGTATGGAGATGAAAGCTGAAGGAGGATGTTTAAGTAGTCAGCGGTCGAATGTGATAGTAGCTAACCGCTCAAAACAGCACACGCTATTCGCGGATCAGAGATCAATATGGTGGGAACGGGGATGATGCATCACGTATGCTTTTGGATTAGATTTTGCTTACTGGATTAGTTGTGACCTGGAAGTAGTTGTTCAAGCCCACACTAGTGCAATATTTATATTGTGAGCATGCATTTGGACGCTAAGAGATTTGACCCTTCATGCCTTAGACTGGGACGATGCCTCCTCCAACCTCCGCTTACATTGCATTGACCCAACTACCCTCCAACAACATGAGTGCATGTGGTTGCTTGAGGTACAGTGTCGACGCACGCTTCATCTTGAAGAATAATGAATATTAACAAAGTGAATAAATAGATAAATGGATGTAGGGAATGCTAGGAATTTATGACATTCAAAATTTCACAGAAGAAAAAAGAAACTGTGCAAAAATAACAAGAGATAAATATATTCCTTTTCTATTCTGTTTTACAGTAAAGAAATTGTCATATTGTTGAATGTTTGCAGGTTCCCAGACTCGTAACATCCCCACTGTTCACACATTTTTCAATATTTCTTCAAATTTTAAGGCACATACGACTCTATAATCAGGTTAATTAAGGTTTAGAGTGTGGCTTTGTATTTCAGATTTTTTCTAAAAAAGAGTCCAAAAAAATCCTTATAATCGGGTTATAAGCCAATCAAGGCACATACGACTCTAATCAGGTTATAAGCCAATCAAGGCACATACGACTCTAATCAGATTATAAGCCAATCAAGGCACATACGACTCTAATCGGGTTATAAGCCAATCAAGGCATGGTGTCTGCTCTGGTAGTAAAGGTTTGACAACAAATTTCATTAGAAGGCAATTGTTTTGGTGAAAAGGGTTCTTACAGGCTGTTTGGTTTGGAGCCCTGAGCTGCCCAACGTAAAATTGTTTGTCGACCAGTCTTGTGGTAGCGTTGCCCAATCTATGGAACCCAAAATCTTAGTCATCAATCATACTCCCTCAATTCATAAATATAAGTCTTTTTAGAAGATTCCACTACGAACTACATATGGATGTATATAGACATATTCTAGAGCGTAGATTCACTCATTTTGCTCCGTATGTAGTCCATATTGAAACCTCTAAAAGGACTTATATTTAGGAACGGAGGGAGTACATAGGATGAAGCTCAGAGTGAGTGTGTGTGTGTGTGGTGGGGGGGGGGGGGGGGGGGGAAGGGAGCAGTCCAATGCCATAGCTGATGATCAAAGCAAGTCGGAATGTCGAAGCCCAAGCGCTGCCATATCCGAATAGCCGCGGGGCAAAGCATGAAAATATGGACAATATCTTCAGTGTCATGCCCACAGCAAGATCATGCAATGTTTTTCTTGTGTAGATTTGAGGGAAAGCAGAAATGGGGATTGTAGGGTGGACACGGTCTCATTTGCGCATTCCGGTGAGGCATGCATAGGGACAAACATGGTTTTGGAGAATTTGGTTGATAGGCCCATGGCAAGGGAAAATGATTGGAGGATGTTTTTGAGAGGTAGAGTGGCCGTGGGCGAGGCACCAATCATAATTAACTTGTCGTGGAGAGTTGTGGGTGGTAGGTTGGTGAAGATCGGGTGGTGTGGTTCGTCAAGGTTTGAGTTTTGTTGGATGAGTTGTCGCAGTGGATCTGCAATGATAATAAAAAGGTAGGGGAGAGGGGTCCCCATGTTGCATCATGTTTCTGTAGGTAAATCTAGTTTCCTAGAATTACGTTGAGCATTACGATCGTTTTAAGGGTTGATAGTGCATCGTGAATCCATAGATAGAAGTGTTCTATGATTCCATGATGATGCAAGATTGCAAGAAGGGATTCCCAGGACAGAGAGTTAAAGGCCTTAGAGAAGTCTAATTTGATGGCCATGATAGGAGCTTTCCTAGAGTGGCAAGAACCGATGAGATCGGCAGCTTATATGAAATTTTCCTTTTTACACTAGAGTGGCAAGGACCGGTGACTAGAGCTCGCACACGTGACACGTCAACTTAATTATCAAGTACTTTTGTTTCTAGAAAATTCCACTATTGACCGTGAGAATATGATGCTTTTTCGCGAATACGCAAAGGTTGTGTATCATTTCATTGATAGATAGGAGAGAACAATAGTAACAAAGATGAAGAAGAAAGAAGGGGGGAAATATACAACACAATATACACTCGCCTAGCTAGCTTGAACCGGAGACGACACCCAGAGCACCTAGACCATGTTAGACCAACGCAAAGCACCACCGTCGCACGGCTGCCGCTCCAGGACAGACCAAATCAACGTACTGCCCACCTTAAGCGCCTAGAGGAGTTGACAAGTGGGTTGCAGGATCCGATTGAGCAAGAGGAAGAAGCCATGGTTGGGGCACCGACAATGTCATACATTACACCCTAGATGCCCACGCCTTGAGAACAGCCTAAAACCAAGCATGGCGTTGAGCACCTTCGGTTCCAACACCGGAGACACCACGAGCAACTAAGACTACGCCTTCATGAAGGATACGATGTCGGAACGCCGCCGCCGTCTGATTTGGTGAACCAAACCTAGGGTTTTTCCGATGCTCGAAGAGGGACACAGACAGAAGGCCATGACAGCACCTTCAAGAAGGAGACGACACCCACAGGTGTTGCCGCTGCCAACATCAGCAAGCCAAGCATGGATTTCGCCTGAGCCTTTGACCGAACAATCCCAAATGTCGTCGGATCAGGATTCGATGACGAGGATACCAAATCGCTTGGTTGGAACCACAATTGCAGGAAGGAGAGATGAATTGGAACCAGCTCCAGCCAAAATCGCCAACCTTGTTGCATGTACCCTTTTTTTAGTGCTGAAACATTTTAATAACTCAGAATGTTTTCAAGGATACAAATGATATATGATCTATCCAGCAGCCACAAATGGCGCCCAAAATCTAAGCTAGTAGCTGCTTTTGCCAGACTATGAGCTTGTACATTCGAACTTCTAATTTCATACACAAAATCTACTGAACCCACACTCTTCATCTTCTCCTTTATTTCATGAATGATTGCTGCCGATGTTCCAAGATAACCCCACTGCAGATTCTTCACTGTCCCTTGGCAATCAGTTGCTATGATAACATTGGTGCAGGTACCGGAGCTGCCAGCCAGATCTGGGTAGGGGAAGCCGGTAACCGCCTGGGGGAAGGGGTGACACTTCGTCTGTAGAAACTCCACATCACTGCCTAATCAGAATATGATACTGCCTAATCAGAATACAAATTTTTCCTTTTTACACTCACTCATTCATTGACGGTCACCGTCTTGAGTTCTTTATTTGTTCTATCGCACAACTATTTCCGCAAGTTATATGTGTTGTAATCTGTGTTGTACTTCCTTCGTTTTTAAATATAAGTTTTTTAGAGATTCAAATATAAACTACATACGAAGTAAAATGGATGAATCTACACTTTAAACTATGTCTATATACATTCGTGTGTAGTCCATATTAAAATCTTTAAAGACTTATATTCAGAAACGGAGGTAGTACATGTCAAATTCCTACATTTTCTTATGCATTTCAGAGAGGAGAGGCCTTGGCTCTTCATTTCACAGTCTGAACCTCCGTTTGATGGTAAGGTGGCTCACACTTGTTTTCTCAGACCAGCGAGACGACTCCATGGCCCTATTACTCCCTCCGGTCCTTTTTACTCTCCACATTAGATTTGCCGAAAGTCAAACATTACTAAGTTTGACCAAATTTATATTAGAAATTATTAGCATCTATAATATCTAATAAATATAATATGGAAATATATTTCAACATGAATCTAATGATATTGGTGTTGTTATATGAATGTCTATAACTTTTTATATAAACTTGGTCAAAATTAAATGAGATTAATTTTGAACAAATCTAATATGCAGAGTAAAAAGGACTGAAGGAAGTATATATACGCCCACTGCATTGACCGGCACATCAACTTGGAGAGCGGCCGTCGGTTCCATGATGTAGACGTGCTACCATGGCAGACCAGCGGCCGAGCAAGTTGCCTGGAGAATCTCAATGGTACGAGTAGAGTGTTTTGTATGAAAGCATGCCACCCATTTGTGATCAACACAAAGTGTGTGGAGCCGCCGGGGAAGGTCAAAGTCATGGCTGTAAGCTAGCTGGGTGCGCATGCACCTTCGTCTCTGTGACAGTGAGATATTTTTTTAACACACTCATATACACACGTATACACTCACTCTTATGAACGCACACACGCACACCCTAACTTTATGAGCACCTTCGAAAGACTGAGCCGGTATATCATCTTGAAATTTACGAAGTCATCGTAGGCACCTCGTCGTCGACAGAAATGTTTTCTTCCACTGAATGCGCATAGACAAAAATCCTGAAATAAATTCAAAAATAAATGCGAGCATTAAGATTTGAATCTAGATAGTTTAGGGATACCATAGTCCCTCGAACCATTCAACTCAATTACAGGTTGGTTCCCCGTGACCGTGAGATATGACGGGTTAGAAAGTCCACTCCGAAACGCAAGACTGTATATATAAACATACAATACCGGGGCCAGGAGGCATTCCTCACCGATCAACTTGTCCTCTGCCTAGTAGCTAGCACCAATCAAGGATGGCGCTTGCTCCCCGGTCGTCTCTGCGCTCCCTGTTGCTGCTCATGTCCCACGGGAAGCCACAGCTGAGCTCTTTCTCCTCCTCCGTCGCCCGCACGGGCGTTCCGCCGGTCGCCCCGGGAGCTGATACCCCTCCGGCTGCTCCGGCCGTCCAGCCCCCAGTCACCACAGGTTAACGCTTCTTCCTGCACGCACGCGTCTCCTTTGGTTCCAGCTATCAGTTTTTCCTCTTCTAGAACAAGCTAACAGTTAGTTCTCTAGTGCGTTGCAGCTCGGTCAGATCGTTCATGCCCGAAGCTCCCTGGGGGTCCACGTACATATGAGGAAGAGACCGTTCTTCAGCCACTTCATGGAGTAACTGACAAGGCTTGTCTGAACGCCCCTCAAGATCCTAGCGCATACCCAACTCCTGATCATGGGTCATGTCGCACACCTGAACCTGTACCCGTCGAGCCTCCCAGTGCCATCCCCGAATCTCCTATGCATCCCGAAGTTCCTATACACAAAGTTCGTGATCCACCACCTAGGACGCGTCGCGGCGCTGTAACCAATGGTTCACGTGGCACACCTGAAACTGTACCTGTCAAGCCTCCCCGGGACATCTCTGAAGGTCCTGGACACGAAATTCCTAGACACCCTATTCATGATCCACCACCTAGGACGCATCGCGGCGCTGTAACCAATGGTTCCTGTGGCACACCTGAACCTGCACCTGTACATGTACCTGTCAAGCCTCCCAGGGGGATCTCCGAAGATGTTAAACACAAAGTTGGTGATCCACCACGTAGGCCTAAAGCTGTAACCGAGCAGCCTGCACAGTGCTCTCCGGCTGCTCCTGCCGTTTAGCCTCCGTTCACCCAGGTAGCCCGCTAACCCGCACAAGCTAATGCTTCCTGCACGTACGCACGCATCTTCTTTGATTGCAGCTAACAGTTACTCCGTTGCGTTGCAGCTTTGCCAGATCATCCGAGCCAGAAGGTCTTTGTTCAGCAATAGTTTGTTCTTCATCCACTTCCTGGGGGGTCTACCTTGTAGACTTAATCTCGTTGCACACGTCAACTTTTACTTGGCTTAATTTTCACAAGAATAAGCTGTCCACGTAGGGTGAGGTTGTTCATGTCTTGGCCAGTTTTTTTTCCCGTTATGTCATGTACTCCCTCCGTTCCAAATTACTTGTCTTGGATTTGTCTAGATACTGATGTATCTAGACTCATTTTAGTGCTAGATACCTCCGTATCTAGACAAATCTAAGACAAGTAATTCAGAACGGAGGAAGTACGTAGCTATATCACATGCATGGTTGAAGGCCGTGGTGACAGCGTCGTGGGATGGCACGATCAAACGTGGTCATGACGACATAGTTTGGGCAGAGGACCGAGTGGCGTTGGGATGGCGACGTCGTATAGCTCGCGCACTCGCCCGTTCACCATATATGCTTTTAATTGTAATTGAAGAATAAATATAAGAAGGAAAAAACTAAAGAAATTGCATCTTGTGTCCACTCATGCTCATGGTCTGGCTTCAGCAAGAACATATGGCATTAGAGCTTTGTTTTGGTCCATGCCGAGTTCCCACAGCTAGCGCTCCGGATTTTTTGTCGAAAAAGACCACCTGCGCAATTGAATTGCTAGAAAAGACCTCCTCTGAGATGATTTGACAAAAAAGACCCCCTCAGCCATGGCGGCAGGCGCGCCAGGCAACACGTGGCACCTGCCGCCACGGTGCGAGGCGGCAGCCCCTGCCGCCATAGCGGGAACAGGCTGGCGCTGTGGGACCCTGCCGCCTGAGAGGCTGGCGGCAGGACTGTAGCAGCTGGGACAGCCGCCTCAGGGGCTGGCGGCAGGTCTGTTTATTTGCTGCTGCCCACTACGTATGCGTGCACACGTCTGTCTATTACTGCGATGTATAATCGGCTATAGCTATTCCAGTACTACTACTGCCTAAGTGCGTACGTGCGAACATGCAAGTACTACATGTACAACCGGTCACTTATTGGCATGCAAGTACATATGGAAGCACGCACGCGTATAATGAAGTAGCAAGGTACCACTGCCTGCCTAAACCTTGTAGCTACATACCATGCAAAAAAAAAAACTTGTAGCTACATCATTGGCGCTGGCGAGTACCGCATGGGGACCTGCCGCCAGTCCATGAGGCGGCCGGGCCCGGCTGCTACAGTCCTGCCGCCAGCCCCTCAGGCGGTTGGGGCCCACAGCACCAGCCCGTTTCATCGCAGCAGCTGATTCCCGTTCCAGGCAGCCTGCCGCCTGACGCCGTGGCGGAAGGGACTGCCGCCTCGCACAGTGGCGGCAGGTGACACGTGTCGCCTGGCGCGCCTGCGCCACGGTCAAGGGGGTTCTTTTTGTCAAATTGTCTCAAAGGGGGTCTTTTCTGGCAATTCAGCTGCACAGGTGGTCTTTTTCGACAAAAAATCAGCGCTCCGTGGACGGGAACACCGGCAATAGAGCAGGTTGGTCACGGTTGCCGCCTTTAGCTAGCTCGATGCAAATCGTTGTCCTCAGTACGCCTCATGGGCGCGAACTGGTGGTGTTTCAACGGACCGTGAGGGAGAGGAGCAGCTCTGCACAATACCTAATGCTCACGGAGTGAGGGGGCAGCTGCGGGCACCTATCATGTGCAAGGCCATTGAGTGGGCGACGGAACTCAACCAATTTTCCATGCATTTCACCTCCCATACTGTGATCAGGACCCCCTCAAAAAAAATTGTGATCAGGTCGCAAGCATTCGCTAATTCCATCCTCAAGTGGACTCAACTGCCAGAGCCACATGAGGAGATACAACACGAATGTTCGATGGGTCGGTCACCCTATACGGAGCAGGGGCTGGAATCACCCTATGCGTAGAGGAGATACGGTACACAATCTAGTCCCTCTTCAACGTCACGAACAATGAGGTAGAATATGAAGGGTTGTTGGTAGGGTTACGAGTAACAGTCTTGTTAAATCTCACTCGGTTATGTCTCGGTTAATGTTATACTCGTGAGATCTTACATCAAGATCCGTGCAATTTTTCTTTTCAGTTTTTTTACAGGTTATGCCACTTGACTGAGACCTAGCCACACCTTAGGAGTAACTTTTGCATCTGAGATTTGTCCACTTGCTGGTGAAAGGAGCAGTGGCGGAGCTAGCGAGGAAAAGTTGAGGGGGCAAATGATGAAATATAATTTTCTGGAGGGCCAAAAACTGTATTTTTCTGAATTTGTGCTACCCAAAATGGAGTTTCTTCAGAAAAAGTTCATGGGCTGGGGGGGCCATGGCCCCTGCAGCTATAGGCATAGCTCCGCCAGTGGAAAGGAGATTCCCAGCTTGTTTTAAGACAAGCTGCAAGGAGTATCAAACCTCGTGTTCAACCATGGGAGTGTACCTTATGGAGGTTTCAAAGCTGGAAAGGGCGCACGTCGGCTTTGATTACCAACACATACCTTGGCTGGAAAATCAATGGGCCGACGAGATCACCCAACTGGCTTCCTTGCGGTCTCTAGGAATTTTTGAGATCTTCATTGAGAAGCTCCTCAAGCTATCAATATCGCAAGCAAGCGACGTAGATGAAGAGGTTGGTGTATGAGAGACCTATTCGTCACCGGGATTGACGACCAAGAGGGCTGGACATATCAGGGGTATTTTGCTCGCACCTCCTTGATGCATGGCGATGGGATTACCCACCTATAATATGCTGATGACACAATTTTGATGGTTGAGGTGTCCGACGAGGACATCAGACACCTCAAGTTCCTTTTACTATGCTTCCAAGAGATGCCCGGCCTTACAATTAACTTCACCAAGAGCGAGGTGATGTTGTTGGGATACTCCGACGAGGAGAAAGTGCCGGATCGCAAACCGGCTTAACTGCCGATAGGATCATTTCCGACGTCTTACTTGGGCATGCCCATTAGTGACACCCGCATACTGGAAAAGGACCTTTGGCCATCTGTGTGCAAGGTCAAGTATCAGGTCGAGCCTTGGCAAGGGAGGTGGCTCTCCAAGACGGTTTGGGTTATCCTCATTAACTCCTCATGACCAGTTTACTGATGTATCTCATGGGATTCTATAGTCTAAATGAATCCCTCCATCACAATATCGCCAAGTACCAGTCCCGGTTCTTCTGGACGGGGAAGGGCGATAAGCAGAAGTATCATATGGTGAAATGGTCGGATATTTGGAAACCCAAGGACCAAGGTGGCCATGGCATTATCTCATCCAAAAGGATGAACATGGCTCTTTTATCCAAATGGCTATGGCGGATGGGTGGGCTTTGGCTGGATATTATCCGTGCTAAGGGCCTCTTTGATTCGAGGATTTTAAAAAAGTAGGAATAGAAAAAGTATAGGATTGGAGTGGCATGCCCATTTGAATCCTATAGGATTAACAATGAGTGTTTGATGGCACAGGAAACAAAGAAATTGTAAAAAGAGATTGGAATGGATGTTAGATTTCCTATGAAATGCAGTACAAAAGATTCCATAGAAAAAATTCCTATGTAATTCAATCCTATGAATCAAAGGACCAACATAGGAGAAAATCCTAAGGATTTCAATCCTCTAAAAATCCTATAAAATTCTTTTAAATCAAAGAAGCCCTAAATATTTTTGTAGTCAGGGCTTGGCGTTTGCACAGAGATCGAGTGACTCCCAGTTCTAACAGATGATCATCCAACTCATGTCAGCCTTTCGCCTCGGTTCTTCTATTTCGGTCGGAGCCGGCACCACCACCCTATTTTGGCTAGACCGGTGGTCGGGCGCCCAACCCTTTGCCATTCGGTTCCACCTGTTGTTTAACATTTGCGCGGACGTAAGTTTGACCGTCACTTTGGCACTAGCTAACATAGGTAGCATCGCCTTTCGGTGCACCTTAGGTTCCGTAGAGCGGGACCTTTGGGAAGAGCTCGTTGCTTGTGTGGCCCTGCACACACCGGTCCTGAGCCCAGATACGGCGCGTACTTTGGCTACACTTCATGAATTAAGCCGCCCTTTCCGTTTTTATTGTATCGTAGGAGTGCAAGTGCTATATCCTGACATTAATTGTGTCGGTTGCAAGCTCAACTAGACTAAGTTTTATACATGTGCATTAATTTTCCTCGAAATTTTTAGATAATTGTGCTTGTGTATCAGGTTCCTCTTGTTCTAGGCTGCTCAGTAACATAAGTAGTAACATGCATGCCATATACGGAAAAAATATGATGTGACAAGTAATTAATGAGGAGAGTGTAAATGGAGTAACATACTCCCTTCGTTTCTTTTTAGTCCGCATATAAAATTTGGTCAAAGTGAAACTTTGTAAAGTTTGAGTAACTTTGTAGGAAAAAATATAACATCTACAATACTAAAGCTATATGATATGAAAATTAATTTCATGATGAATCTAATAATATTAATTTCATATTGTGAATCTTGGTATTTTTTCTATAAACTTAGTCAAAATTGATAAAGTTTGACTTTGACCAAATTTAATATGCAGACAAGAATACAAAGGGAGTAATATGTTATCATCATATAGCGATTTCTAATGTAAATGAATCTATAAAATAATAAATGAAGCTCTTCATGTTATCACATCTATACACCTTTGACACTACTAACCGCGTTCACCTTATTCTCGAGCAAATCCACCTTTCCTAGTCGACCATTAACTTCAGCGAGTTTGCCCTTGATCAACACCAGCTGAACGTGCTTGGATTGAGTGGACATGGCAAGATCAGCAACAGCTCCAATTTTTTTTTACAAAGGAATCGATCCTCAACGCTTGCCGATGATCTTGTCCTTCTGCTGCCAACATACTGCCGGTGAATGGATTTGATTTAGGATGAATCAGTGGGATTTTACCCGGGGATCCCAATCACTGTCCGTGCTAAATCCCAATCACTAAAGTCAAATTTTGCTGCCGCGCAGGAAATTAGTGGCAGCAAAATAACGAAATAACGGGCAATTTACCGAAGCGCGGTGAATAACCTTTAGTTAACTGTTACCCCCCCTCCCCTCCCCGTACTTCGCATATATGATTTGTTTGTGGTCAAACTTCGCCAAGTTTGACCAACTTCATAGAAAAAACATTAACATTTCACAACATGAATTTATTTTTCATACTGTGTAACTTTAGTATGTTGATATTTTCTCATATAAGTATGATCAAATTTCACAAAATGTGACTTCAGACAAATTTTATGTGCGGAGTAGAAATTACCGGAAGGAATACATTTGCGGGACGGTAAATAGGGGAGCCAAGCGTGAAGGTGAGCCGTTGATGTGGCAATGGTGTATAATAGCCGTCCATCGAACTGTTTTCTTCCTCCTCTGTTTCTTCAGTCCGCGCCGTAGCGTGGATTTCTCCAGACAGTTGTAGTTTCGTCAGGTTCAGAGCGTCAGGGTCCTGACAGGCTGCGGGCGGCACGGCCCCGTCCTCCTGGCTCACCCGTCAGGTTCCCCCGCTTTCCAGTCCGGCGTCTCCGCCGCAGATGGTGATCCCGCGCCTCCGCGCCATGCCCTCGTCCGGTAGTCTTAAGGTCCTGGTGGCGCCGCCGCGCGTCGACATGCCGTTCTGCGGTGCCTCAGTCACTGAGGCACGGGCCAAACGTCGCCGCCTCCGTCGCTAGTGCCTCGCCCGCACCAAGATCCCATCGCCGGCAGAGGTGACCCCCACTCCTTCCCCTGCCTCCCTCCCCGCCTGCGCTCTTAGTTAACAACTAATTAATCGCCCGGTTCGCTCATCTCATGATCAATTGAAGCCAATTGGAGTTTAGGTTTCATATAAACATTTTCCTGATTGGATTCCAGGCAAGTGGCGTGATGCAGGGTCAAATGAATCTGCTGAACAATAATGTACTGTAGCTTATACATTTGTCTGCAGCCGATCACTACTGAAATTTTGGTCCTGTTTTGCATTTCGCGTTTCGTAGAGGTTTTATTGACAGCTGTTATTGTGCAGTTGACATCTTCTAATTTTTCTGAGGTTTCCGATACTTCATTATCTCTTCTTGCTGATTGCAAAAGACTGGTCGTTGTTCGTTTGCCGTTATTAGTTATGATTTAGATGCAGTTTATGAGCTCCTTCGTTTGTGTGGGAAATGAAACCTTAATAAAGCTTATTCAGAGACAGTAATGCGGGTAGGGTAAAGGTCTGGCAACAGAACAGACTGCTAGCAAGATTGTTCATCTTGTAAGGCAGCTTCAGACCACTTTAAGCACTTGCCTCTACATGGTATTCTCTTCAGCCACAGCAACAGTTTGCGCTACAATCAGCGGGTGGCACGTCACAAGCAGCGGCAATCAGTATGGAGTGGCGGGGCAAACTAGGTTTCCACGGCAACCAGCTACACGCTTGTGACATGCCTATTTTCTTGATATGGGGCGTTCTTCTCCGTGGATTGGGCGTAGATTGGTTCTCAACCCCGTTAACTCTGGCTTGTTGACGTGAATTTTGTGTTCAAGCCATGTTCAAAATCAAGGGTTAATCCTCTATCTTGGTTCCAAGTCAGCCTCCCAAATATTTACTCTGACTGCGCAAATTGGTCTAGCTCTGATCGTTCAGGCTGTGCTTGTATAAATACTACTCATTTGTACAAATAAGGAAAAATCCGTACATGAAATGAAATGCTATGGCAAAAGAGAAGGGTACTGTCTGGAAGTGTCACTAACTGAACTAAAGAATGGAAAAGCCATAAAAGATAGTACACCATTGTTCCCTTTTACACGAATTTCTGTCGCTAGCTACCATCCTGCCGATCCTTTGCTTCATCTGACATCCATGTGTGTGGCCAGATGCTTGATTCTAAGGATCTCGCCACAAACTTGTCCCATGTCCGGCCGGTCTTTGGGTGATGTCATGGAGCAAGAGAGGCCTATTTTAACCATTGGAACGACACACTTCTTCATCACTTCCTGTGCGTTGCTGTCATCTTGTAGCATTGTTGGATCAACAACCTCATATATATTATCTGGAAATGCTCTACGAACAAATTCATGAAGGCTTGCACCATCACTGAATTTTCGGTCGGTTGGACTTCGCGCTGTTATCATTTGCAACAGAAGCACTCCAAAACTGTAGACATCACCCTTGGTTGATATCTCTTCGCTCATGCCATACTCTGCATTTACATTTACAAACACAATTAGGGAATCTAAAGTATATGTACAACTCTGTAAAGAACAAACTCAACCAACAACCCAACACACTGAGGAGATGCTTAATCTCACCTGGTGGGATGTATCCGATGGATCCTTTTAGGCAGGCCTGACTTGTTGAACTATCTTTGTATGCATTTGATGCAGTGAATGCAAACCTTGCCAGCCCAAAGTCAGAGACATACGCAACCATGTCAAGATCCAAAAGGATATTGCTTGGCTTTAGGTCACAATGTATCAGTGGAGATGCACATTGGTTATGAAGATAATCCAAAGCAAATGCTACATCCAAGCCAATATTGATCCTTTGGCATAAAGTCAGGGTATGTCTCTCACCATGTTCAAGGTCTTCAGGATGTAGCCACATTTCTAGGTTCCCATTCGGCATGTATTGGAATACTAGCGCCTTGAAATCTGCCCCAGTAGAGTCCACAGAAGAACATGAAGTGATGATCTTTACAAGATTCCGATGACGGACATTTCGCAGGGCTTCACACTCTGCAATAAAACTCCTATTTGCTCCATAATTGTTAAGGTTGAAAATCTTGATGGCAACTTGATCTTTCTGAAGCTTCAAACTGCCCTTATAAACCACTCCAAATGATCCTGATCCAATTTGGTTTGCTGGAGAAAACCTATTTGTTGACCTTGCAATGTCTTCATATGATATCTTCTTCACATGCTCATCAAATTCCTGCAAATGTGGATTTGCTTGCATCCTCTTCCTCCAGTAAATTGTCGCAATACATGACAAAATTAATATAACAACAGCAATGGTTGGAGTTACTATCCGTAGGACTAGAGCCGAGGAATTTTGTTTTCCTTTTCTGTCAACTAGTGTGGAACAAAGAGGTATACCTACTGTTGGAATGCTGGTACACAAATAATCATTTCCTTCAATTGACACTGCACTAGCATTGTAAAAAATACCACCTCTGGGAACCTCCCCACCAAAATTGTTGAAGGATAAGTTGAGATTTTGCAGGGAACTTAAGGATGTGAGGAACTGTGGAATCTTTCCGGACAAATTGTTCTGAGAAATATCTAAGTACTCCAGAACCACACACTGGCCAAGAGTGGATGGGATGTTGCCGGACAACCTGTTATTTGATATGCTAATTTTGTTCACATTAATAAGATTGCCAACTTCCACTGGTACTCCCCCAGATAGGTAATTGTGTGACAAGTCCAACTCTTCAGAAAGCGGAGAAATTTTGAAGATTTCACTTGGTATATTCCCTTCTAGCGAGTTGTGAGCAAGGTTTAGTATTTGGAGTTGAGTACAACGTCCTATACTTGCAGGTATCCTTCCGCTAATGTTGTTGCCATCCAATTTCAGAGAATTTAGCTTAACCAGATTACCAATAGTATCCAGGATTTGCCCTGACAGTTTGTTATGTGCAAAGGATAGATGGACCAAGCTCTGCAAATTACCGATTGTTCGTGGTATATTTCCAGTGATAAGATTGTAATCCATATACAACCTGCTGAGGCTCTTAAGATTGCCAATCTCAGGTGGTATAGGCCCAGAAATATGGTTTTCCCTTAGCCACAGCCACTCGAGACTATCAGAAAGATTGCCTATCGAACTTGGCATCTTGCCTTGAAGACTGTTCCCAGCCAACATCAGCTTAGTCAACCTGGTACAGTTTGCAAGTGAAGAGACAAATCCCCAGTTTCCCGCTTCTAGCTGGTTGTATGACAAACCAAGTTCCTCCAAATTTGGCAATGACCCAAAGAAGGGTATGGACCCAGTTAGGCTGTTATTATATAGGTAAAGCTGACGAAGGTTGTAAGCTTTGGGAAGAGAAGCTGGGATTGGGCCATCAAACTTGTTTGACGAGAGGATTAAACCCTGAATATTTGGGAGTGTGTAGCCAATATTGGAGGGTAATCTTCCAACAAGCGAGTTGTTTGCTAGGCCAAGAAATGTCAGAGATGACATATTGAAGAGAGATGGTGGGACTGTCCCAGACAAGTTGTTGGCTGTCAAGGCCAGTACCTGCAGTGTTGAAATATGACCTAAGCTGTCTGGTATACTCCCGACTAAATTATTCTCTGTAAGACGAAGATCAATAAGGAAAGGAAGGTTCCCTAGCGAAGAAGGTATTTTTCCTGAAATATGATTATTCCTTAAATCGAGGTATTGAATAGGGGGAGCGGTGGCCGTAACAACAGGTATGGAACCAACAAGTTTGTTCTTTTGGAGGGAAATGCCAATAAGAGATGATGTGTTGAAGAGAGCCTTTGGTAGGCTTCCAGTAAGGCTATTGCTCATGAGCCAAAGTACTTGGAGGGACGAACTATTTGCTAGGGACTCCGGGATGACCCCTATTAGAGCATTCACCCCAAGATCGACATATGTAAGAGAATGGCTGCTACCCAAAGATGGCGGTATGTTACCTTCCAAAGTATTCAAGCTGAGGTTGAGGTCGCGGAGCCGGTTCAAGAGGCCAAGCTCCGATGGTATGCCACCATTGAAGCTATTGTTTGACAGCTGCAGCCTTGCAAGAGAGGTCAGGTTGGCAAGGCAAGGTGATATGGAGCCTGAGATGCCTTCTGACTCAAGGTCCAGCGCAATCACACGACGAGGGGACACCGTGCTGCAGGTGATCCCATGCCACTCGCAAACGTCCAGGGACGTGTTGCTCCATGAAGCTAAAACTCCTGCTGGACCCGAGAGCCGGGACTTGAAGCAAAGCAGAGCTTGTCTATCATTTTCAGTTTCATTACAGATGGCTAGTGGTAGGCTGCAAAGGAAGGTAAAGAGGTATAGAAACCAAACAAATCCTGGACACAAGACAGCAGAAAATGCCATTGTTGTTGTTTACAGGTTACAACTATGGAGTATGGAGATGAAAACTCTCATGTGAAGGAGGGTGTTTAAATACTCAGCTTTGGAGTGCGACGGTAGCTAACCGCTCAACATAGCACACATATTCGTGGCTCAGCCATAGATATGGTGGGAACGGGGATGATGCACGACGGCATGCTTTTGTATCGGATTTGGTGTTCATCCAAACTATTTGCTCACTGAATTAGTTGTAACTTGGAAGTAGTTGTTCAAGTCAACACTTTGAGGAATATTTATATTGTGAGCACGCATTTGGACGCTAAGAGATCTGACCCTTCACGTCTCAGACTGGGACAGGATGATGCCTAGACTCTCTTGCTGGTGTGTGTGTAGTTACCTGAGGTACAGAGTCAGAGTGAATGCACGCTTCTTCCTGAAAAGTAATGGACACACAATTCAATATTTAAAAACGTGAAAAAATAGATGTATGGAATGCGGAATTTACGCATTTCAAATTGTGTGAAAAATGCCATGGGTATTTGTCTCATGTGTACAAGAATAACAAGAGATGAATAGATTTTTCTTATCTTCAATTTTACAGGAAATAAATGGTTGAAGCCCTCTTTGAATCATAGGAATTTCATAGGATTTTGGACGATCTCAGTATTACGGATTTGCTCCACAAATGCTTTTTCCGAGCAACTTGCCGAGGGCAAGGGCAGGAGCTCTGCCATTTCATACAAAGATAAGAGGCCATTGTAGTTCTTTGGGTTGATTTCCTATGACCTAACTTCGTAGAAATTCGAACATCTCCTGCAATTTCTTTTTTTTTACACTCGTTCACATGTGACAGATGCACTTTTCTAGTGCTCATTCTTTATTCTGTGCTGCGCGTGTACCTGTCGAACAACTATTTCTGCAAGTTTTACGCGTTTTACAATTATCTGTGTTGCGTACCTGTCAAATTCCTCTATTTTCTTTTCACACAGATGTGTGTGTGTGTGTGTGTGTGTTTTCCTCCTTGCAATCCAAAGAGGCCATGGCTGTTGATTTCATTAGTGTGAACCTCAACCTCCGTCTGTCAAACTCATGTATTTTCATATACACCTTTTTTCAGACGAGACGACTCTCCTGCAATTTCTTTGTTTTACACTCATTCACATATGACAGATGCACTTTTCTAGTGCGCTTTCTTTCTTCTGTCGAACAACTATTCCTGCAAGTTTTACGCATTTTGAATGGTCTGTGTTGCGCGTGTGCCTGTAAAATTCCTATATTTTCGTTTCATATATATGTGTTATCCTCTTGCGATCCAAAGAGGCCCTGGCTGTTGATTTCATTAGTGTGAACCTCAACCTCCGTCTGTCAAACTCATGTATTTTCATATACACCTTTTTTCAGATGAGACGACTCTATGCCTCATTGACCCAGCCAGCGGCACAGCAACTTGCCCGAAGAACGGCGGCTCCAAAGTCTGCACGCGCTGCCTTGACCACCAGACCAGCGGCAGGGCAACTTGCCTGCAGAATGTCAACGGTATGGGCGTACGGCATGCTGGGCATGGTATGAACAAATTAACCCCTCATCATGCGGTCCATCCATTCAAATATGACGGGTAAATCAAGCTTATGCAAATTGTCTACATGAAAATAGCGGAAAGGTTGACTTGCGGCCATGTCAGATTGGCACGCAGTCTCGGGACTGAGATATCAACATGTGCCAAGAGCTCAAGATACCTCCAAACCTCTGAATCCATTGCATCTATCCGGCTAGTGGCAGGGTAGATAGAGACGTAGAGTGTTTGACTGGACTATACCATCCATTCCACCACATGGTATGAGCGCATGCCTTTCCACTTGATGAACACAAATTATGGGCTCTTGGGTGAAGGTCAAGGCAGCTGGGTGCGCGCGTGAGACATGGAAGTCCTCTCTGCAACACATATATAAACACATGAATCCCGGGGCCAGGAGGCATCCCTCAATCCTCACCCATCAAGCTCTGCTAGTAGCGGGCTAGAGAGGATGGCACTTGCTCCCCGGTCGTCTCTGCGCTCCCTGGTGCTGCTCATGTCGCACGGGAAGCCACGGCTGAGCTCTTTCTTCTCCTCGTCCTCCGCGGCCGGCACAGGCGTTCCGCCGGCCACCCCAGGAGCCGATGCTCCGGCCGTCCAGCCCCCAGGTAGTATACTAACCCGCACAGATTAATGCTTCCTGCACGCACGCCGTCTCCTTTTGATGCCATTGCTAACAGAGTGGCAGTTACTCCATTGTGCTTTGCAGCTCCTTCAGGCCCCAAGCTCCCTGTCGAGGAAGAGTTTGTTCTTCACCCAATTCCTGGGGTTCTACGTCCACGTCCGTGTCCGCACCCACCTGGAGCCGTTGAAGATGTAACCGACAAGGCTTGTCTGAACGCCCCTGAAGATCCTAGCAGTGCACACCCAACTCCTGATCAGGGTTCATCTAGCACACCTGAACCTGTATCTGACAAGCCTCCCTGGGATATCTCTGAAGATCCTGGACACCCGGTTCTTGATCCACCACCTCCACGTCCACCTCGCAGGGGGCGTTGCGCTGTGACCGACGAGCCTGCGCGTTGCGCCCAGGAGCATCCCAAGTACCCAGTTCCCGACTGTTCAAGTGACAAGGTCTTCTCCTACTGCTCCTCCGCCGTTCCGCCGCCGGCTCCAGGAACTTGCACCCCGGCTGCCCCCGACGTTCAGCCTCCAGTCACCCCAGGTAGCTCGCCAACCTGAACAAATTAATGCTTCCTGCAACGCACGCGTCTCTCCTTTGATCCCAGCTAACAGCTACTCCTTTCCGTTGCAGCTCTGCCAGATCGTTCAGGCCACAAGCTCCCCGATCACGAAGAGTTAGTTGTTCACCCACTTCCTGATCCATCAGGTAACAGGCTTAGCCCTGTAATCGAAGAGCCTGCCCGGTGCACCCTGGACAACCCCAAATACCCAACTCCCGGCAGTTCAAGCCACAAGCTCCCTGCTCACGAAGAGCTCGTTATACACCCACTTCCTGGGGGTCCACGTCCGCGTCCACGTCCGCGTCCACGTCCACGTGGAGCCGTTAAAGATGTAACCGACAAGGCTTGTCTAAACGCCCCCGAAGATCCTACATACCCAACTCCTGATCATGGTTCATCTAGCCCGTCTGTGGACTTGTTGGAAGACCCTCTACATCCGGTGCGTGATCCACCAGGTAGGCCGTAATCGATGCAGTGCACCCAGGAGCATCCCAGGTACCCAGCTCTGGACAGTCCAAGACGAGATCTTTCAGACTTAATTCGCCAAGAAGAAAAAATATCTTTCAGACTGAAGTTCAGCAACCTCCTGACGGCTCACGAACCGGGGTTTAAATTACAGCCTGCAAACGCTGGATCACCGAAGATAGCGAGCATCCAAGCTGATGCACACTAGCATCAACTCTACTAATATTGTGTCACATAGGATAGGAGAAAAAACAGGGCAGCTTTCCCTGGCTTCTGCCCGTGCTGGGCTGTATGTACTGTGACTCATAATTTTGTTGTGATGAATCCTTGTGTTGTGAGCGGGGAGAAAAATCCCGGTGGTTACTGACTAGTTACTGCTGCGATTTTGTAATCCCAAATTCCCAATACATGCTGTCAAGGAAAAGAATCCCGGTGGTTACTGACTAGTTACTGCATGGTTGAGCCCCAGCTGCATGGCCTCTCAGCAAATACAAATACACACACACATTCATAAAAAAAAAGCATTGCATTGCATTTCATACACATACACATTCACATTAATTTTAATTGTCCATAGTAATAAGCATATACAACGAAGTACTCGAATCTAAAGTGTTGGATTGTTCATGGGCTTGGGCCTTCACCCTGTTCTAGTTTAATTTTTCAGGCAAGTTTCATGTTGTCATGTTCAGACTTCAGATTCGAGGTTCCAAGTCAGCTTCTAATAAAAGATCTAACTTGATTTGATTGGGCACTGCTCGCACAAATAATCTAACTCAGATTACTCGGATTGAGCGTATAGAATTACTACTCACTTGTAAAAAGAAAATGAGATGGCAAAAGAGAATGTTACTTTCTACAAGTGTCACCAACTGTCTAACTGAATTTCAAAATGGAGAAGTCATCACTATTCTTCTTTACATGAATTTCTGTCACCAGCTACCGTCATGTCTATTATTTGCTTCATACACCCATTTGCGAGGCCATATGCTTGATTCTAAGGATCTCAGTAGAAACTTGTCCCATATCCGGCCGCTCTTTGGGTGATGTCTTGGAGCAAGAGAGGCCTATTCTAACCAGTGGTATGACACAGTTCTTCATTATGTCAGCGGCATTGCTGTCATGTTGGAGCATTGTGGGATCGACAACCTCATGAAGATTCTTTGTAAATGCCTCATCAACAAATTCGTGAAGGCTTATACCATCATTGAGTTTACCCTTGGTTGATATCTCTTCGCTCATGCCATACTCTGCATTTACATTTACAAGCACAATAAAATTAGAGAACCTGCAATATTTGTACGACTCTATAAAGAACAAAGTGAACCTAAATGTTGTGAATACGCTTAGTCTCACCTGGTGGGATGTATCCAATGGATCCTTTTAGGCAGGCCAAACTTGCTGAACTATCTTGATATGCATTTGATGTAGTGAACAGAAATCTTGCTAGGCCAAAGTCAGTGACATATGCAACCATATCATTATCCAACAGAATATTGCTTGGCTTCAAGTCACAATGTACCAGTGGAGGTGCACAGTGGTTGTGGAGATAGTCCAAAGCAAATGCCACATCCAAACTAATATTAATCCTTTGGCTTAAAGTCAGAATATTTCTTTCACCATGTTCAAGGGCTTTATATTTTAGCCAAATTTCTAGATCCCCATTCGGCATGTATTGGAATACTAGGGCCTTGAAATCTCCCCCGGTAGAATCCACAGAAGAGTATGATGTGATGATCTTTACAAGATTCCGATAGCGCACATTTCGCAGGGCTTCACACTCTGCAATGAAACTCCTTTGTGCTCCATAAATGTCAAGATTGAAAATCTTGATAGCAACTTGATCTTTCTTAAACTGAAGACTGCCCTTATAAACCATTCCAAATGATCCCGAGCCAATTAAGTTTGCAGAGGAGTTCTTATTGGTTGCCCTAACAATGCCTTCATATGATATGTTCTTTATATGCTCGTTGACTATTTGCAAATGTGTATTTCCTTGCACTCTCTTCCTCCAATAAATTGTCGCAATACAGGACAAAATTATTATAGTGACAACAAGTGGCATTACTATCTTGAGGACTAGAACTAATGAGTTGTGCTTCTGTTTCCTGTCCACCTGTGGAGAACAAAGAGACACACCCCCTGTTGGAACACTTACACAAATGATCATTTCCTTGGATTGATACTGCACCCATGTTGTCAAATACACCACCTTTTGGAACCTCTCCATAAAAGTTGTTGAATGATATATTAAGTTTTTCCAGAGAACTCAAAGTTGCGGGGATTCTGAGATTTTTCCGTGCAAACTGTTACGGGAAATATCCATGGATTTGATGCTAACTAACTTCACAAAGGACTGCGGAATGCTTCCTACAAAGAAGTTGCTTTGCATTTCAAGATTCTCCAAAACCACACACTGTCCGAGAGTGGATGGGATATTGCCAGACAACCTGTTATTTGAGATGCTAAGTTTGTTCAGATTAATGAGATTGCCAACTTCCACTGGCATGCCCCCAGATAAGCGGTTGTGTGACAAGTCCAACTCTCCACTGAGCGAATAAATTTTGAAGACGTTCCTCGGTATACTGCCATCTAGTGAATTGTGAGCAAGGTTGAGATTTTGGAGCTGGGTACAACGTCCTATGCTTCCAGTTATCTTTCCAGTCAAGTTGTTCCCATCCAGTTTTAGAGAACTCAACTGAACAAGGTTGCCAATAGTATCTGGTATCTCGCCCGAGAGCAAAATTTGAGCAAAGGATAGATAGACCATGCTATACAAATTCCTAATTGTTGGCGGTATTTTGCTAGTGAAAAGATTGTAATCCATGTACAACCAACTGAGGCCCTCAAGATTGCCAATCTCCGGCGGTATAGGCCCCGGAATTTTGTTGTTTCTTAGAAAAAAACTGCTGGAGACTACTGGAAAGGTTTCCAATGGAACTTGGCAAATTCCCTTGGAGATTGTTACCATCCAACATCAGTATAGTCAATCTGGAGCAATTTGAGAGCGAAGATATAGAGCCCCCGTTGCCCGCTTTTAGCTTGTTGTATGCCAAATCTAGTTCCTTTAAATTTGGCAATGAACCGAAGGATGGTATGAATCCAGTAAAGCTATTATTATACAAGTAAAGTTTCCTACGCTGCAGACTGCAGTTGCGTGGAACTTGGGAAGTGTGAAACTGATGATAGCATGGTATGAACACAACGTTTGCTACCGATCGAGTTGCTCGGGGAGGAAGGTTTTGGAGATGAAACTGAAACGGAATCAAAGTTGAAATGCCAATAGAACCGTTGGTCATGCATGAGTGTCAATCTGATGCGTTTTCCCGCAAAAAATAAAAAAATCTGGCAACTTAAATTTCTACGACCCATTTTTTTACGTATTCTCAGACTGGTTTCTCAGACGTATTCTCAGGGGAAGCAACCTTTTGCTAAGAAACTGCCTGGCAACAGGAGTGAATAAAAGAAAAGGAATGGAAAAGGACTTACCGTGATGTTCGTTGTATTTATGCTCACTGGGACCAAGATATTTGACAACTCTGTTTTGACTTGTACTGTGTACAAACAAACCTCTGCATACATTGTATTGACTTGTACTACGTAGAAACAAACCTCTGCATACATTGTATTGACCGCCGGTGGCAGAGTAGGACGTGAGTGGAGTAGAGTCGTCGTATGAAGTATGAACACATGCCTTTCACACGGAATCGTCGGGGAAGGTTAGGCATGGATGGATGGATGGACATGCCTCGGCGAGGGGGGGCATCACATTGCCGGTTATATATAGCATCCAGATGGCTGGCCTAGAGTCATCAGGGATCAGCTTCTAGTTTAAGAAATTCCACGGCCAACTTGTCATCTTGCCTGGCTAGAGAGGGAGAGGATGGCGCTTGCTCCCCGGTCGTCTCTTTGCTCGCTGGTGCTGCTCATGTCGCATGGGAAGCCCCAGCTGAGCGCTTTCTTCTCCTCCGCCGGCACCACCGCCGCGCCCAAGGCCGCGAAGCCTCCAGCAGCTCCAGCCGGTGATAGTCCGGCCATCGACCCTCCAGCCGCTGCAGGTACAGATGCCAAGATTTCGCCTGAAACTGAGGGTTCATGTCACACGCTTGGACCTGAAGCTGACAAGATTTCGCCCGGCGCCACCAAGGATCCGGAGGGCACGGTACCCGAAGGCTCATGCGACACACCTCAACCTGTATCGGATGATCCTCCGTCTGGAGCTCGCAAAGACCCGATGCACGGAGTTCCTGAAAACCCATAGGGCCCGTGCGATGCTAGAGAAGTTGAGATTTTTCTTGTGTTCATCACATCCGGATATAGCAATATAATTATCCCTTAATTGTATTGGGTCCTACACACCATGTATCCCCAAATTGTTAGCATCGGATCCCTCGTGCATCAATCTCCCAATGCTCATTTCTTTCGCTGAAAGGCCAAAGGCTACATGTTTAAATCGACCAACTCTTACAAGGTCATCATTACATAAACTGAAAATTACGCGCCAGTCTTTGGGTAAATCGATCTTCCGCCTGGACTCGTCAACCGCGCGGCGTGAGCAAAGTTCGATGCCGTCTTTGAAATTCTGAAATACCATCAGAGCCATTGAAAAGTTGCTGACGCAGCGGTTGCGAAGTTATCGCTCGGAGCTCTTTGTATGTTGGGTCTATCTTTGTATGTCGGGAACTAATCACAATATCTATCTTTCAAAGATTCACTAAAAAAGAGGGGGACTTAATGATTTATTCGTTCCCTGGAACTAGAAGTAGAAATTGTTGCGGACATATATATCATGTAAAGACAGCTTTTGAGGAATGAGCCAGATCTGACCATTTCTCACAAGGGAAAATCAGGGAAAAGCTTGGCTACAGCCGGCGGATCACACGCGGGCGTCCACCGCTTCGTCCGTGTGACGCGTGTCCTACAGGGCTCACCTAGTATTATCTTTTATGGTTTTGCAATTGAACCCTTGTTGTAGTTTTTCCGCCGCAATAACTCGTATGTTGCAGGATCTGGATCTGGATCCCTCGAGCGCAGTTGCCTCCCGCGTTCCACCTAGGCTCCTGCTCTTTCTCTAATTTGTGCAACATTATTTATGTTGCAAAAGTCCTGCCGCAATATCATCTATGTTGCAAGAAAGTGAAGACAAAAAACTGCAACACTTGAATGTCTCTGCAACATGAACTCTGTTGCAAGGAGGGTTCTGCAACATTGGCTTTGTTGCAATAATGAGGACAAGTTAGACCGGTGGTTGGACCAATCTCACGGCTGCTGTGGGGGCCGATCTTTTCAGATTATCCGTCGGCGGATGTGTAGCGCTGCCCTAAAAACTAACATTCAAAGAAAACATTGTGGAAATCATGTTTGTAAATTCTAAAAGAATCTAAAAAATATATGGGATGTTAAGAAGATGATGTTCTATTGCGATGCGAAATTCCAAGTTGAAACACATTATGGGATGTGAGCTATGAAAAAGAAACAAATTCAACAATACAGAGTGATGTTACCGTTTGACACTATCCAGTGCTGATTTTTTTATTTTCACAGATCACATCCCGTAACGTACATGAACTTGAAATTTTGCATGGAAATAGAACATCATCCTTTTTAACATCTCGTGTTTTTCTATTTTTTTCTAACTTCAAAACACCATTTTCACATGTATTTCACTGGCAACTCTCCATTGTCTTGCTTACCAAAGTCATCACTTCAGAAGAGCAGAGACCAGATAGCCCCCGCCCTCCTCTATGCACCGCCAAGGTGGACCATGAGTAGGGGAAACCTTATTCTTGATCCGAACGCCGCCGCCATTGCACTGCAACACCGCTGCCGGGGAACGAAACTATAATCCTAAGAGACCTAACCACAACGCTGCAACGCAGATCCGGGGTCCCCACACCTCCTGCCATTGGAGTGGCATGCAAAGGAGGAGGGGACTCGTGGCCCATCGGGAGAGGGGGGTTGGGTGGCGGCTAGGTGATGCCCTTTGAGATCCGGCTTTTGGAACTATGGAGAATCCCACAACTAAAGTTATGCCTTCAATAATTAAAGGTACTTTTTTGCTCTAATCCTAACATCTTCCATTGATTGTTGCTAAAAAAGCTAGGGCTTGGACAATTTGGCTCTTAACAAGCTTCATGCACACGCCAGTAAATCAAATATGATTTATATCTAACTGCTGTGCTATTTAGGTATGTGTTGTTAAAGCTCCTGTGTTTTGAGATAACAGGAAAACAATTATACATGACACTATCCTTATTAGGGGAGAAGTATGTTTGTGAGTTACACATATTTTCATGTTTTCTGTGAGATTATATGGTGTTGAAATTAACATCTCTCATTATTTATGTTTAGTGAAGAGTTTGGGATATCTTTGAGAACTTTTGACCCTCAGATGTTGGATACATGCAAAAAGATATGATTACTATGAGCATGAATGACTTACTTATCTTATCTTTGGAGGTTGTTAAACAAAATATGATGTTTTGTCCTTGCAAAGCTCTACTCCCTCTGTAAACAAATATTAAATGTTTTAGGTCAGTAAAGCCTCCTTTTGATGGTCATAGATGGAGTAGCATATTGCATCATAATTTTGTTTCTTCCGTTGTAACGCACAGACGTGTTTGCAGTAGTTGAAAAAAATAAGGACCCCGATAATGAACCGTTGTTCGATATGGGGAGGTGATGTAAATATGCCCTAGAGGCAATAATAAAATGGTTATTATTATATTTCCTAAATCATGATAAAGGTTTATTATTCATACTAGAATTAGTATTGATCGGAAACTTAAATACATGTGTGAATACATAAACAAATACCATATCCTTAGTAAACCTCTACTAGACTAGCTCGTTGCTCAAAGATGGTTAAGGTTTCCTAACCATAGACATGTGTTGTCATTTGATAAAGGGATCACATCATTAGGAGAATGATGTGATGGACAAGACCCATCTGTTAGCTTAGTATATTGATCGTTCAGTTTTATTGCTATTACTTTCTTCATGCCAAATACATATTCTTTTGACTATGAGATTATGCAACTCCCGATACTGGAGGAATACCTTTTGTGCTATCAAACATCACAACGTAACTTGGCGATTATAAAGATGCTCTACAGGTATCTCCGAAGGTGTTTGTTGGGTTGGCATAGATCGAGATTAGGATTTGTCACTCCGAGTATCGAAGAGGTATCTCTGGGCCCTCTCGGTAATGCACATCATAAGAAGCCTTGCAAGAAAAGTGACTAATGAGTTAGTTGCAGGATGATGTATTACGGAACGAGTAAAGAGACTTGCCGGTAACGAGATTGAACTAGGTATGTAGATACTGACGATCGAATCTCGGGTAAGTATCATACCGATGACAAAGGGAATTACGTATGTTGTCATAATGGTTTGACTAATAAAGATCTTTGTAGAATATGTAGGAGCCAATATGAGCAGCCAGGTTCTGCTATTGGTTATTGACCGAAGAGGTATCTTGGTCATGTCTACATAGTTCTCGAACCCGTAGGGTCCGCACGCTTAACGTTCGATGACAATTTAGTATTATATGAGTTATGTGATTTGGTGACCGAATGTTGTTAGGAGTCCCGGATGAGATCACGGACATGATGAGGAGTCTCGAAATGGTCGAGAGGTAAAGATTGATATATAGGATGATAATATTCGGACACCGGAAGTGTTCCGGAGTGTATCAGGTATTTCTCGGAGTACCCCGGGGGGGAGGGGGTTACCGGAATCCACGGGGGGAAGATATGGGTCATATGGGCCATAAGAGGGGAGGACACCAGCCCACAAGGGGTGCCCCCCCCCCCATGGAAGGAGGCCGAGTGGGAGAAGTGAAAGAGGGGGTTCTCCCCCCCATTCCTTCTATCCTTCCCCTTTCCTTTTCCCCCTCCGGCAATATGGAAAGGGGGGAGGCCGAATTGGGGGGAACCCCAAGTAGGATTCTGCCTACTTGGGGTCCCCCTTGGCTGCCTCTCCTCCCCTCCCACCTATATATATATATATATATGTGTGTGTGTGTGTGTGTGTGTGTGTGTGTGTGTGTGTGTGTGTGGAGGGGGGCGCCTATAGCACAGAGCATCAATTATTAGCCGTGTGCGGCACCCCCTCCACATTTCACACCTTCGGTCATAGTTTTGCGGTGCTTAGGCGAAGCCCTGCGAGAATCACTTCACCATCATCGTCACCATGCCGTCATGCTGACAGAACTCATCTACTACCTCGACACCTTGTTGGATCAAGAAGGCGAGGGACGTCACCGAGCTGAATGTGTGCAGAACTCGGAGGTGTCGTACATTCGGTACTCGATCGGTGGAGCGCGAAGAAAGTTCGGCTACATCAACCGCGTTTTGAAACGCTTCCGCTTACGGTCTATGAGGGTACGTAGACACACTCTCCCCCTCATTGCTATGCATCTCCTAGATAGATCTTACGTGAGCGTAGGAAAATATTTGAAATTGCATGCTACGTTTCCCAACAGTGGCATCATGAGCCAGGTCTATGCGTAGATTATATGCACGAGTAGAACACAAATAGTTGTGGGCGGTGATAGTCATACTGCTTACCACAAACGTCTTATTTTGATTCGGTGGTATTGTGGGATGAAGCGGCCCGGACCAACCTTACATGTCCACGCACATGAGATCGGTTTCACCGACAGACATGCAACTAGTTTTGCATAAAGGTGGTTGGCGGGTGTCTGTTTCTCCTACTTTAGTTGAATCGAATTTGACTGCGGCCGGTCCTTGAAGAAGGTTAAAACAACAAACTTGACGAAACACCGTTGTGGTTTTGATGCGTAGGTAAGAACGGTTCTTGCTGGAAGCCCGTAGCAGCCATGCAAAACTTGCAACAACAAAGTAGAGGACGTCTAACTTGTTTTTGCAGGGCATGCTGTGATGTGATATGGTCAAGACTAGACATGATGTGATAAATGTTATTGTATGAGATGATCATGTTTTGTAAGATATACGACAACCGGCAGGAGCCTTATGGGTTGTCTCTTTATTGTATGAAATGCGAACACCATGTAATTGCTTTACTTTATCACTATGCGTTAGAGATAGTTGTAGAAGCAATAGTTGGCAAGACGACCACGACACTATGATGGAGATCAAGGTATCGAGCCGGTGACGATGGAGATCATGACGATGCTTTGAGATGGAGATCAAAAGCACAGGATGATGATGGCCATATCATGTCACATATTTTGATTGCATGTGATGTTTATCTTTTATGCATCTTATTTTTCTTAGTACGGTGGTAGCATTATAAGATGATCCTTGAACTAAAATTTCAAGGTATAAGTGTTCTCCCCGAGTATGCACCGTTGCGATAGTTCGTCGTGTTGAGACACCAAGTGATGATCGGGTGTGATAGACTCTACGTTCACATACAACGGGTGCAAGACAGTTTTGCACATGCCTAATACTCGGGTTAAACTTGACGAGCCTAGCATGTACATACATGGCCTCGGAACACTGGAGACCGAAAAGGTCAAACATGAATCATATAGTAGATATGATCAACATAGAGATGTTCACCATTGATGACTACTCCATCTCACGTGATGATTGGACATGGTTTAGTTGATTTGGATCATGTATCATTTAGATGACTTGAGGGATATCTATCTAAGTGGGAGTTCTTAAGTAATTTGATCAATTGAACTTAATTTATCATGAACTTAGTCCTGATAGTATTTGCATATCTATGTTGTAGATCAATGGCCCGTGCTATCGTTCCCTTGAATTTTAATGCGTTCCTAGATAAAGCTAAGTTGAAATATGATGGTAGCAACTACACGGACTGGGTACGTAACTTGAGGATTATCCTCATTGATGCACTGAAGAATTATGTCCTTGATGCACCGCTAGGTGAAAGGCCTGCTGCAGGAGCAGATGGTGATGTTATGAACATCTGGCAAGCTCGATCTGATGACTACTCGATAGTTCAGTGTGCCATGCTTTACAGCTTAGAATCGGGACTTCAAATACGTTTTGAACATCATGGACCATATGAGATGTTCCAGGAGTTGAAGTTAATATTTCAAGCAAATGCCCGAGTTGAGAGATATGAAGTCTCCAACAAATTCTGTAGCTGCAAGATGGAGAAGAACTGTTCTGTCATTGAACACATACTCAAAATGTCTGGGTATCATAATCACTTGACTCAGCTGGGAGTTAATCCTCCAGATGATAGTGTTATTGACATAGTTCTTCAACCACTGCCACCAAGCTACAAAGGCTTCGTGATGAACTATAATATGCAAGGGATGGATAAGACATTTCCTGAGCTCTTCGCAATGCTCAAAACTGCGAAGGTAGAAATCAAGAAGGAGCATCAAGTGTTGATGGTTAACAAGACCACTAGTTTCAAGAAAAATGGCAAGGGGAAGAAAGGGAACTTCAAGAAGAATGGCAAGCAAGTTGCCTCTCCCGGGAAGAAGCCCAAAGATGGATCCAAGCCTGAAACTGAGTGCTTCTACTGCAAAGGAAATGGTCACTGGAAGCAGAACTGCCCGAAATACTTGGCGGATAAGAAGGATGGCAAAGTGAACAAAGGTATATATGATATACATGTTATTGATGTGTACTTTACTAGTGTTCGTAGCAACCCTTGGGTATTTGATACCGGTTCAGTTGCTGATTTAGTAACTCGAAACAGGAGTTGCAGAATGAACAAAGACTAGTTAAGAGCGAAGTGACGATGTGTGTTGGAATTGATTCCAAGGTTGATACGATCACTATCGCACACTCCCGCTACCTTCGGGATTAGTGTTGAACCTAAAATAAATGTTATTTGGTGTTTGCGTTGAGCATGAATATGATTAGATCATGTTTATTGCAATATGGTTATTCATTTAAGTCAGAAAATAATTGTTGTTTTGTTTACATGAATAAACCCTTCTGTGGTCATACACCCAAGGTGAATGGTTCATTGAATCTCGATCGTAGTAATACACATATTCATAATATTGATGCCAAAAGATGCAAAGTTGATAATGATAGTGCAACATATTTGTGGCACTGCCGTTTAGGTCATACTGGTGTAAAGCGCATGAAGAAACTCCATGCGGATGGACTTTTGGAAATCACTTGATTATGAATCGTTTGATGCTTGCGAACCAGGACTTGATACGTCTCCAACATATCTATAATTTTTGATTGTTCCATGCTATTATATTATCTGTTTTGGATGTTTTATATGCATTTATATGCTATTTTATATGATTTTTGGGACTAACCTATTAACCTAGAGCCCAATACCAATACCAGTTTATGTTTTTCCTTATTTTTGAGTTTCTCTAAAAAGGAATAACAAACAGAGTCCAAATGAGCTGAAAATTTACGATGATTTTTTATGGAACAGAAGAAGCCCCCAAAGCAAAAGAGTTGGGTCAGAAGAGCCATGAGGCCTCCACAAGGGTGGAGGGCGCACCCACCCCCCTAGGGCATGCCCTTCGTCCTTGTCGTCGCCTCGTGGACCCCCTTGACTTGTTCTCGATGCCAAAATTCCTATAAATATAGACCCCCCCAGAAATAAACCTAGATCGGGAGTTCCGCCTCCGCAAGCCTCTGTAGCCACGAAAAACCAATCGGGAGCCTGTTCCGGCACCCTGCCAGAGGGGGAATCCATCACCAGTGGTCATCTTCATCATCCCGACACTCTCCCCGACGAGGAGGGAGTAGTTCACCCTCAAGGCTGAGGGTATGTACCAATAGCTATGTGTTTGATCTCTCTCTCTCTCTCTCTCTCTCTCTCTCTCTCTCTCTCTCGTGTTCTTGATTTGGGCCGACCTTGATGTACCGCGAGCTTTGCTATTATAGTTGGATCTTATGATGTTTCTCCCCTCTACCTTCTTGTAATGGATTGAGTTTTCCCTGTAAAGTTATCTTATCGGATTGAGTCTTTAAGGATTTGAGAACAGTTGATGTATGTCTTGCATGTGCTTATCTGTGGTGACAATGGGATATTGACGTGATCTACTTGATGTATGTTTTGGTGATGAACTTGCGGGTTCTGTAACCTTGTGAACTTATGCATAGGGGTTGACACACATTTTCGTCTTGACTCTCCAGTAGAAACTTTGGGGCACTCTTTGAAGTTCTTTGTGTTGGTTCGAATAGATGAATCTGAGATTGTGTGATGCATATCGTATAATCAAACCCGCGGATACTTGTGGTGACAATGGAGTATCTAGGTGACATTAGGGTTTTGGTTGATGTCTGCCTTAAGGTGTTATTTCAGTATGAACTCTAGGGCTGTTTGTGAATATCCCAATAGATCGATCAGAAAGAATAACTTTGAGGTGGTTTCGTACCCTACAATAATCTCTTCGTTTATTCTCTGCTATTAGTGACTTTGGAGTGACTCTTTGTTGCACATTAAGGGATCATTATATGATCTAATTATGTTATCATTGTTGAGAGAACTTGCACTAGTGAAAGTATGAACCCTAGGCCTTGTTTCCAAGCATTGCAATACTGTTTTCGCTCGCTTTTGTTACTATTTGCCTTGCTGTTTTTATATTTTCAGATTACAAAAACCTATATCTACCATCCATATTACGCTTGTATCACCATCTCTTCGCCGGACTAGTGCACCTATACAATTTACCATTGTATTGGGTGTGTTGGGGACACAAGAGACTCTTTGTTACTTGGTTGCAGGGTTGCTTAAGAGAGACCATCTTCATCCTATGCCTCCCACGGATTGATAAACCTTAGGTCATCCACTTGAGGGAAATATGCTACTGTCCTACAAAACTCTGTGCTTGGAGGCCCAACACGAGTCTACAAGAAGAAGGTTGTGTAGTAGACATCAAGCTCTTTTCTAGCTCCGTTGCCAGGGAGGCTAGTGCTTGAAGGTATATCTTTAGATCTTGCAATTGAATCTTTTAGTTTCTTGTTTTATCACTAGTTCAGTCTATAAAATAAAACTACAAAAAAATGGAATTGAGGTTGCCACATATGCTTCATCTTTTTATTGTCTTTCGTGAAAATAAGGATTCCGATAATTGTGCTAAAGTGTTAGAAGAAGAATGCATTAAAAATGTTTGGCACTAAATCTTTGTATGATGATCATGATTGCAATGTTGTTAGTATGAATTCCTTTAATATCCATGATGCTAATGATATGCGAAGCCACAAGCTTGGGGATGCTATGCTCGATGAATATGATATTGTTAGTCCCCCAAGTTTTGATGAGAAAATTTATTATGATGATAGCATGAATCCTATTTATGATGATTATATTGATGAAAGTGGGTTTGTAAGAGTGTCAACTCTAGGTAATGCTCCCACTATTTTGGAGGGTGCTGAATCTTATAATATTTATGGAAGTGGATTTGGAGAGGTCATGACTTTATTTAGTGATGAATCCACTATTTCAGAAGAGGTTCCAATTGATTATGAGACCAAAGTAGCTATCTATGATGATTATTGTGATGACATGTATGCTATAAAGAATAATGATAACCATGAAGCTTCTCATCATGATTTTAATTTTCAATTGGATTATGCCTCACATGATAGTTATTTTGTTGAATTTGCTCCCACTATTATCAATAAGAAGAATTTTGCTTATGTGGAGAGTAGTAAATTTTCTATGCATGTGGATCATGAAAATAATGCTTTGTGTGATGGTTATATTGTTGAATTCATTCATGATGCTACTAAAAATTATTATGAGGGAGAAATATATGCTTGTAAGAGTTGCAATAATATCAAGTTTCCTCTTTATGTGTTGAAAATATTGAAGTTATGCTTGTTTTACCTTCCTATGCTAGTTGATTCTTGCTCCCATAAGTTGTTTGCTCACAAAATCCCTATGCATAGGAAGAGGGTTAGACTCAAATGTGCTAGTCATATTCTTCATGATGCAATTCTTATCTTTTATGTGAGCATCATTGAAATTATCATGCCTAGCTAAAAAGGTATTAAAGAAAAGCGCTTGTTGGGAGACAACCCAATATTTACCCCTACTATTTTTGTGTGTTCACATGATTATGCTACTGTAGTAATTGATACGTCTCCAACGTATCTATAATTTTTGATTGTTCCATGCTATTATATATTCTGTTTTGGATGTTTAATGGGCTTATTTATACATTTTTATATTATTTTTGGGACTAACCTATTAACTGGAGGCCCAGCCCAAATTGTTTTTTTTCCTATTTCAGTGTTTCGCACAAAAAGAATATCAAACGGAGTCCAAACGGAATGAAACCTTTGGGAGCGTGATTTCTGGAACAAACGTGATCCCGATGACTTGGAGTGGACGTCAAGCAACCAACGAGGAAGCCACGAGGCAGGGGGGCGCGCCTACCCCCTGGGCGCGCCCTCCACCCTCGTGGGCCCCTCATGGCTGCACTGACCTACTTCTTCCTCCTATATATACCTACGTACCCTGAAAACATCAGAGAGCACCACGAAAACCTAATTCCACCGCTGCAACCTTCTGTACCCGTGAGATCCCATCTTGGGGCCTTTTCTGGCGCTCCGTCGGAGGGGGCATTGACCACGGAGGGCTTCTACATCAACACCATAGCCTCTCCGATGATGTGTGAGTAGTTTACCTCAGACCTTCGGGTCCATAGTTATTATCTAGATGGCTTATTCTCTCTCTTTGGATCTCAATACAAAGTTCTCCTCTATCTTCTTGGAGATCTATTCGATGTAACTCTTTTTGCGGTGTGTTTGTCGAGATCTGATGAATTGTGGGTTTATGATCAAGATTATCTATGAACAATATTTGAATCTTCTTTGAATTCTTTTATGTATGATTGGTTATCTTTGCAAGTCTCTTCGAATTATCAGTTTGGTTTGGCCTACTAGATTGATCTTTCTTACAATGGGAGAAGTGCTTAGCTTTGGGTTCAATCTTGCGGTGCTCGATCCCAGTGACAGTAGGGGAAATGACACGTATTGTATTGTTGGCATCGAGGATAAAAAGATGGGGTTTATATCATATTGCATGAGTTTATCCCTCCACATCATGTCATCTTGCTTAAAGCGTTACTCCGTTCTTATGAACTTCATACTCTAGATGCATGCTGGATAGCGGTCGATGTGTGGAGTAATAGTAGTAGATGCAGGTAGGAGTCGGTCTACTTGTCACGGATGTGATGCCTATATACATGATCATACCTAGATATTCTCATAACGATGCTCAATTCTATCAATTGCTCGATAGTAATTTGTTCACCCACCGTAATACTTATGCTATCTTGGGCCCCGGGTCTATTTTCCATCATACAAGTTTCCAATCTATTTTATTTTGCAATCTTTACTTTCAATTTATATCATAAAAATACCAAAAATATTTATCTTATTATTATTATTATTATTATTATTATTATTATTATTATTATTATTATTATTATTATTATTATTATTATTATCTCTATCAGATCTCACTCTTGCAAGTGGCTGTGAAGGGATTGACAACCCCTTTATCGCGTTGGTTGCGAGGTTCTTATTTGTTTGTGTAGGTACGAGATGACTCGTGTGTGGTCTCCTACTGGATCGATACATTGGTTCTCAAAAACTGAGGGAAATACTTACGCTGCTTTGCTGCATCACCCTTTCCTCTTCAAGGGAAAACCAACGCATGCTCAAGAGGTAGCAAGAAGGACTTCTGGCGCCGTTGCCGGGGAGGTTGCACCAAGTCAAGTCAAGATTTGATCTCCCATCAACAAGCCATTTCTGGCGCCGTTGCCGAGGAGATCTACGCCAAGTCAAGACATACCAAGTACCCATCACAACTCTTACCCTTCGCATTACATTATTTACCATTTGCCTCTCGTTTTCCTCTCCCCCACTTCACCCTTGCCATTTTATTCGCCCTATTTTTCGCTTGCTTCGTCGTTATGGCTAGTCCTTTATCCGCTCCTTTGTCTCTCGAGAATGAAGTTCTTAATTTTAAACAAAGGGGGGGGGAGAAAATCTAAAAGATGCTTGGTACAGAATTTGCAATGCGCAAAATAGATCTACTAGGAAGAAATCTACTTCCGTTCTTCTTCATAATTTTTATGTAGGCATCACTCCTTGGAATAGATATATTCTTGATACCATTACCGGAGGAAATTTCTTGGGTAGCCATACTTTTGATTCTTATAATGCTATGATAGATTTGTTTGGCCCATCACCTCTTTTGGTTAATGGAACTATTTTAACTTTGGACATGTGATGCAATAGCTTGAAATTATTGAAAATAAAGTTGCGATCGTAGAGTTAATAGAAAATTTGGATAGAAAGATCCATAACCAAATTACCCAATACGGATCTAAGGTAGGAGTTGTTCTTAATTTTTTTAAAGAAAAGGGACCTATGGTTAATGAAAAGATAGATCAAGATTCCACTAGAATTGACAAAATTGAGGATATTATTACCAACATAGGGTCTGCCTTTTCTTCCGTGAAAAACACTCCTTCTAATGCTAAGATTGCCAAATTGATGTATGTTCCTAAAAATAAGGGAGAAACTTCTAGTAAGGGAAATGCAGACCTCAAATCCATAAGTGTTCACCCCAACTTTCTCACTATCCTTAAGGAACCTTTTGCTACAAATGATTTTCTTGATTTCGTGCCTAGGAGTTTGATAATTAATAAAAATAAAGAAACTCCTAGGAGTTATAGGTGTCTTATTGAAGAATTGCCTACCAAAGATGGCAATACCTAGATCTATCCTCGTTTTTATGCCTAGCTAGGGGCGTTAAACAATAGCGCTTGTTGGGAGGCAACCCAATTTTATTTTTATTCCTTGCTTTTTATTCCTGTTTAGTAATAAATAATTTATGTATCCTCTGTTTTGGTTGTGTTTTTTGTGTTTAATTAGTGTTTGTGCCAAGTAGAACCTTTGGGAAGACTTGGGGAAAGTCTTTGCAATCTTGCTGTAAAAAACAGAAACTTTAGCGCTCGCGAGAATTACTACCATTTTTTATTGGAGAGTGATATTTAGTTAATTCTTTTTGAAGATGATTATTATATAAATTCCTCACGTCTAGAATTTTATTTTAGAATTTTTGGGGTTCCATAAGTATGGGTTTGATACAGATTACTACAGACTGTTCTGTTTTTGACAGATTCTGTTTTTCGTGTGTCGTTTGCTTATTTTGATGAATCTATGGCTAGTAATGGAGTTTATAAACCATAGAAAAGTTGGAATACAGTAGGTTTAACACCAATATAAATAAATAATTAGTTCATTACAGTATCTTGAAATGGTGTTTTGTTTTCTTTCGCTAAGGGAGCTCACGAGATTTTCTGTTAAGTTTTGTGTTGTGAAGTTTTCAAGTTTTGGGTAAAGATTTGATGGATTATGGAACAAGGAGTGGCAAGAGCCTAAGCTTGGGGATGCACAAGGAACCCCAAGTTAAAATCCAAGGACACCAAAAAGCCTAAGCTTGGGGATGCCCCGGAAGGCATCCCCTCTTTTGTCTTCGTTCATCGGTAACTTTACTTGGAGCTATATTTTTATTCACCACATGATATGTGTTTTGCTCGGAGCGTCTTGTATGATTTGAGTATTTGCTTTTTAGTTTACCATAGTCATCCTTGCTGTAAACACCTTTTGAGAGAGACACACATGAATCGGAATTTATTAGAATACTCTATGTGCTTCACTTATATCTTTTGAGCTATATAGTTTTTGCTCTAGTGCTTCACTTATATCTTTTAGAGCACGGTGGTGGTTTTATTTTATAGAAATTATTGACCTCTCATGCTTCACTTATATTATTTTCAGAGTCCTTTATAACAGCATGGTAATTTTCTTTTAGGCATAATAAAAACTTTCATATAAGTGCATTGAATACTATGAGAAGTTTGATACTTGATAATTGTTTTGAGATATGGAGATGGTGATATTAGAGTCATGCTAGTTGAGTAGTTGTGAATTTGAGAAATACTTGTGTTGAAGTTTGTGATTCCCGTAGCATGCACGTATGGTGAACCGTTATGTGATGAAGTCGGAGCATGATTTATTTATTGATTGTCTTCCTTATGAGTGGCGGTCGGGGACGAGCGATGGTCTTTTCCTACCAATCTATCCCCCTAGGAGCATGCGTGTAGAACTTTGTTTCGATAACTAATAGATTTTTGCAATAAGTATGTGAGTTCTTTATGACTAATGTTGAGTCCATGGATTATGCGCACTCTCACACTTCCACATTTGCTAGCCTCTCTATTACCGCACACTTTTCGCCGGTATCATACACCCACCATATACCTTCCTCAAAACAGCCACCATACCTACCTATTATGGCATTTCTATAGCCATTCTGAGATATATTGCCGTGCAACTTTCCACTGTTCCGTTTGTTATGACACGCTTCATCATTGTCATATTGCCATGCATGATCATGTAGTTGACATCGTATTTGTGGCAAAGCCACCGTTCATAACTTTTTCATACATGTCACTCTTGATTCATTGCATGTCCCGGTACACCGCCGGAGGCATTCACATAGAGCCATATTTTGTTCTAAGTATTGAGTTGTAATTCTTGAGTTGTAAGTAAAAAGACGTGTGATGATCATCATTATTAGAGCATTGTCCCAGTGAGGAAAGGATGATGGAGAGTATGATTCGCCCACAAGTCGGGATGAGACTCCGGACGAAAAAAAAGAAAAGAGGCCAAAAGAAAAAAAACAAAGAAGGCCCAAATAAAAAATGAGAGAAAAAGAGAGAAGGGACAATGTTACTATCCTTTTTCCACACTTGTGCTTCAAAGTAGCACCAAGATCTTCATGATAGAGAGTCTCCTATGTTGTCACTTTCATAAACTAGTGGGAATTTTACATTATAGAACTTGGCTTGTATATTCCAATGATGGGCTTCCTCAAATTGCCCTAGGTCTTCGTGAGCAAGCAAGTTGGATGCACACCCACTTAGTTTCTTTTGTTGAGCTTTCATACACTTATAGCTCTAGTGCATCCGTTGCATGGCAATCCCTACTCACTCACATTGATATCTATTGATGGGCATATCCATAGCCCGTTGATATGCCTAGTTGATGTGAGACTATCTTCTCTTTTTTGTCTTCTCCACAACCACCATTCTATTCCACCTATAGTGCTATGTCCATGGCTCACGCTCATGTATTGTGTGAAAGTTGAAAAAGTTTGAGAACATCAAAAGTATGAAACAATTGCTTGGCTTGTCATCGGGGTTGTGCATGATTTAATATTTTGTGTGATGAAGATAGAGCATAGCCAGACTAGATGATTTTGTAGGGATAACTTTCTTTGGCCATGTTATTTTGAGACGACATGATTGCTTAGTTAGTATGCTTGACGTATTATTATTTTTATGTCAATATTAAACTTTTATCTTGAATCTTTCGGATCTGAACATTCATGCCACAATAAAGAAAAATTACATTGAGAAATATGTTAGGAAGCATTCCACATCAAAAATTCTGTTTTTATCATTTACCTACTCGAGGACGAGCAGGAATTAAGCTTGGGGATGCTTGATACGTCTCCAACGTATATATAATTTTTGATTGTTCCATGCTATTATATATTCTGTTTTGGATGTTTAATGGGCTTATTTATACACTTTTATATTATTTTTGGAACTAACCTATTAACCGGAGGCCCAGCCCAAATTGTAGTTTTTTTGCCTATTTCGGTGTTTCGCACAAAAAGAATATCAAACGGAGTCCAAACGGAATGAAACCTTCGGGAGCGTGATTTTTGGAATAAATGTGATCCAGAGGACTTGGAGTGGACGTCAAGCAACCAACGAGGAAGCCACGAGGCAGGGGGGGCGCGCCTACCCCCTGGACGCGCCCTCCACCCTCGTGGGCCCCTCATGGCTCCACCGACCTACTTCTTCCTCCTATATATACCTACGTACCCTGAAAACATCAGAGAGCACCACGAAAACCTAATTCCACCGCCGCAACCTTCTGTACCCGTGAGATCCCATCTTGGGGCCTTTTCCGGTGCTCCGCCAAAAGGGGCATTGATCACGGAGGGCTTCTACATCAACACCATAGTCTCTCCGATGATGTGTGAGTAGTTTATCTCAGACCTTCGGGTCCATAGTTATTAGCTAGATGGCTTCTTCTCTTTCTTTGGATCTCAATACAAAGTTCTCCTCGATCTTCTTGGAGATTTATTCGATGTAACTCTTTTTGCGGTGTGTTTGTCGAGACCCGATGAATTGTGGGTTTATGATCAAGATTATCTATGAAAAATATTTGAATCTTCTCTGAATTCTTTTATGTATGATTGGTTATCTTTGCAAGTCTCTTCGAATTATCAGTTTGGTTTGGCCTACTAGATTGATCTTTCTTGCAATGGGAGAAGTGCTTAGCTTTGGGTTCAATCTTGCGGTGCTCGATCCCAGTGACAGTAGGGGAAACGACACGTATTGTATTGTTGGCATCGAGGATAAAAATATGGGGTTTATATCATATTGCATGAGTTTATCCCTCTACGTCATGTCATCTTGCTTAAAGTGTTACTCCGTTATTATGAACTTAATACTCTAGATGCATGCTGGATAGCGGTCGATGTGTGGAGTAATAGTAGTAGATGTAGGCAGGAGTCGGTCTACTTGTCACGGACGTGGTGCCTATAAACATGATCATACCTAGATATTCTCATAACTATGCTCAGTTCTATCAATTGCTCGACAGTAATTTGTTCACCCACCGTAATACTTATGCTATCTTGAGAGAAGCCACTAGTGAAACCTATGGCCCCCGGGTCTATTTTCCATCATACAAGTTTCCAATATATTTTATTTTGCAATCTTTACTTTCAATTTATATCATAAAAATTGCAAAAATATTTATCTTATTATTATTATCTCTATCATATCTCACTCTTGCAAGTGGCCATGAAGGGATTGACAACCCCTTTATCGTGTTGGTTGCGAGATTCTTATTTGTTTGTGTAGGTACGAGGTGACTCACACGTGGTCTCCTACTGGATTGATACCTTGGTTCTCAAAAACTGAGGGAAATACTTACGCTGCTTTGCTGCATCACCCTTTCCTCTTGAAGGGAAAACCAACGCATGCTCAAGAGGTAGCAGTAATCATGTATTATAGCTTTTGTTTCAATAAAGTGCCAAGTAAGACCTTTGGGATGATCTATGGTGATAGTTGATTTGATCTTGCTGAAAAATAGAAACTTTTGTGCTCAGGAAAATAATTATCATTTCTATCAGAAGCACGATAAAATACTGATTTTTTTGCAGAAGATTAATATACAAATCGCTCGGGTTTTCCTAATTTTTAAGAATTTTTGGAGTTACGGAAGTATTCGGGAGTTACAGATTACGACAGACTGTTCTGTTTTTGATAGATTCTCTTTTCGATGCATAGTTTGCTTGTTTTCTAGTTTCCATGGCTTATATTGCTTAATATAAATTGTAGAAATGATAGGGTATAGTAGGAATCATGTGAGAAAAATTATGAATCTTGTCTTGACAGTACCTAAGTGGTGATTTGCTTTATTATACTAACGGAGCTTACGAGTTTTTTGTTAAGTTTTGTGTTGTGAAGTTTTCAAGTTTTGGGTAAAGATTCGATGGACTATGGAATAAGGAGTGGAAGAGCCTAAGCTTGGGGATGCCCAAGGCACCCCAAGGTAATATTCAAGGACAGCCAAGAGCCTAAGCTTGGGGATGCCCCGGATGGCATCCCCTCTTTCGTCTTCGTTCATCGGTAAATTTACTTGAGGCTATATTTTTATTCACCACATGATATGTGTTTTGCTTGGAGCGTCTTTTTATTTTATTAGGATTTGCTTGTTGTTTGAATGAAATATTAAGATCTGAAACACTTAAATGAGAGAGAGAGTCCTCACATAGCTAAATAATTATTTGACTACTCATTGATCTTCACTTATATCTTTTTGGAGTAGTTTTTCATTTACTCTCGTGCCTCACTTATATCCTATGAGTAAATGGTTGAATGAATTGAATATCATAAATCTGAATTTATATATGTTTCATATGCTTATACCATGGGGAGTAATGACTTCACATATAAGAAGGAGAGGTGGTAAATTTATTTAAAGTTAACAAACATAGTATTGGTCACTTGAACAATTCATGAAAGAATATTGAAGGAAGAGAGATTTCACATATAAATATACTATATTGGACATCTTCTATGATTGTGAGCCCCATTAATTATTTTCAAACTTGAGCAAATTAGTTGAAGATGGACAAGGAAGACAACATAATGAGTTATGCTTGGGTATATTTGTATAGAAGTTATATTGTTATGGATCCTCCAACATGTGGTGCTTGCTTTTTAGAATCTTTTGCTTGCCAAAATTTTTGTACTAAGCGGGAATACTGCTTGTGCATCCAAAATCCTTGAACCAAGTTTCTTCCATGAGTGTCCACCAATCTACCTACATGCGGTATTTACATGCCGTTCCAAGTAAATTTGCATGTGCCGAACTCTAAACCTTCAAATAATAATCTGTTTTGTATGCCCGAATCGCTCATGTAGCGACTAGGGGCTGTCAGTATCTTCCATGCTAGGTGGGTTATTCTCACAATGAGTGTTTATTCACTTATCATTCACGCGAGAGTGGCTGGTAATTGGGATGCCCAGTCCTATGAGCAAAAGATCAAAAATAAAATCGCAAATAAATTAAACAAAACTCCCCCAGGATTGTTGATAGTTGGACGGTACCCATTGTTTTGGACCAGCCGTGGAATGTGATTGTTGATGGAGGGGGAGTAAAATCTTTACCTTTATGTTTGGGAACTGCCTATAATGTATCTAGTATGGAAGATATTGAGAACTCTTGGTTGTTATGTTGACAATGAAAGCATACCTCTAACAATTATTTTCATCTCTATTTTAAAAGCACTGGTATGCGTCGGTGCTATACAAACGGGTTTTAACCCCTTCCCATACGACCTAGAAATCGTCGGTGATAGGCCCTCCTGGGACACAGGCTGGGGAAAAATGAGCTCGTGTGCGATTGAGCGAGGCATCGAAACCCAATCATTTTCATTCGTATGTACATCCCACAGGGTGAATCCCAGAAAAACATTCCCGTTCGTATGTATATCACACACAATCAATCCAAGGAATATGTTTCCATTCTTATGTACATCCCACATAGTCAATCCAGGGAAAACGTTTCCGTTCATATGTATATCATACACAGTCAATCCAAGGAATACGTTATCGTTCTTATGTACATCCCACACAGTCAATCCAGGGAAAATGTTTCCGTCCGTATGTACATCCCACATAGTTTTATGTGTAGGCTCGTGTGTGAAAGGTGTAACTATCACACACGCTCTGCCTTGGTTAATGGTTTGCTTTTATCAACTACATCACACATGATTTGATAAAGAAAACTGTGTGGCATTGGGCTATCCATCACAAGCGCTTTTACTGCTAGAACGTTTTGCAAAGTTCCATGCCACACTTAGCAGGTTTATTAGTTTACAATTAATAATTCTAGTATTACACAAATTCACATTTCATATCGAACAGATGTTTGCCAATTTCACATCAGGCACATAAATATATTATAACATCACAATACGATAGCTACATGAAAACAGCACAATACAACATATAGCTAGTTCAACTTCATAAGAAAATAATAGGACAATATATTCATTTCCCTAATCGAGATCATCCAGGCTCGTCTTATCCACCTATGCTTTCAGTTCTGTAAGAACCTGTTTTGCACTGGCCAACTGGGAAAGTGCCTCCTCCTTCACCGACACCATCTTAGGAAAGTTTGATTTAAAAAAAATCTGAGCTCATTCTCCACCTTCCTCTTTTTACCCCGCGTCTTCAAATATTCTTCAGCATTGACAACACTTTCTCTAAGCCTACCTCTGTTCTCTTCCTCATACATGCTCCAGAGCTTTGCTAGGCACATCTTCAAAGACTGTGACCACTCTTGATCAACTCACTCCAAGTAAGAACACTTCCTTTCATCCTATAATATTTAAAACTAGATCAGTAAAAATTGTAAGGGAAATGGGTTTATAGCAACATAGAAAATCACCAATGCTTATTTTGAAAAACTGAAGAAACATGTTAATTATGACATATCTTCTCAAAAAGATCAATGTGCAAATGAATTAATTGCTACTGAGACAACAACCAAATTCTGGAACATCAGAAGCTATAATTAACTACAACAACGCTACAAGTTCTTACTCATGTACAATAAATAACAAATTGAGCATTTTATGAGGAAGGTAAATATAACTGCAACAACATAGCGACTGTGTTTGGATGACAACAAATCGATACTAACAGGTGTGTACATGCACAAATTTAGTAACATAGAACTAATAGCACTAAGGTCGTCTACTATGTATGCCAAAACTGGTGTAAAGACAATTGTTGCTACATATCGCACCGGTGCCCTGCACTGGCAAGCTGATGTAGCGGAAAAAAATCAGGGACCCGGACTCCGAAGCACCTAGTTGCTCTGATGCCCAGTTCCTTCGTACCATAAAGATTTAGTATTTTACTGCTTGGCTGCTCGGATGTGTGGACCAAAGTTGGTTGCACAAACTGCTGAAGCGGTGCCAAATAATTTTCTAATGGCACCACTCATGAGATGGCAAAAATTTTAGATACTAGGTACAAACTGTGACACTGTCTTAGGATGCATTTGGTTGAAGGTGTGTTATGAATGGGTTGGGACCGTGACAGTGTCTGAATCACATCTAACAAATGATTTGTAACAACGAAATTGGATCTAACCTTCTCTACACATGCCAGAAATTTCCTCCCACTGTCCAGAGATTCAAACGCAACTAGCTTCACGATGGAGATTGATGGTGACAACAAGCAGATAGATCTTCAGCCAGCCCGCTCCATTCATTGCCACTAATGGTACTAGGGAGATACAAGAGGAAGAAATGACTCAAATCGACTGCCGGGTAAAATTCCTTCATTCCAAGTCATAGCCCAAGAGAGAGAAGAGAGGCATACCCGGATGGTGAAGGAGTCGTCGCCGGAGGAGGAACCGCTGGAGATGTATTTGAAGAAGACCATGGCGACCCCGGCGGTAGGATGCGAGATAGCGAGAGCGAGGAAGCAAGCGAGGAAGCGGCTATAGCTTAGGAAGGAAGCAAGGAAGGAGGAAACATGAGAAATGTGACTTATGGTCGGGGAGAAAAGGGGGTGGGGAAAGGGGAGGGGCGGGGGTAGATATTTTGGGGGTAGACCAAAATTTTGGAAATGTGGAGGAAAACTTTGCACGCAGTGCCGCCGGACCATTCAGCTTGAACGATTGTGTGCATCGCAAATGATTCTTCTACTTTGCACGCATGGGATGAGTTTGATAATTCAAATTTTGGTGAAAATTTCCCCGGGTATGTCATTGCATAATTTAACATCGCTTGCTAATTTGGGCACACAAAAGAGCATACAACAGACATACCACACTTACTGAATCGAGCAATTTTAGTAATTAAACAGAGCCAGTTAACCTAAATATTGCTCTAACAAAAGACCAGTATTAAAAACAAAGCCTAAGTATGCATAATCTTAACAAATCCGCCGCCGCACCGGCCTATGCATCGCTGGTGTGAGATGAGACATCGATGACTTGTCCCAGCGACATGCTGCTGTTGATGGACTCCGTGTCCCCCTTGCTAAAGTCGACCGTGTCCTCGTCCTCGTCCTCGTCCTCGGCACCGCCCTCAAGGTTGTAGTACTCGTAGTAGTGGCTATGCCAAAGCTTGTGTTGGTACTCCATTGACGATTCCTCGATGGATAGACTCTTCTCTACCTCATCCCCGACCACGCGCAACTCCTTCTCCCGGCGCTCCTCGATCTCCGCCGCCTCCTGCATCTCAAGCTCCCGCTCGGCGACCTCATGAGGAAGCAGGTGCTCCATGGCCACCGTGGCCTTTTTGGACATGGGTTGCATGCTAGATTCTGAGGTGGCCTAGATCCTCGATCTTGGCATGGATGGCCTTGACCTGGGCCAGGGCGACATTGGCGGCACGGACGGCAACTCAAGCACTCTCGGCGTTTGCAGCCTCTGTTGCAGCAGCAGCTGCAGCCGTCTCGGCTGCCGCAGCTGCCCTGTCGGCTGCCGCACACGCCCTCTCGGCGGAAGCGACCGCGCTCAATGCGGATGTGGCGACACTCTCGGTGTAGGCAGCGGCGCTGGGGGGGGGGGACGCGGCCATCATACGGGCCTTCATGAAGCATTTCCACAGTGTCATCTCACTACTGCAGGATGCTACTAACGCGACACTACGATCAGAGACCCTTTCACAAAAATGTGTGCGATGCATTAATCGCAAACGGGGATGTAAAAACCATCAAAAAGGTGGAAAACATTTGTGATGGCGGAGCCATCAAACACGATTTAGATTTTAGTTGCGTGTGCGATGCAGGGCATATGGTTCAGTTCAATGAACTGTTTGCGATGAGGAGGAACAAAAGAAATGCACGGCCAGATGAAGGTGTGTGTGATATACAACTTATGGTTCACTCAGATGCACTATTTTTGATTAGGCAACACAAAAGAAATGGCCAGCCAGATCAAGGTGTGTGCGATATACGACATGCGGTTCACTCGGCCTTGTCATCAGTGTGTGACCTCTGTGGCAACCATTCTCTCCCCACTAGCCTCTTCTTGTACCGTAGCAACCGTCCACCGCCTCTTCGCCTTTCCCTCTCGATTTGGAACTGCTGTCGCATGCTCTTCCTCCCTCCATTTGCCTTCACCCTTCCTTCTGCCATTGTTAGATTGTCTTCTCCATGGAGGTAACAGGCCGGAAACGACCCTGTTATTCTTTCCCCGATCTGAAAGATGACGTGGTGGAGGAACTCATTGATCGGTACGACGTCATCACCTCGGCTAGCATGTCAGGTTCGTTCAAGACAATTCTTGACTCAACTAATAACATCATTACAAAGAACCCAAGGGTCCAGGAGCGGTTTGGTCTCCCCTATCTTCTTCGCCGTGACCCTGATCACTGGCGCGCGGACGACGGAATCGTCACCTTGTGCAAGTTGATGTCGCTTGATAATGATATGTGTGATGTTAAGATGCCATCGCTTGAGGGTAAGGCTTGGGCATGCGCAAATGGAGATTGGCTTGTTTATATTGGGTACACTTGCGAGTGGGAACTTGTGAATGTGTACACCCGTCACCGGGTTCCACTTCCAAAAATCTCAGACTGCCCAGAGGTTGAGCACACCGGTATTCTACGTCGTTCAACTATGATCATGGTGACTGTCATCTACAGAAGATAGCAATTTGTCGAGTTCCCGACCGCTCTTGGGATTACAAGAACTATGAAGTTGTTGCTATCTTTGACAAGCTTGTTGTCGTCCTTACTTCCACGCCTCGATGGATATTGCTCAAAAATCATTTTTTGTACACGGATGAGTACTGTGATGCAATTCAATATGAGGGTCTTGTGTTTGCTGCCACCACTCTGGCACTGTTTTTGCATGGAATCCTTATGGTTTCGGTACATTTGTCTTCCACCGTAATTATAATTGTTTCATCCACATGCATGCGGGTTAGCTAGTTTCCCTTTACTAATTAACCTTCTTGTGTTTCCAAGGTCCTATGAACATTCCACCACCTATACTTGAAAATTTTTATAAGGGAAAACTTTGTTTTTGCCACTCCAGTTTTTGCCAACTTTGCTTATGCCACTCTAGAATTTGACATCTCACTTTTGCCACTCTTAGCTTTTGACAATACATCACAAATGCCATTCCGTGGAAAAAACGATAATTTTTTATTTCACTTTTGCCACTCTTAGCTTTTGACATGTATCACAATTGCCACTCTAAAATTATCGTTTTTGCCACAGAATGGCAAAAGTGATATATTGTCAAAAGCTAAGAGTGGCAAAAGTGAAATGTCAAATTCTAGAGTGGCATAATCAAAGTTGGCAAAAACTAGAGTGGCAAAAACAAAGTTTTCCCTTTTTATAACCAAGGGGGAGATGACGACGGTGATAATCACGAGCATGAGGACGAGCAGGACCTATATACGTAGTGGCGCCTGGAAACTTATTCCGATGGATCACCTCTTCTTGTATGTATACATGGCACTTCCGATGTTACTAATGAAGCAGGTGTTGTCTCCCATGGTCGCACTCTCCGGACCTATTCCAACATCCGTTGCAGGGTATTCGGGATGGATACTAGTGTGCTAGCACTGGTACAACGACGTCCTAAACAAACGGTTTAAAACCCCTTTCCACGACGGCATTTGGAACCGTCGCCAAGTGAGTGTGGGCGATAGGGGGGTCCTTCCCACACGACCCAGATATCATCGGGAATAGGCCCGCATGGGACCCATGCTGGGGCCGTGTGCGATCGGGCGAGGTATGGAAACCCAATCATTTCCGTAGGTATGTACATCCCACATAGTGAGTCCCAGAAATCATTTCCGTAGGTATGTACATCCCACACGGTGAATCCCAGAAATCATTTCCATAGGTATGTACATCCCACATGATGAATCCCAGAAATCATTTCCGTAGGTATGTACATCCCACACGGTGAATCCCATAAATTATTTTCGTAGGTATGTACATCCCACATGGTGAATCCCAGAAAATCATTTCCGTAGGTATGTACATCCCACACAGTTCTTTGTGTGGAAACATTTGTGCAAGGTGGCCTAACGCAAACAGTTCACTGCCGGAAGCCGTGTGTGATTGTTAGTTGATCGAACACGCCTACTTTCTAGAAACCTTGCGGGTTGTTTGAGTTGATCACCCACGGTGCTGTCTGAGTAACCGTTTGCAATAGAAAACCCCAATAAGTATGGTAATTAGCCTATTATTGATAATCCATGTACTAATCAAACCGATATTTCTTAAAACACGCCAGATATTTCATATCCGTATAAAAGCAACCAGGATTTCATAATCGAATTACATTAGATAGCTTCGGTACTCAGTTACACCATTACACAACAGCACCAAGTTTCACATGCAGCATCAAAAACCTTTGGAAAGTAGCATCATACACGGTAAATAGATAGATGAATCTCATCTGGGAAACTACAGAAGCGGAAGGCAAATATTGAGCCTTCAGTGATGTTGAATGTCCTTGCAACTTTAGGCCAGTGGCTATGGATAATTGCCCGCCCAACCTTCGTCCTCTTCAGCAAGACTCCAATATTGTACCGTGGGTGTTGAATGAATACCTTCCTCGCCTCTTGACCATGCAGGTGGTTTGAGAGGTAATCATCGGTGAACTGCTTCAAAAAGTACTCAAAACAAAGCTATGCATAAATCGATGTTGTAAATTTTGAAATGGCGCAAGGGGTAAAAACAAGGTAAAAGAGTTGGTACCATCCTATAGTTGACTGATGTCTTCTTCATTGTGCAAACAAAGATCTTGCTGTTATTCGTCGCAAGTTTCTTCATCCTAACAATCTTTCTGAGTTTCTTGACTTGACTGGTATTCATGGACATCTCATTCCCATATGCAAAATGGGTCGAATAGTGGGTCTAAGCCTCTGACAGTAGGACCTACATGTGCAAGACCAAATTGTAAGAAACCTAAATATTAGAATGATTCCTGCAACTGCACAATAATGTGCTATTAGCCAAAGGACCCTGCTTGAACAAACCTCGATGGTAAACCGCAGTGTCTCCCATTGTTTCCCTGCAACACACATAAGGAAGATCTTGATCAGGTTAACTGAGAGTTGCCATACTATCAGTAGAATATGTATTGAGTAGAACCAAATTCGATTGGTGTCACATGCATAACAATACAAAATTGTACCCACAACAAATGAAAATCAAATTGCAGAACTGAACCAAACAGTTAAATGGACAGCAGACCAAATGAACTAAAATAGTTAACTGAGCATGGCATTGCAGAATAGAAACATGTACTAGAAGATAAGACAGTTATCAAAACAAAGAATGCTTGAGAACAGTACTACGAAACGTAGCAATTGTTGGACCAAAGTGTTAACTGAACATTACATTTCAGAGGACCAAACTGTTAATTGAACATCAGATTGCATATTAACATTATAGAGGACAAATCACTAGAAGGCACTGGCGGTGGCCTCGAGAAAACATCACGAACTGTATTTTAAATTAGACAACCGCGCGATGGTGTCAACGTTGGCCTCGAAGACGAGGTGCTCCTCCAAGATCTGGTGATCGACACACATGTCAGCCATAGTGACCTCGTTCGCGCGTGCGGCCGCATGCTACTCAGCTCCATGTTATACTACATGTAAAATGACTATGGGTGACACTTAATTGGAGGAGGGTAGCTGTAACACCCACAATGCGGCTATATCTCCCATAGGTCGGGGCACGACTTAGAGGCATAGCCACACGGTAGGTTTGTCGCAAGAGGGGTAATCTTCACACAATCCCATGTACTCCCTCCATTCCTTTATATAAGGTATATTTGTTTTTTGAAAAGTCAAACATGTGTATGTTTGACTGAGTTTTTAGAAAAATATACCAGTATCCACAAGACAAAATTTATATCATTTGATTCATCATGAAAACTAGTTTCATATTTTATCTATTAGGTATTGCACATGTTGTTATTTTATTCTATAATCTTGGTCAAACATTCAAATGGTTGACTTGCACGGAAACCAATACACCTTATATTCTGGAACGGAGGGAGTATTGAATAAGAAAGGGATAAAGAGTTGGCTTACAATCGCCACTTCACACAATACATAAATAATCCATACATTGACCAAAGTACAATCAAAGGTCCAACTACGGAACCAAAATAAAAGAAGACAACCCCAAATGCTAGATCCCCGATCGTCCCAACTGGGCTCCACTACTGATCAACCGGAAAAGACACAAAACAATGATCAAGATCTTCATCGAGCTCCCACTTGAGCTCAGTTGCATCATCTGCACTGGTATCATCGGCACCTGCAACTGTTTGGAAGTATCTGTGAGTCACGAGGACTCAGCCATCTCACAACCGCGAGATCAAGACTATTTAAGCTTATGGGTAGGAGAAGGTAGTGAGGTGGAGCTGTAGCAAGCACTAGGAATATATGGTGGCTAACATGCGCAAATGAGAGCGAGAAGAGAAGCAACGCAATGGTCGATCAAGAAGTGATCCTGAAACTACTTATGTTCAAGCATAACACAAGAACCGTGTTCACTTCCCGGACTCCGCCGAAAAGAGACCATCACGGCTACACACGCGGTTGATGCATTTTAATTAAGTTAAGTGTCAAGTTTTCTACAACCGGATATTAACAAATTCCCATCTGCCACATAACCGCGGGCACGTCTTACGAAAGTTTAAACCCTGTAGGGGTGTCCCAACTTAGCCCATCACAAGCTCTCACGGCCAACGAAGGATATTCCTTCTCCCGGGAAGACCCGATCAGGCTCGGAATCCCGGTTACAAGACATTTCGACAATGGTAAAACAAGACCAGCAAAGCCGCCCGGATGTGCTGACAAATCCCAATAGGAGCTGCATATATCTCGTTCTCAGGGCACACCGGATTTTCCAAACTTCTGGTAGGCCAGCCCAGAGTTGCCCCTGGTGGCCACCGACGGCTGACAGGTTGGACCAACACTCAGAGGAGGATTGGCCCAGGGGGGTTAAAATAAAGATGACCCTCGGGCTCCATAAACCCAAGGGAAAAAGGCTTAGGTTGTTAGGAAAATGTAAAACCAAGGTTGGGCCTTGCTGGAGGAGTTTTATTCAAAGCGAACTGTCAAGGGGTTCCCATAACACCCAACCGCGTAAGGAACGCAAAATCAAGGAACATAACACCAGTATGACAGAAACTAGGGCGACAAGAGTGGAACAAAACACAAGGCATAAGGCCGAGCCTTCCACCCTTTACCAACTATATAGATGCATTAATTAAATAAGAGATATTGTGATATCCCAACATATCCATGTTCCAACATGGAACAAACTTCAGCTTCACCTGCAACTAACAACACTATAAGAGGGGCTGAGCAAAAGTGGTAACTTAGCCAAACAACGGTTTGCTAGGAAAGGTGGGTTAGAGGCTTGACATGGCAATATGGGAGGCATGATATAACAAGTGGTAGGTAGTGTGACATAGCGACAAAATGAACAACTAGCAAGCAAAGATAGAAGTGATTTCGAGGGTATGGTATCTTGCTTGAGATCCCACAAGGAAGAAGAACGAGTCCATGAAGAACACAAATGGACGTAGTCGAAGAAATCCTCACAACTCCGGAACGAAACCGAAGCTAACGCGAGAAGTAACCCGGAAAGAAGCAAACAACATAGTAAACAACCAAGCATAAACATGGCATGATGCACAACCAAGTATGATGCATGTTCGGTTTAATGAGGCATGGCATGGCAAAGTGCACAAACATTACTACAAATTAAGTGGAGCTCAATATGCAGAGAGTTGCATATTGATGGAACACCACATTCAATTATTTAGTTCACTCCCGGTTAGGTACTCAACAAAATTAAATGTTATTAAACATGGCAAGGGGTGAAGCATATGAAAACTACCTATCTAGGCAAGTTTAAATGAGGCCGGAACAACAAGCAACAAATTCGAAAAATCCTCATATGCAAATTTTAGAATTGGTATTGTTCTGCCCTAAACCATATTTTAGAGTTGTTAAACATGCAAGATGAGTGCACCATGTTAAACTATGCATTTTTCCACCCCATTTACATATAAAGTTTATTAAATTTGGAGCTACTATGATTAAGTTATGAATTAAATCATTTTAACAAGGCATTTGAGAAAATTTAAACAAACATAATTTTAAGCATTTCAAACATGGATGAAACTTTGATATTATTAAACTAGACAAAATTCTAGTCATTTGACATATATAAATTATTTACATGCGATGCACGGTTGGTGAGTTAGGATATGCATGAAGTGCAAGGGCTTTTCTATAAAACTGCAATTCCCTGGTTAAATAGCAAAAGCGTCCAGATCTGAAAAAATGATGCGGGCCGAATCTGCTGAAATGGGCCAACAGATAGGAGGAGCTACGGGGAGCTCACCCATGGTCCAAGGCCCGGTCGGTGGGAGGCAAGGCCGGCAGGCCTCCTGGACTGGCTGGATCGAACGAGGAGGTGGAAGGGGGCGCAGTCAATGGCGAAGCGGGACTTGTCGCGGGTCGTCCTCCTCGCGCAAGGGCGAAGCAGAGGAGGCGAGCAGGGCAGCGGGGCAGAGGCGCGATCAATGCACACACAATGCAGGGGAATTTGGCGTGACTCCGACGAGGACGGACGAAGGGCACCGGATCCAGGCGACAAAGGAGGAACGACGATGGCTCCATGGCTTGGCGGCATCCAAGTGGCGAACAGAGGGGCTTGAGCAAGTCGCGGTGGCCATGGCTTGGCTGCTGGTCCAGCGGCTCTTCTCAGAGAGGTGGTCGGCAGCGTTGCCCCATTGAGGAGGTCCTGGTGGCCTTGGTCACCGGTGATGTGGCTGACAAGGAGGCATACTGGCGCAGGACTAGGCGACGGCAAGGCAAGCGAAGGCGGCGGCGCCAGGTGGGTTCATGGCGGAGGCGAGGTCTTGGAGCGGGCGGATCCATGGCGATGAGGCACGGGGGTCGCCGTGGTGCTCCGGCGATGTGCTTGGCGGGGCGACGAGGTCCTCCATGGCGGGTCCCTATGGAGAGAGGAGAGAAGGAGTTGACGGTGAGGAGTGAGGATGGGAGAGAAGAGAAAGGAGGGAGCACGAGAAGCAGGGAGAGGGCGACGACCTGGTGGTGGTGCTCGTCTCCGGCGAGCTGGCAGGTGACGAACGGGACGACGGCAGGATTCGAGGCCACGACAACTCGACGACGGTGCTGCAGCTTCAAGGCGTTGGAGCTCCCTATGATGACAATTAGCGGCGACCGGCGGGTCAACAGCGGTGCAAGGAAAACAGGGAAGAAAAGGAGCGCGAGGCAAGGGCGAGGTTACCGACAGGTGAGGGACGAGGCAGAGCAGAGACTCCTGGTTTGTGGGGTTCGATGGATTTTGGATCGAGGAAGATGGAGACTAGTTGGTTGGGAGTGGATCCCGATGTGGAAGAGGACTGGCGGCGGCGGGTGAGGGGATCGAGGAGGATCGGTCGAGGCGATCCCGAGGTGGGAGGCGACCCAGTGGCGGCGGTGGAGGGACAGATCTCCTAGATTGTAGGGTTGGGTCCCGTATATATTAAGTGGGTTTTTGGGTAGGGGTATTCAGTCCCTCCGATCGAAAACGAGTGGTTGCGAATAAATGGGTTAGGGAGTTCAAACAATGAACCGAAGACGTTTTAGGGATGTTGGGTGACGATCCGGACACAATGGTCACAAGTGCCTAGTCGGGTTCGGGGAAGTTTTCGGACACGCGAGGGGGTCTAAGAACTGTGCGGAGAGGGGGTCTAACAAAAGGCCACGAAGGCAAGGGGGGGGGGGTTAGGAGGGGTTTAGAGGGGTTGGTTGTGACTGTGTAGAAGGCCGAGGGCTGCGGGAGAGAAGAGAGAGAGAGAGACCCAACAACAGTTTTCGGAGTCCGAAAATGTCCGACGAAAAGACCGGCTACACTGCCGCTATAGTTATCCGCTGATGCGTCAAATGAACTCCGAATGCGATAAAACTGGGCAGGCGACCTACTGACAACATAGCAACACGGCATGCCAACTTTCAACCTATTCTGAGAATATTTTCCGACCACTTATAAAATAATATTTCGGACGTGCCGCGGGCGCGTGCGAGTGTGTCTGGGCTCAGAACGGACAACAAAGAGAACTGGGGGAACCTGGACGGATGCAAGTTTTGAAAACATGATGATGCAATGCGGATGATGACATGACAAGATGCAACACGCAAGCGAATGACAAGGCAACAACAACGAATAACTAGAAGACACCTGGCACGTTGGTCTCGGGGTGTTACAACTCTCCACCACTACAAGAGGATCTCGTCCCGAGATCCGAGGATGGCACCGAAGAGAAACGGAAGAGTAAGAGAAGAGGTAAAACTAATTTGCTTCTTGGACAAAGGAGTGAAACCATGAACCTTGAGAGGTTGAACAAATTGAAAGAAAGAATAGAACGAAGATGAACAAAGTTGAAAACACTCCATTGGAAAAGAGGAACACAGAACCTTACTAGAGCCTTGTAGGTTGAAAGACATGAGAAAAGGGTTGCAATGGACAAAAAGTCCATGCAAGCACTCCAGTTGAAACGTGATGTACAAGGAATGATAATGATCAATTACGACAACACTCCTATTGGAAATGGAAGGCAATATATGAACTTGGCAAAATGAAAGCACTTGTATGAGAGTCCGGTTAGAAGAGGAATGATAGACACAACACTCCGACTAAAACAAGATAGAGGAGGAAAAAGAATGATATAATTTGGACAGCACTCCGACTGTAAATGGAAGGAATTGAACATGAACTTGACAAGATGAGATGATACTTGATGAAATCAACAACACACTGCCTCCGGAACTATTGAAAGAATGGCACAATGGGTAAGAAAGATTTCAGACAGCACTCCGGTTGAGAAGGAAGGGAAAACTTGATAGAATGTGAAGAACTTGAAAATGATAACTTCTACCACCAATGAATTTGAAGGTATCCTTAGAAAGAAGGATTGAATGGATAAGCAAAGGAAAGAACATGATCTTTGACAAAAATGGGATGATGGGTCGAAGATTGCAACATCACAATGCCTCCGGAAGAAAAATAGAAGATAGATCATTGAAATATAAGAATGGAGAAGAAAACAACATCTTCTACCTCAAATGAGCTTGAAAAAGCATCTTTAGGAGAAGGGTCGAACGGAGTTGTTTCAAAATCAACAACAAAAAGAATAAGCTTGTAGTGGGCTTATGGAAAACTTCTTAAGATTATGAGGTGAAATTCTGCCACTAATAGAAACAATGCATTGGATTGATATGAACAAGGAGACAAGAACCTTATTTCATCGGGAGGATAAATGAAGAACTTGGGTCATTTATAAGCACCATAATAGCAACAATCCTTAGGGAAGGCTTAAGGTGAAATATGATACAAGATAACTCCAACGAAGAGATTAATGGATTTAAAATACCTCATTCTTGATAACTTGTGAATCATGAAACACGAAGGGAAATTATCAAGAATGACATAACACCACCTCAAAAGATAAGGGAGAAGGGATTGAACTTTGAAATGCAAGATGAAGAATACTTGAGCTCATCTGAAAAGAATCTCGATGAACACTTCGAGAAGGAATTAAATCCTTAATGAACCATCATGTAGAGCCTCCATGAAGAACTCCGGTAATAAAAGGATGATAGAAAGAAAGAGAAGTTGAAAACACAAGGTGAATCCTTGCAATGATTTAGATGAATCTTCGTGGTGATACAGTTGAGAGATCTTGGAACTTCAGGTAATGTATGAAGCACTAACCGAGAATTTACTCATCGTGAACAAACTCCGGAAGAATGAATCCATCATTTGGATGAAGCAAGAATAAGAATTATGTTATGCGTATCCTTCACCAATTTAAATTGATGACAATCAATGGATTGCATACAACTTATTCCGGTAGAAAGGATAAAGAGAGATATCGATAACTTGATAAGGTCTTCAACAAACCACCGGTAGGATTGAAACAACGAATGAATTAATATGATAACCATGGCAGAGAATCTTGAGCAAACCACCATAAGAATTGAAAATGAAAGTAGCAAAGGCACAATTCACCGGGAAGAATGGGAAAACGAATGAAGATACTTGCTGGGATTTAGATACATGAGAACGAAGATATCAAGAGCGGACTAGAGAATACTTGAACGATGCACCGGTAATATTGGAGAACGAGAGCCGAAAGCTGAGAATGAATAAACCCGAAATGATGGCCTTCGGAGAATCAAACTAAAAAGACTCCTGAATTGCTCTGGAAGGGTGAAAATAATTCTCACAATCGAATACAATTATGAGAGGATATCATGAAGCTAGAACCACGAATCTTCGAGAGAACGGATAAGATTGAAGAGAAACTCTTCTTCGGTCTTCAAACGTTGAGAATGACGATGAGAAACACCACCATGAATTATAGAGGCACTTCAGAATGAAGAATAGAAAGGTTGAGCCAACAATGAAAAGAATTTGAAATATCTTGGAGAAAGACATTTGACTGATGATGATTCATTCTTACGTCAAACTTTGAAATGAATTTGAGAATAGCTCCGGGAAAAGTAGAAGAGTCAAGTAAGATCCTGGGAAAAGACCTGTGGGTTAGGGCCCACTCAAAAGATACACCGTTGAACAATTTAAAAGAGAGAATGCGTCGGTTGAATTAAATGACTTCAATGAGATAACAACCTCGAAATAGCTTGAAAGGATTACAAATAGAAACTTGAATTTTCTAGGATATCTTCAGCACTCTGAAACAAATGAATAGCGAGAAGTGAAAGATTAAGAAGTGCACTGGCATGAGAAAACATTTGAAACGAGGAAAAGATATGATCGACAAAGCTTGAATTTAACCCACCCGAGAAGAAAAAGAATGAAGAATGGTGAACTTGTAGAGCATCTTCATGAGAACCACCGGGTAAGAACATTGACGGAAAAGAATGGAGGGACTTCCCATCAATAAAAGGATACTCGATTAACGACTTCTGACTCCGTGAACAAAAGGGCGGGTGGGTGGGAAAGAAAATGAATTTGGATGGGGAAACGACACCGTTGAGCAGAAGAGAGTTGATATTACAAGGATAAAGTGGATGGAATAACTTGAAGATGAAAGGACTGGTTGAAATGGATTGACAAGACAATCTTGACAATGAAGAAGGATTAGTATTCACATAGGAATATGAGAACACCGCTTAAGGAAGGTATGGAATCAACACTTGACATGAAGCAACTCGAATACCACAACTCAAAACAATACAAAGTATTTGGATTGCAAAATAAGCCGGAACAAACATATGATAGACCCCATATCATATCATGTGTCTGTTGGAAATATATCCTACGATATACTTGAATTCCCACTTATAAACTCCTGAAACTTTCTGGTTATGCAATCTGGTGTTGGGGATACAGGGGAAGCATAATGTCTCACCCAAACTAACAATTCCTACATCCAGCTGTATCCATCCTTCAACACATAACCAAGAAACCTTCGGAAATCATGTACCTCAACCTTCGAAAAAGCATCTGTTATACGAGTTATGGCAGTACTCCCGAACTCCCGCCCCAGTACTGGGTGCGTCGAGGTTATCTCACCAACAACTGCATAAAAGAGATTTTCGATGTCGGCGAACTCAGGTATTCCAGAACTACAACGATAAAATTGTGACGACAACACCTCGGAGCTCAACTCCCCGGGACACTGCCACAACCCCTAAATGCCAGGAGGCACCAAGAACAATGTTCTCGTCACAAGACTATCGGAACGATTCCAAGATACCCGCGTGATCCTAATTTTGTTAGTGAAATTTGAGGAGAGGAGAGTCAAAACTTCTACGTCAGGAGGCCTCACCAGAGCGACAAAGGGACTGAGGAGTAAAACTAATCCTACTCTACGATATATATAATCCTAAGACTCAAAACATTTTGTTCTAGACTCAAAAATGTCAGCAATTCGATCAAGCAGGGGGCTCCGAAGTCAGGGATGGCTCTGATTACCAACTTGCAACACCCACAATGCGGTTATATCTCCCATGTGTCGGGGCATGACTTAGAGGCATAGCCGCATGGTAGGTTTGTCGCAAGAGGGGTAATCTTCACACAATCCCATGTACTGAATAAGAAAGGGATAAAGAGTTGGCTTACAATCGCCACTTCACACAATACATAAATAATCCATACATTGACCAAAGTACAATAAAAGGTCCGACTACGAAACCAAAATAAAATAAGACAACCCCAAATGCTAGATCCCCGATCGTCCCAATTGGGCTCCACTACTGATCAACCGGAAAAGACACAAAACAACGATCAAGATCTTCATCGAGCTCCCACTTGAGATCAGTTGCATCATCTGCACTGGTATCATCGGCACCTGCAACTGTTTGGAAGTATCTATGAGTCACGAGGACTCAGCAATCTCACACCCGCGAGATCAAGACTATTTAAGCTTATGGGTAGGAGAAGGTAGTGAGGTGGAGCTGCAGCAAGCACTAAGCATATATGGTGGCTAACATGCGCAAATGAGAGCGAGAAGAGAAGCAACACAACGGTCGTGAACTAGAAGTGATCAAGAAGTGATCCTGAAACTACTTACGTTCAAGCATAACACAAGAACCATGTTCACTTCCCGGACTCCGCCGAAAAGAGACCATCACGGCTACACACGCGGTTGATGCATTTTAATTAAGTTAAGTGTCAAGTTTTCTACAACCAGATGTTAACAAATTCCCATCTTCCACATAACCACGGGCACGGCTTACGAAAGTTTAAACCCTGCAGGGGTGTTCCAACTTAGCCCATCACAAGCTCTCACGGCCAACGAAGGATATTCCTTCTCCCGGGAAGACCCGATCAGGCTCGGAATCCCGGTTACAAGACATTTCGACAATGGTAAAACAAGACCAGCAAAGCCGCCCGGATGTGCTGACAAATCCCGATAGGAGCTGCATATATCTCGTTCTCAGGGCACACCGGATTTTCCAAACTTCTGGTAGGCCAGCCCAGAGTTGCCCCTGGTGGCCACCGGCGGCTGACAGGTTGGACCAACACTCAGAGGAGGATTGGCCCAGGGGGGTTAAAATAAAGATGACCCTCGGGCTCCATAAACCCAAGGGAAAAAGGCTTAGGTTGTTAGGAAAATGTAAAACCAAGGTTGGGCCTTGCTGGAGGAGTTTTATTCAAAGCGAACTGTCAAGGGGTTCCCATAACACCCAACCGTGTAAGGAACGCAAAATCAAGGAACATAACACCAGTATGACAGAAACTAGGGCGACAAGAGTGGAACAAAACACAAGGCATAAGGCCGAGCCTTCCACCCTTTACCAACTATATAGATGCATTAATTAAATAAGAGATATTGTGATATCCCAACATATCCATGTTCCAACATGGAACAAACTTAATCTTCACCTGCAACTAACAATGCTATAAGAGGGGCTAAGCAAAAGCGATAACTTAGCCAAACAACGTTTGCTAGGAAATGTGGGTTAGAGGCTTGACATGGCAATATGGGAGGCATGATATAACAAGTGCTAGGTGCTACGTCTTTTAGCACTGCGTTGGTTTTCCCCGAAGAGGAAGGGATGATGCAGCAAAGTAGCGTAAGTATTTCCCTCAGTTTTTGAGAACCAAGGTATCAATCCAGTAGGAGGCTACGCGCGAGTTCCTCGCACTTGCACAAAACAAATAAATCCTCGCAACCAACGCAAATAGGGGTTGTCAATCCCTATAGGGCCACTTACGAGAGTGAGATCTGATAGATATGATAAGATAGTGTTTTTGGTATTTTTATGATAAAGATGCAAAGTAAAGTAAAGGCAAAGTAAATAGCAAAGTAAATAACTAAGTAGTAGGAGATTGATATGATAAAGATAGACCCGGGGGCCATAGGTTTCACTTGTGGCTTCTCTCAAGAGCATAAGTATTCTACGGTGGGTGAACAAATTACTGTTGAGCAATTGACAGAATTGAGCATAGTTATGAGAATATCTAGGTATGATAATTTATATAGGCATCACGTCCGAGACAAGTAGACCGACTCCTGCCTGCATCTACTACTATTACTCCACTCATCGACCGCTATCCAGCATGCATCTAGAGTATTAAGTAAAAATAGAGTAACGCCTTAAGCAAGATGACATGATGTAGAGGGATAGACTCATGCAATATGAAGAAAACCCCATCTTGTTATCCTTGATGGCAACAATACAATACGTGCCTTGCTGCCCTTACTGTCACCGGGAAAGGACACCGCAAGATTGAACCCAAAGCTAAGCACTTCTCCCATTGCAAGAAAGATCAATCTAGTAGGCCAGACCAAACTGATAATTCGAAGAGACTTGCAAAGATAACCAATCATACATAAAAGAATTCAGAGAAGATTCAAATATTATTCATAGATAGACTTGATCATAAACCCACAATTCATCGGTCTCAACAAACACACCGCAAAAAGAAGATTACATCGAATAGATCTCTACAAGAGAGGGGGAGAACATTGTATTGAGATCCAAAAAGAGAGAAGAAGCCATCTAGCTACTAACTATGGACCCATAGGTCTGAGGTAAACTACTCACACTTCATCGGAAGGGCTATGGTGTTGATGTAGAAGCCCTCCGTGATCGATGACCCCTCCGGCGGAGCTTCGGAACAGGCCCCAAGATGGGATCTCGTAGATACAGAAAGTTGCGGCGGTGGAATTAGGGTTTCGGCTCCGTATCTGATCGTTTGGGGGTACGTGGGTATATATAGGAGGAATAAGTACGCTGGTGGAGCAACAGGGGGCCCACAAGGGTGGGGGGCACGCTTGGTAGGGTAGGGCGCGCCCCCCTAACTCGTGGCCTCCTGTTACGTGCCTTGGCGCAGGGTCCAAGTCTCTTGAGTTGTATTCGATGAGAAAACCACGTTCCCGAAGGTTTCATTCCGTTTGGACTCCATTTGATATTCCTTTTCTTCGAAACCCTAAAACAGGCAAAAAACATCAATTCTAGGTTGGGCCTCCGGTTAATAGGTTAGTCCCAAAAATAATATAAAAGTGGATAATAAAGCCCAATAATGTCCAAAACAGTAGATAATATAGCATGGAGCAATCAAAAATTATAGATACATTGGAGACGTATCAAGCATCCCCAAGCTTAATTCCTACTCGTCCTCGAGTAGGTAAATGATAAAAATAGATTTTTTGATGCGGAGTGCTACTTGGCATAATTTTAATGTAATTCTTCTTAATTGTGGTATGAATATTCAGATCCGAAAGATTCAAGACAAAAGTTCATATTGACATAAAAATAATAATACTTCAAGCATACTAACAAAGCAATTATGTCTTCTCAAAATAACATGGCTAAAGAAAGTTATCCCTACAAAATCATATAGTCTGGCTATGCTCTATCTTCACCACACAAAATATTTAAATCATGCACAACCCCGATGACAAGCCAAGCAATTGTTTCATACTTTTGACATTCTCAAAACTTTTTCAATTTCCACGCAATACATGAGCGTGAGCCATGGATATAGCACTATAGGTGGAATAGAGTGGTGGTTGTGGAGAAGAAAAAAAGGAGAAGATAGTCTCACATCAACTAGGTGTATCAACGGGCTATGGATATGCCCATCAATAGATATCAATGTGAGTGAGTAGGGATTGCCATGCAACTGATGCACTAGAGCTATAAGTATATGAAAGCTCAAAAAAGAAACTAAGTGGGTGTGCATCCAACTTGCTTGCTCATGAAGACCTAGGGCAATTTGAGGAAGCCCATCATTGGAATATACAAGCCAAGTTCTATAATGAAAGATTCCCACTAGTATATGAAAGTGATAACATGAGAGACTCTCTACTATGGAGATCATGGTGCTACTTTGAAGCACAAGTGTGGTAAAAGGATAGTAACATTGTCCCTTCTCTCATATTTTTTTCTCTTTTTTTCTTTGGGCCTTTTTATGGCCTCTTTTCTTTCTCTTTTTTTATTTGGGCTTCTTTGGCCTCTTTTATTTATTTTTTGTCCAGAGTCTCATCCCGACTTGTGGGGGAATCATAGTCTCCATCATCCTTTCCTCACTGGGACAATGCTCTAATAATGATGATCATCACACTTTTATTTTTCTTACAACTCAACAATTATAACTCGAAACTTAGAACAAAATATGACTCTATATGAATGCCTCCGGCGGTGTACCGGGATATGTAATATGACAATGATGGAGTGTGTCATAATAAACGGAACGGTGGAAAGTTGCATGGCAATATATCTCGGAATGGCTATGGAAATGCCATAATAGGTCGGTATGGTGGCTGTTTTGAGGAATGTATATGGTGGCTGTATGATACCGCGAAAGGTGCGCGGTATTAGAGAGGCTAGCAAAGGTGGAAGGGTGAGAGTGCGTATAATCCATGGACTCAACATTAGTCATAAAGAACTCATATACTTATTGCAAAAATCTACAAGTTATCAAAGAAAAGTATTACGCGCATGCTCCTAGGGGGATAGATTGGTAGGAAAAGACCATCGCTCGTCCCCGACCGCCACTCATAAGGAAGACAATCAATAAATAAATCATGCTCCGACTTCATCACATAACGGTTCACAATACGTGCATGCTACGGGAATCACAAGCTTCAACACAAGTATTTCTCAAATTCAAAACTACTCAACTAGCACAACTTTAATATCACCATCTTTATATCTCAAAACAATTATCAAGTACCAAACTTATCATAGTATTCAACACACTCATAAGAGAGTTTTATTATCAATCTTGCATACCAAACATATTAGGATTTTAAACAAATTACCATGCTATTAAGACTCTCAAAATAATCTAAGTGAAGCATGAGAGATCAATAGTTTCTATAAAACAAATCCACCACCGTGATTTAAAAGATATAAGTGAAGTACTAGAGCAAAATTATATAACTCAAAAGATATAAGCGAAGCACATAGAGTATTCTAACAAATTCCAAATCATGTATGGCTATCTAAAAAGGTGTGTACATCAAGGATGATTGTGGTAAACTAATAATCAAAGACTCAAATCATACAAGACGCTCCAAGCAAAACACATATCATGTGGTAAATAAAAATATAGCTCCAAGTAAAGTTACCGATAGAAGTAGACGAAAGAGGGGATGCCTTCCGGGGCATCCCCAAGCTTTGGCTTTTAGGTGTACTTAGATTATCTTGGTGGTTCCATGGGCATCCCCAATCTTAGGTTCTTGCCACTCCTTGTTCCATAATCCATCAAATCTTTACCCAAAACTTGAAAACTTCACAACACAAAACTTAAAGTAGAAAATCTCGTGAGCTCCGTTAGCGAAAGAAAATAGAATACCACTTCAAGGTACTGTAATGAAATCATTATTTATTTATATGGGTGTTATACCTACTGTATTCCAACTTCTCTATGGTTTATAAACTATTTTACTAGCCATAGATTCATCAAAATAAGCAAACAACACACGAAAAAAATAGAATCTGTCAAAAACAGAACAGTCTGTAGTAATCTGTAGCTAGCGCAAGATCTGGAACCCCAAAAATTCTAAAATAAATTTCTGGACGTGAGGAATTTATCTATTAATCATCTTCAAAAAGAATTAACTAAATAGCACCTTCCAAATAAAAATGGTAGCAGTTCTCGTGAGTGCTAAAGTTTCTGTTTTTTACAGCAAGTTCAACAAGACTTTCCCCAAGTCTTCCCAACGGTTCTACTTGGCACAAATACTAATTAAACACAAAAAACACAACCAAAACAGAGGCTAGATAAATTATTTATTACTAAATAGGAGCAAAAAACAAGGAATATAAATAAAATTGGGTTGCCGCCCAACAAGCGCTATCGTTTAACGCCCCTAGCTAGGCATAACAAGCAAGAATAGATCTAGGTATTGCCATCTTTGGTAGGCAATCCATAAGTGGCTCTTGTAATAGATTCATAAGGTAATTTAATTTTATTTCTAGGAAAGTGTTCCATGCCTTTACTTAATGGAAATTGGAATCTAATATTTCCTTCCTTCATATCAATAATTGCACCAATCGTTCTAAGGAAAGGTCTACCAAGAATAATAGGACATGAAGGATTGCAATCTATGTCAAGAACGGTAAAATCTACGGGCACATAATTCCTATTTGCAACAATAAGAACATCATTAATTCTTCCCATAGGTTTCTTAATAGTGGAATCCGCAAGGTGCAAGTTTAGAGAGCAATCATCAAAATCACGGAAACGTAACAAATCACACAAAGTCTTAGGAATCGTGGAAACACTAGCACCCAAATCACATAAAGCATAGAATTCATGATCTTTAATTTTAATTTTAGTAGTTGTTTACCACTCATCATAAAGTTTTCTAGGGATATAAACTTCCAATTCAAGTTTTTCTTCATAAGATTGCATCAAGGCATCAATGATATGTTTAGTAAACGCTTTATTTTGACTATAAGCGTGAGGAGAATTTAGCATGGATTGCAACAAGGAAATACAATCAATCAAAGAGAAATTTTCATAGTTAAATTCCTTGAAATCCATAATAGTGGGTTTAGCAACATCTAGGGTTTTAATTTCTTCAATCCCACTTTTATCAAATTTAGCATCAAGATCAAAATATTTAGAATTCTTAGAACGCCTTCTAGGTAAAGGTGGATTATATTCAGTCCCATCATTATAAAGATTCATATTGCAAAACAAAGATTTAATAGGGACACATCAACAAATTTTAGATCTTCATCATTATTTTCATAGGAACTAGAAGAACATGCTTTTATAAAGGCATCTTTCTTAGCACGCATCCTAGCGGTTCTTTCTTTGCACTCATCAATGGAAATTCTCATGGCTTTCAGAGACTCATTGATATCATGCTTAGGTGGAATAGATCTAAGTTTCAAAGAATCAACATCAAGAGCAATTCTATCAAGGTTCCTAGCCAAATCATCAATCTTAAGCAATTTTTCTTCAATCATAGCATTACAATTCTTTTGCGAAGTAATAAATTCTTTAATATTAGAATCAAAATCAGAGGGCATATTATTATAATTTCCATAATAATTGTTGTAGGAATTACCATAATTATTAGAGGAATTACTAGGATAAGGCCTAGGATTGAAATTTCCTCTATACGCGTTGTTACCAAAATTGTTCCTACCAACAAAATTCACATCCATAGATTCATTATTATTCTCAATCAAAGTAGACAAGGGCATATCATTAGGATCAGAACAAACACTCTTATTAGCAAATAATTTCATAAATTCATCCATCTTTCCACTCAAAACATTAATTTCTTCTATCGCATGCACCTTTTTATTAGTAGATCTTTCAGTGTGCCATTAAGAATAATTAACCATAATATTATCTAGGAGTTTAGTAGCTTCTCCTAAAGTGATTTCCATAAAAGTGCCTCCCGCGGCCGAATCTAAAAGATTTCTAGAAGCAAAATTCAATCCAGCATAAATTTTTTGTATAATCATCCATAAATTTAAACCATGAGTAGGGCAATTACGTATCATTAATTTCATTATCTCCCAAGCTTGTGCAACATGTTCATGATCAAGTTGCTTAAAGTTCATAATATCATTTCTAAGAGAGATGATCTTAGCGGGAGGAAAATACTTAGAGATAAAAGCATCTTTGCACTTATTCCATGAATCAATACTATTTTTAGGCAAAGACGAGAACCAAGCTTTAGCACGATCTCTAAGCAAAAAAGGAAATTGCTTCAATTTAACAATATCATTATCCACATCTTTCTTATTTTGCATGTCACACAAATCAACGAAGCTATTTAGATGGGTAGCGGCATCTTCACTAGGAAGGCCGGAGAACGGATCTTTCATGACAAGATTCAGCAAAGTAGTATTAATTTCACAAGATTCAGCATCAGTAAGAGGAGCAATCGGAGTGCTAATAAAATCATTGTTGTTGGTATTGGTGAAGTCACACAATTTAGTATTATCTTGAGCCATCGCGACAAGTAAGCAAACTAACACACAAGCAAACAGAAAGCAAGCGAACAAAAGGAGGCAAATAGAGGGAGGATAGAGAGAGAGAGAGGGCAAATAAAACGGCAAGGGTGAAGTGGGGGGAGAGGAAAACGAGAGGCAAATGGCAAATAATGTAATGCGGGAGATAAGGGTATGCGATGGGTACTTGGTATGTTGACTTTTGCGTAGACCTCCCCAGCAACGGCGCCATTAATCCTTCTTGCTACCTCTTTTAGCACTGCGTTGGTTTTCCCCGAAGAGGAAGGGATGATGCAGCAAAGTAGCGTAAGTATTTCCCTCATTTTTTCAGAACCAAGGTATCAATCCAGTAGGAGGCTACGCGCGAGTCCCTCGCACCTGCACAAAACAAATAAATCCTAGCAACCAACGCAAATAGGGGTTGTCAATCCCTATAGGGCCACTTACGAGAGTGAGATCTGATATATATGATAAGATAATATTTTTGGTATTTTTATGATAAAGATGCAAAGTAAAGTAAAGGCAAAGTAAATAGCAAAGTAAATAACTAAGTAGTAGGAGATTGATATGATAAAGATAGAGCCTGGGGCCATAGGTTTCACTAGTGGCTTCTCTCGAGAGCATAAGTATTCTACGGTGGGTGAACAAATTACTGTTGTGCAATTGGAAGAATTGAGCATAGTTATGAGAATATCTAGGTATGATCATGTATACAGGCATCATGTCCGAGACAAGTAGACCGACTCCTGCCTGCATCTACTACTATTACTCCACTCATCGCCCGCTATCCAGCATGCATCTAGAGTATTAAGTAAAAACAGAGTAACGCTTTAAGCAAGATGACATGATGTAGAGGGATAGACTCATGCAATATGAAGAAAAGCCCATCTTGTTATCCTTGATGGCAACAATAGAATATGTGCCTTGCTGCCCTTACTGTCACCGGGAAAGGACACCGCAAGATTGAACCCAAAGCTAAGCACTTCTCCCATTGCAAGAAAGATCAATCTAGTAGGCCAAACCAAACTGATAATTCGAAGAGACTTGCAAAGATAACCAATCATACATAACAGAATTTAGAGAAGATTCAAATATTATTCATAGATAGACTTGATCATAAACTCACAATTCATTGGTCTCAACAAACACACCGCAAAAAGAAGATTACATCGGATAGATCTCCACAAGAGAGGGGGAGAACATTGTATTGAGATCCAAAAAGAGAGAAGAAGCCATCTAGCTACTAACTATGGACCCATAGGTCTGAGGTAAACTATTCACACTTCATCGAAAGGGCTATGGTGTTGATGTAGAAGCCCTCTATGATCGATGCCCCCTCCGGCAGAGCTCCGGAACAGGCCCCAAGATGGGATCTCATGGATAAAAAAAGTTGAGGGGTGGAATTAGGGTTTTGGCTCCGTATCTGATCGATTAGGGGTACGTGGGTATATATAGGAGGAATAAGTACGTCGGTTGATCAACAGGGGGCCCACGAGGGTGGGGGCGCACCTGGTAGGGTAGGGCACGCCCCCTACCTCGTGGCCTCCTGTTACGTGCCTTGGCGTAGGGTCCAAGTCTCCTGAGTTGTATTCGATGAGAAAATCACGTTCCCAAAGGTTTCATTCTGTTTGGACTCTGTTTGATATTCCTTTTCTTCGAAACCCTAAAACAGGCAAAAAACAGCAATTCTGGGTTGGGCCTCCGGTTAATAGGTTAGTCCCAAAAATAATATAAAACTGGATAATAAAGCCCAATAATGTCCAAAACAATAGATAATATAGCATGGAGCAATCAAAAATTATAGACATGTTGGAGACGTATCAGTAGGTAGCGCGACATAGCGATAGAACGAACAACTAGCAAGCAAAGATAGAAGTGATTTCGAGGGTATGGTCATCTTGCCTGAGATCCCGCAAGGAAGAAGAACGAGTCCATGAAGAACACAAATGGACGTAGTCGAACGAATCCTCACAACTCTGGAACAAAATTGAAGCTAACACGAGAGTTGCATATTGACGGAACACCACATTCAATTATTTAGTTCACTCCCGGTTAGGTACTCAACAAAATTAAATGTTATTAAACATGGCAAGGGGTGAAGCATATGAAAACTATCTATCTAGGCAAGTTTAAATGAGGCCGAAACAACAAGCAACAAATTCGAAAAATCCTCATATGCAAATTTTAGAATTGGTATTGTTCTGCCCTAAACCATATTTTAGAGTTGTTAAACATGCAAGATGAGTGCACCATGTTAAACTATGCATTTTTCCACCCCATTTACATATAAAGTTTATTAAATTTGGAGCTACTATGATTAAGTTATGAATTAAATCATTTTAACAAGGCATTTGAGAAAATTTAAACAAACATAATTTTAAGCATTTCAAACATGGATGAAACTTGGATATTATTAAACTAGACAAAATTCTAGTCATTTGACATATATAAATTATTTACATGCGATGCACGGTTGGTGAGTTAGGATATGCATGAAGTGCAAGGGCTTTTCTATAAAACTGCAATTCCCTGGTTAAATAGCAAAAGTGTCCAGATCTGAAAAATGATGCGGGCTGAATCTGCTAAACTGGGCCAACAGATAGGAGGAGCTGTGGGGGGCTCACACAAGGGCCAAGGCCCGGTCGATGGGAGGCAAGGCTGGCAGGCCTCCTAGACTGGCTAGATCGAATGAGGAGGTGGAAGGGGGCACAGTCAATGGTGAAGCGGGACTTGTTGCTGGGTCATCCTCCTCGCGTAAGGGCGAAGCAGAGGAGGCAAGCATGGCAGCGGGGCAGAGACGCGGTCAACGCACACGCAATGCAGGGGAACTTGGCGCGACTCCGGCGAGGACGGACGAAGGGCACCGGATCCAGGCGGCAAAGGAGGAACAACGATGGCTCCACGGCTTGGCGGCATCCAAGCGGCGAACACAGGGGCTTGGGCAAGTCGCGGTGGACATGGCTTGGCTGCTGGTCCGGCGGCTCTACTCGGAGAGGTGGCCGGCGGCGTTGCCCCGTTGAGGAGGTCCTGGTGGCCTTGGTCAATGGCGACGTGGCTGACGAGGAGGCATAGCGGCGCATGACTAGGCGACGGCGAGGCAAGCGAAGGCGGCGGCGCCAGGTGGGTTCTGGGTGGAGGCGAGGTCTTGGAGCGGGCGGATCCATGGCGACGAGGCGCGGGGGTCGTCGCGGTGCTCCAGCGAGGTGCTTGGCGGGGTGACGGGGTCCTCCATGGCGGGTCCCTGTGGAGAGAGGCGAGAGGGAGTTGACGGTGAGGAGTGAGGATGGGAGAGAAGAGAAAGGAGGGAGCACGGGAATCAGGGAGAGGGCGACGGCCTGGTGGTGGTGCTCGTCTCCGGCGAGCTGGCAGGTGACGCACGGGACGACGACGGGATTCGAGGCCACGGCCACTCGACGACGGCGCTGCAGCTTCAAGGCGTTGGAGCTCCCTAAGATGACAATCAGCGGTGACCGACGGGTCAACAGCGGCGCAAGGAAAAACAGGGAAGAAAAGGAGCGCGAGGCAAGGGAAAGGTTACTGGTGGGTGAGGGACGAGGCAGAGCAGCGACTCCTGGTTGGTGGGGATCGATGGATTTTGGATCCAGGAAGATGGAGACTGGTTTGTTGGGAATGGATCCCGAGGTGGAAGAGGACTGGCGGCGGCGGGTGAGGGGATCGAGGAGGATCGGGCGAGGCGATCCCGAGGTGGGAGGCGACCCGGTGGCAGCGGTGGAGGGACAAATCTCCTAGATTCTAGGGTTGGGTCCCGTATATATATTAAGTGGGTTTTTGGGTAGGGTATTCAGTCCCTCCGATCGAAAACAAGTGGTTGCGAATAAATGGGTTAGGGAGTTCAAACAATGAACCGAGGACGTTTTAGGGATGTTGGGTGACGATTCGGACACAACGGTCACGAGTGCCCGTCGGGTTCGGGGAAGTTTTCGGACGCACGAGGGGGTCTGAGAACTGTGCAGAGAGGGGGTCTGACAAAAGGCCACAGAGGCAAGGGGGGGGTTAGGAGGGGTTTAGAGGGGTTGGTTGTGACTGTGTAGAAGGCTAAGGGCTTCGGGAGAGAAGAGAGAGAGAGACCCGACAGCAGTTTTTGGAGACCGAAAACGTCCGACAAAAAGACCGGCTATACTGCCGCTATAGTTATCCGTTGGGGCGTCAAACGGACTCCGAATGCGATGAAACTTGGCAGGCAACCTACTCACAACATAAAAACACCGCATGCTAACTTTCAACCCATTCCAAGAACATTTTCTGACCACTTATGAAATAATATTTCGGACGTGCCGCGGGCGCGTGCGAGTGTGTCTGGGCTCAGAACGGACAACGAAGAGAACTGGGGGAACCCGGATGGATGCAAGTTTTGAAAACATGATGATGGAATGCGGATGATGACATGACAAGATGCAACACGCAAGCAAATGACAAGGCAACAACAACAAATAACTAGAAGACACCTGGCACGTCGGTCTCGGGGTGTTACAGGGGCAGTGATTTCGGTGGAAGGTGTCACTCCGTCAGTCGGGGCATGTGGGACGGGAAAGGAGGAGGATGGTGTGGGTGGGGTGTGGATTACCTGACCATATCGATGAGGCCACACAGCAAGAAGAAGGGTCGGCAGCGAGGAGGCCGCGCAGCAAGAAGAAGGGTCGTCGGCGAGGAGGCGGCACTGCAAGAAGAAGGGTAGCCGTCGAGGAGGCAGCACTGCAAGAAGAAGGGTCGCCGGCGCTACAAGAAGAAGGGTCGCCGGCGAGGAGGCTGAGCTGTCAGTAAGCACCAGTGAAGGTTTGAACTTGGAAAGCAAGGAGGAACAGGGGAAATGTGGCTTTTGGTAGGAGGGAAGGGGTGGGGCGGTAGATATTTCCGCGGTGGCAAAAATAATTCGCTCAGTGCCATGAGAAACTGGCGCTCAAGTGTGGTTCAAGCGGGGGCGGTGGACTATAGATGACGAAGCTTCCTACGTAAGCCAGACAAGATGGTGTGCCGAGATATTTTATACCTCCCACATGATTCTTTCTAGTAAACTGTTTGTGGTATACCTGATTTTTTCATTATGTTTTGAAAGACAAAATGGTGTTACGGAGGGAAATGATGGTGTTTGAATTGCTAGAACATTTACGTACAGTGAACATGCAACTAGTACATGAGTGCCGTGTTTAAATTTGGAATTATTCCGGGTTCGTTTGGCATTTTTATGCATTAATTGAGTTTCTGGGCATTTAATGTGCATAATTCAAATTTGAACTACAAGCACATGCTCCAATGCACCAAAGTTTGCTGAAAAATCACATGTGTGTCTTTGGGTGAATTTATAGGTCCCATGCAAAAAATGGGAATAAAATTCAAACATCTGGGTGTCGTGGCTCGGCCAGAATGATTGAGAAACTTGGTTTTTTAATTCCTGTAATCCAAAACACGGCCGAAAATCATGAAACTTGGCATGGTGTCATGACATGGCACCAACATGCTGCAGTAAATTTTTTGGCCAAATTGGGACAAGCTTTGGTGTAAGCTTCTTGCAAACCGGAGCTTCCCGCAATAAGGCTCCTGGTTCCGAGAGGGAACGTGTCACCTCCGTGTGCGAAACGACATACGTACACTGCCTTCTCCCGCCTTAATTTTTTTACATAGGCAGATTAGACCAAATAGAAGTATCATGCTAAATTTTAGAATTATTCCGTGGTCGTTTGGCCTTTTTATACATTAATTGAGTTTTTGCACATTTAATGTGTATAATTCAAATGTGAACTACAAGCACGTACTCCAGTGTACCAAAGTTCTTTGAAAAATCACATGTGTGTCCTTGGGTGAATTTCTAGGTCCCATGCAAGAGATGGGAGTGAAATTCAAACATCTGGGCATCGTGACTCGGCCGGAAAGATTGAGAAACTTAGTTTTTTAGTTCCTGTAATTCCAAAACACGCCTGAAAATCATGAAACTTGGCATGGTCTCATGACATGGCACCAACATGCCGCGGTAATTTTTTTGGCCAAATTGGGACAAGCTTTAGTGTAGGCTTCTTGCAAACCGGAGCTTCCCTCAAGAAGGCTCGTGGTTCCGAGAGGGCACGTGTCACCTCCGTGTGCGAAACGACATACGCACACTACCTTCTCCCGCCTTAATTTTTTTACACAGCCAGATTAGACCAAATAGAAGTATCGTGCTAATTTTGGAATTACTCCGGATTCGTTTGACCTTTTTTATACTTTAATTGAGTTTCTAGGCATTTAATGTGCATAATTCATATTTGAACTACAAGCACAGGCTCCAGTGCACCAAACTTGTTTGAAAATCACATGTGTGTCCTTGGGTGAATTTCTAGGTCCCATGCAAGAGATGGGACTGAAATTCAAACATCTGGGCGTCGTGGCTTGGCCAGAAAGATTGAGAAACTTGGTTTTTTAATTCCTGTAATTCCAAAACACGCTGAAAATCATGAAACTTGGTATGGTGTCATGACATGGCACCAACATGCTGCGATAATTTTTTTGGCCGAATTGGGACAAGCTTTGGTGTAAGCTTCTTGCAAACCGGAGCTTCCCTCAAGAAGGCTCGTGGTTCCGAGAGGGCGTGTCACCTCCATGTGCGAAACAACATACGTACACTGCCTTCTCCCGCCTTAATTTTTTTACACAGCCAGATTAGACCAAATAGAAGTACCGTGCTAAATTTTGGAATTATTCCGGGCTCATTTCGCCTTTTTGTACATTAATTGAGTTTCCGAGCATTTAATTTGCATAATTCAAATTTGAACTACAAACACAGGCTCCAGTGCACCAAAGTTGTTTGAAAAATCACATGTGTGTCCTTGGGTGAATTTCTAGGTCCCATGCAAGAGATTGGAGTGAAATTCAAACATCTGGGCGTCGTGGCTCAGCCAGAAAGATTGAGAAGCTAGGTTTTTAATTCCTGTAATTCCAAAACACGCCGGAAAATCATGAAACTTGGCATGGTGTCATGACATGGCACCAACATGCTGCGGTAATTTTTTGGCCGAATTGGGACAATCTTTGGTGTAAACTTCTTGCAAACCGGAGCTTCCCTCAAGAAGGCTCGTGGTTCCGAGAGGGAACGTGTTACCTCCTTGTGCGTAACCACATACGTACATTGCCTTCTCCTGCCTTAATTTTTTTACACATCCATATTAGACCAAATAGAAGTACCGTGCTAAATTTTGAAATTATTCTGGGCTCGTTTCGCCTTTTTTATACATTAATTGAGTTTTTGGGCATTTAATGTGCATAATTCAAATTTGAACTACAAGCACATGCTCCAGTGCACCAAAGTTGTTTGAAAAATCACATGTGTGTCCTTGGTTGAATTTTTAGGGCCCATGCAGGAGATGGGAGTGAAATTCAAACACCTGGGCGTTATCGCTCGGCCGGAAATATTGAGAAACTTGGTTTTTTAATTCCTGTAATTCCAAAACACGCCTGAAAATCATGAAACTTGGTATGGTGTCATGACATGGCACCAACATGCTGCGGTAATTTTTTGGCTGAATTGGGACAAGCTTTTGTGTAAACTTCTTGCAAACCGGAGCTTCCCTCAAGAAGTCTCGTGGTTCCGAGAGGGAACGTGTCACCTCCGTGTGTGAAACGACATACGTACACTGCGTTCTCCCGCCTTAATTTTTTACACAGCCAGATTACAACAAATAGAAGTACCGTGCTAAATTTTGGAATTATTCTGGGCTCATTTTGCCATTTTATACATTAATTGAGTTTCCAGGCATTTAATGTGCATAATTCAAATTTGAACTACAGGCACAGGCTCTAGTGCACCAAAGTTGTTTGAAAAATCACATGTGTGTGCTTGGGTGAATTTTTGGGTTCCATGCAAGAGATTGGAGTGAAATTCAAACATCTGGGCGTCGTGGCTCAGCCGGAAAGATTGAGAAACTTGGTTTTTTAATTCCTGTAATTTGAAAACACGCCTGAAAATCATGAAACTTGGCATGGTATCATGACATGGCACCAACATCCCGCGGCAATTTTTTTGGCCGAATTGGGACAAGCTTTGGTGTAAGCTTCTTGCAAAGCGGAAATTCCCTCAAGAAGGCTCGTGGTTCCGAGAGGGAACGTGTTACCTCCGTGTGCGAAACCACATACGTACATTGCTTTCTCCCGCCTTAATTTTTTTACACAGCTAGATTAGACCAAATAGAAGTACCGTGCTAAAATTTGGAATTATTCTGGGCTCGTTTCGCCTTTTTTATACATTAATTGAGTTTCTGGGCATTTAATGTGCATAATTCAAATTTGAACTACAAGCACATGCTCCAGTGCACCAAAGTTATTTGAAAAATCACACGTGTGTCCTTGGATGAATTTCTAGGTCCCATGCAAGACATGGAAGTGAAATTCAAACATTTGGGCGTCATGGATCGGCCGAAAAGATTGAGAAAGTTGGTTTTTTAATTCCTGTAATTCTAAAACACGCCTGAAAATCATGAAACTTGGCATGGTGTCATGACATGGGACCAACATGTTGTGGTAGTTTTTTTGGCCGAATTGGGACAAGCTTTGGTGTACGCTTCTTGCAAACTGGAGCTTCCCTCAAGAAGGCTCGTGGTTCTGAGAGGGAACGTGTCACCTCCGTGTGCGAAATGACATACGTACACTGCCTTTTCCCACCTTAATTTTTTTACACAGCCAGATTAGACCAAATTGAAGTACCGTGCTAATTTTGGAATTATTCCGGGTTTGTTTGGCTTTTTTATACATTAATTGAGTTTTTGGGCATTTAATGTGCATAATTCAAATTTGAACTACAAGCACATGCTCCAGTGCACCAAAGTTGTTTGGAAAATCACATGTGTGTCCTTGGGTGAATTTCTAGGTCCCATGCAAGAGATGGGAGTGAAATTCAAACATCAGGGCGTCGTGGCTCGGCCGGAAAGATTGAAAAACTTGGTTTTTTAATTCCTGTAATTCCAAAACACGCCTAAAAATCATGAAACTTGGCACGGTCTCATGACATGGCACCAACATGCTGTGGTAATTTTTCCGTCCGATTTGCGAAGGCGCACACATTAACAATCAACAAAGTCATTTTGGAACAAGTGCTGTCACGTTACAAATCTGAAACACAAGTATTATTTAAACCGTGGGCGTTCGACTTACCAATTACGTGGGGCCACGCGTCCCCTTTTTTATTGGGTAGGAGGTGCTATGCTGGGTAGCTATTTGAGTATGGGAGGCGTGTGATCAGACCCCTGCGCGTGCTCATCGGGAGGAGAGCGCTTTTGACTGCTACCCACCGTGCACCTCCCTCGGAACGTCTCCACTAATGGCGCCCGAGCACCTATTCTACAGTGTGGCTATATGTCTCATTGGTCTAAGATTTAAGAGAGAAAAGTGAAAATATGAAAAGAAAGTTTTGCACGGATCTTGATGTAAGATCCGACGGACCTATATAGCATCGACTGTGATTTATAGGAAGCATGATGAATATAAGGATGATGACATTGGATAATAATTGTCTTACATATTTATAAACATAATTTAAAAAAGCCACATGCGGAAACGCCCGATATACACAAGGGCAAAAGAAGAAGGAAGCCACAGCAGGAACTAGTCTCCGCGGCGGGCGGCGACAAGCTCTTTGTTGTCCTCAAGATGCTGGTTGAGAGCATCCACGGATTTCCCCACCAGCCTTCTGCGCTCGATGCGCAGCATGGCATAATAGTCCATAAGTTTCTCGACAATGACGCCGTTCCTCTTCAACAAGGCAGTGGTCTGCTCCTGCTGCTCCGCACTTCCGACGATCTTCGCCCTCAGCAGGTCACGCTCAGCCCGGAGCTTCGCATTGCTCTCATTTAGTTGCCGGATGACGCCGGTAGACTGTTCAAATGAGGCTTGCAGGTCATCCTGCAACCTCGCCCACCTGGAGATCTGATCCATCTGCCTAAGGACGAGGGCACGCATGCGTCTGTAAGAGTCCTCGCCTGCCCGTGAGGCAATTTCTCAGGCCGCCGCGGCGCGGGAGGACATCTCTACTACATTCGCGGCGCGGCGAGACATCTCTTCTGGTTCCATGGTGCGGTCGGACCAGTCTGTTGCATCGACGGTGCGGCGGGTCCTCTGTGCTGCTTCGGCGACATGGCAGGACCTCTCTCCTGCTACGGCTGTGCGGCGGGATATGTTGGCTGCTTTCGCCGCGACGTGGGCCATCTCTCATGCTCCCGCTTCCAGGCTCTACTCTCCCTCGTGGCAATCTCTCGACCCAGAACTCACGCTGGCCATGGCGGACGCAAGGGAATGATGATGAATGACTTGTTTGTTTTTGACTTTTTGTGGATGAGGAGTTGAGGAGGAATGTGCAGTCATCTTGGAGTAGTAGTATTTATAACCATGTAGTAATACACTCCTAAGTGGAAAACCGTTTAGGTTTTGATCGGTGTGAATAGGTTTGCAATTTTGAATGTGATGGGACGCATGCTCAAAATTTACTAACGATTATAAGTGCGGCACTATTCTCGGAAGGCGTAACGTGGGCACGTACGCCTTCTCGGCCGGGTACGTGGCGTTTGCACCATAGGGTGCACCGCAATAGGCAATGTCAGCACACGTCTTGTTCCAACAACCGCACACGCTCGTTATTACCATCGCGCATGCTTCTTTTAATTAGAATGGGTGTGCCCGTCTAGGGCACACACGTTGATCTATCTAACTGTGTCAGTTTGTTGTGGCTAATGGAAAATAGTTCATCCATGTGAAGTGTATGTCATCAATCGCATACACTTTGATCTGGCTTACCCGTTTCTGTTCTGTTGCCTAATCGCAAACAGTTAATCGTTCTGAAGCGTATGCCCTCAATCACACACACCTTGATCTGGCTGACCGTTTCTTTTGTGTTATCTAGTCACAAACAGTTCATCCGAGTGAACCGTATGCTGTATATCGCACACACCTTCATCTGGCTGCCCGTTTCTTTTGTGTTTCCTAATAACAAATAGTTCATCCGAGTGAACCGTATGCTCTATATCACACACGCCTTCATCAGGCTGCCCGTTTCTTTTGTTCCGCCTCATCACAAACAATTCATTGGACTGAACCATATGCCCTGGATAGCACACACAACTAAAATCGAAAGCATGTTTGATGCATCCATCATCGCAAACGTTTTATACATTTCTAATGGTTTTCATACAGCACCGTTTGCGATTATTGCATCGCACAATGTTTCTCGAAGGGTCTCTAATCATAGTGTCACGTTAGCAGCATCCTGCAGTAGTGTAGCACCAACACCTTCTCCCTGGTTCAGTATTGATAGTCTTGGAGAAAACTCGATCTTCCTTGAACAAAACTATTCAATGATGGTGAAAGGCGATCCAGCTGCTGTTGACACAACGTTACTACCATTTATGAGAAGCAAATGTATCTATACCTTGGACATTTCTATGGTTCCCTACCCTGGCTATCACAATATGTGTCCTGATATAGGCCACTTCAGCCTGGATGATCAGTCCTGCGTTGGTCTCGAGATTGACAATAGCCGGCCCTTCCCAAAGAATCAGTTATGGTTCAAAGCAAGCGTTTCCAACGCCGAGGATTGGTTGAGCTGAAGTTCATTTCATCGCTTTGTTATTTGTTGTGTGAGAAAAACTTTAGTATTTACTAGAATGTTTTGTTGGAAATAATCTATAATCCAACATGTATCCTCGTTGTCGTTGTGTGTTGATGACTTGTTGTATGTAATGAATGGTACACTTGCATATACGTGGTTGGCAACAATTGGGGAAAAGTTTGGTCGGTTCAGCTGTCGAGTTTAACTGTTTGTATAAATTAAGAATGACTGCTTAATCTATGAATGAAATCTATGCTTAATTACTGAATTTTAGTTGCAAAAATTAGATAGTGCTAGTAATTTTTAGCTGCATATTTTGACAAATCGCAGTGTTACAAGGATTGACAAGTGGCAATGTTACTGGATCAACAAATGTCAATCTTTCCAGTTTGACAAATGGCAACATACCCAATATGACAGATGCAAATCTTACCAAATTGTTTGTAAGTGGGTGCACACGGGTCATCCAAAAGAACCCTTTGCGTTGAAGAGATGCACAAATCCCGCTCTCACTTTGCATACGGGTGTTCTATCTAAAACGTTTGCGATCAAGAGCCATTAAAACCTATAGCCATTAAAAGCAAGACACGTGGCGTCATGTGAATGGATAACAGAACGCACACGGTTTGAATTATACAAATGTTTGTGATATTAAAGTGGCAGCTATTTTTTCAAAATGCCTTTGTTGGCTATTATTCGAGTGCACCTTCTGTCAAAATGAACAAGAAAAATACCACATCATGTTGGGTGCCATTCCATGATAGCATGCCAAGTTTCATGAATTTCACACGAATTTTGGATTTACTATAATTTAAAAACAAAGTATCTGAACATTTTGCCGGCAATCAATGGTGCCATGGTGTTTGAAATTCATTCCCATTTCTTGCATGGGACCTAAGCATGCACCCAAGGACAAAGATTTTATTTTTCAACCAATTTATATGGACTGGAGCATGTGCATGTAGTTCAAATTTGAATTATGCACATAAATGCATTGAAAACTCAATTAATGCATGAAAATGTCCAAACGAACCCCCAAAACTCCCAAAAATTGACACACCACTCCTGTTGTTCTTTGTTGACATGAGAATTTTTTTTGAAAGCAATAAGAGGCAATGGATATCGTTTCATCCCCAAAGATGGGACGTTCCCTACCGAAACCATCATGCTTGTTGTGAGAAGCATATACCCAAACCTACCCCAAATGGGGCAAAAATTTTACCACAGCATGTTGATGCTGCTCCATGATAGCATGCCATGTTTCATGAATTTCAGACGAGTTTTCGATTTACTAGAATTTAAAAACCAGGTGTCTTAATGTTTGCGGCCGAATGACGGTGGCAGGGTGTTTGACATTCATTCCCATTTCTTGCATGTGACCTAAGCATGCAACCAAGGACACATATTTGAATTTTCAACCAATTTATATGCATTAGAGCATGTGCATGTAGTTCAAATTTGAATATGCATAGAAATGCATTGTAAACTCAATTAATGCATAAAATGTCCAAACGAGCCCCGAAAAATCCCAAAAATTGAGACAACACTCCTGTTGTTCTATGTTGACACGAGAAATTTTTTAAAAGCAATAAGAGGTAATGGATATCGTCTCGTCCCCAAAGGTGGGACGTTCCCTACTGAAACCATTAGGCTTGTTGTTTGAAGCTCTGGTTTGTGAGAAGCATATCCCCAAACCTGCCCCAAATGGGACAAATTTTTTATCACGACATGTTGATGCCGCTCCATGATAGCATGCCAAGTTTCATGAATTTCAGACGAGTTTTGGATTTACTAGAATTTAAAAATCAGGTATCTCAATGTTTGCGCCCGAGTGATGGTGGCAGGGTGTTTGACATTCATTCCCATTTCTTGCATGGGACCTAAGCATGCAACCAAGGACACAAATTTGAATTTTCAGCCAATTTATATGCATTAGAGTGCATGTAGTTCACATTTTAATTATGCACATGATTGCATAGAAAACTCAGTTAATGTATAAAACTGTCCAAGCGAACCCCAAAAAATCCCAAAAATTGACACAACACTCATGTTGTTCTATGTTGATATGACAAAAAAATTGAAATCATGAAGAGGCAATGGATATCGTTTCATCCAGAAAGGTGAAACGTTCCCTACCGAAACCATCAGGCTTGTTGTGAGGAGCTCTGGTTTGTGAGAAGCATATCCCCAAACTTGCCCCAAATGGGACAACAAATTTACCACGGCATGTTGATGCTGCTCCATGACAACATGCTAAGTTTCATAAATTTCAGACGAGCTTTGGATTTACTAGAATTTAAAAACTAGGTATCTCAATGTTTGCGGCCGAGTGACGGTGGCAGGGTGTTTGCCATTCATTCCCATTTCTTGCATGGGACCTAAGCATGCAACCAAGGACACATATTTGAATTTTCAACTAATTTATATGCATTAGAGCATGTGCATGTAGTTCAAATTTGAATTATGCACATGAATGCATAGAAAACTCAGTTAATGTATAAAAATGTCCAAGCGAACCCCGAAAAATCCCAAAAATTGACACAACAATCATGTTGTTCTATGTTGACACTAGGAAAAAAATTGAAATCGAGAAGAGGCAACGGATATCGTTTCGTCCAGAAAGGTGAAACGTTCCCTACCGATACCATCACACTTGTTGTGAGAAGCTCTGGTTTATGAGAAGCTTATACCCAAACCTGCCCCAAATGGGACAACATTTTACCACGACATGTTGATGCCGCTCCATGATAGCATGTCAAGTTTCATGAATTTCGGACGACTTTTGGATTTACTAGAATTACAAAAGCATGTACGTCGACGTTTGCCGGAGAGCCACGGTGTCGTGGTGTTCAAAATTCATCCCCATTTCTTGCATGGGGCATAAGCATAAACCCATGGACACATATATGATTTTATAACCCATGTTGGTGCATGGGAGCATGTGCATGTAGTTTAATTTCGAATTGTGCACCTGAAATGGCTAGAAAACCAATTTAATGTATAAAATGTCCAAACGAACCCTAAATAATTCCAATTCTTTTATGACACACATATAGTTGCATGTTCACTACAGATAAAAGGTCTAGCAATTCAATCACTGTCCATCGCCGCTGTGACCCCATTATGTAATTCAAATCAAGAAGAAAAATCAAGTAGATCCCACACAGTTTATTATAACCAACCATGTGAGTGATAACCCACAAGTATAGGTGTCGTGGAATTGTCACGGCAGATGTCCTTAGTGTCAGGACTTAGTCGCGAGGCCAACACATCTATGTGGTAGCTTGAGAGGGGTTGAGCGGGACGAGACACGCGACGTTTTACCCAGGTTCGGCCCCTCACGGTGGAGGTAAAAGCCTAAATCCTGCTTCATTGATATTGATGATGATGATCACGGTTACAAGAGTGCTCTATCTTGAGAGCTATTGTCTAAACCTAACTTGTCCAACTTGTGGAACTTGTGAATCTTGTCCGTTTTGGGGAGCCCTGCCCCTCCTTATATATGTTGGAGGGGCAGGTTACATGTAGAGTCCTATTAGGATTAGGACTAGTCTATGTCTAATACAAACCGGATACAAGTCCAGGTCTTAGCTCCTTGTAGAACAAATATTCCTCATGCCTTTCCTCTTAAACCGGCCCACCGTTAAACATGAACCGACCTTCTGGGCCTTGGGCCTTGTCATCCATCTGTCCCGCACGCCGGATCACCAGTGAGTCATAATGACCAGGTGGGTTGCTTGTAAACTGCCAGGTCAGGGCGGGTCACTAGTAACTCGCCAAGTGTCAGCGGGGTCTTCAGATAAACCACCATGTCCGGCCGGGTTAACTTCCGGCCGGTTTACACCGTGGGGTATATCCCCGACATTAGCCCCCAAGTTTAGCTTGGATTTATTCATGGTAAACTTATGCTGCAAAATAAACATAAGGAAAAATTTGACAGGTTATGCTCCGGGTTAAGAATTTTTGTAAACCGGTACCTGATCATCCTTAAGTCCTTGTTATTTCCTCCTTCTGGGAAATCCGGGTCAACAGACCAACTTCATAATCAATTTGCCGACATTGGTTTGTCACCGAGAAATATTGTGAAGAATAACTCCTTTGACTCAGCTCCCAAAGCGCCGGTTTAAGAAATATGGGTCTGAAAATACTTATCTGATATTCGGCCGGTTTGAAGATGTAAAACTTGCCGGTTTAATATTACCAAAATGGCCGGTTTATAAATATTGATGGCGCCGGGTCATAATTGTTGTCCACACCGGGTCATGTAATTGATCTTCCTGATTTGCTCAAAACTGATAAAATGAAGATGTTCCTCCTTATATATGCATAATACATGTAGCCCCCAAGTCTTAAGAGGACAACATAGTGATAACTTAAGACTTGCTCCAATAAGTGTTTCAACCTTGAAGAAATCCGGTTTGTTCATCTCAATCATATAAACTGAATGCTCCATATACGTAGCCCCCAAGTGCCGGGTTGTCATGTTTGCAACAACCTGGGACATGTAATTGCTTGATGCTCATAAAAACTTCAACTAGTGTAGCCCCCAAGGGCCGGGTCATTATGCAATAATGAGCAGGGACTTTGTAAATATAATCTTGTAAACTTTGAACAGCAACGTGTGGCCCCCAAGGGCCGGCTTAGTAAGATAATACTGAACCGGGACTTGATATATATACTTTAATGAAAATAACATATTATAATGTAGCTTCCATCGCAGGGCTTGAACCCACGTCCACAAGGTTAAGAGCTTTATGCTTTACCAACTGAGCAATGGATTCTTCAATATTATGGACGAAAACTTGTGTACCTTGAATTGTGGACAGGAGCAATTGGTAGCCCCCAAGGGCCGGCTCATTATAATATGATGAGTCGGGTCTTCAATAAGACTAGTAAAAATGACTTTGCATTAGCCCCCAAGTGTCATGGTGCATGCTTGCAGCGACATGAGACTTGCATGTAATCTCAATTTGAATAATGTAGCCCCCAAGTGTCGGGTTGTAAGCCTGCAACGACTCGGGACTATTCCTTTCATTGTAGAATAAATCATATCCTTTGATAAAATAATAGCCATTGCGCTAAAGCGACTTTGAAAACTTAATAATACCAGTTATTAATAACCATAAAAATCCAGCCATGTTGGCTATTCGAGATAATATAATCTGGTATGAAAACCTTATTCATTCAATATCATAATGAAAATTCAGCCAAGTTTGGCTATTTGAATAATATAACCCAATGATTTATAAGTGCATAATTCCGATGGCGCAATCCAAATATATATATACTGGTGACTTATAGTCCAAAAACCAGGCCGGTTTAACAAACACCGGATAATTTCTCATCATACTGGCGACTTATAGTCAAAAGCTAGGCCGGTTTAACAAATCTGTTTCTGCATACAACAAGTTTAAGGTGTCCTGGCAGTTTACCGCCGGACGGGTCATAATGCCCAACATATAACCCGGGTTTATAACCAAGGCTGCACTTAAAAACATGAAATATATCATACCTGTGACATTGAATCACATCGTTAGTTTACCAACCTTTTGTAGTAAGAGTGATAACCCAAATCTTGAGTACTGATAACTCCTTCCATATTGTGTCGGTTTATGATAAAACCGTGCCGGGCTGTGATAAACACCGGTTTACTCCATAATAGGATGGTAACAGAAAATCAAACCGGGCAGATAGTCTCCGGATTAAGATTTGACCGTGTTCCGCCAATTTGTAATTGACAGCCGAACCGGATTAACAATGTCGGTTTAAAAACGCAACAGAAGTAAAAGGAAATATTTATCAAAGCAAATTTCAAGCAAAGGGAATGATAAAACCATTTGCAAAAAGAGGCTATTGAGCCGATCAAATGGCGTTACCATGGTCGGACACGACCAAGCCCCCGATAGGCGTAGCTATGGTTCAAGTCAGCCAGGTCCCCAAATGAAACAATGGCATTATGCCAATCAAAAGGCGTGGCAATGGTTCGGGTTCAACCAAGCCCCCAAGTGATTCTGTGGCCTTAGGCCGATCAAGAGGCATGACTATGGTTCAGACGTGACCACAAGTCCCCAAGTGATGCATTGGCATTACGCCGATCAAGAGGTGTAGAGATGGTTCGGGTTCGACCAAAGCCCCCAAGTGATGCTGTGGCACTAGGCCGATCAAGAGGCGTGACTATGGTTCATACATGACCACAAGTCCCCAAGTGATGTTGTGGCTTTCCGCCTACCAAATGGCGTTGCTATGGTTCGGACGCGACCAAGCCCCCAAGTGATATTGTGGCATTGCGCCGATCAAGAGGTGTGACTATGGTTCGGATACGACCAAAGCCCCCAAGTGATCAAGAATATGATAAGCCAATAAGGCATGATACCCATGCTTGAACCGTGCATCATGGCAGCAGGTCCTCTTTGGCACCCTTTAACTTTTTGCAAGAGATAAATCCTTCTTGAACCGAATGTTAAACCGGATATTAAGAGCTTCAAAGCTTCGTGGAAGACATCTTTCCCTTGAACCGGATTGTAAACCAGAATACTTTCTGATGACCTGGAAATTTTCTGACGGCCTCTTAAACTCGAACTTGTGAGAAGTTAATTCCTTTTTGAACCGGAAATTCTTAAACCGGATTTGAGAGCTTCAGAGCTTTGTGATTTAATCTGTCCTACATTGAAGAACTTGCAAGACAAAGTAATGGCTCCTCTTTTTTAAAAGAAAGCAATGTATAATATAAAAATATACCGGATGGATTTCACCTGATATGTCAGGTCAGCAATTATCACCGCGGAGTTGATGATCACCGTGGTGAAACTGAAAACAATCACGGCCGAGTCGGCCGCGGGTGCTGACAGATTTTTCGGCCGCGGCGTTTCAAACCGGCATGGATGAGAGAGTTGGCCGCGACATTGTAAACCGGCATGGACGGGCGAGTCGGTGAGTCGAAGTAGTCCGGGGTGTCAGGGTGGCGTTTTGCGTCCATATTCTTTGATCATTGTGGCACGGTCATATGCTAGCGCATGACATTAATTGTGCGATTTATATATCCACGATCTGGCCATAGTGACCAATTGTCCTGCATATAAAATACAAAGACCAAAGTAATTGTTCTTTGACAAAAACAATGTGTGGTAATAAAACCAACTTAGATGGATATCACCTGATTTGTTCGAATGACGGATGGTCCGTTCCATGAATCAACTTTCAGTACTTGTAATGGCAACTTAGCCACTCTCCTCTGATTTTCTTTAGCGCCCAGTCACTTGACCTTTCTTTCAACCGGTCTCTTCTCATCTCTGGCGCGGTCAGTGCAGAAGGTCAGCCGGCAAGGCGGAGGTGATTCAGAGCCAGTCAGAAAATTTCCAGCGCTCCATGATGGTTGCATCCGAACTGTTGGTTGACATAAAGAGCATTGCCTTTTGTGGAGGTTTGCCCTGTGGACGTACTAGTAGCACTTTGTAAAGTAATACTACAATTATCTTCTGACTTCAGATAATATGGGATGCCGATCTGGAGAACTCACGGGGCTGTAGCCTCTTTCTTTTCAACTCCCCAGTCAGCTTCCCACCTTCCTTTCTTCAGGCAGCAGGCAACAATATTCACGTATATGGAGCATTCAGTTTATATGATTGAGATGAACAAACTGGATTTCTTCAAGGTTGAAACACTTATTGGAGCAAGTCTTAAGTTATCACTATGTTGTCCTCTTAAGACTTGGGGGCTACATGTATTATGCATATATAAGGAGGAACATCTTCATTTTTAGCCGGAAAATTTTCTGACGGCCTTTAAACTTTCATCAATATAACAGTAGCCTCCGGGACCGGGTTATCCTTTCCTCCATTGTCCTGGGGTTCTTAAATTTGCTGAAACTGGCAAGATTCGCTGAGTCATGTCATCGTAGCCCCCGAGTCTCAAAGGTGACTCGAGGAGTTGGCTTGAGACTCTCCATATTTGACCGTGATATAAACCGGCATAACTTGTATATCATTGGCGTTGATAGCACGATGTGAATCCATAGAAAGTTGAGGTGACTGCGGCGGGTTGCAAATGATCCCATATGAGCCGTGTCAGTAACTCGGCCAATGGTTTCTTCCAACCGGCGATTTGAAGTTAATCAAAACTGTAGTAGCGGCGACTTGTGCGCCTGCCCATTGAACCATCCAGTGCAAACGACGGTTTGATGATAATTTGTCTCCAATTTGAAAGAAAACCGGGCTACCCAAGCTGTGACTTGCTCATACTCAATAAACAGCTCACGCAGACAGGTGCGGCCTGATATGTTGATGTAGACCAGGCCTCGGGGGCGGCGATTTATGCACGTCCATTGACAACGAGCAAACACGATCCCAGCAAGCCGATGCGGACCGGACCGCCAGGGTAGCAGCTTGTGTGCGTCCATTCATCATGTTACATGATCTGGTTTATCACCAGGCGGGATATTATCAACCCGTGCTCCAAATCCGTAGTATAAACCACATTTGTAATGAATAATGGTCCTATATATAAAAAAGATACAAACCAACCTAATTGTTCTTTGACAAAAACAATATGTGTCCAAGCTAGATTTAGATGGATTTCACCTGATATGTTAGGCTGGAAATTATCCGTCACGGACTTAATGATCACTGGATAAAGCTGAAATCAATCACGGGTGAACCGGCCGCAGTGTGGTAAGCCGGTGCGGACGGGTGAACCTACCGTGACGTTTGTAAGCCGGCTCAGTCGGGCAAGTCAATCGCAGGTGCAGTAAGCCGCGTGGATGGGCAAGTTGTCCGTCACATTGTAAGCTGGCGCGGACGTGTGAACCGGCCGCGAGAGCGGACAGGCGAGTCGTCCATGGTGTTGTAAGCCGGCGTGGAACGCATGAGCTGGCCGCGGAAGAGGATGGCTTGTACGCATTCATTGGACCATGCAGCATGGATGGACACTGGCGCATGTTTTTATTGGCGCAAGCTCCGTACTCTATATCATGACAATCGCCCTTGCAGTGAATATTTATCATGCAAAAAAAATATCGCAAGCGAGGGTGATTATTCTCGGATGAATATGTATTCAAAAAATAGGTAGGACTGATATCACCTGGTTATTTTTGTCAGGTGATCACAGACACTTATGCTGGCTAACACTAGACGTAGTTAAACGAAAACAGATAGCCCGCACTGATGTATGTCAACTTCAGCTGATCTTTAAAAAACTCCGGATGTGCCTGACGACTTAGCCAGTGGCTGATTCAACCATGTTTTCTTCAGTCTTCCCTTGGTAGCCCATCATTGCTGTGTCTAGTACTTCAAAACTGTAATTCAACTGTGTAGGGATTGTCTCACGCGGCACCCCGGAGATAACAAGAGCAGGGGATAAGTGACGCAGTGCAGCTAGCACCCGGTTCACAGTGGCATGGGCGCATGAATAGGGCAGGACGGCTCGCAGGACGCAGAGGCAAGCAGCGAAGGAGCTGAGGTGAGACGAAGGTGAGGCCGAGATGCACGGCAGCTTCTGGTGAACATACGACGAGTGGGTTGGCGGGTCTGTTCCGTCAGTGTAGGCGGTTTTAGAGCGCCGATTCGAAGAGGGGGGCGGTCGGCGGCAGCGAAGCATGGCAAGGAACCGACGCTGGGGTGGCGGCCGAGGCAAGGTGCTGAGGCCGTAGAGGCATCCGAGTTCATGCCCATGAGCCCTTTTCTGAGTTCGAGTCCTTCTCCGGGTCCTACAGGCGAGGCGCACCCGTGACTTGCAGGCAGAACGGGCGGAGTCGAGACCTGGTGGAGGTGAAGCGAGGCGGCCGGCGGCAGCGGCACGAGGCCGAACGGGGGCAGCTCGGAGGCGTAAGGCCGCGGCGGAGGCGAAGACCGTTGCGGTGGCTTGGTCCCCACAGAAACGAAGCGCGATCAAGGCGGCTCGAGGCCTGCATAGGCGGCTCATTGGCAGAGACGGAGGCGGTTTTCCAGCAGATATCTTTCCCTTTTTTTAACAGTTCGGATAAAACATCTCGCAACCGGCCCTTGGGTGTACTACTACTTGAAGTAGTATTTTTCTTCAATCTTCACTGCTGCATCAATCCATCAACTCGCCGGGTCACCAATGGCACAACGCGTATGCATAATCATCCAGGCGCTCGTACATATATTGATGTGAATCTTCCACGCCGGCTTTAGTTGAACCGGAAATTGCGAACTTCTCAAACCCTAGAAAAGATCCCTCCAAGAACTCAACACCACCGTGCGTCTGGCCCCACGGTGGGGGCCAACTGTCGTGGAATTGTCACGTCAGATGTCCTTAGTGTCAGGACTTAGTCGCAAGGCCAACGCATCTATGTGGTAGCTTGAGAGGGGTTGAGCGGGATGAGACACGCGACGTTTTACCCAGGTTCGGCCCCTCATGGTGGAGGTAAAAGCCTACATCCTGCTTCATTGATATTGATGATGATGATGATCACGGTTACAAGAGTGCTCTATCTTGAGAGCTATTGTCTAAACCTAACTTGTCCAACTTGTGGAACTTGTGAATCTTGTCCCTTTTGGGGAGCCCTGCCCCTCCTTACATATGTTGGAGGGGCGGGTTACATGTAGAGTCCTATTAGGATTAGGACTAGTCTATCTCTAATACAAACCGGATACAAGTCCAGGTCTTAGCTCCTTGTAGAACAAATATTTCTCATGCCTTTCCTCTTAAACCGGCCCACCATTAAACGTGAACCGGCCTTCTGGGCCTTGGGCCTTGTCATCCGTCTGTCCCGCACGCCGGATCACCAGTGAGTCATAATGACCAGGTGGGTTGCTTGTAAACCGCCAGGTCAGGGCGGGTCACTAGTAACTCGCCAAGTGTCAACGGGGTCTTCAGATAAACCGCCAAGTCCGGCCGGGTTAATTTCCGGCCGGTTTACACCGCGGGGTATATCCCCGACAATAGGGGATCAATTGTAGCCTCTTTCGATAAGTAAGAGTGTCAAACCCAATGAGGAGCTAAAGGTAGAACAAATATTCCCTCAAGTTCTGTCGACCACCGATACAACTCTACGCACGCTTAACGTTCCTAGAACAAGTATGAAACTAGAAGTATTTTGTAGGTGTTTTTGGATAGGTTTGCAAGAATATAAAGAGCACGTAAATAAAAAGTAGGGGCTGTTTAGATAAAGAAGCAATAAAGTAAATATAAGGAGTGTGGAAAAGTGGTGGTAGGAGTTGCGAAATTTTCCCTAAGCAATTGACTACTTTACTAAACCAATAGCAAGTTTTATGTGGGAGAGGCCACTGCTAGCATGTCATCCCTGACTTGGAATTCTATGCACTTATGATTGGAACTATTAGCAAGCATCCGCAACTACTAACGTTCATTAAGGTAAAACCCAACCATAGCATTAAGATATATTTGTCCCCCTTCAATCCCGTATGCATCAATTTCTATGCTAGGTTGAAGCTTATGTCACTCTTGCCCTCCAATACACAGTCCTATTAACATACAACTAACCCTATGGTGTGATCCACACGCGCGCTCATATGATGGGCACCAAAGTACATCAACATTACCACAAGCAAATTAAACCAATCATAGCAATTCTCCAATCACCGATAGGACAACGAAAGTCTACTCAAACATCATAGGATGGCAACACATCATTGGATAATAATATGAAGCATAAAGCACCATGTTCAAGTAGAGGGTACAGCGGGTTGCGGGAGAGTGGACCGCTGTAGATAGAGGGGGGAAGGTGATGGAGATGTTGGTGAAGAAGGCGGAGGTGTTGGTGTAGATTGCGGTGATGATGATGGCCCCCGACGGTGTTCCGGCGCCACCGGAAGCGAAGGGGAGAGAGCCCCCCTTCTTATTCTTCTTCCTTGACCTTCTCCCTAGGTGGGAGAAGGGTTTCCCCTCTGGTCTATGGCCTCCATGGAGGCGGAGGGGCTTGCCCCTCCGAGATTGGATCTGTCTCTCTCTCTCTGTTTCCGTGTTCTCTGATTCTGCCCTTTCACCGTTTCTTAAATTCCCGGAGATCCGTAACTCCGGTTGGGCTGAAATTTTTACACGATCTCTATCCGGATATTAGATTTCTTCTTCCAAAAAATCACATATATTCCAAAAAAATCACATATATTCCAATAAAATCTCCGTCAGTTTTTATCCCGTTTGGACTTTGTTTGATATGGATTTTCTGCGAAACAAAAAACATGCAACAAACATGAACTGGCACTGGATCAATATGTTAGTCCCAAAAATAGTATCAAAAGTTGCCAAAAGTATATGAAAGTTGTATAATATTGGCATGGAACAATAAAAAATTATAGATACGACGGAGACGTATGAGCATCCCCAAGCTTAATTCTTGCCCGTAGGTAAATGATAAAAAAGATAATTTTTGATGTGGAATGCTACCTAGCACAATCTTGATCATGTAATCTAATCATGGCATGAATATTAAGACACGAGTGATTCAAAGCAATAGTCTATCATTTGACATTAAGACAATAATACTTCAAGCATACTAATAAAGCAATCATGTCTTTTCAAAATAACATGGACAAAGAAAGTTATCCCTACAAAATCATATAGTCTGGCTATGCTCCATCTTCACGACACAAAATATTCAAATCATGCACAACCCCGATGACAAGCCAAGCAATTGTTTCATGCTTTTGATGTTCTCAAACCTTTTCAACTTTCACGCAATACATGAGCGTGAGCCATGGATATAGCACTATAGGTGGAATAGAATGTGATGGTGGAGGTTGTGTGGAGAAGACAAAAAGTGAGAAATTCTCACATCGACGTGGCTAATCAAAGTGTTATGGAGATGCCCATCAAATGATGTCAATGTGAGGAGTAGGGATTGCCATGCAACGGATGCACTAGAGCTATAAGTGTATGAAAGCTCAAACTGAAACTAAGTGGGTGTGCATCCAACTTGCTTGCTATTAAGACCTCGGGCATTTGAGGAAGCCCATCATTAGAATATACAAGCCAAGTTCTATAATGAAAATTCCCACTAGTATATGAAAGTGATAACTCAAGAGACTCTCTATATGAAGAACATGGTGCTACTCTGAAGCACAAGTGTTTTAAAAGGATAGTAACATTGCCCCTTCTCTCTTTTTCTCTCATTTTTTTGTTTTTTTATTTTTTCCCTTTTTTGGTGGGCTTCGTTGGCCTTTTTTTTATTTGGGCTTCTTTGGCCTCTTTTATTTATTTTTAAAGTCCAGAGTCTCATCCTGACTTGTGGGGGAATCATAGTATCCATCATCCTTTCCTCACTCGGGCAATGCTCTAATAATGATGATCATCACACTTCTATTTACTTACAACTCGATATTACAACTCGATATTACAACTCGATACTAGAACAAAGATATGACTCTATATGAATGCCTCCAGTGGTGTACCAGGATGTGCAATGATCCAGCGTAGCAATGACATCAAAAACGGACAAGCCATGAAAACATCATGCTAGCTATCTTACGATCAAGCAAAGCAATATGACAATAAATGCTCAAGTCATGTATATGATGATGATGGAAGTTGCATGGCAATATATCTCGGAATGGCTATGGAAATGCCATGATAGGTAGGTATGGTGGCTGTTTTGAGGAAGATATAAGGAGGCTTATGTGTGATAGAGCGTATCGTATCACGGGGTTTGGATGCACCGGCGAAGTTTGCACCAACTCTCGAGGTGAGAAAGGGCAATGCACGGTACCGAAGAGGCTAGCAATGATGGAAGGGTGAGAGTGCGTATAATCCAGGGACTCAACATTAGTCATAAAGAACTCACATACTTATTGCAAAAGTCTATTAGCTATCAAAACAAAGTACTACGCGCATGCTCCTGGGGGGATAGATTGGTAGGAAAAGACCATCGCTCGTCCCCGACCGCCATTCATAAGGAAGACAATCAATAAATAAATCATGCTTCGAATTCATCACATAACAGTTCACCATACGTGCATGCTACGGGAATCACAAACTTCAACACAAGTATTTCTACAATCCACAACTACCCACTAGCATGACTCTAATATCACCATCTTTATATCGCAAAACTATTGCAAGGAATCAAACATATCATATTCAGTGATCTACAAGTTTTATGTAGGATTTTATGACTAACCATGTGAATGACCAATTCCTGTCATCTCTCTAAATAGATATAAGTGAAGAAAGACAGTTTAATTCTTTCTACAAAATATATGCCCACGCTCTAACAAATATAAGTGAAGCAAAAGAGGGCGGTTTTCTATGTGAAGAGAAACATGCAATCCAAACTTCCAAATGATATAAGCGAAGCACATGAAGCATTCTATAAAGCCATACTCAAAAGATATAAGTGAAGTGCAAAGAGAATTCTATAAATCAACCAAGGACTATCTCATACCAGCATGGTGCATATAATAAAAGTGAAAACTAAATGCAAAAGACGCTCCAAGATTGCACATATTGCATGAACGAAACGAATCCGAAAATATACCAATACTTGTTGAAGAAAGATGGGATGCCTTCTGGGGAATCCCCAAGCTTAGACGCTTGAGTCTCCTTGAATATTTACTTGGGGTGCCTTGGGAATCCCCAAGCTTGAGCTCTTGCCTCTCTTTCTTCTTCTCACATCGAGACCTCCTCGATCTTCGAACACTTCATCCACACAAAACTGAACAGAAAACTCGGTAAGATCCATTAGTATAATAAAGCAAATCACTACTCTAAGTACTGTTGCAAACCAATTCATATTTTATTTTTTCATTTTAGCTACTGTAATATAACTTTTCCATGGCTTAATCCACTGATATAAATCGATAGTTTCATCAAAACAAGCAAACTATGCATCAAAAACAGAATCTGTCTAAAATAGAACAATCTGTAATAGTCTGAACATTCACCATACCTCTGGCACTCCAACAATTCTACCAAAATTAGGAAAAACAAACAATTTGTATAGAAAGACAGTGCAAAAATATTCAAAACCGTTTGACATTCCAGGAAAAAAATGTAAAATCATGCACTACAGCCAAAGTTTCTGTCCTCCACCGCACAAACCAACAAGCAATCTAAAACATCCTAAAGGCAAACCTTGGCACATAATTTTTATTTTTAAACTTTATAAAAGCACACAACAGAAATAAATGACTCTCTAAAACTTCCGGGTTGTCTCCCTGGCAGTGCTTTCTTTAAAGCCATTAAGCTAGGCATATAGTGCTCAAGTAATGGATCCACCCGGATCCCAAGGTATATCAAAGCCAATTTTAATTAACAATGATTTGTGATTTAGTAGTTAGCACAAAGTAACATATATCATGTAATGACGAAGTCTACCTCTCTTCCTATGCATCGGCATGTCATAAAAGAACAATTCATGCACACATAGAAAGGCCAGTGCATAGTATAAACAGTTTCTTGCAATTTTATCGTGTTGGAAACATAGAGAGGTGGAGATGTATTTCCTCTCTCATAATAATTGCAAGTAGGAGCAGAAAGCACATGCATATTACATTCATCAAAATCATCATGTGCAACGGTAAAATGCAACCCATCAACATAATCCTTAATAAGAGCAAACTTCTCTGATATAGTGTAGTTTGGAGAATTCAAAAAGATAATAGGACTATTATGTGTGGGTGCAATAGCAACAATTTCATGTTTAACATAAGGAACTCTAGAAACTTCATCACCATAAGCATCATTCATATTGACATCATGGCCACAAGCATAGCAAGCATCATCAAAAAGGGATATTTCAAGAGAATCAACGGGATCATAACAATCATCATAGAAATCATCGTTCGGTAAGCACGAAGGGAAATTAAACAATGTATGAGTTGAAACTCTCATTATAAGGTGGGCACGAGTGATCAATCCGCTCTTCCTCCGTTTGTTCTTCGCTCTCCTCCTCATCTTTTTCATCCAATGAGCTCATAGTTTCATCAATTTCTTCTTCCATAGACTCCTGCAAAATATTAGTATCTTCTTGGAAAGCGGAGGAGTCCTCAATATATGGTTTAACATAGGCATTAGAAGCATAATTATCATAACAATATTTAAGTATGGCAAAATTTTCAGATTTGTGAAGAGTAGCATCATACTTTCCAATCAAAGAAGCAATTTCATAAGCACCCTTAAAAGCAACAAATTCTTCAATTTGTTGAACATCATAGAAATTATAAACACCCTTAGAATACGAAGATACTATTCCATTATCACTAAACTTACATTGGTAGGGAAGGTGTTTCTTAGGGTCTTCAGAACAACAAGTAAAATCATAAATTTCACATAAATTCCAGGCATAGCATTGCAAATGATGAATTCGATCCAATATAAGTTTCCCTTTTGAGATAAGCGGCGTCACACATAACAAGCATGCTCATCTAAAGATTTTCCCTCAACTAAGCTAGTTGGGGTTTCAGCACGAGCACATAAGGATCGAAGATGATCCAGGTATAAAGCTTTAGGAGTGTGACAGATTTTGAGTGGTTCTTCAACCATTGGTGTAGCAGGTACAACTAATTTTTTTGGTATTTTGCATTTCCCACCCATAACTAAAGATAGAAAACAAATTAGAACAGCAAATAAAAATTACTTAGTGATAAAGCAAACAAGCACACACGAGAATATTCACCCCATGCTATTGCTCCCTGGCAACGGCGCCAGAAAAAGGTCTTGATAACCCACAAGTATAGGGGATCAATTGTAGCCGCTTTCGATAAGTAAGAGTTTTGAACCCAACGACGAGCTAAAGGTAGAACAAATATTCCCTCAAGTTCTATCGACCACCGATACAACTCTACGCACGCTTAACGTTTGCTTTACCTAGAACAAGTATGAAACTAAAAGTATTTTGTAGGTCTTTTTGGATAGGTTTGCAAGAATATAAAGAACACGTAAATAAAAAGTAGGGGCATTTTAGATAAAGAAGCAATTAAGTAAATATAACGAGTGTGGAAAAGTGGTGGTAGGAGTTGCGAAATTGTCCCTAAGAAATTTACTACTTTACTAGACCGATAACAAGTTTTATGTGGGAGAGGCCACTGCTAGCATGTCATCCCTGACTTGGAATTCTATGCACTTATGATTGGAACTATTAGCAAGCATCCGCACCTACTAACGTTCATTAAGGTAAAACCCAACCATAGCATTAAGATATATTGGTCCCCCTTCAATCCCGTATGCATCAATTTCTATGCTAGGTTGAAGCTTCTACCACTCTTGCCCTCCAATACATAGTCCTACACTACAAAAAAAGACACATCCGTGACATTTTGGGCCGAGCGAATTTTTTTCTGTCATACTTATGACACTTCTATGACAATAATTGTGACAAAACACGGTATCATCATAGATGTGGTGGGGTCCTACTTCTATGACAAAAAATCATGACAGAAAATGGGCTTTTCATCCAGGGCGGGCCGGTGACGCGGCTGCATGACATTCTTTGGGCCGTCCATGACAGAAAAAACCGTGGTAGAAGCGAGGGTGAGGAAAATATTGGGGTGTTCCCGGTTACGGTGGGTGGTCGGGGCCGAGCGATGCACGTTTCTCTCGTACACGCACGCGCATGGGTGCGAGGTGTTGGGCTCTAACTGAACCCGAGCCAGGCGTTGGGCTCTAACTGAACCCGAGCGATTGCACTGCAGGCTACGCGTTACTAAACCCAAGAGATCGATCGATGGCTGTTAACTGAACCCGATCGAGCGATTCCTACGCTACTGCCGCTAACTGAAGCCGATCGATGCTGCCTCTGGATGAACAGTGAGCGTTGCTGGGGGGGGGGTTGGATGAACAGTTCTCGGTGGGGGTGGATGAACAGGACCCCGATCGATGGAGCCGGTTGGGGATGGATGAACAGGACCCCGTGGAGGGCAGGATGAACAGGACCACCCTGTGGAGGGTAGGATGAACAGTAGACGGTGGAGGGCTGGATGAACAGTAGCCCGTGGAGGGGCGGCTGAATAGGAGCCAGTGGAGAGGACTGATTGAACAGTAGCCGGTGGAGTAGCGCGCGGTGGAGGCTGGCTGAATAGGAGCCCGTGGATGAACAGTCGCAGGTGGAGGCTGGAGGAGGTCGACGGTGGATGAATAGTAGCCCGTGGAGGCTGGAGGGGGTCGACGGTGGAGATGAACAGTATTCCGTGGAGTCCCGTTTTGCGGTACGCCACAACCCTCCCAATGAACAAGACCCCTGTTTCGACCGTAGCGCTCCAACACAAGTTCGTTTCCTCCGTTTTGCGGTACGCCACAACCCTCTCGATCAACAGGACCCCGTTTCGATAGTAGGAGGTCCGTTTCCTCCGTTTTGCGGTACGCCAGACCCCTTCCAACGAACAGGATCCCGTTTCGACCGTGGCCGGTCGAACACAAGTCCGTTTCCTCCGTTCTGTGGTATGCCAGGCCTCGTTTCCATTGGCTGTTCCATCCAAGCCCTCCCGATGAACACAACGATGCATTCCGTTCCGACCCAGCCGGTTGGCTCCCCATGAACACAATGGCGACGTTGTTTCTCCGTTCCGACCCAGCCATGTACACGAGCCCTGGCCGTACGTATGCGCGAGTAGGCGTTCGAGACCCTGCCCATATGTATGTACATGGCCGTATTTTCTTTCTTGCACATTGGCCGTTGTACGTACGCGTACATGCTACGTGCGCGCCTCTACTATGACACGTGCGCACCTCTACATCGACCAGTATGTACGTACACGTTTGCGACCAGAATGACAACGCTACCTACGCTTCGACCAGGTGGGTCCCGACTGTCAGGCACTTCCTTGCGTGTGAAGATGTAGCTGGTGGGTCCCAGCAGTCAGGGGGGCGAATCGTTTTTTTGCCCGGAGGCACTTCCTTGCATGCGAAGATGTAGCTGGTGGGTCCCAGCAGTCAGGGGGAAACATTTTATTTTGCGAAATACGGTGGCCCGTCCGGTGGGTCCCCGCTGTCAGGTGGAGGAATAATTATTTTGCGCGTAATAAGGAGGCACTTCCTTGTTGTGGCCGTGACCCAGCTGTCAGCCTCTCCACGTACGGTCCACATCCGATGAAAGCCGTTCCTTGACCACATTGACCATGCCGCGCCGAGAGCACCAGGGCGGTGGACGATGGCGAGGCCTAGGAAGGGGACGACACGGAGCCGGGGAAGACACGGCAGTGGAAGCCCGCGCGGAGAGGAGTACGAGGGTTCACTGGTTCGGCTGCGGTGTGAGGTTGCCATCACCTCAGGGCCTGGCCAGCGGTGGGAATAGTAGGGGCGGTGAGGCCTCCACGGCAGCACAGCCGGCCACGGGAAGCAGGAGCATGCGGCATGACCGGCGCTGCTTTAGGCGGCTGGATCAAGAAGACCGGAGGTTGAAGAAGCACTACGGCCATTGGATGGACATCGTACAGTCACTGGAGCTAGAATCGTTCATATTGACTAAGTTGACAAAGCACTCCATCCCCGTCAACTTAGTAGGCCCACAAGTCAGCCTCCCACCAAGGTGGGTCCCAACTAGCAGGGGGAGTATTCATTTTTTGTGCGTAATAAGGAGGCACTTCCTTGCGTGCGAAGATATAGCTGGTGGGTCCGACCTGTCAGTGGTGGGAACGTTTTTTTCGCGAAATACAGAGGCCCTTCCAGTGGGTACCAGTTGTCAGGTGGAGGAATCATTATTTTGTGCGTAATAAGGATGCATTTCCTTGCGTGCGGCTATGGACCCAGCTGTCAGCCTCTCCACGCACAGTCTACTTCCGATGGTGTCGTTTGTTGACCACGTTGACCACTCCGCGCCGAGCGCATCCAAGGTGGTGGACGTTGGCGAGGCCCCGGACAGCAATGAGCCAGAGATGGGAAGACGTGGGAGTAGAGTCGTAGACGGAGAGGTGTACGAGGGTTAACTGGTTCTGGTGTGGTGTGGTTCGGCAGTCGGTGGAGAAGAACAGGAGGTGTGGAGGGGTGGAGGGATGGCCTGGCCAACGATGGAGTAGCGCTTCACAATGAAGTGTGCTAAGCAAAACTGCTAGCAGCAGTAGGCGGGAGCAGGTGGTCCCGGCGGCGCTGGAGGAAGAAGACAAGAGATTCAAGATGGATGCCGGTCGTTGGATGTAAATCCAATGGCTAACGATGTCAGAATCATTTGTTGACTAAGTTAACAATGACTTGCATTGGCTTAGGCCTATTGGCCCACATTTCAGCCTCCAAAAATGTGGCACGTATTCAACCCATTTTTTCAGAATTTATAGTCTTTTTTGCGGGGTAGAATTTACAGTCTATTTGATCTTTTTTTTGAATTATAGTCCATTAGCTGGGCTGGGTGAACAAATAATGTAGCGTCCATGAGGCCCATTTATGTTTTTCCTAAAAAAAAATTACAGGCCATTTGCACTTTCTCGAAATACATGATTTTGCTGGGCTGATTCTAATTATAATGTTGTGGTGGGCGCAGCAATGTTATCAAAAAATAAATAGGGGCTGAGCATTTTGTTATATATATATATATAAATAATAAGTGATTTATTATTACATTGGTCCTTAAATCTTACCAAGCTTTTGTACACAATCACCATGATTTTCGTTGCCAAAAAAATCGAGGATTTTATTGTTAAGAAATTATTTTTATAAGTTAGCAAGATGTGGGATATTGTTTTCTTACATATGTAAGTATCTATTAAATATATGATGACAATAACAATAATATATAATAACATATAAAATAATTTAAAAATATATAATATAGTTAGAAGGGAAAAATAAGTTGGACCAGGCGTTCCTATTCTTATATAGAAAAATAGAACAGACCTCTGCCATTTCTTCAAAAAAATTACATAAATTGGGCTGCTGATGTTTCAGGAAATATAAAACCTCGGATGGGAGGTCCATAGGCTGGTCGATACATAACGGCCCTCAAGAAAATACAAACAGGCCTATGGACCTCCCATCTGAGGTCATGGGCTGCGCATGTTAAAAAAGAAAGCCTAGACGGGGCAGCCCAAATCCTAGCCGATACTTGCTGCCCCAGTGATAATAAATGATACCTGCCAGCTCCCCGGCTTCGTTGTGAATTTATCTCCTATAGTAACTACGTTGAAGTACCTAAAAAATGTGACTATGTTGACAAACCCATGGGCCCAACGTCAATATAGCATTAGGAGGAAGTATTTTTTTTTGATGAGGCACTTGCTTGCGTACGGCCATAGACCTGGTGGGTCCCGACTGTCCGCCTCTCCACATACAGTCCTATCCAGATTCCTCTCGTTTGTTCAGCATGTTCACAACGACAGACAACAGCGTCGCGGTGAGCGCACAAAGGCGCAGGAGGAGATCTGACCACCTGAGGAAGTGCCTTATTAGTAATGAAACAACTGAACTAGCCCAGTGGCCGAGTGACACTACCCGATAGCTGTTCCTCCCGGGTTCGATTCCACCTGTGCAGAGAAAATATCTCCAAAATATTTTCCTCTGCCTTTACTGACATGTGGGTCCCAATTGTCATCTACACACACCACGTCCTACACTTGCCAAAACTTCGTCCCTCGTTTTCTCTGTTTTTCGCACACTCGACATTGTGTGGGTATTCTGAAAATAGCATATCTTTTTGACTGTGCATCATATGAAGATGTGCTATGCATGAATGTTGATCAGCATGATGTTAAGTGGCTGGTAGTTCCAGTTTTGATCATGAATAAAACTTCCAGCATGATGTTAATACTGTTTGAAAAGGGTGTGTTAATATAAATGCTTTGCCTCTGAAAGTTATAGTTTCTTATCTGAAACTGAACTTGGAGTTTCTTATCTGAAACTGAAACTTTCAGTTTCTTCTTTGAGAATCAAATTGTTTGCACTTTTATACTCCTATGAAACTACATTTTTTAAGTGCTAAAAATAGATCTCTAGAATTCATAAAATACTTCATATGCTCAATACTGCAAATCTGAAATTCAAAAGACATTCATATCTGAAAGTACTCTCAAAATACACAACACAAAACACAATTCACAACCTGCAAATACTAACAACCCTAAGCTCCTCCTGACAATTCACAACCTTCCCGACTATTCCTCAGCGGCAGACAGCCGCCCCGTGAGACGATGTGAATGCCGAGGGAGAGGATGGCGGGGAAGTGTCCTCGGGCCAACTGTTTTTCTCCTCTTGCAGTTGGGTTCGGTCGACGAAGACTCCATCGACTCGCTCTAGCACGACACCCTCACAAACGGCACCCTATAGATGCTCGATCCTTCAATCTCTGGTGGATGCTCCATCTGGGATCGATACTCCCATCACCGCTCCCTCACGATCGGATTCGGTGAATCTATTTGCTCCATGGCCCAGAGGAGCAGCTCTATGTACTCCCGCATGACTCCCTCCGGGAGTATCGCCGCCTTTTCGCTCTGTTGCAGATATTTGGCCATGGATGTCGCCGTCGCTGCTAGTTGGTCCTTGTTGTCAAACCAAGACTGTATCTCCAACATCCTAGCTAGCTTCACAGGGTCGGTATCTGCGATCCTCACATATCGGTTGTACTCCTCCTTCGATCTACTTCTCCACAACACGTTCACTCGCCGGCGGTGGTTTTTGAATGGAAGAGGAGAGGAGCAGCACTAGTTTTGGTTTAGAATGGGAGAGGAGCGACGCTGGTTTTGGATTGGAACAGGAGAGGAGGGTGGTGGTTTTGAAATGGAAGAGGAGAGGAGCGGCACTGGATTTAGATTGGAACAGGAGAGGAGCGGCGGTGCTTTAAGAGGAGAAGAGCGGAAGAGCGGCGCTGGTCTTGGAAATATTTTTTTGTTTTGCGTATTTTGGGTCAAAGTTTGACCATGTACTGTATTTGGCAAGCAAAATGTGAATGCATGTCACCAAAAATTGTATCGTTTAGTTCGTATCTGAATGTACTTTCAAATTATATTATTTTTGCAACGTATAACATATATTTTATTTGCGAAAATCATGGTCAATTATGACACAGAATAAAAGGGAGATTAGTTAATGTGGGGTCGCTTTCTTAATTGAAGGGTAAATTGATTTTGATTTTGATCCAATCACAACGCGCCGACCCTCTCGTCCAATCCTAAATCGCTGCCGCACGCTCCTCTCCCTCCTCTCCATTGCAAACCACCTCCTCTCCTCTCCATCATCTCCATTCCAAAACCACCGTCTCGCCTCTCCCTCTTCTCCATTGCAAAACCACCTCCTCTCTCCTCGGACGAGGATCTATGGAGGGGATGCAGCAGCGAATCAGGAAGATCGCCAGCGGCGACCAGGAAAAGTTAGCCAGGTTGAAGGAGATCCTTACTTGGTTTGACAATGAGTGGGAGATTTCGAGGACGGGGCTTTTTCCATGCGGTAGGCAGGGCAGTTCCGCCTAGTCGGTTCGACAGAGACGCGAGAAGATGAGGGAGTAGGCTGCTGCAAACATAGGGCTGTGTGATTTGACAGTGAGTTACTATTAGACAGGTGGGGCCCGGTGATTTGACTTGCCATTATCATTTTAACTACGGCGCTACGACCGGCTTGAGTCTCCCGATTCCTCACCACCTCCATACAGGTGCCTCTCCTGATGCTCCACCATGTAGAGACTGGCTCTTGCTTGAGAGCCCACTCCTCCACTTTTTCCTTGCCTCTTTCCCCCACATATGCAAAAATTCCATGTAAAGCAGGCTTATAGCCCACTATTGTACTTGATCCTACAGGTGCTAAGCTTGCCACATAGGCATAAAGTCTGATGTGGCAAGTTAATTAAGAAGAGAGAGACTAGTTTGGTGACCCCAGGAAGAAATGGTGATAAGCGCGTGTACCTAGATGAAGCAAACTTAGCAACAAAAAACTAAGAACCTATGCATTGGGGACTTAAGTTGCTAAGCCATTTAATGCCCATAACACCTCATCTAAGGCTACTTCCAATGCATTGTTTCTTACATGAGGTGCTAAGTGCATTATAAACCTTAGCAACTAGTCTCCTTAATGCAAGGTTCTTAGCTTTTGTAGCTAAGCTTCCCTCATTGAATTGTTTAACAATTAAACTCCATCATCCATTGGTTGAAAGTCATTTTGCATTGGTCCACGTGCTTAGCACCGTTTCCTCCTGGGGTCACCATAATGCCCTCTCTCCTTTTTAATTGCTTTGCCACATCACTTTCTTCCCTATGTGGCATCCTTAGCACTTGTACACCATGGAGCACTGGGAAGGGCCTAAGCACCATTTCATTGGAAGAGGTTACTCCTTCGCAAATGCAATAAATACTACGAAGAAAGAGATAGAGAGAAGTAAACAAAATAGTACTCTCATAGCCAACCTTATAGCTAACCTTGTTGTATGAGTGACTAAGTGATGACTATGTATGACATCCAACATCAGATAGCCTAACGCATCGTGTTAAATCTCCAAGGGCGCGACCGCGCGAGCGAGGCGATGGTCGTGGTAGGCGCGGCCATGATACGGGCTGCTGGTAGCCCTTGGATCTAAGATCGAACGGTCGCATGCTAAGTTGCTGAAAATTTGCAGAATAACTCTCCAGGATAGGATATTCACCCATAGGTCTAGAATCACGCCGTGCAACCGTTCGATCTCAGATCCAAGGGCTCTCGGAAGCGCGTATCATGGGAGAATGGAAAGCTTCGTATCACCTGTAATTTTCCCGACGCTTGACATGACATCAAAAGCCATTTAATTGGGCGTCGACTAGACATGACATCTAATTGGGCCCCCATAGTACTGTACATGAATCCATTTATCCACCAGGCAAGCCACTACCCTCCCATTCGCACACACCCCCACTCGACATTCACTACACCACAACACTTGATTGGGGGCAGTTAACTACCGGGAGAAATATCAGAACTGGGGTAAACCATCTGCCGGGGATCGTGTTACTACCGGCAGAAGTACTTAAAGGCGGACAAACTGCCGGGAGAAATACATACAAGAAGGCACTAATTAAGGTCACCCTATCTGCCGGCACAATGAAACCCTGGCCCGTAGTCTGCTGGGAGGCCCATAGCAAGAGACCTAAAGTTATTGGGCCAAGCGCGCGAAGAAGCCCAAACTGTTCGCACCAAAAGAAATATAGCCGCCGGCCCGACCAGTTTCCCCCAAACCGAACCCTCATCCCCAACCCTCCTTCCCAACCAACGCCGCCGCCGCCACGACCAAGCCCTCCACCGCCGAGCCCCTCCACCCACGACGGCGACTTCTGCCACCGACTCCCTCCGCGCACGACGGCGACTTCCACCACCGACTCCCTCCGCCGCAGGTTGCTACCATACTCGTCCTCGCCAAGGTCGACATCGAGCGCCACCGGTTCGCCGCACCTACTGCCGCTCCTCTGCTCCTTGGTCCCCGCACGAGCTCATGCGCAGCAAGCACGCGCCACTCCCCCATGGCGTCGTCGCCACGGCCTATCCCCAGCGCCGCCCCTGCTGCTGGCCCTCATCGGCCGAGCGCCTCACAGCTGGTCCGCCGCCGACCTCCGTCCGCCTCTGCGCCCATGGACGGCTTCCATCCCCCGACTCTAGTCATCGACGCCTCGCCTAGCCTGCGCCATGGCCCTTGGCCGCTGCACCGCCACCGCGTTGGAGATTTTTCGTCCTTTCCCTAGGTCGCTCCAGGAGCTCGAGGCCCAGCATTGCCCCAGATCGGCCAACTCCCAAGCCTCCTCCACCGCCTGCTGCTGCTTTGCTCCTCCGGCGGCTGCAGCAAGAGCCATTCCTGCTGTTGGCGCTCTCCACTGACTATGAGTCCGAAAAATCAATCGCAAGGTAAGCCTTTCATGATGCATTCTTTTTTTGGCAGCATGATGTATGTATGGATTGTATGAACTAGAAAAAAACATTTGAGTTGGATTGATGTATGTGCAGGAGCTTGGGGTCATCTCTCGTGCAATGCACTCTATTTGATTTGGTTTTGATGTATGACTGTATGACAGATTGACCCTCTCAAGTCCCACTTATGCCTTTTTTAATTATAGATCAAATTAATGAATACATTCAGTTTCTTTTGGATGATGCACCTAAATACAGTCAAGTGTGTAGTGATTAGAAATTTTGTATACTTATCCATTGCAGCAAATGCCTGAATTTTGTGTTAGTCATGCATGGGAGTGTGAATCTGTAACGGGATTTTTTTTGCTTCATCTAATCTTTTCAATGCACAACATACAGGTGAGGCTAGAACTAATGGGAATAATAGCTAAAAATGCAACAAACATATCTGGAAATGAAGCAGGGAAGATATAAGAGAAGTTGTTGAAGTAGAGAAGCGGCATACCGTGAAGGGCATGAGCTGTTGCGCGAGGAGTTCACAGAGCCACTGCATGGTTTTTCTTCTGAGGTATATATGTTGTAAGCATGCTATTTCTAAGAGATGAGCCTTCTCATTGGCTTTAGTTTGTGTTGCTTCTGTAGATAGTCTTAGATATGTCGTATGTCGGAGGAAGGCTCATGCTAGTGGGCATGGCTGGCTCTGAGAAAAGCTGCAGGACAAATTGGACATGAAGCCAAATTTGAGCTGTGCATTTTTATGGAACATTATAGTTGAATGTTTTTTGAGTTTCTCTTTGAAAAAATTATTGGCATTTGTTGCAGACTAATGAGAAGCAAATTGCAAATTCAGTTAATATTTCTTTTGCACATCTGCTTCATAACACTGATTAGTCTTGCGTAGACATGAAGAATTAATCAAGGGAACATGACACTGATGCAGGTGGTGGAGTTGATTGCCAACAGTGAACCACATGTTCCATTCTCGGACACCAAGCTCACAATGTTATTTCGGGTACGTGATAACCACAATACCACATGTCATTTCTATACATCTTCCTCTTATCAGTACTTAGCTCAAAGCTTATGTCTCTTCAATGGAATTTCAGCAATGTGCTACTCTATTAATGAATACTTCCTCCGTTCAGAAATACTTGTCCTAGAATAGTTGTATTTCTAGGACAAGTATTTCCGGATGTAGGTAGTATTTATTTTTTCTGAGACATGTTGGCATTTTTATGCCTTAGGAGCCATATATTAAAAAACCTTTGTACTCAGATGTATTGTAGGATTACAAATTAAAAGTTAGTAAAGCATGAACACTAATAGTCAGTGTAGTTTCTGTTCCTTTGCAGATTGTACAGACCTTTATTTTTACTTACACTACAGAATAACAATGTATAACTGAAGTGTTAACTTGGATTTATTGTGTCCTTTAAATTTCGTAAGGTGGGGAAGGAGGAGATGCGAACAATGTGTGGACGAAGATGGCAACTTGCATTCATAAGGTGGCCTCGGAGGAGCTTGGAGTGTCCCGGGGAAGGAGAAGCGAAGATAAGGATACCTGGTGGTGGAATGATGATGTCCAGAAGGCGATTAAAGAGAAGAAAGATTGCTTCAAACGCCTATACCTGGATATGAGTGTAGACAACATAGAGAAGTACAAGATGGCGAAGAAGGCCGCAAAGCGAGCTGTTGGTGAAGCAAGGGGTCGGGCATATCAGGACCTCTACCAATGGTTAGGCACGAAGGAAGGTGAAAGGGACATCTATAAGATGGCCAAGATCCGAGAGAGGAAGATGAGGGACATTGGCTAAGTCAAATGCATCAAGGACGGAGCAGGCCAACTCTTGGTGAAGGGCGAGGAGATTAAGCATAGATGGCGGGAGTACTTCGACAAGCTGTTCAATGGGGAGAATGAGAGTTCTACCATTGAACTGGACGACTCCTTTGATGAGACCAGCATGCATTTTGTGCAGCGAATCCAGGAGTCTGAGGTCAAGGAGGCTTTAAAAAGGATGAAAGGAGGCAAGGCGATGGGCCCTGATTGTATCCGCATTGAGGTGTGGAAAGGTCTCGGGGACATAGCGATAGTATGGCTAACCAAGCTTTTCAACCTCATTTTTCGGGCAAACAAGATGCCAGAAGAATGGAGACGGAGTATATTAGTACCAATCTTCAAGAACAAGGGGGATGTTCAGAGTTGTACTAATTACCGTGGAATTAAGCTGATGAGCCATACAATGAAGCTATGGGAGAGAGTCAGTGAGCACCGCTTAAGAAGAATGACAAGCGTGACCAAAAATTAGTTTGGTTTCATGCCTGGGAGGTCGACCATGGAAGCCATTTTCTTGGTACGACAACTTATGGAGAGATATAGGGAGCAAAAGAAGGACTTGCATATGGTGTTCATTGACTTGGAGAAGGCCTATGATAAGATACCGCAAAATGTCATGTGGTGGGCCTTGGAGAAACACAAAATCCCAGCAAAGTACATTACCCTCATGTACGATAATGTTGAGACAAGTGTTCGAACAAGTGATGTTGACACTGATGACTTCCCGATTAAGATAGGACTGCATCAGGGGTCAGCTTTGAGCCCTTATCTTTTTGCATTGGTGATGGATGAGGTCACAAGGGATATACAAGGAGATATCCCATGGTGTATGCTCTTTGCGGATGATGTGGTGCTAGTTGATGATAGTCGGACGGGGGTAAATAGGAAGTTAGAGTTATGGAGACAAACCTTGGAATCGAAAGGGTTTAGGCTTAGTAGAACTAAAACCGAGTACATGATGTGCGGTTTCAGTACTACTAAGTGTGAGGAGGAGGTTAGCCTTGATGGCCAGGTGGTACCTCAGAAGGACACCTTTTGGTATTTGGGGTCAATGCTGCAGGAGGATGGGGGTATTGGTGAAGATGTGAACCATCGAATCAAAGCCGGATGGATGAAGTGGCGCCAAGCTTCTGGCATTCTCTGTGACAAGAGAGTGCCACAAAAGCTAAAAGGCAAGTTCTACAGGACGGCGGTTCGACCCACAATGTTGTATGGCGCTGAGTGTTGGCCGACTAAAAGGCGACATGTTCAACAGTTAGGTGTGGCGGAGATGCGTATGTTGAGATGGATGTGTGGCCACACAAGGAAGGATCGAGTCCGGAATGATGATATACGAGATAGAGTTGGGGTAGCACCAATTGAAGAGAAGCTTGTCCAACATCGTCTGAGATGGTTTGGGCATATTCAGCACAGGCCTCCAGAAGCTCCGGTGCATAGTGGACGGCTAAAGCATGCGGAGAATGTCAAGAGAGGGCGGGGTAGGCCGAATTTGACATGGGAGGAGTCCGTTAAGAGAGACCTGAAGGATTGGAGTATCACCAAAGAGCTAGCTATGGATAGGGGTGCGTGGAAGCTTGCTATCCATGTGCCAGAGCCATGAGTTGGTTGCGAGATCTTATGGGTTTCACCTCTAGCCTACCCCAACTTGTTTGGGACTAAAGGCTTTGTTGTTGTTGTTGTTGTTGTTTAAATTTCATTTAAGTTCTTGAAAGCTATTCTTGAAACATATGTCCAGAGCTATCATATTTACTCCATTTACTCTCCTTTTAAACACTTATGTGAATGATGATTGGAGCCTCATGCATGGATACGTAATGATCTCATCAGATATATGCTTCATGCTTGATTTTGCTGCAGGTTTACTACAGAGGTAACTAGCTGATTGCGTTCATATTCCATCCAGTATCCTAATTGTTTTGTATGTTCATTCTGATATTCTACAGGTTCTTGGAAGATTCATAAGTTTCTGGAGCTTTGGAAGATCCACAAGTTGCTGGAGCTTTGGAAGACCTACAAGTTGATGGAGTGTTACTCAATATGTAATATGCCTTGTTTGTTTGTTGGACCTGGGATATTGCCAGCTTACTCTACTAATTTTGGTCGTTCTTTTTTTGGCACATAAGTCATTGTATGCCTGTTTTGTATGTGAGGCACAATTTCTCTATAACTTATGTAAATTTTCTTGTGTGGTACAATGTGCTTATATATGTTTGTCTCATGTATAAATCTAGAAAAAATGAATTTTGTCTGTTCAAGTTTATTGAATAAAGTTTAGGTTCTGTATAAAGGTAGGAACATATTGTGATTGAATATTAAATAGGGAAGATGTTGCTTAGAATGGCCTAGAACAAAACATGAGGGCAAACTATCTGCCGGGTAAACTTGTTTGTGCCGGCAGTTTAACTGCCGGCAAGTTCATCCTTCGGGGCAGGGAAACTGCCGGGAATAGTTATCTGCCGGGAGAAGTTATTGCCGGTAGCCGTTCTCGTGGCAGTTCTTTCTGCCGGGAGAAATCCTCTCCCGACAGTTTACCTGCCCCCTCAAGTGCTTTCTCCCGGCAGTTTTATTGCCCCTGCATTGGTGTTGTGGTGTAGTGATTTTTACAATCGATAAACCGCTCCTAGTCGCCCCGTACTTTCACATTACGGTAGTTCCACTAATCCTAACCCTCCTCCCAAATCCATGGCATCCCAAATCTCCAAGATCGGCGGTGAGTACAAGGTTAGAACCATCATCGGCGATGAGTTCGACGTCATCTACACCCGTTCTTCCACAACAGTGAAAGAATGCCTTGCTCGCTTCAAACGCATGTTCGAAAACTCAAATGATGAGTGGGTTGCTGGGCTAGATGTTGAGTACACCACAGTCCTGGGAAGCGAGAAGAAACTAAAGGAGGCAAAGAAGAAGAAGCCCGCCGTGATCCAGGTTTGCGTGCATGACTTATGCTTGGTCTACCACATATGCCATGCCGATGTTGAGTGCGAGGAATTTAAGGACTTCCTCAAGGGCGGCCGAGTCAAATTCGTTACTGTAGACTTTAGGAACAACAAGGAAGTCCTAGGTCGGATAGGCCTCGTTGTAGGCGACCCCTTCGAACTCCGGAAGGAAGGGCTAGTGCCCTCCCTTGACCAGCCTTCAATGCTGAACCTGGCAGGAGCCACGGTTCATCCTATGTACGGTAAACTGAAGAAAGCTCTGCACACGTTTCATCGTGCATGGCAGTGGACTGTACTAGATATAGACCACATCCACTACACTGCAATGGATGGCTACCTTTGTTTCAATATCTACAAAGGTTGGATGAAGAGCAAGAGCCAAGTGTGCGGTTCAAGCAAAGAAGTATCGCCCAAGAGGAAGAGGGACAAGGACGAAGTCGAGGACGTGGACGAGGACTCCAAGTAAGGTGGTAGTGTCGTTGCTCATGATGGTTCTAATGCAGTGTCTACCGGATTAGTTGCTTAGTTTAATTTCTGGTGTGCTTAGTTTTATTTGAGGGGTGTGTTGTGCTGAGCCCCCAGCAGAACTATGTTATGTTTCTTCTCATTATATTTCGTACATTTCATCTTTTAGTTGGTATAGTACTACCACTCGTTTCTTGACATTATATACGTACAATATATATGGCCAACATCATATAGCCAGCAGTTTAGTTGTCAAAGAATTTCAGGGTGCTTAGTTTTGTCAAACAATTCCAGGGTGCTTAGTTTTATTTGAGGGGTGTGTTGTTCTGAACACCATTAACTTATCATTGTGAGAATCGGCTTATTTTTGTCATGTAACATGGTCAACGGGTTTGACGTGAAAATAAGAATGTCTAATGGCATTTTGAGCAAACATCTAACTTAACGATGGCATTTTTTTAGATATCTAATTGCATTTTTTGAGCAGGCATCTCACGGATCGATGGCATTTTTTGCTGTCCGATTTGGAAGGCGCACACATTAACAATCAACAAAGTCATTTTGGAACAAGTGATGTCATGTTACAATCGGAAACAAAAGTATTATTGAAACCGTGGGCGTTCTATTTCCCATTTACGTGCCGCCACGTGTCCCCTTTTTTATTAGCTAGGAGGCGCCGTGCAGGGTAGCTATTTGAGTACAGGAGGCGTGCCATCAGACCCCTGCGCGTGCTTATCGAGAGGAGAGCCCTTTGATCTCCATCTGCCATCCACCTCTCTCCCAAGGTCTCCATTAATGGCGCCCGAGCCTCTGTTTAATGGCGTGGCAATGTCTCACTCGACTAAAATTTAAGAGAGAAAAAAGAAAATCTGAAAAGAAAATTTTGCACAGATCTTGATGTAAGATCCTACGGACCTATATAGCATCTACTGTGACTTAAAGCAAGACTGATGAATATATATAAGGACGACGAGAGTGGATAATAATTGTCTTACATAATTAGGAAGATAATTAAAAAAGCCACATGCGGCTACACCCGAAATACACAAGGGCAAAAGAAGAAGGAAGACACATACAACGATCTGGCTTGCTGATCTCTACTTCCTTTATGCGCCGCAGGTCGCGGAGACTAGTTCTCGTGGCGGGCGATGATCTCTTTCATCAGTTTCATGTCCTTAATACGCTGCTTGGCAGCATCCATGGATTCCTCCACCATCTTGTTGCACTCGATGCGGAGCATGGCATTCTCGTCCATAAATTTCTTGATGATGACACCCGTCTTCTGCAACACGACAGCGGTCTCCTCCTCCTGCTTCGCTCTTCCAGTGATCTTCGCCCTTAGCAGGTCGCGCTCGCCCCGGAGCTTCGCATTGCCCTCCCCCAGTTGCCGGATGACGCCGGTAGCCTCGTCCTGCATCCTTGCCCAGCCGGAGATCTGATCCATCTGGCTATGGACTATCGCATGCATGCGCCTATAAGAGTCCTCGCCTGCCCGCGAGAAATTTTCCCAAGTCGTCGCGGTGCGGCGGGACCTCCCTGCTGCTTCGGTTGCGCGGCGAGATATCTCTGCTGCTTCCGCGGCGTGGCCGGACTAGTCTGCTACATCGACGGCGCGGCGGGACCTCCGTGCTGCTTCGACGGCACGGCGGGACCTCTGTGCTGCTACTGCAGCGCGGCTGGACATGTCGGCTGCTTTCGCGGCGAGGCGGGACATCTCTTGTGCTTCCTCTTCCATGCTCACCTCTCCCTGGTGGAAATCTCTCGACCTAGAACTCACGCTGGCTATGGCTTGACTGACTTGATTGTTTTTTGTGGATGAGGAGTTGAGGAGGAATGTGCAGTCATCTTAGCATAGTAGTATTTATAACCGAGTAGGAGTACTACTAATACGCTCCTAAGTGGGAAACCGTTTAGGTTGTGATCGGTGTGAATAGGTTTGCAATTAAATATAGCGTGGTAGTAGTAGTAATTTGGAATGTGACGATACACGCTCAAAATTTATTGACGGTTCTAGTTTCGAAGTGCGGCACTGTTTCCGGATGGCGTAACGTCGACACGTTTTCTCGGCCGTGGTGTAGCATATGCCATGGTACTAGTTCTTTTTCTACTGCTGTGTACGTGCAAAAACTGGCACCGTCGGATACATATCTTATGCTTGGCGTTCGACAGGAATAGCCTCGTGGCGAGCTATAGACTAGTCTTTTTTTAGACGCATTACACCAATCTCTCGGGACTTCTTGCACGCACCATCACTGCTCCCTAGGTCGATGCCACCCACATCTAGTTGTACTCTCTCACACACGCACGCACTCGTCCTCTCTCACACACGCATTTGTAGCTACGAATTGTAGTGTTCTCAACCATCTGATTGGCTCTATCATAGGTTTCACATTGCTCCTTGGCCTTGAGATTGAGATGTTTTAAACGCGGAGGCTAAGATGGAGGCATGAGGTTTTGGTTAATGTGCGGGCCGCACACGGCACCAACACGACACGAGCTTCGTCTGCCTGGTACGCATGCAGTCGGGTGAGTTGTCCAAGTATAGACACAACCAGGCCCTCGTTGGTATCCGCGCCTCGACTCTGGCTGGTCATAGTGGAGAGTAACATAGACCAGTTACTAGTCTATGTTACTAGTACCTTCATAGTGGGTAGTGTCATATAGTATATGCATAATTTGGCGACGAGCGCTCTCTATATGTACCAGCTTTTTTCTTTAATTACATCTTGTTAGTTTTGCTCCATGGCACTATCCATCGATACTACTACTATACAAATGTATACATTTTTTAAAAGGCTAGAGGGCGGGGCAGTCTAGCTTGGTCCTTTTCACGAGAGGCGAGGGCCTTTGTGATTTGACAGCTCATTACTGATAACCCACAAGTATAGGGGATCGCAACAGTTTTTGATAAGTAAGAGTGTCAAACCCAACGAGGAGCTAAAGGCAGAACAAATATTCCCTCAAGTTCTATCGACCACCGATACAACTTTACGCACGCTTGATGTTCGCTTTACCTAGAACAAGTATGAAACTAGAAGTACTTTGTAGGTGTTGTTGGATAGGTTTGCAAGATAATAAAGAGAATGTAAATAAAAAGTAGGGGCTGTTTAGATAAAGACACAACTAAATTAGGTTTAGTAGAGAGCTTATTGTTATGAGAAAGTTATTTGTCCTTAGGCAATCGATAACTAGACCGGTAATCACTATTGCAATTTTATTTGAGAGAGAGGCATAAGCTAACATACTTTCTCTACTTGGATCATATGCACTTATGATTGGAACTGTAGCAAGCATCCGCAGCTACTAAAGATCATTAAGGTAAAACCCAACCATAGAATTAAAGCATCAAGTCCTCTTTATCCCATACGCAACAACCCCCTTACTCGGATTTGTGTTTCAGTCACTCACGCAACCCACTATAAGCGAATCATGAACGTATAGCAACACCCTACAGCGGGGATCCCTCACGCTTGTGCGACACAAAGAGCACCATATGACAGCACCAATAATAAAACATGCAACTCAAACCAATCTTGATCATCAAATAGCCCATAGGACAAAACAAATCATAGGATAGCCATACATCATTGGGAAATAATATATAGCGTTGACCACCATGTTTAAGTAGAGGTTAGAATGGGTAAGAGAGAGGTTACACCGCTGCATAGAGAGGGGAAGAGTTGGTGTTGATGGCGGTGAAGTTGTTGGTGAAGATTGCGGTGATGATGATGGCCCCAAGTGGCACTCCGGCGCCCCCGGAAGCGAGGGGGAGAGAGCCCCCTCCTTCTTCTTCTTCCTTGACCTCCTCCCTAGATGGGAGAAGGGTTTCCCCTCTGTTCCTTGGTCTCCATGGCATGGGAGGGGCGAGAGTGTTGGGGAACGTTGCAGAAAACAAAAATTTTCCTACTCGTTTCACCAAGATCCATCTAGGAGTTCATCTAGCAACGAGTGATCAGATTGCATCTACATACCTTTGTAGATCACGCGCGGAAGCGTTCAAAGAACGGGGATGAGGAAGGCGTACTCGACGTGATCCAAATCACCGATGACCAGCGCCGAACGGACGACACCTCCACGTTCAACACACGTACGGGATGGGAGACGTCTCCTCCTTCTTGATCCAGCAAGGGGAAGGAGAGGTTGATGAAGATCCAGCAGCACGACGGCGTGGTGGTGGATGCAGGGCGTCACAGCAGCAGGGCTTCGCCTATGCTACGAAGGAGAGACGTAACGGGGAGAGAGGGAGGCGCCAGGGCCTGGGTATGAAGTCCCTCCTCTCCCTCACTATATATAGGGGTGCCAAGGGGGGGGGCGCCGGCCCTAGTAGATGGAATCTACTAGGGGGGCGGCGGCCAAGGGTGGGGGGCTTGCCCCCCAAGCAAGGGGGTGCCCCCTCTAGGGTTCCCCCCCCAACCCTAGGCGCATGGGCCCTTGGGGGGGTGGCGCCCCAGCCCACTATGGGCTGGGTTCCCTCCCACTTCAGCCCATGGGGCCCCCCCGGGATAGGTGGCCCCACCCGGTGGACCCCCGGGACCCTTCCGGTGGTCCCGGTACAATACCGGTGACCCCGAAACTTGTCCCGATGGCCGAAACAGCACTTCCTATATATAATTCTTTACCTCCGGACCATTCCGGAACTCCTCGTGACGTCTGGGATCTCATCCGGGACTCCTAACAATATTTGGGTTACTGCATATACATATCTTCTCAACCCTAGCGTCACCGAACCTTAAGTGTGTAGACCCTACGGGTTCGGGAGACAAGCAGACATGACCGAGACGACTCTCAGGTCAATAACCAACAGCGGGATCTGGATACCCATGATGGCTCCCACATGCTCCACGATGATCTCATCGGATGAACCACGATGTCGAGGATTCAATCAACCCCGTATTCAATTCCCTTTGTCAATCGATATGTTACTTGCCCGAGATTCGATCGTCGGTATCCTAATACCTCGTTCAATCTCGTTACCGGCAAGTCACTTTACTCGTACCGTAATGCATGATCCCGTGACCAGACACTTGGTCACTTTGAGCTCATTATGATGATGCATTACCGAGTGGGCCCAGTGATACCTCTCCATCATACGGAGTGACAAATCCCAGTCTTGATCCATGTCAACCCAACAGACACTTTCGGAGATACCCGTAGTCTACCTTTATAGTCACCCAGTTACGTTGTGACGTTTGGTATACCCAAAGCACTCCTACGGTATCCGGGAGTTACACGATCTCATGGTCAAAGGAAAAGATACTTGACATTGGAAAACTCTAGCAAACGAACTATACGATCTTGTGCTATGTTTAGGATTGGGTCTTGTCCATCACATCATTCTCCTAATGATGTGATCTCGTTATCAATGACATCCAATGTCCATAGTCAGGAAACCATGACTATCCGTTGATCAACGAGCTAGTCAACTAGAGGCTTACTAGGGACATGTTGGTGTCTGTTATTCACACATGTATTACGATTTCCGGATAACACAATTATAGCATGAATAAAGACAATTATCATGAACAAGGAAATATAATAATAATGCTTTTATTATTGCCTCTAGGGCATATTTCCAACAGAGAGCCCCTCCGAGATTGGATCTCTCTCTCTCTCTGTCTCTCTCTGTTTCTGCGTTCCCAGATTCTTCCCTTTCACCATTTCTTATATTCCCGGAGATCCGTAACTCCGATTGGGCTGAAATTTTAACACGATCTCTATCCGGATATTAGCTTTCTTGTGGCGAAAGAAGGGCATCAACTGCCTTACAGGGTGGCCACGAGGGTCAGGGGTGTGTCCCCCTTCCTCATGGGCCCCTCGAGCACCGTCTCGCATGGATTTTTCTTCCCAAAAATCATATTATTCCAAAAAAAATCTCTGTCAGTTTTTATTCCATTTGGACTCCGTTTGATATGGATATTCTACGAAACAAAAAACATGCAACAAACAAGAACTGGCACTGGGCACTGGATCAATCTGTTATTCCCAAAAATAGTATAAAAAGTTGCCAAAAGTATATGAAAGTTGTAGAATATTGGCATGGAAGAATCAAAAATTATAGATACGACGGAGATGTATTAGCATCCCCAAGCTTAATTCCTGCTCGTCCTCGAGTAGGTAAATGATAAAAAAGATAATTTTTGATGTGGAATGCTACCTAGCATAATCTTGATCACATATCTAATCATGGCATGAATATTAAGATATGAGTTATTCAAAGCAATAGTCTATCATTTGACATAAAAACAATAATACTTCAAGCCTACTAATAAAGCAATCATGTCTTTTCAAAATAATATGGCCAAAGAAACTTATCCCTACAAAATCATATAGTCTGTCTATGCTCCATCTTCACCACACAAAATATTCACATCATGCACAACCCCGATGACAAGCCAAGCAATTGTTTCATACTTTTGACGTTCTCAAACCTTTTCAACTTTCACGCAATACATGAGCGTGAGCTATGGACATAGCACTATAGGTGGAATAGAATGGTGGTTGTGGAGAAGACAAAAAGTAGAAGGTAGTCTCACATCAACTAGGCGTATCAACGGGCTGTGGAGATGCCCATCAATAGATATTAATGTGAGTGAGTAGGGATTGCCTTGGAATGGATGCACTAGAGATATAAGTGTATGAAAGCTCAAACTGAAACTAAGTGGGTGTGCATCCAACTTTCTTGCTCATAAAGACCTCGGGCGTTTGAGGAAGCCCATCATCGGAATATACAAGCCAAGTTCTATAATGAAAATTCCCACTAGTATATGAAAGTGATAACTCAAGAGACTCTCTATATGAAGAACATGGTGCTACTTTGAAGCACAAGTGTGGTAAAAGGATAGTAACATTGCCCCTTCTCTCTTTTTCTCTCATTTTTTGGGCCTTCTCTTTTTTGGCCTTTCTCTTTTTTTCTCTCTTTTTTTTTCTTTTTCCTTTTTTTATTTTTTGTCCAGAGTCTCATCCCGACTTGTGGGGGAATCATAGTCTCCATCATCTTTTCCTCACTGGGGAAATGCTCTAATAATGATGATCATCACACTTTTATTTACTTACAACTCGATATTAGAACAAAGATAAGACTCTATATGAATGCCTTTCTGGCGGTGTACAAAGATAAGACTCTATATGAATGCCTTTCTGACTCTATATGAACAAAGATAAGACTTTTATTTACTTACAACTTGATATTACAACTCCGGCGGTGTACAGAATTAATTAAGTTAATTATTTAGTTAATTAATTATGTTTATTATTTTTCTAATCCTTTTTTTGAACGTTCTGGAGGCGGGGCCCTCCTGTCATAGGCACCCAGGGGCCTCACGGGTGCTCCTTAGCGGGCGTGGGCGCGGGGCTAACCGGGGCTTCGCTTCGATGGTGTAGGCGCTGGCGCTGGCGCCAGGCGCCGTAGCGCGCAACCAGGGGAAAAGGGACGGCGCGTGGCCCAACGCTGGTGACTGTGGCCGGTACGGGGCGGCGCGGCGAGGCTAGAGCGGCAGAGCCGCGGCAGGCGAGCGGGGAGCGCACGGGGCAGACGATGGTGATAGCAGGCGCGGCTCAGGTCGGCGCACGCGGCGCAGGGGCGGGGCAAGATGAGCGGGAGCGGCCGCGGGCGCTGGCAATGGTAGCAGCGGCTCTGCAGGTGGGCAGGCAGGGGCGCGCGAGGGCACCTGCGGGTGGTGCCGGAAGGGCGGCGTGCTCGGTGAGCGAGGGGACGAGGGCGTGGGTGGCTGCGGCACTAGGCAGCGAGCGCGCGGTGGTGGCCCGGGGCAGGCGGGCGATGTGAGGAGCGGGCGAAGCGCGGCGGCTGCCGGAGAGGCATGGCTTGGGAGCGGCGACGGCAGCAGCTAAAGCAGTAGCGGCAGCAGGAGCAGAACCACCAGCGAGGCGTGCGGGGCGTGAGGCTGCGATGCGGGGCATGTGGGATTGCGTGTAGCGCATGACGGAGGAAGTGCAGGTACGCCGGGACAGGGCCGGGGCGAGCACGGTGACCGCAAGCGAGGCCGCAGTGGCCGGAGGAAGTGAGGACGGCGCGGGGGCAGAGAGGGGGCTACGAGCAGGGCGGTAGTGTCCGCGAGCACGGCGCGAGCACAACGGACTAGTGGGCGGGCGAGGGAGGCAGAGAGAAGAAGGGGAGGGGGCTCACAGAGCCCTGTAGTTGAGCGAGGCAGGCTCGGGGAGGAGTTGGGGTCGGGCGATGGGGCGGCGGCGTCGCGTCAGGGTCGGGCGTCGGGGATCGGCGGCGGCGTTCGTGCCCCGATCTAGAATGGATCGGGTGGGGGGAAGAGGGAGAGGGCGAACGAGTGGGGGTAGTGAGGGTGTCGGTTAGGGTTTGGGGGAGTGGTGGAGTAGGTGTAGTGGGGTGTTGGGCCGGCCTGGTGGGCTGGCCGACTGGGTCGGTTGGGCCAGGTGGGCTGGGCCGCCTAGTCCAGTGGGTGGGGGGTTCTCTTTTTTTTTGTTAGTTTTGTTTTCCCTTTTGTTTATTTTTTTCTATTTATTTGTTTTCTTTTAGTCTTTAATGTATTTAGTTTAAATGAAATACAAAACAACTTCTAAATTAGTCTTATCTTTAAACCCACCGCCACAAAAATTTTGACCCCTAATTAAGATGTTTTAATATTATATAATTTATAAAAGTCATTTAATTAATGTTTTAGCTGTTGTTTTAATTACCTGAGTGCATTTAACTATGTTATAAAAATGTGGTTTCTCCACCACAATTGACTATGCATTATGTGGCTCACTCCGAACATTTTAGTTTTAATGTTTTTGAAAACTTTTGTTGTTTGCCATATTTTGAATTTGAATTTGAATCATTTTTTTGAACTAACACGAGATCATCAATAGTAATTGAAGTGACGTGGCACCATTAACATGGAATTACTGTAGCTTAAATATCCGGGCATCACAAATATCCTCTACTACAAGAAATCTCGTCCCGAGATTTAAGAGGTAGTGAAAGGGGAAAAGGTTTGGTAACGAATCTAGTGGGTCTTTTCATTCTGGCTTCCTCTTCTCGAAGAAGCCGGTCCAATACATTTATGTCTTCGTTTCTCTGCTTCGGGTCATGATGATGAATTCGTCATCCTTTCTTTGGGAACTCCATCATACTTATGAAAGAATAAAGGGGTGGGTATTCCGGGAGAACGGACCTCCACAAAGTTGACTATTTGGTCGATAACATCGGGGAAGGTGGTGGAAAGTAACTCTCGAATTGAAGCTTAAGAAATTATCGAGAGCAAAGTAAGAAGGTGCAAAGTAGAAGTTTTCAAGCACATAGGCAATCGTTCATTGCCTGATACAAAATGTGAAAGGGGGTTCAGAGCAATGGGAATAAGTATTGCGTCTGATACCAGAATAGATCACTAGGCAGGTGGCCCATGAACTACATACAAAGTCAAGCTCTAGGAATAACTTTGGAAACAGGGTGTACAGGAGAGTCAGGTTTCGATCCTGTGGAACTGTGGGTTATGGGACCACCATGTGGGTTAAAAGTAGATAGGCCGTTGACATCTTACATGGTCATGATAGCAAGACATGTCGGAGGGTAGACTGTCGGTTATGTTGGCAACAATGTTGGTACCAAGGGCGAGGGATGAAGAGAACCATTTTTCCTGCTCGTTGAACGAGGCGGACCAATACGCAAGGTTCTTGTCCATCGGTGGCTACCGGAATGTCATCAACAATAGTAACAGGTTCTTATTGACAGAGTTTTACACCAAGGTGCTTACAAAAGCAGTGACTGATTACTGCATAGATCATATAAACCTCAAGAAGGTTTAAACAAAACAATGGAAATGAAAATGTGATTATCAGATTAAACAGAACAATGGAAAGGAAAAATGTGTTTAAGCACATATTTCAGGGGTATATCCTTCCCAAGGACAAGCAGTGCATGATATCCATGATAGGATATAACGTAGAAAACCCTTGAGGAAAGGGGAGAGAAATATCATGACATTACCCATACAACGGTGTTTGGGGTAATTGAGCAAGAAACATATAGCATTGCGCTTCAAATGTTTTTGTTGAAAATCGGAGTACCATAGACATGCTTCGAGATAGCATTGACATGGTCATCAAGTAAGGGTCAGATTTTTGACACAAAAAAGATCCATCAGGAACAACTTATAGAATAAGTCTTACGATTTCCTCATGGAAGAATCGCTAACCTTGCTAAAAAGGAAACTAGTTCATTCGGCCAGGTGTGCTAGGCATGACATCACCTTACCGGGTCGTATCAAGACCAACATTTATAACTCTTGGAAATATGTTCCAACCATCATATCTGACCGAGATTTAGATCTGATTGGTGTCAGGATACCTCAGACTCAGGAGGCCTGAGAAGGAAAAGGTGCGACACAAATTGACGAGATGGCATTGTAAGATTTTCGGGAAATGAACTATGGAGGCAAGTTGCGAAACAAGAGTCCATCATTAAACCAAGGAGAGGATGAGGAGGTGGCTGATGGACTACACGACAATTCATCGAGATTTCCAGAAGATGGATTTCCACAATCATGTGAACAAGGAGATAACATTTGCTAGATCAAATGTCATAAGGAGATATGCTCGAGGAAAACATACCCAATTATACATTGGTTGAAAGGGGCACCCGAAATATGGTCTTAGGTAGCATGATCAATGTTTGAAAGGTGATTCAATAACAAATAGTCTAAGAATGAACAGTCAGCCATTAACTTCAAAGCAATAGGGTTGCTAGAAGTACATAATCCAAACAGCACCGTTCACTTGTTGGTATCCCAGTTAGAATCAACACGGGAACCAAGAAAGAATGGTGATGGTGAGAAGTATCACTATTTCAAAAATTCTTAAGAGGTGGAGCAATTCTCACAACATCCTTGACGTAAAAGATGGCAATACTCCAAGGTAGAACATAACATAAGCTGGATAGCAAGGAACTCAAGGTACTACACGAAAAATGAACAAGTTTGTGTTGGAGGGAGGGCAATAAAGATGCCGATGATAACACAAATCATTGAGGGGAAGGCTGGTATTTCTCATAATGAATTCAATTGATATCCTTGAGAAGCTCGGAATGTTGATGATGCTCATGACACATTTGTCGAGAGGTTTCATGAAGATATAATCGCTCATCTACGACATCAAGCAAAAGGAAGGATGGAGCAAAAAGTTATTGAAACCATGGATACGACACAAACTTGGAATCAAGCTTGTTGTTCAAGGCAAAATGATATGACGAGGAAAGTCGACGTAAGCTTAGCTTATCATCGAAAATTGTGCTTCCGAAGGAAGGACCAGATAGCACAATTAAAAAGTTGCACGATAATGATATAACCGATAAGGCTAGGAACGACTAGAAGGATTATTAAACTCGTAAGCAATAAAAATTACTTAGAGTTATTGAATCAGAATGTGGAATCGATTCACTTATCGGTGTTCTCGAGTGAAATAACTCATAACCCGGGGAAATCTGAAATCGGTGAGAAGCAAGACTAGATGAAGACTCATAGGAAGCAACACGGTTCTTTAATATTCTTGAGATACCGGAGGGTATTACTCGAAGGAAGATCGACATAGGGGTTGCGGGGATGTATTGATCTGCAGAAGACAAGTGCTTTAACTTGTCCGAGAAAAGGAATCAAGGAATATCAATATGGTCGAACCATAGCTACAATGGATCCAATTTAAAGACACCGAAAGAATTATCCAACTGACTACAAGTTTTGCAAGAAGCTTCCATGATAAGTTATACATCGTGTCCATGGGCATGAACACAGGGTTCAAGGTCAACTCCCACTTATTCAACGGATAACCTTTCATTCACCTCTCGTGTTTCAAAAATGACATTAGTTGTTGAAAATTTTACCTAGTGCAATACCAGATAAGTATGACCCGTGAAATCTTTCGGGTTCACACGGATTAGGAAAGGCGTAGCTTCAACCCATCAGGGCATTTTAGGAACATATACCACAAACTTCGGAGTAATAACACAAGCTCGGAAGCAGAGCATGGTTTGTCAATCGGAGGTTAGGATTTACCAATGGGAAAAGAACTTCCAAAGTGATTGAATATGAAGGATGTTATCGGATAAAATGCAATAAAGGATCCGGTGGTCCTCAAGGGATCTGATGTGAGCATCAGTACTCAACCAGAGGAAGAAACAATGCAAGGAGATCAGACTTTAGAAACAACTGACTAATTCAAGGCTCCAATGCAAAGGAATTATTAATTCCAAGACAAGGGGTCAGAAGCAATGCTGTGATTAGGGATGGATAAGATGAATAGCCTCAGGGGTACAATCGATGTCAATTTGATTGGTCAAGATCCAGCTCATGTTTAAAATGGCGCCTGAGCTGGAGGAAAGAATTCTAAGATTCTTCTGAGGATTGCAAGTAATCGCAACATATTGGATCAATGGCTCAAAATTATAATGACAATGGATGCCAATAAGATTACCAGACTTATGGGATTAATCATAATGCAGGCAAGCAAGAATTTCAAGAGCAATGGCTTGCTGAGGATTTTTGAAAGATTGAATAGCATTTCGAAGACTTTTGTGCACACATGAACAACTGGGGAGAAACAAATCCTTGGTGAGGGTGAGGATTAAGTTGTAGGTGTATTCAGGCGACAAGGAACTACAAGGCAGTAAGCACAAAGATTTCTCGGAGCAATAGAGAGAAGTTCGGGGTATTTTGTAATAACAAGATCAACTTGGAATAAAATTAAGAACGACGGGTGTATGTATTTATCCATAGGGATATTTTAGGGGTAGGGAATTACAAAAGCAACGGGCACAAAGTCTTGAGAGAACATCGAAAAGTATCATCGGAATCTTCTGGTGCAGCAGGCGATCATCTAGAATGAGGGGGCTCTCCGGGATATAGTATTATCGAGAACCAAAGTTAGATTTAGTAAAACCATTTAAACCCGAATAGAACAGAGATCAGAATCCCAGAGTATAGACGAGGAATAAAAGATCCTATTACCACCCAAATGGCGACGTGGGCCCGTAAGGCACACATCCATGTTGGTAAAAGTTTTTGTAATGTCTAGACTCAACTTCGGCCAAGGAGTGTGCAAGAGGAATTCCTACAGGCAGTCGGCTCTGATACCAACTTGTGACGCCCCCGATTCAATCGTACACTAATCATACACACAAACGTGTACGATCAAGATCAGGGACTCATGGGAAGATATCACAACACAACTCTACACATAAAATAAGTCATACAAGCACCATATTACAAGCCAGGGGCCTCGAGGGCTCGAATACAAGAGCTCGATCATAGACAAGTCAATGGAAGCAACAATATCTGAGTACAGACATAAGTTAAACAAGTTTGCCTTAAGAAAGCTAGCACAAACTGGGATACAGATCGAAAGAGGCGTGTGCCACCTGCCTGGGATCCTCCTAAACTACTCCTGGTCGTCATCAGCAGGCTGCACGTAGTAGTAGGCACCTCCAGTGTAGTAGGAGTCATCATCAACGGTGGCGTCTTGCTCCTGGACTCCATCGTCTGGTTGCAGCAATCGGGTATAGAAAGGGGGAAAAGAGGGAGCAAAGCAACCGTGAGTACTCATCCAAAGTACTCGCAAGCAAGGAGCTACACTACATATCTATGCATTGGTATCAAATGGAATGAGGGTATCATATGTGGACTGAACTGTAGAATGCCGGAATAAGAGGGGGATAGCTAGTCCTTATCGAAGACTACGCTTCTGGTAACCTCCATCTTGCAGCAGAAGAAGAGGGTAGAAGGTAAGTTCACCAAGTAACATCGCATAGCATAATCATAACCGATGATCCTCCCCTCATCGCCCTGGGAGAGAGCGATCACCGATTGTATCTGGCACTTGGAAGGGTGTGTTTTATTAAGTATCTGGTTCTAGTTGTCACAAGGTCAAGGTACAACTCCAAGTCGTCCTGTTACCGAAGATCACGGCTATTCGAATAGATTAACTTCTCTGCAAAGGTGCACCACATTTCCCAACACGCTCGATCCCATTTGTCCGGACACACTTTCCTGGGTCATGCCCGGCCTCGGAAGATCAACATGTCGCAGCCCTACCTAGGCACAACAGAGAGGTCAGCACGCCGGTCTAAATCCTATGCGCGCAAGGGTCTGCGCCCATCGCCCATTGCACACTGCACGTTGCGTACGCGGCCGGTGAGCAGACCTAGCCTCCCTTATACAAGAGCAGGCGTTTCAGTCCAACCCGGCGTGTGCTGCTCAGTCGCTGACGTCACGAAGGCTCCGGCTGATACCACGACATCGAGTGCCCATAACTGTTCCAGCGTAGTTGGTTAGTGCGTATAGGCCAGTAGCCAGACTTAGATCAAATACCCAGATCTCGTTAAGCATGTTATTTTGAAGTAACCGCGAATGCCGACTAGGGCCAGGCCCACCTCTCACCTAGGTGGTCTTCGCCTGCCCTGTCGCTCCGCCTCAAAGTAACAGTCGGGGGCCGTCGAGAACCTAGGTCCACCACTACCTGGGTGGAACCACCTGCCCCTTCAGCCCCCACATCGAAATCACATGGGGTACTCTACGAGCTGACCCGACTTTAGTCACAACATGTATAGTATGTATGTATAGTATATACCCGTGATCAACACCCGACGTGATCACGTCCCGATTGTATAGCATGGTAGACTGACAAGAATGTAGGGCCACTGATGATAATCTAGCATCCTATACTAAGCATTTAGGATTGCAGGTAAGGTATCAATAGTTGTAGCAACAATGACATGCTATGCAACAAAATAGGATTAACGGAAAGCAGTAGCATGCTACACTACTCTAATGCAAGCAGTAGAGAAGAATAGGCAATATCTGGTGATCAAGGGGGGGGCTTGCATAGAAGCTCTGCAGACTGAAACGGACCCTCGAAGGTGAAGTAGTCGTTCACTGGTTCAACCGCAGTCTCGGGGTCTATCAGAAAGAAGTAACGGAGGGGGACACAATAAATAACAAAGCAATCAAAGCATCACAAAGCATAACATGGCAATACGCGATGCTAGGGATGACCTAACGCAGTACTAGGTGCTACCGGTGAAGGGGGAAATCATCGGGGAAAGTATTCCCGGTGTTTCGCGTTTTTGGACAGATGAACCGGAGGGGGAAAGTTGCATGTTCTCTATGCTAGGGACGTGTGGCTGACAAACAGACCGCGTATTCAGATTCGTCTCGTCGTTCTGAGCAACTTTCATGTACAAAGTATTTTCATATGACCTACGGTTTATTTTACATTGATTTTAAAAGATTTAAATCAATTTTAGCATTTATTTAATTAATTTAATTCAACATTATCCAGAATAGTGTTTTCTTACGTCATCATGACGTCAGCAGTTGACCTGGTTCACCTGACAGGTGGGTCCTACCTGTCAGCGACTATTTGACTAATTAACAGTAGTTAATTAGGTTAACTAGTTATTAGGTTAATTAATCTTAATTAGTTAATTTAAACAGAATTAATTAAGTTAATTATTTAGTTAGTTAATAATAATAATAATTATTATTTTAATCCTTTTTTTTGAAACATTCTGGAGGCGGAGCCCTCCTGTCATAGGCACACAGGAGCCTCACGGGCGCTCCTTAGCGGGCGTGGGCGCAGGGCTAACCGGGGCTTCGCTCCAGTGGTGTAGGCGCTGGCGCTGGCGCCGGGCACCGTAGCGTGCGGCTAGGGGGAAAAGGGATGGCGCATGGCCCAGCGCCGGCGACCGTGGCCGGTACGGGGCGGGACGGCGAGGCTGGAGCGGCGGAGCCGCGACAGGCAAGCGGGGAGTGCACGAGGCGGATGACGGTGATAGCAGGCGCGACTCGGGCCGGCACACGTGGCGCAGGGGCGGGGCAGGATGAGTGGGAGCGGCCGCGGGCGCTGGCAATGGTAGCAGCGGCTCTGCAGGCGGGGAGGCAGGGACGCGCGAGGGCGCCTGCGGGTGGTGCCGGAAGGGCGGCGTGGTCGGTGAGCGAGGGGACGAGGGCGTGGGTGGCTGCGGCGCTAGGCAGCGAGCGTGTGGTGGTGGCCCAAGGCAGGCGGGCGATGGGAGGAGCGGGCGAAGCGCGGCGGCTGCCGGTGAGGCATGGCTTGGGAGCGGCGACAGCAGCAGCTAAAGCAGTAGCGGTAGCGCGAGCAGAACCAGCAGTGAGGCGTGCGGGGCATGAGGCTACGATGTGGGGCATGCGGGCTCGCGTGTAGCGCACAGCGAAGGAAGTGCAGGTACGCCGGGACAGGGCCGGGGCGAGCGCGGTGTCTGCGGCGAGGCCGAGGTGGCCGGCTGAAGTGAGGACGGCGCGGGGGCAGAGAGGGGGCTACGAGCAGGGCGGTAGTGTCCGCGAGCACGGCGCGAGCACGACGGACTAGCGGGCGGGCGAGGGAGGCAGAGAGGAGAAGGGGAGGGGGCTCACAGAGCCCTGTAGTTGAGTGAGGCGGGCTCAGGGAGGAGTCGGGGTCGGGCGATGGGGCGGCGGCGTCGCGTCAGGGTCGGGCGTCGGGGATCGGCGGCGGTGTTCGTGCCCCGATCCAGAATGGATCGGGTGGGGGGAGAGGGAGAGGGCGAACGAGTGGGATGTAGTGAGGGTGTCGGTTAGGGTTTGGGGGAGTGGTGGAGTAGGTGTAGTGGGGTGTTGGGCCGGCCTGGTGGGGTGGCCGATTGGGTCGGTTGGGCCAGGTGGGCTGGGCCGCCTGGTCAAGTGGGGTTTTTTTTTCTTTTTTGTTAGTTTTGTTTTCCCTTTTGTTTAATTTTTTCTATTTATTTGTTTTCTTTTAGTCTTTAATGTATTTTAATTTAAATGAAATACAAAACAACTTCTAAATTAGTCTTATCTTTAAACCCACTGCCACAAAAAGTTTGACCCTTAATTAAGATGTTTTAATATTATATAATTTATAAAAGGCATTTAATTAACGTTTTAGCTGTTGTTTTAATTACCTGAGTGCATTTAACTATGTTATAAAAATGTGGTTTCTCCACCACAATTGACTATGCATTATGTGGCTCACTCCGAACATTTTAGTTTTAATGTTTTTGAAAACTTTTGTTATTTGCCATATTTTGAATTTGAATTTGAATCGTTTTTTTGAACTAACGCGAGATCATCAATAGTAATTGAAGTGACATGGCACCATTAACAGGGAATTACTGTAGCTTAAATATCCGGGCGTCACACATAGAGAGGTGGATATATAGTTCCTCTCTCATAATAATTGCAAGTAGGAGCAGCAAGCACATGCATATTATATTCATCAAAATCATCATGTGTAACGGTAAAAGGCAACCCATCAATATAATCCTTAATAAGGGAAAACTTGTCCGCTATAGTGTAGTTAGGAGAATTCAGAAAGATAATAGGACTATCATGCGTGGGTGCAATAGCAACAATTTCATGTTTAACATAAGGAACTATAGCAAGTTCATCTCCATAAGCATAATTCATATTGGCATCTTGGCCACAAGCATAGCAAGCATCATCAAAAAGGGATATTTCAAAAGAATCAACGGGATCATAGCAATTATCATAGCATTCATCCTTCGGTAAGCACGAAGGGGAATTAAACAATGTATGAGTTGAAGAGTTACTCTCATTAGAAGGTGGGAACGGGTGATCAATCCGCTCTTCCTCCTTTTGTTCTTCGCTCTCAGCCTCATCTTTTTCATCCAATGAGCTTATAGTTTCATCAACTTCTTCTTCCATAGATTCCTGCAAAATAATAGTCTCTTCTTGGACAGCGGAGACTTTCTCAATAAGTGCATTAATATCGGAATTGTATTCATAATTCTCATAGCAATATTTAAGGATAGCTAAATTTTCAGGTCTATAAACCGGATCATCAAAATCCTAAAACTCTTTAAACATAGATTCAATTTCATAGGCACCGATAAAAGCAACAAATTCTTCTATTTTTTCCACATCATAGTAATCATATATACCATTAGCATAAGAAGCTAAGGATTTATTATCATTAAATTCGCATAAAAAGGGAAGGTGTGGAGCCTTCATCGTAGAGCAACAAGTATAATCATATCTCAAGCATAGTTGCCTAGCATACCAATTCAATATATGAATTTGATCCCATAATAGTTTCCCTTTTTGTGTCAAGCAGTAATCCCTAAAGTATTCACGTTGATCCAACGTTACTCCCATTACATAATTGAATGGGGTTTTAATAAAGTAGTACATAATATCTTTCACATAACCAACATCGAGGGTTTTAGGAGGTTCCCCATCTCCATGAGCAGAAAGTACACCTAATTTTTTTGGTATTTCGTGTTCCATATCCATAACCAAATATAGAGAACAACTAAGAACAACAAATAAAAATTACTTAGTGATAAAGCAAACAAGCACACACAAGATTATTCACCCCACGCTATTGCTCCCCGGCAACGGCGCCATAAAAAGGTCTTGATAACCCACAAGTATAGGGGTTCGCAATAGTTTTCGATAAGTAAGAGTGTCAAACCCAACGAGGAGCTAAAGGCAGAACAAATATTCCCTCAAGTTCTATCGACCACCGATACAACTCTACGCACGCTTGATGTTCGCTTTACCTAGAACAAGTATGAAACTAGAAGTACTTTGTAGGTGTTGTTGGATAGGTTTGCAAGATAATAAAGAGCATGTAAATAAAAAGTAGGGGATGTTTAGATAAAGACACAACTAAATTAGGTTTAGTAGAGAGCTTGTTGTTACGAGAAAGTTATTTGTCCCTAGGCAATCGATAACTAGACCGGTAATCACTATTGCAATTTTATTTGAGCGAGAGGCATAAGCTAACATACTTTCTCTACTTGGATCATATGCACTTATGATTGGAACTATAGCAAGCATCCACAACTACTAAAGATCATTAAGGTAAAACCCAACCATAGCATTAAAGCATCAAGTCCTCTTTATCCCATACGCAACAACCCCCTTACTCGGGTTTGTGTTTCAGTCACTCACGCAACCCACTATAAGCGAATCATGAACGTATAGCAACACCTTACAGCGGGGATCCCTCACGCTTGCGCGACACGGAGATCACCATATGACAGCACCAATAATAAAACATGCAACTGAAACCAATCTTGATCATCAAATAGCCCATAGGACAAAACAGATCATAGGATAGCCATACATCATTGGGAAATAATATATAGCGTTGAGCACCATGTTTAAGTAGAGGTTACATCGGGTAAGAGAGAGGTTACACCATTGCATAGAGGGGGGAAGAGTTGGTGTTGATGGCGGTGAAGTTGTTGGTGAAGATTGCGGTGATGATGATGGCCCCCAGTGGAACTCCGACGCCCCCGGAAGCGAGGGGGAGAGAGTCCCCCTCCTTCTTATTCTTCCTTGACATCCTCCCTAGATGGGAGAAGGGTTTCCCCTCTGATCCTTGGTCTCCATGGCATGGGAGGGGCGAGAGCCCCTCTGAGATTGGATCTGTCTCTCTGTCTCTCTCTGTTTCTGCGTTCCCAGATTCTTCCCTTTCACCGTTTCTTATATTCCCGGAGATCCACAACTCCGATTGGGCTGAAATTTTAACACGATCTCTATCCGCATATTAGCTTTGTTGCGGCGAAAGAAGGGCATCAACTGCCTTACGGGGTGGCCACGAGGGTCAGGGAAGCACCTGCCCCCCTAGAGCGCGGCCCCTGCCTTGTGGGCCCCTCAAGCATCGTATCGTGTGGATTTCTCTTCCCAAAAGTCATATATATTCCAAAAAAAATCTCCGTTAGTTTTTATTCCATTTGGACTCCGTTTGATATGGATATTCTGTGAAACAAAAAACATGCAACGAACAGGAACTGGCACTGGGCACTGGATCAATATGTTAGTCCCATAAATAGTATAAAAAGTTGCCAAAAGTATATGAAAGTTGTAGAATATTGGCATGGAACAATCAAAAATTATATATACGATGGAGACGTATCAGCGGTATACTCAAGTTTTCCACTGGAGTACGACGGAGGAGCACGAAACACGGCAGCCCAATGCCATATCCTCTACTCTCTACTCTTATTATACATTACTAGCAAGAGGCATTGTTCTATTGGCGATAAAGAATGATCTAATTTGCTAGTCATCTCATTTTTAGCATTGTTCTATTCATGCTTCATAGAGAAGGTGACACGTGGGCCAAACACCCGAAGCAAAATAAGAAACACAGGAGCAAAAGAAGAAGGAGGATTATCACCCCCAAAAAAGAAGGAAGACACACACACAAAATACGAAGGAGACCAATGGAAGTACTACTAGCAACCCATGATTTAACTACTTGCATGCGCGCAGTGGAGTAGTAATGTCTTTCTTCCGCCCTCACGTCCACTCAATTTGCATGCGCTGTATTAATTGACCATCAATGAAGTGAAGGACTTTACACGCGTCAAATTATCGGATGGGGTGGATCTTGGTACAAAATTGCGTCTGCCCGTGTACCCGCGTGTGCGTGCGAGGGAATGAGTGTGTGCGTGGCATGCGTGCACATCTTCGCTTCGTGCATGTACCGCCAGTGCGGCTCAGGGAGGACGAGTACATTCTTCTGGAACCAGTAGCACGTCACTATGATCAATCCACACAAGGATGTCGCGACAATGCCTCCACATGTGCCACGTGGCTTCATGAACTGTAAGAGAGACATTGTGTAGCATGCCATTGTGTTTTGCACATACTCGAAGTACTAGTAAGGTACACGTGCATTGCACGCGTCAGATTTTGCAACCAAATTACGAATAAATAGCACACTGTAGCATCTAAGCTCCGAGTCATATATGCCTGATGTAGACCTTCGTTTAATTCTTATAGTTCATCTCATTTAAAATCAATTAGTTTTTATAAAAAAACCTAGGGCCTCTTTGATTCGTAGGATTTCCAAAACGTAGGAATAGGAAGAACATGGGATTAGAGTTGAATGTCGTCTGGAATCCTAAGGATGGTACGAGTGTTTGATTTTGCATAGAAAAAATGCAGAATTCTTTCAAAGAGGTTTGAGTGGATGGGATGTTTCCTATGAAATCTAGTGCAAATGAATCATATGGAAAAATTCCTATGGTTTACAATCCTACGAATCAAACAACCAAGATAAGAAAAAATCCTAAGGATTAGAATCCTCCAAAATTCCTTCGAGAATCCTTTGAATCAAATAAGCCCTCAATCTATTTTATGATTCATGGAATTGTGGGTTGTAAAGCATAAAGTAAAAACAAATAATGGCAATTCAACTAGAAAAAAACTTTGGGCAGTTATGATACAGAAGATTCTAGAACAAAGGAGAACCACTGTTGTTTTGAGATTTGTGCATTATGCTTAAGTTCAACCATGGAGTCTGCTAGATTCTACATGTGGCAAAATCCGGTGGGGGGCTAGAAGATTGTGCGAGGGGCCGAGTGGAGGGAGACTATGAAGGAGTGCACAACTGCGAGATCGATATTTAGAGAGAGGGGGCGAGAACGTGCACTGTTGCGCGCAGTGGCGGAGCCATGAAAAATGTCCCATGAGCTAGGGGGCCAAGCATTGCTAATCCTTTACGAGGAGGGCCAATTCATCAACTTAAAACATTTTTACCAGCAATTGTCTAATGATCACATTCATATTAGCCTCGATATATAGTGATGTTAGGGGGGGGCAGGGCCCTTGCTGCCCCCTGTCTTCGCCATTGTGCGCGCGTTTGAGAGATGAAGCGGAAGGCATGGATGATGAGATGGGGGCATTGGATGTATAATTAATGTGGGTGTATTAGCTATATATGTAATCCTATATAGAGAGGTATAGATTGATCGATGTGGATGTGGGAAAGAGGGTGAGACCTCACTAGATATATAGATTGATCGGTTTATGTGGAAAACTATGAAAGACCTAGCTATACACACACACACACACACATAGAGGAACATCGATCGTTGCGCATGCACGTGAGAGATAAAGAATGCCCGATATGATGGAGAGGGGGATGAGTGTGTGTGTGTCTTCATGGGAGACCGACCTGAAGAAAAAGATTGCATGTGTGCAATGGATAATGCTGACTGGTAGTGTGTGTGCATGCATGCACGTGAGAAAGTTAGCGGTACAATTATAAAGAGAAGACCAATAATGTGTGGGTGTAAAAGACTAGGTGAGGTCATAATCAATGTAAAATTGAATTCAAATATTTGAATAAGAGATCATGATGTTTGAAACCCATGCATGCATGAATATAACGGAGATCTGCGCGGTGTGGTTTAGAAACGAGCATGTTGCAATGTATACAGATTGAACAAGGTGAGATTGGTTTGAATTTGAGATACCGATGGCAGACATCGTTTGTCCACATTGCATCCGTGCATGGACACACTATTCTAATTGGAGATGATGGGTGGCTTTCGCATCACATATCTATATCTATACCCCTATATGTATATTATATTTCATATTTTTTATATAGTGTGTAACTTTGAAAGAAGGTCGTTGGATGAGGCCAATCCGATGGTGCAAAGCTGGCAAATTTGAGCACTACTAGCCGTTGGATATCATCTAGATTCCACCAGATTTTGCCACATGTACAATCTATAAGATTCTATGGTTGAACTTAAGCATAATGCACAAACCTCAAAACACAAGCACTTCTTCTTTGTTCTAGAATCTTCCGTATCAGAATTGCCCAAATGTTTTTCTACATGATTTGTTTTTACTTTATGCCTTACAACGCACAATTCCATGAATCTTAAAATAGATTAGATTTCTTATAAAAACTAGATGATTTTGAATGAAATGAACTATAAGAATTAAATGAACATCTAAATCATGCATATATGACTCAAAGCTTACATGCTATAATGTGGTATTTATTCATAATTTGGTTGCCAAATCTCATGCGTGCAATGCACGTGTACCTTACTAGTCTAAATGGTGTCTGTGTGTGTGTGTGTGTGTGTTGTGCATCTTAAATACATAGTACGTAGTATATCATACTAGTCTAAATTGTCTTTTTTGGGTACACGTTAAGCTTGTTCTCCCAAAATTTCAAGCCGCGCCTTGTTATGCCGAAATTTCAAGCTAGCGTCTCTATCTATCATGCTGCGAAACTCCCGCCTCTTCAACCCGCGCCTTGTTAGCCCGAAATATTTAAGATATATCTTTGTCTCGTTGTGCTCCGACAACTCCCTCCATCTCAACCCGCGCCTTGCTATTCCAAAATTAGAACGCGCGTGAAAACTCCCACCTCCTGTGAAATCCCGACACGCAAAATGCCCGTGATACCCCTGAACCGAAAGAACCACCTCAAATCGATGGGGGTACTTCCGTAACTTACCCCACATTTCGGACAAGCACGTCCCTAAGCCATGGTTCCCCACTCCCATCCCATCCGCCCACCCATTCGTACACCGAGGCCGGCAAAACCGGCGAAGCCCCACACCCTCCTCCGTCCACCACCCAGCCGGAGCCTCTTCCCCGACGACATCGTCCATAGCAACACCTCCCTCATCTACCGTATCGGATGAGGATTCGTCGTCGATCTGGTTGTCCAACCGGTTCAGCCACCCTGTCCTCCACCTCCAAGGAGCTGCCCTGACGTTCCCCTCGTCTTTCACGCCACCTCCATTCCCACACCACCGTCTTCACCTGCACCACCGGAAGAGCATCATCATCACCGTTTCCTCGGATGAAGCTGCGGCCTAATCGGCGCCACCAAAGAGGTTGTACATTAATCGCCACATTTTCTTCTTGATTCAATCTCATGGTGCTGCCGGCGCTCGGTCCCGAGCCGACATGGAGCGGCTCCATCCACGGCGGTGTCGCCGGCCACTTCCTCCACAACGTTGCTCCCTCGCCGGCGACGTCCACATCATTAGGATCTGATGCTGCATGAGCTCTCGCTCGCGCTGCTGCTCTGCTCTTGTTCTCGGTCCCCTGCCTGGTCTGTTCTTGCTCTTGCTCTTGCTTGCGCTACTGCTCTCACTCTTGCTCTTGCTTACGATGCTGCTCTGATTTATCTACACTTCAATCGACTGAATCAACTTTTGGGTCAGTCGATTTTCAGGGGGTGGGGCCATCGCCGGAGTTAAGGAAGAACCAGCCGCAGCGGGGAGGGGCTTGCCAGAGAGGTACCCTACTATCTATCTTAGGGTTTAGGGTGGGGGAGGTGGTAGCCGATGGTGGTGGGGCGGTGGCGTGGGGATCGCTGGAGAAAAATCTCGGCATGGGGGGGGAGGGCTACAGGGATGGCCGGGGCAGCGGCGGACCGGCGGTGGGGAGTGTTTTCGGGGTGGGCGGGGCCGCGCACCGCCGGCCGTGGGCGGCGGGGGGGGGGGGCTGTTTGGCCGGTGCTGGCTGGCGGCTCAGGGGGGTGGAGGTTGAAGATGAACTGCAGGCCCTTGATTTCGTATCCAACGACTGCAAAATTGACTGACCAGAGATTGAAAAAGTCAGTCGACTGATGTGTAGCCTCACCTCTAGTGCGTTCAGTTTCGACAGTAAAATTCCGTTTCGATAGCAAAATTCAGTTTCGACAGTTAAGTTCAGTTTGGACAGTTAAATTCAGTTTCGACAGTTAAGTTCAGAGATGAGCGCCTGATGTATACATCTAGCACTTTGTGGTTATGTATTTTACATCATCTATTGGAATTCCACTCATGTTAACATTGTCGCTCTTGTCCTGCTTCAGCCTCGGCGCCGTACAACTCACCGGAGCTGCTCCAACGACGAAAACCTCCATCAAAGTGGAGCAGTACCTCGGGCTCCATCTCCAGACGCCTAAAATCTTCTTCCCCTCCTCTGACAGCCAAGTCAGCCGTAGCATCCTCACCCGCCAACCCAATCACGCTGAGCTGGACATGGCTTTGCCAAAGAGGTTGTACACTTCTTATGGTTTGACTTAATCTCACCATGCTTCTTTGCATCCTGTGATCTTCCAATTCTTGTGAACCAAACACCCAGATTGGCAGAAATCATGTGTTTTTAAATTCTCTATTTTGCACATGCATTCGTATCCTATTCCTGTCTATTTCCTATCCCTGCATTGTTAGAATCCTCAAATTCAAACAAGCCCTTACACAATTACTTCTGTTACAAATATGTGTCAAAAAAAACCTTGTGTGGTTTGTCCTGCTCCTACGGTGTTGTGTTCCACCCCAGCTCAGCTGCTCCAACGATGGAAGGGTTCACCACAGCAGGGATCCGCTCTCCAGACTGTCTTTCGCCACCTCAGATCTTCTTCCCCGCCGCCGGCAGCCACGACAACTGCATTACCATCATCAACTGAGCAGATGACCTTGAGGACTACACGGGTCCGCAAGAGAGGTCGCATTCTTCCGTGTCTGCTTACGGTATGCATCGCTTAATATGATGAGATGCTACTTTATCGTCGTGTTCACCTATTAGACTCCGACTCAGGTCCGAACTTATGCTGAAACTTGAGTTTTTAAATGGTTGTGGGGTACATATTGGGGCAGAAATTAGTACTATCTATCTACTATCTGGTTAATCTTGGATGTCTACTACGAGTTTCATGTTGGGTGCAAACAAACATTAAAGGAGCTATTATCTGTATTTTTTAACTAAAGCTATTATCTGCCTGCTATCATTGGTTTTGGGTCTATCCACAGTTTGCTAGCTTCACTATGGATTTGTGCATGCACTCCTTACATAATCTCACTATGTTTTATTCCTATACATGTCAGTTATTGTACACAATGAACTGAACATGTAGAGCAAAAGAGACGAGCCTTGCGTGGCAATAAAATTTCATGCAGACGTCGCTCCATGGTGCCGCAAAGGCAGCCCCCCTCCACCCATTTCGAATCATAATCAAGAGGAAGATAACTGTTCTGAGTGGGATTCAGAAGCAGAAGACCACTCCTATTTACCCCATGAGGTCTTCGCTCTAACTTGGCATGCTGATGTTGGTAATATCATGGATATGGTGCCTTGCATTGCTTATTGTATACATCAAAGATGTCATCTGCTTAGTTTAGACATGCTTTGTGTCAATGCCATCTGTTTAGTTTCTTTATCGTATAGGTGAATCATGCAATGCCATGTTGTTTAGCCAGGCATCATATATGTGAATTTTGCAATGCCACCCTGGTTAGCCAGTCATCTTATATGTGAATTATATCATGACATCATTTTTTATTACATGTTAAATTTGTCAACAATTTTAGTACATTCAATTACTCTTCCTGTGCATCAGCCATTTGGCATGGTCATGGAAAAATCTGGAGTGGAAACAAGGTCTTCAGAACAAACAATGCTATCTGACGAAGCGCATGTCTTGCTGGTTACAGATAGCTCCTCAGAGGAGGATTCAGAGACAGATGATCAGTCCTCTCCCCCCCCCGGGGTGCATGCTCTAACTTGGCAGGGTTATGTTGCTCATACCATGCGTATGGTATCCTGCATTGCTATGTCATTTGCTTAGTTTAGACATGATTTGTGTGAATGCCACTTGTTTAGTGCCTAATTACCATATATGTGAATTATGCAATGCCATCTTTTTGCAAGACATTATATATGTGAATTACCCATTGCTATCTTGTTGCAAGGCATTATATATGTGAATTATGCAATGTCGTGCTGTTTAGCCAAGCGTCATATATGTGAATTATATCATGTCGTCCTTCTTTTTGTATTTCTCATTGCTTTTGTCGACAATGTTTGTATATTCAACTGCTCTTCCTGTGCATCAGCCATTTGAATTGGTGATGGAGAAATCTGGAGTGAAAACAAGGTCTTCAGAGCAGACAATGCTACCTGGTGAAGCAGATATGTTGCTGGTTACAGATAGCTCTTCAGAGGTGGATTCAGAGGCAGATGACCAGTCCTATTTATCCCCCTGAGGTGTATGCTCAAACTTGGCAGGGTTATATTACTCATATCATGCATATGTTGTATTGCAGTGCTTAGTTTTTACATCATATACATGATATTGAATGCCATATCCTTAGTTGACACATCATATATGCGATTGCCCTCTGCTCACTTCCTTAGTATATCAATCATATATTTGAATTATATCATGCCATGATGTTTACATAGACATCATGTATCTAAATTATGGCATGCCAACCCATTTTCTAAAGACATAATATAGTTATATCATCTCATCCTATTCACATAGTCATCATATTTTGAATTATGTCATTCTATCTGTGAATTATATCATGCCATCATGTTTCCATCGACGGCATGTTTGTGATTTATGGCATGCCAACCACTTTAATAGACACATCGTATAGTTATATCATGTCATCCTGTTTACATAGCCATCATATTTTGAAATATGTCATTCTATCCTGTTTAGTTAGACATCATACATGCAAAATTGTGTCATGCTATCCTATTTAATTAGCCATCATATATTTGAAATTATATCCCGCTATTCTGTTTGGTTAGACAACATAAATGTGAATTATTTCTTGCCCTGTTTCTTCCCTACTATCCATTGCACCTGTCTATCTTACAATGTCTGTACATTCAATTACTTTTCTTGTTTATCAGCCATTTCAATCGGAGGGGGTGATGGCAGTATCTGTGGGAGTAAAAACATGGTCTTCAGAAAAGATCGTGCTACCTGTCGATGGAGATAGAACCATGGTTGTACTTGCCCAAGAACCAGCCCCACCACACATAACCCAGACTCACGCAGATTGTACCCCTACTCAGTTGGACAGAGAACTAGCTACACCCATTCTAACCCCAACCCCAGCGGATAGTAACCCAGTTCCCGTTGACACAGCACCGTTTCCACCACAGAGCACCCAAACACGAGCAGTTAGTAAGGCAACTATAGTGCCCAAAGCACGAGGACCACCACTCCGAACCCCAAGTCAACACTTAAAGAAGAAGAAGAATTGTTCTCAGGTCAAGTTCCGTAGCTATGGTTCATACTACTTTGCTCTTGCATCACTGTATTAACTCATACCAACTGATTTCAAATTTGAAGGATGCAATTGAAACTCCAATGGCGCAATAGGTATGTTTTAAACCTGTTTCTTTAACGTGTTTGCTGTTGTAACTTGCTCTATGTTGATTTCAGTTTCAATTGAATAAACAGTTATGTTCTCATGCCATGCACATTACAAGTGTTGTTATTGATGTGTAGTTTCCCACACTTATATTCTGTCTATGCTGCTTTGTCTTAAATAGATATGATTCGAACTGTATCTATCTTGATTTGGCAACATAAACTAGAATGATATAGACCATACAGTGACCATACTACATGGATATATGTTTGTTTCATGTTGTTATCCTGTCCACCTTACTACTGAATTGGTTTACCAAAATGAGTTTCATATACTACATTGTAAACCTGTGATGTGTTTGTTTGTTTCTCCTTTAGAACGCGGATAAAATATTGGAGAAGAGTACCCCGTTATGCAATGGTAAAGGAAGTAATGCAGATCAGGTTCAAGATAGTGAGACATCCCTGTTGTTCTCCAAGAAAGCTGATAAAAACTATATTGAAGACACTGAGACAACCCCAAAGTCCAGTCTTGATGTAGTGTTCGAGTTACTGGCTACTATTGCTGGCACCAGCTCTTCGAACTCGCTGCCCGAATTAGTTCAGCTTCTTGAGTCTCAACTTCAAGTTGAAAGACATTATCAAATGTTATGCGACTGGAAGCCGAAGGACTGAGGAAGTCCCTGCAGAATTCAAGTGCATACTTTCTGGTGCAACAGGAAGTGCTGGAGGATTTAAGCACCAAACAAGAGAAAGTTAATAAGCTTGCTAAGCATCTTGCCAGCATTATGGGTACCCAGGATATTGTTTCTTGAGCTCTTCTGAAGTGGTTTCAGTTCTGGACTTGTTTTGCTGCGGCGTTTATATGCTGCTTTGTTCCCTATATTTGCACTTGTGACGAACTTTGATGCCCAATGGATGTAATATGTGTAATAGCCATGATAGCCTAGCGTAAGTTGCTTGCTTATTTATTTCCTTGTCTTGTTTATTTGTTTTCTTGTAGTCAGTGCAGTTCTTTTTCTGTGGTTTGCTAGTGGCCGCAATAACATATTTTCTTTTTAAAACTAGGCCACATTAACAATGGGCTACATATTTAATGTAGTTAACATGGGCCTCCTACGGGCCGTAGAAACAATGGGCCTTCTAAGGGCTATAGAAACAATGGGCCTTCTCGGGGCGTAGACACAATGGGCCTTCTATGGGCTATATCATTAATGGGCTTTATACGGGTCGTATGATCGGCTGGCCAAACATGGGCCAATAACAGACCACATTATGGCCGTAAATGGGCTAGAGTTGAAATCGTCCGTTCATGGGCCGACCATAACGGGCCGTCGTTAATAGGCCGTATTTGATGACGCTATGAAAATGGCCCAACGTATAAACGAGCCACAAACAGGCCGACTATAACCATGGGCTATATTTGGCCCACAAGCAGAAAATGACAGTAACGGGTCGAAAGTAAATGAATGGTGGAAATGAGCCCAAGAATAAATGGGCCCTGAGAAGGCCGAAAGATAACATGGGCTGGAAACGGCCCAACGGAATAATGGGCCATTAATGGGTATAAAGTGATACACTGTTCATTACGGGCCAGTTTTACCACGGGTCGTTAATGGGTCGAGGGTTACTAAGGGCCTCATATGGGCCAAAAGACATCATGGGCCATACATGGGCCGGAAGTTAAAATGGGTTGGAATTATATTGGACGGCCCAGATGACGCTACTGGGCCTAATTCGGATAGGACGTAAACGGGCCCTGGGTTAACGGGCTGTAAATGGGCTATATGCGAACATGCCGTTAATAGGCTTGCCGTGGGCCGGCCCGCCACTTTTTGACCAAGTCAAACGGGCTGGCCTTTTCACAAGAATGGGCCTCTGTTGGGCCATGCCACGTGTCGACGTATCATAGGCACTTTGGGTCCAATGAGTGGATGAAATCTGTCCCAATGGTGAGCCGACACGTGTTTCCTCCAGCCAATGATGATTTTACACATGGAAAATCCCCATTGGTCGGGGCTGTTAACGGGTTATCAGATCCAAAACTGGACCCGATAGCTTAACGGCGTTCTGTTACGGTGGATGCCACGTGTCGGTCACTGTCACAGCCCTAGAATTTGCTTGTATCTTATTACCTGAGTGAGCATCATGCATCATGTCTAAATTCTGAAAGTTGAATTGAGGTTAGTTGAAACCCTCATAAATCACTTCAAAAATAATCAACATTAAAATCTTTTCAAAGAAGTCCAAGAAAATGTTCCTCTTAGTCTCTGAAAATATTGGCAAGAGGTAAAACTTAAAACAATATTTTTGGAATCTCAGAGATATTTATTTTGGGCCTTTGAATTAAATCAATAACTATTTGCATTGGATATATATTTATTAATTAATTAATATATGTCCAATAATTCTGATCTTTGGTGAAGGGCTTTGGAATAATCCAACTAGTCCCTACAAGAATTATCAGAAGCAACAAAAATGATTTAGTGTGTAAAACTAAATCAAAACAAATAACAGAAAATGCCAAACAGAAAGAATTAGGAGAGAGAGAGAAGGACTACGTGGCCCACCTACCTGAAGCCGGCCCAGCTCGCTGGCCCAGCCCACCTGGCGCCTCCTGTCATCTTCTCCACCGCGCCAGGAGGACGCGGGCGTGTGCCCGACGCATGCGTGGCCACCTCCTGCTTGCCGGCGAGCCCCTGGACGCGTGGACGACTCCCGCGTGCCGTCCTGATCCCGCTGACTGCTTCGCTCACTCTCCCCCCCCCCACGGCCCTCTCTCCTCTGCTCCCTCTCTCTCGCCCGGACCGAACGCGTCCGTCGCCGCCGTCCAAAGCCACGGCGTCCACAACCACCCACTCGCCTCTCCGAGCTGTTCCCGAGGTCCGCCGCGACTCCCTCTTCCTCATCGTCGACTCACGCGACGCCGGACCACTCATTGGGATCCTTAATTGACCCTCTCGGCTTCTTAATCACCCTAGTACTCTGTCCAGGAGTTGCAACTAGTTTTTGGTGTTTGTAGGTTATGTGTTGGCGGCCGTGCGTAGCGCTGACCCTAGGGGTGGGCTATGTTGCGGTAGATACACCGTGGCACGGTGTACCGGGCGCCCGTTTGGTGTCTCGGGAACCCTGTTCACATCGTTCGGGGCTGTATGTGGAAACCTCGGCCGGACTCCCTGCGGATGGAACCTAGATAGGCGATAAACCTGGACTAGAGACTTAAGTGTTTAGGTAGGCCGTGGCCGACACCCTCGTTGGGCTTCCGCTTGAAGGTTGCCGAGTACATGTCGCGAAACGACGGTAAGTGGTGGGAGCGTGTGTGAAGAAGTACACCCCTGCAGGGTTATCATTATCTATTCGAATAGCCGGATTCCTCGGATATGGAAACTTGGACCCCTTGCATAGTTCATAGACAAGTGAAAGTGGATACTCTAAAATTCGCAAGATAAGTGTGAGTGCTATGGATGGCCTTCTCATAGGGAGACGGGAGCGGATCCATAGTGGTGTATTGAATGGTGAATATGTGGACTCGTGTGCGCCACCTCAAAAGAGTTACTTGCAGTCGTAGTTCAGGTTAGCCACTGAGTCAAAGCTGGCTTGCTGCAGTTAAACTCCACCACCCCTTTACTGATACTGATGCATATGTAGCTAGTTCTGATGTAAGTCTTGCTGGGTACATTTGTACTCACGTTTGCCTATTCTATGTTTTTGCAGAGAGACGTCAGTCTCGCTAGTAGTTCCGTGTGGACTTCGACGTTTAGCTTGTTACCTCAGCTACGATCTTGTGCCCTCGACAGGATCTGGTAGATAGTCAGGCTTCTCAGCCTTCTTCATTTGTAGTTGTCTGTACTCAGACAAGTTAAGCTTCCGCATGTGCTTGTTGCTTGTATGCTCTGTATGTTGGGTCATAAGACCCATGTTTGTAATATCTCGCTCCTCGGAGCCTAATAAATACTTTGAGTCGTAGAGTTATGTTGTGATGCCATGTTGTATTTACACATATCGAGCATATTGTGTGTATGATTGAAATGCTTGGTATGTGTGGGATCCGACAATCTAGTTGTTTATCCTTGGCAGCCTCTCTTATGGGGAAATGTAGTCTAGTGCTTCCTTGAGCCATAGTAGTCCGCTACATCCCGGTTCACCGGAGTCCTGCTAGCCCAGCACTACTGCTCAGGACACTTGACTGGCCAGCATGTGTTTCACTTCATTCCTGTGTCTGTCCCTTCGGGGAAATGTCACGCGGTGACATCCGGAGTCCTGCCTAGCCTGCTACAGCCGAGGTTATCGGAGTCCTGTTAGCCCAGTGCTACAGCCCGGATTCACACGTTGTTGACCAACATGCTCGAAGTTGATTCATGTATGCCTGTCCCCATGGGTTAGTGCCGCTTTGGGTTCACGACTAGCCATGTCGGCCCGGGTTCTTTGTCATATGGATGCTAGCGACACTATCATATACGTGAGCCAAAAGGCGCAAACGGTCCCGGGCCAGGTAAGGTGGCACCCGTGGGAATATTGTGCGTGAGGCCGCAAAGTGGTATGATGTGTTACCGGCTAGATCGATGTGACCTGGAATCGGGGTCCTGACAGTTACCCTTGACGAAAGCCCTTCTGTGACGTGCGATTTATCATCATGGAAGTGGACACTTCCGTGATGATAATTTTGGTAATGTCATGGAACACTTCTACGACAGCACAGGTATGACTATCTTGATTCTATCATAAATTTGTCATGGATGTACATGCATGACAGAAAACGTGATCTACTGTGACAAACATGTATCATCACGGAAGTGTATTTTTTTGTAGTGCTATCAACATACAACTAACCCTATCATAGCAATTCATAGCAATTCACCAATCACCGATAGGACAATGAAAGTCTACTCAAACATCATAGGATGGCAACACATCATTGGATAATAATATGAAGCATAAAGCACCATGTTCAAGTAGAGGGTACAATGGGTTGCGGGAGAGTGGACCGCTGTAGATAGAGGGGGGAAGGTGATGGAGATATTGGTGAAGATGGCAGAGGTGTTGGTGTAGATTGCGATGATGATGATGGCCCCCGGCGGTGTTCCGGCGCCACCGGAAGCAAGGGGGAGAGAGCCTCCTTCTTCTTCTTCTTCTTCCTTGACCTTCTCCCTAGGTGGGAGAAGGATTTCCCCTCTGATCCATGGCCTCCATGGAGGCGGAGGGGCTCGCCCCTTCGAGATTGGATCTGTCTACCTATCTCTCTCTGTTTCTGTGTTCTCTGATTCTGCCCTTTCACCGTTTCTTAAATTCCTGGAGATCCGTAACTCCGATTGGGCTGAAATGTTGCACGATCTCTATCCGGATATTAGCTTTCTTGCGGTGAGAGAAGGGCATCAACCGCCTTACGGGGTGACCATGAGGGCCCAGGGCGCGCCTAACCCCCTGGGACGCGCCCCCTGCCTCGTTCCCCCCTCGGGCATCGTTTTGCGTTGATTCTTCTTCCCAAAAATCACATATATTCCAAAAAAATCTCTGTCATTTTTATCCCGTTTGGACTCCGCTTGATATGGATTTTCACTGAAACAAAAAACATGCAACAAACAGGAACTGGCACTGGGCACTGGATCAATATGTTAGTGCCAAAAATAGTATAAAAAGTTGCCAAAAGTATATGAAAGTTGTATAATATTGGCATGGAACAATAAAAAATTATAGATATGACGGAGACGTATCAGTGAGATGCAACACAAAATATCTTGGAGCATCGTCGGAGTATAGTACGCATACGGCTTACGTGAGAAGGTGTGATGGCTACAGTCCACAACCCGCTCTGAATAAGGGACCGTGTCTGATGACACTTTGCGCGCCAGTTTTTTCGCTGAAGCGATTCCAAATTTTCGGCTTCTGTGGAAATATCCACCTCCCCGCCCCCTCCCCCTTACCAAAAGACACATTTCCCCTGTTTCTGCCTTCCTTTCCAAGTTGAAACCTTCACTCCTTGCTTGCAGCGCCGTCTCCTCGCCGGAAACCCTCCTTCGCGCTGCTCGGCCTCGTCTATCCAGGCAGGTAATCCATACCCGACCCCCATCCTCCTCGTCCTTCCACATCCCACATGTCCCGACCACCGGCGCGAGTGCGACACCTTCCACCAAAATCACCGACCCCTCCACCAAATAAGCGCCGCCCTAAGCCATGGTGCACGCAGTATAGCCAGGATCTCAAGGAGCATTTGGCAACGGAGTAGCAAATCGCGGCCGCACGCGCGGATGAGGTCGCGATGGCTACCATTCGTGCCGACCCCCATGATATGTCTCCAACATATCTATAATATTTGATTGTTCCATGCTATTATATTATCTATTTTGGATGTTTAATGGGCTTTAATATACCTTTTTATATTATTTTTGGGACCAACCTATTAACAAAAGGCCCAGTGAAAATTGTTGTTTTTTGCCTATTTCAGTGTTTCGCAGAAAAGGAATATCAAACGGAATGAAACCTTTGGGAGAGTTATTTTTGGAACAAACGTGATCCAGGAGACTTGGAGTGGACGTCAAGAAAGAAGCGAGGAGGTCACTTGGCAGGAGGGCACGCCCCCACCCTCATGGGCCCCTCACAGCTCCACCGACCTACTTCTTCCTCTTATATATATCCATATACCCCGAAAACATCCAGGAGCACCACGAAACCCTATTTCCACCACCGCAACCTTCTGTACCCATGAGATCCATCTTGGGGCCTTTTTAGCGCTCCGTTGGAGGGGGAATCGATCATGGAGAGCTTCTATATCAACACCATAGCCTCTTGGATGATGTGTGAGTAGTTTACCACAGACCTTTGGGTCCATAGTTATTAGCTAGATGGCTTCTTCTCTCTCTTTGGATCTCAATACAAAATTCTCCTCGATTCTCTTGGAGATCTATTCGATGTAATTCTTTTTGCGGTGTGTTTGTCGAGATCCGATGAATTGTGGGTTTATGATCAAGATTATCTATGAACAATATTTGATTCTTCTCTGAAATCTTTTATGCATGATTTAATATCTTTGCAAGTCTCTTCGAATTATCAGTTTGGTTTGGCCTACTAGATTGATCTTTCTTGCAATGAGAGAAGTGCTTAGCTTTGGGTTCAATCTTGCTGTGTCCTTTCCTAGTGACAGCAGGGGCAGCAAGGCACATATGGTATTGTTGCCATCGAGGATAAAAAGATGGGGTTTATACCATATTGCTTGAGTTTATCCCTCTACATCATGTCATATTGCCTAATGCATTACTCCGTTCTTATGAACTTAATACTCTAGATGCATCCTGGATAGTGGTCGATGTGTGGAGTAATAGTAGTAGATGTAGAATCGTTTTGGTCTACTTGTTGCGGACGTGATGCCTATATACATGATCATGCCTAGATATTCTCATAATTATTCGCTTTTCTATCAATTGCTTGACAGTAATTTGTTCACCCACCATAGAATTTGCTATCTTGAGAGAAGCCACTAGTGAAACCTATGGCCCCCGGGTCTATTTTCCATCATATTATTTTCCTATCTACTTGCTATTTCTGTCGTTGTTTATTTTGCGATCTTTATTTTGCAATCTATATCATAAAAATACCAAAAGTATTTATCTTATTATCTCTATCAGATCTCACTTTCGTAAGTGACCGTGAAGGGATTGACAACCCCTTTATCGCGTTGGTTGCGAGGTTCTTGTTTGTTTGTGCAGGTACTAGGCGACTTGCGTGTAATCTCCTACTGGATTGATACCTTGGTTCTCAAAAACTGAGGGAAATACTTACACTACTTTGCTGCATCACCCTTTCCTCTTCAAGGGAAAACGAACGCATGCTCAAGAGGTAGCACCCCAGATCTTGGAGGAGCACCTCGCCGTCGAGGACACCGTGGCGACGCGGTTGGCTGCTTTAACGACAGTTCGTGGCGTTTTCTCGAGGCCACTGTTGGTGCCTTCGACGAAGACTACGAGGTGTTTTCTCAGCGTGCATGTGCTTACCTCATCTCGAGAGCTTGCAGGTTGGTGCCCGAAGGGGCTCAGGTAACTCACCACTACGACGAGGGCACCCATGATGCGGAGGCCTCGCCCTCTTCCATGCCCAAGGAGCCAATCATCATCGATATCTGTGACAATGCGGAGTAGCTTGTCTTATTACCTCACTATAAGGACCCACGTTTTGTTTGCTAGCTACTGCCTTTCCTTAACAAATTCTAGTGAATTGTGCTATCTACTTTTACCATGCACTCTTCTGCTCTACTGTATATGTTCTATATGTCGTGCAATGTGGTGTTTAGTTAACTGTTTGGTTCAATTCTGCAAATGTGATGTTCAATTCTTCAGGGTGCAATTTTCCAAGTTGTCAAGCATGCTTGGTTTGGTTAACTGTCTGATCTTCTATTAGGAGTATGTTATATTGTGCAATGTGGTGCTCACTTAACGTTTGGTTCATTTGTTGTGGTGTTTAGTTAACTGTTTGGTTCAATTCTGCAATGCGATGTTGAATTGTTGTGGGTGCATTCTGTTATTGTATACCATGTGAGAAATAAATCAAATTTGGCTGTACTAAATACATGAGAAACAAATACAATTTCTATATTTCCAAGTTGTTAAGCATGCTTGGTTTGGTTAACTGTCTGATCTTCTATTAGGAGTATGTTATATTGTGCAATGTGGTGCTCACTTAACGTTTGGTTCATTTGTTGTGGTGTTTAGTTGACTGCTTGGTTCAATTCTGCAATGTGATGTTCAATTTTTGTGGCTGCACTCTGTTATTGATACCATGTGAGAAATAAATCGAATTTGGCTGTACTAAATACATGAGAAACAAATACAATTGCTATATTTCCAAGTTTTTAAGCATGCTTGGTTTGGTTAACTGTCTGATCTTCTATTAGGAGTATGTTATATTGTGCAATGTGGTGCTCAGTTAACGTTTGGTTCATTTGTTGTGGTGTTTAGTTAACTGCTTGGTTCAATTCGGCAATGCGATGTTCAATTGTTGTGGCTGCTTCTGTTATTGTACACCATCTGAGGAATAAATCAAATTTGGCTGCACTTAATACATGAGAAACATATACAAGTTCTATATTTCCTAGTTCTTAATCATGCTTGGTTTGGATAAATGGGTTTTCCATGTGGCTAGAATTAATCTGATGAATCTGCAATGTGCTTATTTTTCATCAACATGTTTTACTGATAGCATGCGAAGCTACTTGATGACTAACTACCTAATATGTGTTGCAGGGAAACAATGGGAAGTACTGAGGTTTACAAGATGGTACTAACTCCTATACCTTGCCTTTTTATTCCTTTGCCCCATTTCCAATATAGAGAAGATATTTATGCACATCCTTGTTTTCACGCCTTTCCAAAGCAGTTCACTGATGAGTACTTCTCAAACCACCTCTATGGTCAGGAGGCGAGGAAAGTTTTCATACAAAACCCACGGTTCAAAATTGAAGCATTCCTGAAGAGGACGAAGGATGGACGGTCAATCATCCACATGCACTGGCCTAAAGTTCCAAAGACCTTCCAAATGAATGAAGGCTCAATATTTGCCTTCCGCTTCAGCAGTTTTACAGATGAGATGCATCTGTCTATGTACCGTCTATGATGCTAATTTCAAAAGGTTCTAGATGTTGCATGTGAAACTTGGTGCTGGTGCAGTTGTGTAATAGGGTAGCTGAGTGCTGAAGCTATAATTTTACTCGGATGTGTTTCAATTATGAAATCCTACTTCCTTAATATGGAAATGAAATATATTATGTGCTTAATATGAATGTCAATTAGATTAATAAATGGATTATTAATAATAGGGCAATTATCATGCTAATTGGCCAATTAGCCTGCTAATTGGGTTTTCCTATTGCAAATGGTTATTGAGAAAACACCCTGGGAGATGACCTCAGGCAACGCACATAGTTTCTAGGAATAAACCGTGTTGGATCAATGAACAGTCACACACGACATTGTCTTGAAAATTGTTTGTGTTACGCTACCTTGCACAAACATTTTCCTTGGAGTGACTGTGTGGGATGTATATACGAACGGAAATGTTTAGCGGGGACTGGTTGTGTGGGATGTACTTACGATCAGAAACTATTTCGCCTGTATAATTATATTTTTAGCACTACTGTATGTATAACCGTATTTGGTCGCTCGCCGGTCGCACACGACCACATTTTGCAAAGCGTGTGCACCAGGAGGGCATATCCCCGACGGTTTCTAGGTCGTGTAGGAAGGACCCCCCTATCACAGTCATTCACTAGGTGACGGTTCCGAACGCCGTCACGGAAAGGGGTTAAAAACCGTTTGTATAGCACCTCGCTGTACCAGTGTCTTTGCAAGAAGGGGGTGCGGGAATGGGGATCGGAATTCATGGATTCGGGGGTTTCCGACACTAGAGCAGACAAGCCGGCGAAGCTTAAGGAGGAAGACTTAAATAGACCCAGATATTTTCATCGCAAATGGTTCCTAGAAAACAACTGTGTGTGATGTTGTAGATATTTTTTTTAGCTGTGAAAGACGAATTTGGAGTAAAGTGGCAACGGATGGTGTTTTAAATGTACAAGATTTTTTTAGTACTAATACAACTGTCATGTCAAATTTTGGAAATTTCAGAGGTCATTTAACCTTTTAAGACATTTAAGTGGTTTTCTAGCCATTTAATGACCGTAATTGAAATTTGAACTACATGTACATGCAACAGCTAACCATAAAGGTTTGTAAAGTCATATTTTGTGTACTTGTGTGCAATTTAATTCCATGTGCAGTAAATTGGAAGTAATTTTCAAACATATTGGTCTAACGGCTATGACACAATTAAGCATGGAGTGCCATGGCATTTAAATTCTAATTTTTTTAAAAAATATCAGAAACACATGAAACCTTGGTTGATGTAATGTCAAGCCACCAAGATGATTTGGTAAATAATTTGGCATGTGTGAAAAAAGTTTGGACACACACCCCTCACAAACCGGAGCAACTCACTAGAAGGCTCATGGTTTCGAGAGGGAATAATGCATGTTAGATGCCGAACGGGAGATAGCTTCCTCTTACGGCCTTCAATTTTTTCTACATGTAACATGCACTAATACAACTGTCATGTGACAATTTGGAAAAATTCAGGGGTCATTTGACCTTTTGAAGAGATTTAAGTGATTTTCTAGCCATATAATGACCGTAATTCAAATTTGAACTACATCTACATGCAATGGCTAACCATAATGGTTTGAAAAATCATATTTGTGTACTTGTGTGCGAGTTAATTCCATGTGCAGTAAATTAGAAGGAATTCTCAAACATATTGTTCTCATGAAATGGACACATGCATATGTATGCATGGAGTGCCTTGGCATTTCAATTCCAAAAAAATAAAAAATTATCAAAAAAACATGAAACCTTGCTTGATGTAATCTCATGCCACCAAGATGATGTGGTAAAAAATTGGCATGTTTGACGAAAGTTTGGACATACGCCCTTCACAAACCAGAGTAACTCACTAGAAGGCTCTTAGTTCCGAGAGGGAACAATGCATGTTCGATGAAGAACAGGAGATAGCTTCCTCTTACGGCCTTCAATTTTTTTCTACGTTTAACGTGCACTACTACAACTGTAATGTGAATATTTGGAAAATTCTAGGGTTCATTTGACCTTTTAAAGGCATTTAAGTGATTTTCTAGCCATTTATTGACCGTAATTCAATTTTGAATTACATTTACATGGAACGGCTAACCATAACGGTTTGAAAAATCATATTTGTGTACTTGTGTGCGAGTTAATTCCATGTGCAGTAAATTAGAAGGAATTTTCAAACATATTGGTCTCACAGCATGGACACATGCATGGAGTGCCATGGCATTTTAATTCCAATTTTTTTAAATGATCGAAAAAACATGAAACCTTGCGTCATGTAATGTCATGTCACCAAGATGATGTGGTAAAAATTGACCTGTTTGACGAAAGTTTGGACACCCACCCCCCACAAACCGAGGCAACTCACTAGAAGGCTCGTGGTTCCGAGAGGGAACAATGCATGTTTGATGACGAACGGGAGATAGCTTCCTCTTAGGGCTTCAATTTTTTCTACATTTTACGTGCACTAATACAACTGTTATGTCAAAATTTGGAAAATTCTAGGGGTCATTTGACCTTTTAATGACATTTAAGTGATTTTCTAGCCATTTAATGACCGTAATTCAAATTTGAACTACATCTACATGCAATGACTAACCATAACGCTTTGAAAAATCATATTTGTGTACTTGTGTGCGAGTTAATTCTGTGTGCACTAAATTAGAAGGAATTTTCAAACATATTGGTCTCACGGCATGGACACATGCATGGAGTGCCATGGCATTTTAATTCCAAAAAATTACAAAGTGACCAGAAAAGCATGAAACTTGCTTGATGTAATGTCATTCCACCAAGATGACGTGGTAAAAAAATTGGCCTGTTTGACGAAAGTTCGGACACACCCCCTCACAAACCGGAGCAACTCACTACAGGGCTCGTGGTTCCGAGAGGGAACAACACATGTTTCATGACAAACGGGAGATAGCTTCCTCTTACGGCCTTCAATTTTTTTTTCTGCATTTAACATGCACTAATACAACTGTCATGTGAAAATTTGGAAAATTCTAGGGGTCATTTGAGCTTTTAAAGACATTTAAGTGATTTTCTAGCCATGTACTGACCGTAATTCAAATTTGAACTACATCTACATGCAACGGCTAACCATAACGCTTTGAAAAATCATATTTGTGTACTTGTGTACGAATTAATTCAATGTGCAGCAAATTAGAAGGAATTTTCGAACATATTGGTCTCACGGCATGGACACATGCATGGAGTGCCATGGCATTTTAATTCCAAAAAATTAAAAAATGATTAGAAAAACATGAAAGCTTGCTTGATGTAATGTCATGCCACCAAGATGATGTGGTAAAAAAATTGGCCTGTTTGACGAAAGTTTGTACACACCCCCTCACAAACCAAGAGCAACTCACTAGAAGGCTCATGGTTCCGAAAGGGAACAATGCAGGTTTGATGACGAACGGGAGATAGCTTCCTCTTACGGCCTTCAATTTTTTTCTATGTTTAACATGCACTAATACAACTGCCATGTGAAAATATGGAAAATTTCAGGGGTCATTTGACCTTTTAAAGAAATTTATGTGATTTTCTAGCTATTTAATGACCGTAGTTCAAATTTGAACTACATCTACATGCAACCGCTAACCATAATGGTTTGAAAAATCATATTTGTGTACTTGTGTGCGAGTTAATTTCATGTGCAGTAAATTATAAGGAATTTTCAAACATATTGGTCTCACGACATGGGCACGCATGGAGTGCCATGGCATTTTAATTCCAAAAAATTAAAAAAATGATCAGAAAAACATGAAACCTTGCTTGATGTAATGTCATGCCACAAAGATGATGTGGTAAAAAAATTGGCCTGTTTGATGAAAGTTTGGACACACACCCCTCACAAATCGGAGCAACTCACTAGAAGGCTCGTGGTTCCGAGAGGGAACAATGCATGTTTGATGACGAATAGGAGATAGCTTCCTCTTATGGCCTTCAAATTTTTGCTACGTTTAACATGCACTACTACAACTGTCATGTGAAAATTTGGAAAATTCTAGAGGTCATTTGACCTTTTAAAGACATTTAATTGATTTTCTAGCCATTTAATGACCGTAATTCGAATTTGAACTACATCTACATGCAACGGCTAACCATAACGGTTTGAAAAATCATTTTTTCGTGTACTTGTGTGCGAGTTAAAAATTCATCAGACGATGTAAATACCTGGTGTTCAAAAAAGAAAATGTAAAGATCTGGCAAGACAACCGGCCCCCGCTAGATTGGCACACTATCTCGTGGCTCGAGGTTTGGTAGGTGAGTGGCGGGGGTCATTAATCAAACACGGTTCTGTATTGGAAGCCGCTAGCGATTATGTTCACACACAGATTTTGCTGCGAGAATCGTGTGTAATTCAAACTACAGTACTCGTAAATTTTGGTGACCGGCGTGTGAACTATTCATGTCGATCTAGATTCCGGCCGCCAATAAATACTACCTTGCTCACATCGTCCCGCATGCATTCTCATCTATATCCTCCCCTCGCTCGCCCTCTCTCTCTCTCTCTCTCTCTCAAATCTTTGCCATGACACCGCCGGTCTGCCCATGCATCGACGAGGAGTCGCCACCCCCTGAGGACGCTCACTCGAATAGCAGCAACGAGGAACCCTACACGCCGCCGGACGAGGTTGCGTCGGACTCCCAACTTTGGATTGGTTTTGGGGCAGTACAAGCTTTGTCCGTGGAAGTCGCTGTCGCCGGGTGAGAAAACCAGGCAAGTGGCGTTCAAGAAGGAGATGCCGGAGGAGGAAACCAGGTACCAGGCGGCCTGTGAAGCCCGTGATGCCGCCTAGAAAAAGGAGGTGGCGGAGCTTTGGGGACGGGCGCGTCGTCATGCGGAGGAGGTGTACGAAGACGGGTACTTCGCGAGGAAGGTCATAGGCGCTGGGCGCCTCATCGCTGCATGGAGGTGGGCCGATAAGCTCTAGCGTGCCACCGATGAGGAGCTCTGGTGGGAGCCCAATAGAATGGCAATATCATTCGTGCGCGTCCGCCAACAAGAGGCAGATCGATACGTCAAGTGCTGCGAGGTGGAGGAGGCGGAGTACTGCCTCTGCACTGGGAAGACGCCGCGCACCAGGGAGCTGTGGGTGAGGGGCTGCCAAAATACTGGCCCCAGGAGGGATTATTAGTTTTAGTATTGTTTGTTTTCAATTTTATGCATTGTACCTAGTAGTTAAGTATCATCACGTATATGTGAGTATATTATATATATATATATATTCTGTGATGAACTAATGAATAATTTATATATATATATATATATTATATGAATTCCATTTTCTATCTGGTATAATAACTTGATTCTAGCTGTTATCATCCACATATACAGAATGGAAAGCATATATACACACATTGAAACAGAACATATAAGAACGAAAAACTGAGTACACACATTGAAAGAGAGCAATAAACAAAGTAATACTATGATTGATGTGAATACATAGCTATCCATGTCGAAACGACTCAACAAATAAAACGCATCGATGAGACCATGACCAGCAGCCCTTGCCTACAGTAGCTCTTGGCTCTGCCTGAACTCGTGCAGACGTTGGTCCAAGCGGTCGACACACTCGCTATACATGTGGAGCGCGATCTCGAGCGGGATCCAAGTTGGCTATTTCATCAGAGATCACCAGCTCGAGGATGCGACGGCCATGTTCCTCTACTACGCCCAGGTGGACACCTGTGCCAAGGAGGCGGTCGAGCCTACCGACCAGTGCGTTGGCATCGGGCGGGCCGCGGACAAGGCGAACGGCGTGACCAATGCAAATGGCACAGCGCAGCCGACCTCTGGTGCAAGTATGGAGCAGAGGGCCTCTGCCCACTCCTGGCTAGGAATGGGGGTACTGATGGGACGTGTACCCTGCGACGCCCTGTTGACAGCAGGAAAGCGCTGATGGATCCGCTCTTGCTGTGTGGTGCGCCACGCCTCTCGCTGTACGGCGCTCCAACGGTCTTGCCGTGCGGCGAGCTGCAGTCTGATAACCCACAAGTATAGGGGACCACAACAGTTTTTGAGGGTAGAGTATTCAACCCAAATTTATTGATTCGACACAAGGGGAGCCAAAGAATATTCTCAAGTATTAGCAACTGAGTTGGCAATTCAACCACACCTGGAAACTTCGGGGTTGCCGGATCATAACACATTGTAGGATCAAGAACTCTCATATATTGATGAAAACATAATAGGTTCAGATCTGAAATCATGGCACTCGGGCCCTAGTGACAAGCATTAAGCATAGAAAAGTCATAGCAACATCAATCTCAGAACATAGTGGATACTAGGGATCAAACCCTAACAAAACTAACTCGATTACATGATAAATTTCATCCAACTCATCACCGTCCAGCAAGCCTACTATGGAATTACTCACGCACGGCGGTGAGCATCATGAAATTGGTGATGGAGGATGGTTGATGATGACGATGGCGACGGATTCCCCTCTCCGGAGCCCCGAACGGACTCCAGATCAGCCCTCCCAAGAGGTTTCAGGGCTTGGTGGCGGCTCCGTATCGTAAAACGCGATGAATCCTTCTCCTTGATTTTTTTCTCCCCAAAAGTGAATATATAGAGTTGGAGTTGAGGTCGGAGGAGCTCCAGGGGGGCCACGAGGTAGGGGGGCGCGCCCCCCACCCTCATGGATAGGGTGTGGGCCCCTGGTCTTGATCTTTTGTCAGGATTTTTTATTATTTCCAAAAATAGTATCCGTAAAGTTTCAGGTCATTCAGAGAACTTTTGTTTCTGCACATAAACAACACGATGGCAATTCGGCTAAAAACAGCGTCAGTCCGGGTTAGTACCATTCAAATCATGCAAGTTAGAGTCCAAAACAAGGGCAAAAGTGTTTGGAAAAGTAGATACGACGAAGGCGTATCACAGCCTATCGGCGCGGATGCGCCTAGCTTGCTCAGCGGCGTGCCATCGATCATGTTGTGCGGCAAGCTGCAGCCTATCGGCACTGAGATGCCTATCTTGATCCGCGGCACTGAAGTACCATGCGCCAAGGGTCTGCTCAACCCTAGCGATGACGCGCATCACAGCGTCGTCCATCGTGTTGCCGGTGAGCGCCTCGGCCTCGACGGGCCGTGGCGCCTACTCGTTTTCCTCATCGACGAGGTTGATGGCAGAGGCGGCGCTTTGGTGGGTTGGCATGCTTGGAAAAAAGGTGGATGTGCTACAGGCTTTGCTTGTTGCCTCCGTGCATCGTGCGCCACATTGGTTTATGCGCAATATCGCTGGGTGGCGGGAAACCGGTGAGGAAATGGCGGGAAACGGTGGCATGTTCATAAAATGTCATCAATTAATGGAAACTTAGCCTAGAAGGAACATCGAGCTAGCACAAGAAGTAGATGATAATCAGATGATTGTTTATCCTAGTTAATTATGCATGTAATAGTTTACTTTGGTGTGTGGAAATGTCATGTGTTTATTAGCCACCTATGTAATTGGATGTCTGACGCATATTACACACATCTTGTTTATGTGAAACGTTTCTGTTCTCTTGGCTCAACACAAACAGTTTATCAGAATGAACTGTATGCCCTCTATCGTGGTTTTTGTCACGACAGATGTCCTCGTGAAAAGGACTTAGTCATGAGGCCAACGCATCTATGTGGTAGCTTGAGAGGGGTTGAGTGGGACGAGAGACGCAAGGTTTTATCCAGGTTCGGCCCCTCACGGTGGAGGTAAAAGCCTAAATCCTGCTTCATTGATATTGATGATGATGATCATGATTACAAGGGTGCTCTATCTCGAGAGCTATAGACTAGTTTGTCTAACCCTAACTTTTCCAACTTGTGAAACTTGTCCCTCTTGGGGTGCCCTGCCCCTCCTTACATAAGTTGAAGGGGCGGGTTACATGACTAGTCCTAGTAGGATTAGTATTACTCTATTACAAGTGGAGTCCTAGTCTTGCTTCCTTTGTAAGGGAATATTCCTTATGCCTTTTCTCTTAAGCCGACCCACAATAACATAAGTCGGCCTCCCATGAACCGCCTTCTGGGCCTCCGGGTCTTGTCGCTCCTCTGACCCGCCTGCCGGGTCACCAATGAATCACCTGGCTCGGCCGGGTCATCAGTGAGTGGAGAGATCCGGGCGGGTCACTTAGTGAGTCACCAAGTCACGGTGGGTCACCAGTGAGTCGCCAAGTCTGGCCGGGTCATATATCCGGCCAGGTCATACTGCAGGGTATATCCCCGACACCCTCCATTGCACACACCTTGATCTGGTTGAACTGTTTCTGTTGTGTTGCCTAATCGAAAACAGTTCATCCGAGTGAACTGTATGCCGTATATTGCACACACCTTGATCTGGCTGACCGTTTCTATTGTGTTGCCTAATCATAAACAGTTCATCCGAGTGAACTGTAAGCTGTATATCACACAGGCCTTCATCTGGCTGCCCATTTCTTTTGTTCTGCCGCATCGCAAAAAGTTAATTGAACTGAACCATATGCCCTGCATCGCACACGCAACTAAAATCTGAACCGTGTTTGATGCATCCGTCATCGCAAACATTTTGCACATTTTTTATGGTTATTTTACACCATCGTTTGCGATTATTGCATCGCACATAGTTTCGTCAAAGGGTCTTTGATCATAGTGTCGCGTTAGCAGCAACCTGTAGTAGTGATGCTTCGAGCTCTGGCACCTCTACAAATCCCTACTTCCCTCTGCGAAGGGCCTATCTTTTAATTTTATGCAAGAGTCAGTAGTATTCCTTCTCATTCCAGCCTACTCTTTAGTTGGCAATCATCATGTGGTGGGGAAAGATCTAAGCATATATGGCCATTCAAATATATTTGATCATGAATTATTATCGTTGACAATTGTCTATATGATAAAAAAGTTGGGAGGCGAAATATGCCCCTATCTTTCTCTGTGTTCGATGGATGCCATTTTTCTAAAAAAATAAGATTTGAGTGGTAGCAATCATGGAAGACTATATGATAGTTGAGTATGTGGGATTTGCTAAACCAAAGCTCTTACATAGACCCTTCGTGAAAATAAGATGAATTGCAATTGTTTGATGACTGAGAACATAGTTGGTTAGTTTTCAAGAAAGTTTATGATCTATGCTTTAACATGTGAATAGCTTGTTACTTGACCATGAGAAGCTTTATGATATGAGCTGTTGTTATGATATATAATAATGCTACAAAAGTGATTGAAATTATCATTGATCAAACTTGTGCACTTGCTAGCATTCCACATCAAAAATTCTATTTTTATCATTTACCTACTTGAGGATGAGCAGGAATTAAGCTTGGGGATGCTCGATACGTCTCCAACGTATCTATAATTTTTGATTGTTCCATGCTATTATATTATCTGTTTTGGATGTTTTATATGCATTTATATGCTATTTTATATGATTTTTGGGACTACCTATTAAACTAGAGCCCAGTGCTAGTTTATGTTTTTTTCCCTTATTTTTGAGTTTCGTAGAAAAGGAATATCAAACAGAGTCCAAATGAGCTGAAAAATAACGATGATTTTTTATGGACCAGAAGAAGCCCACGAAGCAAAAGAGTTGAGCCAGAAGAGCCACGAGGCCTCCACAAGGGTGGAGGGCACGCCCTCCATCCTTGTCATTGCCTCGTGGACCCCCTGACTTGTTCTCGACACCAAAAATTCCTATTAATATAGAAACCCCTAGAAATAAACCTAGATCAGGAGTTCCGCCACCGCAAGCCTCCGTAGCCACGAAAAACCAATCGGGACCCCGTTCCAGCACCCTGTAGGAGGGGGAAACCATCACCGGATGCCATCTTCATCATCCGGTTGCTCTCCATGACGAGGAGGGAGTAGTTCACCCTCGAGGCTGGGGGTATGTACCAGTAGCTATGTGTTTGATGTCTCTCTCTCTCTCTCTTGTGTTCTTCATTTGGCACGATCTTGATGTACCGCGAGCTTTGCTATTATAGTTGGATCTTATGATGTTTCTCCCCCTCTACCTTCTTGTAATGGATTGAGTTTTCCCTTTGAAGTTATCTTATCGGATTGAGTCTTTAAGGAATTGAGAACACTTGATGTATGTCTTGCATGTGCTTATCTGTGGTGACAATGGGATATTCACGTGATCTACTTGATGTATGTTTTGGTGATCAACTTGCGGGTTTTGTGACCTTGTGAACTTATGCATAGGGGGTAGGCACACGTCTTCATCTTGACCCTCTGGTAGAAACTTTGGGGCACTCTTTGAAGTTCTTTGTGTTGGTTCGAATAGGTGAATCCGATATTGTGTGATGCATATCGTATAATCAAACCCATGGATACTTGTGGTGACATTGGATTATCTATGTGACATTAGGGTTTTGGTTGATGTGTGTCTTAAGGTGTTATTTTAGTATGAACTCTAGGGATGTTTGTGTGACACTTATAGGAATAGCCCAATAGATCAATCAGAAAGAATAACTTTGAGGTGGTTTCGTACCCAACAATATTATCTTCGTTTATTCTCCTATATTAGTGACTTTGGAGTGACTCTTTGTTGCACGTTGAGGGATCGTTATATGATCTAATTATGTTATCATAGTTGAGCGAACTTGCACTAGTGAAAGTATGAACCCTAGGCCTTGTTTCCAAGCATTGCAATACCGTTTTCACTCAGTTTTGTTACTAGTTACCTTGCTGTTTTTATATCTATATCTACCATCCATATTACGCTTGTATCACCATCTCTTCGCTGAACTAGTGCACCTATACAATTTACCATTGTATTGGGTGTGTTGGGGGCACAAGAGACTCTTTGTTATTTGGTTGCAGGGTTGTTTGAGAGAGACCATCTTCGTCCTACGCCTCCCACTGATTGATAAACCTTAGGTCATCCACTTGAGGGAAATTTGCTATTGTCCTACAAAACTCTGCGCTTGGAGGCCCAACACGAGTCTACAAGAAGAAGGTTGCGTAGTAGACATCAGGCCTCATGGGCAAGATGATTAAAACTCTGTTCTCCGGAACAATGGAGCGAGCCAATGACTTATTGGAAATAATACATACTGATGTATGTGGTCCAATGAGTGTTGAGGCACGTTGCGGGTATCGTTATTTTCTCACCTTCACAGTTGATTTGAGCATATATGGGTATATCTACTTAATGAAACGTAAGTCTGAAACATTTGAAAAGTTCAAAGAATTTTAGAGTGTAGTGGAAAATCATCGTAACAAGAAAATAAAGTTTCTACAATCTGATCGCGGAGGAGAATATTTCAGTCACGAGTTTGGCCTTCATTTAAAACAATGCGGAATAGTTTCGCAACTCACACCACCTGGAACACCACAGCGTAATGGTGTGTCCGAACGTCGTAATCATATTTTGTTAGATATGGTGCGATCTATGATGTCTCTCACTGATTTACCGCTATCATTTTGGTGTTATGCTTTAGAGATGGCTGCATTCACATTAAATAGGGCACCATCTAAATCTATTGAGACGACACCTTATGCACTGTGGTTTGGCAAGAAACCCAAGTTGTCGTTTCTTAAAGTTTGGGGCTGCGATGCTTATGTGAAAAAGCTTCAACCTGATAAGCTCGAACCCAAATCGGAGAAATGTGTCTTCATAGGATACCCAAAGGAGACTGTTGAGTACACCTTCTATCAAGATCCGAAGGCAAGACATTCGTTGCTAAGAATAGATCCTTTCTAGAGAAGGAGTTTCTCTCGAAAGAAGTGAGTGGGAGGAAAGTAGAACTTGATGAGGTAACTGTACCTGCTCCCTTATTGGAAAGTAGTTCATCACGAAATATGTTCCTGTGACTCCTACACCAATTAGTGAGGAAGCTAATGATGAAGATCATGCAACTTCAGATCAAGTTACTACCGAACCTCGTAGGTCAACCAGAGTAAGATCCGCACCAGAGTGGTACGGTAATCCTGTTCTGGAAGTCATGTTACTTGACCATGACGAACCTACAAACTATGAGGAAGCAATGATGAGCACAGATTTCGCAAAATGGCTTGAGGCCATGAAATCTATGATGGGATCCATGTATGAGAACAAAGTGTGGACTTTGGTTGACTTGCCCGTTGATCGGCAGGCCATAGAGAATAAATGGATCTTCAGGAAGAAGACTGACGCTGACGGTAATGTTACTATCTACAAAGCTCGACTTGTTGCAAAAGGTTTTCGACAAGTTCAAGGTGTTGACTATGATGAGACCTTCTCACCTGTAGCGATGCTTAAGTCCGTCCGAATCATGTTAGCAATAGCCGCATTTTATGATTATGAAATTTGGCAAATGGATGTCAAAACGGCATTCCTTAATGGTTGTATATGATGCAACCAGAAGGTTTTGTCAATCCAAAAGGTGCTAACAAAGTGTGCAAGCTCCAGCGATCCATTTATGGACTGGTGCAAGCCTCTCAGAGTTGGAATATACGCTTTGATAGTGTGATCAAAGCATATGGTTTTATACAGACTTTTGGAGAAGCCTGTATTTACAAGAAAGTGAGTGGGATCTCTGTAGCATTCTGATATTATATGTAGATGACATATTGATAATCGGAAATGATACTGAATTTCTGAATAGCATAAAAGGCTACTTGAATAAGAAATTTTCAATGAAAGACCTCAGTGAAGCTACTTATATATTGGGCATCAAGATCTATAGAGATAGATCAAGACACTTAATTGGACTTTCACAAAGCACATACCTTGATAAAGTTTTGAAGAAGTTCAAAATTGATCAAGCAAAGAAAGGGTTCTTGCCTGTGTTACAAGGTGTGAAGTTGAGTCAGACTCAATGCCCGACCACTGCAGAAGATAGAGAGAAAATGAAAGGTGTTCCCTATGCTTCAGCCATAGGCTCTATCATGTATGCAATGCTGTGTACCAGACCTGATGTGTGCCGTGATATTAGTTTAGCAGGGAGGTACAAAATTAATCCAGGAGTGGATCACTGGACAGCGGTCAAGAACATCCTGAAATACCTGAAAAGGACTAAGGATATTTTTCTCGTATATGGAGGTGACAAAGAGCTCGTCGTAAATGGTTACGTCGATGCAAGCTTTGACACTGATCTGGATGACTCTAAGTCACAAACCGGATACATGTTTTTATTAAATGGTGGAGCTACCAGTTGGTGCAGTTCCAGGCAAAGCGTCGTGGCGGGATCTACGTGTGAAGCAGAATACATAGCTGCTTCAGAAGCAGCAAATGAAGGAGTCTGGATGAAGGAGTTCATATCCGATGTAGGTGTCATACCTAGTGCATTGGGTCGAATGAAAATCTTTTGTGACAATACTAGTGCAATTGCCTTGGCAATGGAATCCAGATTTCACAAGAGAACCAAGCACATCAAGAGATGCTTCAATTCCATCCACGATCAAGTCAAGGAGGGAGACATAGAGATTTGCAAGATACATACGGATCTGAATGTTGCATACCCATTGACTAAGCCTCTCTCACGAGCAAAACATGATCAGCACCAAGACTCCATGGGTGTTAGAATCATTACAATGTAATCTAGATTATTGACTCTAGTGCAAGTGGGAGAGTGAAGGAAATATGCCCTAGAGGCAATAATAAAGTTGTTATTTATATTTCCTTATATCATGAAAAATATTTATTATTCATGCTAGAATGGTATTAACGAGAAACTTAGTACATGTGTGAATACATAGACAAATAGAATGTCACTAGTATGCCTCTACTTGACTAGCTCGTTGAATCAATGATGGTTATGTTTCCTAACCATAGACATGAGTTGTCATTTGATTAATGGGATCACATCATTAGAGAATGATGTGATTGACTTGAACCATCTGTTAGCTTAGCATGATGATCGTTTCGTTTGTTGCTATTGCTTTCCCCATAACTTATACATGTTCCTATCACTATGAGATCATGCAACTCCTGAATACTGGAGGAACACTTTGTGTGCTACCAAACGTCACAACGTAACTGGGTGATTATAATGGTGCTCTACAGGTGTCTCCGCGATGGCGTTTGTTGAGTTGGCATAGATCAAGATTAGAATTTGTCACTCAGATTGTCGGAGAAGTATCTCTGGGCCCTCTCGGTAATGCACATCAATATAAGCCTTGCAAGCAATGTGACTAATGAGTTAGTTGCGGGATGATGCATTACAGAACGAGTAAAGAGACTTGCCGGTAACGATATTGAACTAGGTATTGAGATACCGACGATCGAATCTCGGGCAAGTAACATACCGATGACAAAGGGAACAACGTATATCGTTATGCGGTTTGACCGATAAAGATCTTCGTAGAATATGTGGGAGCCAATATGAACATCTAGGTTCCTCTATTGGTTATTGACCAGAGATGTGTCTCAGTCATATCTACATAGTTCTCGAACCTGTAGGGTCCGCACGCTTAACGTTCGGTGACGATCGGTATTTTGAGTTTATGTGCTTTGATGTACCGAAGGTAGTTTTGAGTCCCGAATGTGATCACAGACATGACGAGGAGTCTCGAAATGGTCGAGACATAAAGATCGATATATTGGATGAATATGTTTGGACATCGGAAAGGTTTCTATAGAGTTCGGGCATATACCGGAGTACCGAGGGGTTACCGGAGACCTCTTGGGAGTCAATGGGCCTTAATGGGCCATAGTGGAAAGGAGGAGGAGGCGGCCAAGGTGGGGGCGTCCCCCCAAGCCCAATCTGAATTGGTGGGCTGGACTGATAACCCAGAAGTATAGGGGATCACAATAGTTTTCGAGGGTAGAGTATTCAACCCAAATTTATTGATTCGACACAAGGGGAGCCAAAGAATATTATCAAGTATTAGCAGCTGAGTTGTCAATTCAACCACACCTGGGAAACTTAATATCTACAACAAAGTATTTAGTGGCAAAGTAATATGATAGTAGCGGTAACGGTACCAAAAGTAATAGTTTTGGTTTTATAGCGATTGTAACAGGAGCAACGGAAAAGTAAATAAGCGAAGATCAATATGTGAAAAGCTCGTAGGTAACGGATTAGTGATGGATAATTATGTCGGATGCGATTCCTCATGCAATAGTTATAACATACGGTGACACAGAACTAGCTCCAGTTCATCAATGTAATGTAGGCATGTATTCCAAATATAGTCTTACGTGCTTATGGAAAAGAACTTGCATGACATCTTTTGTCCTACCCTCCCGTGGCAGCGGGGTCCTATTGGAAACTAAGGGATATTAAGGCCTCCTTTAATAGAGTATCATACCAAAGCATTAACACTTAGTGAATACATGAACTCAAACTACGGTCATCACCAGTAAGTATCCCGATTATTGTCACTTCGGGGTTAACGGATCATAACACATAATAGGTGACTATAGACTTGCAAGATAGGATCAAGAACTCAGATATATTCACGGAAACATAATACGTTCAGATCTGAAATCATGGCACTCGGGCCCTAGTGACAAGCATTAAGCATAGCAAAGTCATAGCAACATCAATCTCAGAACATAGTGGATACTAGGGATCAAACCCTAACAAAAGTAACTCCATTACATAAATAATCTCACCATCTAGCAAGCCTACGATGGAATTACTCACGCACGGCGGTGAGCATCATGAAATTGGTGATGGAGGAAGGTTAATGATGATGATGGCGACGGATTCCCCTCTCCGGAGCCCCGAACGGACTCCAGATCAGCCCTCCCGAGAGAGATTAGGGCTTGGCGGCGGTTCCATATCGTAAAACGCGATGAATCCTTCTCCCTGTTTTTTTTTATCCCTGAACGTGAATATATGGAGTTGGAGTTGAGGTCGGTGGAGCGTCAGGGGGCCCACGAGGTAGGGGGCGCACCCAAGGGGGTAGGTGCACCCCCACCCTCGTGGACAGGGTGTGGCCCCCTTGACATTGACTCTTTCGCTAGTATTTTTTTATATATTCCAAAATTATTCTCCATTGATTTTCAGGTCATTCCGAGAACTTTTATTTCTGCACAAAAATAACACCATGGCAATTATGCTAAAAACAGTGTTAGTCCGGGTTAGTTCCATTCAAATCATGCAAGTTAGAGTCCAAAACAAGGGCAAAAGTGTTTGGAAAAGTAGATACGATGGAGACGTATCACGGCCCCCCTTTCCTTCTCTCCCTCTTCCCCTTCCTCCCCCTCATACTCCAACTAGGGAAGGGGGAATCCTACTCCCACCGGGAGTAGGACTCCGCCCTTGGGCGCGCCTAGGAGGCCGACCCTCTCCCCATCCTCCACTCCTTTATATACGGGGGAGGGGGGCACCCCATAGACACACAAGTTGATCATTGATCTCTTAGCCGTGTGCGGTGCCCCACTCCACCATAATCCACCTTGGTCATATCATCATAGTGCTTAGGTGAAGCCCTACGCCGGTAACTTCATCATCACCGTCATCAGGCCGTCGTGCTGACGAAGCTCTCCCTCGGCACTCAGCTAGATCGAGAGTTCGTGGGACGTCACTGAACCGAACGTGTGCATATTGTGGAGGTGCCATACTTTCGGTACTAGGATTGGTCGGATCGTGAAGACGTATGACTACATCGACCGCGTTGTCATAACGCTTCCGCTTACGGTCTACGAGGGTACGTGGACTACACTCTTCCCTTCTCATTGTTATGCATCACCATGATAGATCGTGCGTGTGCGTAGGGATTTTTTTGAAATTACTACGTTTCCCAACAAAGAGGGGGTTCGCCCCCCTCCCGTCCTTCTCTCCTTCCCCTTCCCTTTCCCCCCTCCAGCAATATGGAAAGCCGAATTGGGGAGAAACCCCTAGTAGGATTCAACCTACTTGGGGCGCCCCTTGGCTGCCTCTCCTCCGCTCATATGTGGGGAGGGGGCGCCTAGAGCACAGAACATCAATTGTTAGCCGTGTGTGCCCCCCCCCCCCCCTCCACAGTTTACACCTCTGGTCATAGTTTTGCGGTGCTTAGGCGAAGCCCTGCGAGAATCACTTCACCATCACCGTCACCACGCCGTCGTGCTGACGGAACTCGACACCTTGCTGGATCAAGAAGGCGACAGACGTCACCGAGCTGAACGTGTGCAGAACTCAGAGGTGTCGTACGTTCGGTACTCGATCGGTGGAGCGCGAAGAAAGTTCGGCTACATCAACTGTGTTGTGAAATGCTTCTGCTTATGGTCTATGAGGGTATGTAGACACACTCTCCCCCTCGTTGCTATGCATCTCCTAGATATATATTGTGTGAGCGTAGGAATTTTTTTGAAATTGCATGCTATGTTTCCCAATAGGAGGTGTCATCTCGAACGAATCGTTTGGGCCCCAACCAGCTGCGATTGAACAAATATCGTGCTCATGGTCATTCCAGCTACCGCGTGTTCCGTCCGAACGGCCAGCCAGCTGGGCTCCGTATGCTTGTGTCTTCTGAGCTGGGCTTTCCTGGTAAACTTGCAAAAAGGTAAACAACAAATACCAATAGAAAAAAATTGTCATGATAAATTACATGAGGCAAAATACCTACAGAAAAAGGCCATGTTGTAGCAAAAGAAAAATACATAAAATGGCAGAAGTATGCCAAAAAAAGTAAATATGAAAAACCCAACAGGATATTGTCTGGGGGTCCACGTATAAATATCAGGAAGACACTATTTTTCGGCCACTTCATGGGGGTCCCTGTCCACCTCGAGCCGTTAGAGATGTAACTGACAAGGCTTGTCTAAACGCCCCTCGAGATCCCAGTGCACACCCAACTCCTCATCATGGTTCATCTAGCACACCTCAACCTGTACCCGTCAAGTCTCCCTTGGACCCCTTGGAAGATCCTATAGACCCAGTTCGTGATCCACCACCTAGGACGGGTAGCACTGTAACCAATAGTTTATGTAGCACACCTGAACCTGTACCCGTCAAGCCTCCCTTGGACATCTCCGAAGATAATAGACACCAAGTTCATGATCCACACCACCTAGGACGCGTAGCGCTGTAACCAATGGTTCATGTAGCACACCCGAACCTGTACCCGTCGAGCCTCCCTTGGACATATCCGAAGGTAATAGATGCCAAGTTCATGATCCACCACATAGGACGTGTAGTGCTATAACCAATGATTCATGTAGCACACCCAAACTTGTAGCCGTCAAGCCTCCCTTGGACATCTCCGAAGATAATAGACACCAAGTTCGTGATCCACCACCTAGGACATGTAGCGCTGTAACCAATGGTTCATGTAGCACACCTAAACATGTACCTGTCGAGCTTCCCAGGGGCATCTCCGAAGATGTTGAACACCAAGTTCGTGATCCACCACGTAGGCCTAAAGCTGTAACCGACCAGCTTTGTGACGCCTATAATTAAGCTACAGTAATCCCTTGCTAATGATGTCATGTCACCATCATTATTGTTGCTAAATCCCATATCGATTCAAACCAATTCAAAATTCAAATTTAAAATAAAGTCAAGCAATAAAAGTTTTTAGATGTCAAAACTAAAATGTTCAAATGTGGAAAATAATAGTTTGTTAATATTGGTGGTGAACCAACATTTTTGTAAAGTGTTTAACTGCCCTAAACTAAATAAAACAGTGGCTAAAGTAATGTTTTAATTGCCTTTTTAATTTGTAAAAATGATAAACTATGTTATTTAAATGTAACCTTAATAAGGCAATAGCCTAAATTATACTAATATTTTGGGTGCAAGTTTTATAATTTATAAAACTATTTTGCTTTTGGATTTAAAATAAAAACAGAAAGGTTTTAAGGGAAAGACAAAAGCTAACAAAAAAGGAGCAAGAAACCCCCCTGCCACCCTCGGCCTCGGCCACCTGAGCCGTCCCATCCAGACCACACCCTCTTCCCGGTCGCCTCCCTCTCCTGTACAACCGACCGGGCGCCCGCCCGAGCTGTCCCCGTCTGACCAGCTTGCCGGCGCCGCCCCGATGGGATAAGTGTGACCCCTCGGGCGCACGTCCCCCTCACTTCACCCCACTCCCCTCTCCTCCTTGCTCGACCTCTCTCCCACCTCCTCCAGATCTGCCGCACCGTGCCTGCCCAGGCGTCGCCGTCGTCGCGGCCTCGCCGTGTGCATGGCCACCGGCGACCGTCCTCCGTCTGCCCGCGTCCAGAAGCCCCCCCCCTCTCCTCGACCACGACGACCGCGACCACGCCACCGACCTCGGAGCCCCTCTGCCTTGCCAGATCGCCACCTTCCTCTGCTTCGGTCATTGCCGTCCACTCTGGCCACCCCTACAACTACTAAGCTGACACCGGACTCGTTGTGCCACAAGGTGAGCCGCCCGTCGAGCCCCTCTACCCCTCTCATTCATTTGGACGCGTAGGTCGCCTCCCCACCTCCCCTGCCCGGATGTCGCCCGAGCACGCGCTTGCCGTGGCTCGGACCGCGCGTTCCGCCTACCCTCTGGCCACTCCATCGACCGCGCCCTGCACGCCCCATGACCGTGCGCCCTGACCGCCCTTCACGCGCCCACTGACACCAGCGCTCATCCGCACCGTCGCCACTCAGCTCCGTCACAGGCCGACTGCTGCATTCTGTTGCTGCCCGCTACACCGTGCGGGCTGTGTTGCAGCCGCCACAGCTGCGGCCCCACTTCCCGCTACCTGCTATTGTGCCCTGCCACCGACTTCCGTAGTTGCCCGCCGCCCCGCTGACCCGCGCTCCCGCCTCTGACGCCGCAACTGCCTTCGGCCGGTCCTGCTCGGCCGCGCCCGAGCTGTAACGCCCTCGATGCGGCTATATCTTCCACATGTCGAAGCACGACTTAGAGGCATAACCACATTGAAAGCAATGTCGCAAGTGAGGTAATCTTCACACAACCCATGTAATGCCTAAGGGAAAGAGATACATAGTTGGCTTACAATCGCCACTTCACACAATTACATGAATAAAGCATTACATCATCCAGATACACTCAAGGTCCGACTACGGAACCAAAATAAAAGAAGACTACCCCAAATGCTACACAGATCCCCGATCGTCCCGACTGGGCTCCGCTACTGATCAACTAGTATGAAACAACATAAAGGACAAGATCTTCAATGAGCTCCTCCTTGAGCTTGGTTGTGTCACCTGCTCGGTTCAACGGCACCTGCAAGCTGGTTTTGGAAGTATCTGTGAGTCACGGGGACTCAGCAATCTCACACCCTCGCGATCAAGACTATTTAAGCTTATAGGTAAGGTAAAAGGTATGAGGTGGAGCTGCAGCAAGCTACTTGCATATATGGTGGCTAACATACGAAAATGAGAGCGAGAAGAGAAGGCAAAAGCATGGTCAATAAACTATGATCAAGAAGTGATCCTAGAACAACCTACGTCAAGCATAACTCCAACACCGTGTTCACTTCCCGGACTCCGCCGGAAAGAGACCATCACGGTTACACACACGGTTGATGTATCTTAATTAAGGTCAACTTCAGGTTTTCTACAACTGGACATTAACAAATTCCCATCTGCCCATAACCGCGGGCACGACTTTCGAAAGTTCAAATCCCTGCAGGGGTGTCCCAACTTAGCCCATCGCAAGCTCTCACGGTCAACGAAGGATATTCCTTCTCCCAAGACAATCCGATCAGGCTCGGCATCCAGGTTACAAGACATCCTCGACAATGGTAAAACAAGTCCAGCAACACCGCCCGAATGTGCCGACAAATCCCGATAGGAGCTGCACATATGTCGTTCTCAGGGCACACTCAGATTATCCAAACTTCCGGTAGGCCAGCCCAGAGTTGCCCCTGGTGGCCACCGGCGGCTGACAGTTTGGACCAACACTCAGAGGAGCACTGGCCCGGGGGGGTTAAAATAATGATGACCCTTGAGTCTGCAGAACCCAAGGGAAAGAAAAGGCTAGGTGGCAAATGTTAAAACCAAGGTTGGGCATTGCTGGAGGAGTTTTATTCAAGGCGAACCGTCAAGGGGTTCCCATTATAACCCAACCGCGTAAGGAACGCAAAATCCGGGAACATAACACCGATATGACGGAAACTAGGGCGGCAAGAGTGGAACAAAACACCAGGCATAAGGCCGAGCCTTCCACCCTTTACCAAGTATATAGATGCATTAATTAAATAAGAGGTATTGTGATATCCCAACAAGTAAACATGTTCCAACAAGGAACAACATCTCCATGTTCCAACAAGGAACAAACTTCATCTTCACCTGCAACTAACAATGCTATAAGAGGGGCTGAGAAAAGCTGTAACATAGCCAAACAATGGTTTGCTAGGACAAGGTGGGTTAAAGGCTTGGTTCAACAATATGGGAGGCACGATAAACAAGTGGTAGGTATCGCGGCATAGGCATAGCAAAAGAGCGAGCAACTAGCAAGCAAAGATAGAAGTGATTTCGAGGGTATGGTCATCTTGCCTGAAATCCCGCAAGGAAGAATAAACGAGTCCATGAAGAAGATAAACGGACGTAGTCAACGGATCCTCACAAACGCGACATTATCAGAACCACCCCGAAGAAGCAACACCGGAAAGAACCAAACAACATAGTAAACAACCAACACATGAACATGGCATGATGCACAACCAAGTATGATGCATGTCCGGTTTAATGAAGCGTGTCATGGCAAAAGTGCACAAGCAATCCTACAAATTAAGTGGAGCTCAATATGCAACGCTGCATATTGACGAAACACCACGACAAGTTATTTAGTTCGATCTCCTTTATGTACCCAACAATATTAAATGTTGATTAACATGGCAAGGGGTGAAGCACAACAAAACTACCTATCTAGGCAAGTTTAAATGAGGCCGGAAACAACGAACAACAATTCCGGTAAAACCCCATATGCATATTTTAAGGTTTGGTACTGTTCTGCCCTAAACCATATTTTAGAGTTGTTAAACCTGCAAAGTAAAGCCACCATGTTAAACTAGGCATTTTTCCACCCCATTTACATATAAAGTTTATTAAATTCAGAGTTACGATTATTTAGTTATGAATTAAAGCATTTTAGCAAGTTATTTAAGCAAATTTAAACAAACATCATTTTAAACATGTTAAACATGGATAAAAGTGGCATATTATGAAACTACACAAATTTCTAGGCATTTTACGTATATAAGTTGTTTTAATGTGATGCACCATTTGTGAGTTATTAAATGCATAAACAACATGGGGTTTTCTGTAAAATCGGTCTCTCTGGAATAATAACTAAATTCGCAGATCTGTAAAAAAACAGTAAATGGGCTGCATCTCGGGCGAACTGGGCTTCTCACCAGAGGGCTAGGCCCAGTCGGTGGAAGAGCCGTGGCAGGCCGGGGTGGACTGGGCTGCGCGGGGACGTGGCTGACGATGCGAGACGAGCGGAAGGAGAGAAGCGGTCAACGCGGCCGTGCGACTGCAAGGCCGGAGTAGGGGAGGCGCACACGCTCCAAGACAGGCGTGCGGTGGCCGCGGAAGTCCATGGAGGCGCGGCGGGGCTGACGGAGGCTGGCCGGACCTGGCCGTTCCGAGGTCAGGCGGCGGAGCTTGCCGGGGTGGTGGAGGCGCTGGGTGGCTCGGCACGCTGTAGGAGCACGTCGGTGCGGGAACGGTTTCAGCTGATGTACTCCTCGTCGAGTGAAGCAGAGGAGGCGAGCTCGCAGGGTAGGCCGACGGCAAGGGACTTGCGACGGCGGCGGGGAACTTGGCGGCAGCAGCAGGACCATGATGGATCGTCGGGGCTCTTGGTGGCATCGGCCCAAGGCGCCGATGTGCTCGCAAGACGGGGCGGCGTGGCGTTGGAGCTCCCGGCGGGTGAGGGACGAGGCAGAGCAGCGGCTGCGGCAGCTCCTGTTGAGGAAAAGAGAGAGGTCCGGAGGTTAGAGATCAGAGGGAAAAGGAAGATTGCGGAAGGAAGGAGAAGAAGGTAGGGCGAGCGGTGGCACTGGCCCGATGCGGCAGAGAGTAGGCCATCGGAGAGGCGCTGTAGGTGCTTGGTGGGGATCGAAGGATTGGGGAACATGGCAGATCGAGCGCTGCTGTTGGTTGGATCAATTTCGGTGGGGATTGGCCGGCACTGAAAATTAGGAAGGAAGGGGCTGGCTGTCTGGATCGGGGAAGGACCCTGAGATAACAGTGGCGGCGGCGGACACAGGAATAGGTGGATGGGACAGGTTAGGACTAGGGTTAGGCTGGTTATATAGCAGGTGGGATTAGGTTAGGGGGTATTTGGTCCCTCCGATTTTAATCAGACGGTACCGGATAAATAGGGTAGGGAGACCAAAAAGAAAAACAGAGATGTTTTGTAGACGTTTGGGGATGATCCGGACACAATGGTAGCGACAGTACGAGTCGGGTTCGGGACAACTTTCGGACGTGCGCGCGAGGAGGGCCGCGGGTTGACGAGAGAGGTTAGCTTGGACCTGGCGGTATGTAGTGGGTTGTGTAGACGGTCTCGAGCTGAGAGAAGAGAAGGGAGGGAGGCCCGGCGACTGTTTCCGGAGACCGAAAACGTCCGACGTTAGACCGGCTATACTCCCGCTATAGTTAATCGTTGGGGCATCAAACGAACTCCGATTGCGATGAAACTTGGCAGGCGGTCTACCTACACTATAACAAGACCGCACGCCAAATATCATCCCATTCAGAGAACATTTTCTGGCCACTTATAAAATAATATTTCGGACGTGCCGCGGGCGCGTGCAAGTGAGTCTGGCCTCAGAACGGACCACGGAAGGAACTGGGAGACCCGGACGAATGCAAGTTTTGAAAACATGATGATGAAATGCACATGATGACATGATATGAGATGCATGACACGCAAGCAATGACAAGGCAACAACAGTGAATACCCGGAGGACACCTGGCACAATGGTCTCGGGGCGTTACATATTGAATAGCGAGAAATGAGGAGCACCGGCATGAGAAGGTGTTTGAAACGAGGACAAAGGGATATGATCAACACCAAAACTTGATTTGGATCCACCGGAGAAGAAAAGAATGAAGAATGACGAACTTGAAGCTCCATTAGAATCTTCATGAGAATCACCGGATAAGAACATTGACGGAAAAGGATGGAGAGACTTCACAAGAATAAAAGGATACTTGATTAAGACATATGAGTCCTTGAAGAAACAAGGGTGGGTGGGCGGGAAAACAAAGGCAACTTGGAACGGATGAAGCAAACACCGTTGACGAAAAGCTGAGATTGGATCTTGCAAATGTTGAAATGATCGGATCCACTTGAAGAGAAACACGCCGGTTGAAAAGGATTGACATGACAATCTCGATTATCATGAAGGATTAGTATCCACATAGGAATATGAGAACACCGTTTAGGAAAGGTATGGAATCAATACTTGACTTTGAAGCAACTCGAATACCACACCTCAAAACAAAACAAAGGATTGGCTTGCAGAATAAGCCGGAACAAACATATGATAGAGATTTCGTCCGAAGTTTTCGTGGTGGGGCCTACACGGGCTCGATCGTACAACACCATCATGTACAAGGCAGTGCACATGACATTCGAAGCGTCCCCGAGTCGGCATAGCCAAGGACTCTTTAAGACACAACGAGACCACTGTAAAACCAACCGTGAATAGGCGGACCACTAGATGTCGAACCCCAATTTCGTATCATACATCTGTCGGAAAGATATCCTAAGAGCTACTTGAATTCCCACTTATAAACTCCCGAAATTTTCCGGTTATGCAATCAGGTGTTGAGGATACAGGGGAAGCATAATATCTCACCCAAAACTAGCAAATCCTACATCCAGCTGTATCCATCCTTCAACACATAACCAAGAAACCTTTGGAAATCGTTTACCTCAACCTTCGAAAAGCATCCGTTATACAAGTTATGGCAATACTCCCGAACTCCCGCCCCAGTACTGGGTGGCGTCGAGGTTATCTCACCAACAACTGCATAAAAGAGATTTTTGATGTCGGCAAAACTAATCTCAGGTATTCCAGAACTGCAACGATAAAATTTTGACGACAACACCTCGGAGCTCAACTCCCCGGGACACTACCACAACCCCTAAATGACAGGAGGCACCAAGAACAATGTTCTCGTCACAAAACCATCGGAACAATTCCAAGATACCCGCATGATCCTAAATTTTTTTAGTGAAATTTGAGAAGAGAAGAGTCAAAACTCTACGTCAGGATGCCTCACCAAAGCGACGAAGGGATTGAGGAGTAAAAAGAATCCTACTCTCCGATATATAATTCCTAAATGACTCAAAACATTTTTCTAGACTCAATAACGCCAGCGATTCGATCAAGCAGGGGGGCTCCTAAGGTCGGGGAAGGCTCTGATTACCAACTTGTAACGCCCTCGATGCGGCTATATCTCCCACGTGTCGAAGCACGACTTAGAGGCATAACCGCAATGAAACCAATGTCGCAAGTGAGGTAATCTTCACACAACCCATGTAATGCATAAGAGAAAGAGATACATAGTTGGCTTACAATCGCCATTTCACACAATTACATGAATAAAGCATTACATCATCCAAATACACTCAAGGTCCGACTACGGAACCAAAATAAAAGAAGACTACCCCAAATGCTACACGGATCCCCGATCGTCCCAACTGGGCTCCGCTACTGATCAACTAGTATGGAACAACATAAAGGACAAGATCTTCAACGAGCTCCTCCTTGAGCTTGGTTGCGTCACCTGCTCGGTTCAACGACACCTGCAAGCTGGTTTTGGAAGTATCTGTGAGTCACGGGGACTCAGCAATCTTGCACCCTCGTGATCAAGACTATTTAAGCTTATAGGTAAGGTAAAAGGTATGAGGTGGAGCTGAAGCAAGCGACTAGCATATATGGTGGCTAACATACGCAAATGAAAGCGAGAAGAGAAGGAAAAAGCACGGTCGATAAACTATGATCAAGAAGTGATCCTAGAACAACCTACGTCAAGCATAACTCCAACACCGTGTTCACTTCCCGGACTCCGCCGGAAAGAGACCATCACGGTTACACACGCGGTTGATGTATTTTAATTAAGGTCAACTTCAGGTTTTCTACAACCGGATATGAACAAATTCCCATCTTCCCATAACCATGGGCACGGCTTTCGAAAGTTCATATCCCTGTAGGGGTGTCCCAACTTAGCCCATCACAAGCTCTCACGGTCAACGAAGGATATTCCTTCTCCCAAGACAATCCGATCAGGCTCCGCATCCAGGTTACAAGACATCCTCGACAATGGTAAAACAAGTCCAGCAACACCGCCCGAATGTGCCGAAAAATCCCGATAGGAGTTGCACATATCTCGTTCTCAAGGCACACTCAGATTGTCCAAACTTCCGGTTGGCCAGCCCAGAGTTGCCCCTGGTGGCCACCGGCGGCTGACAGTTTGGACCAACACTCAGAGGAGCACTGGCCCGGGGGGGGTTAAAATAATGATGACCCTTGAGTCTGCAGAACCCAAGGGAAAGAAAAGGCTAGGTGGCAAATGTTAAAACCAAGGTTGGGCATTGCTGGAGGAGTTTTATTCAAGGCGAACCGTCAAGGGGTTCCCATTATAACCCAACCGCGTAAGGAACGCAAAATCCGGGAACATAACACCGATATGACGGAAACTAGGGCGGCAAGAGTGGAACAAAACACCAGGCATAAGGCCGAGCCTTCCACCCTTTACCAAGTATATAGATGCATTAATTAAATAAGAGGTATTGTGATATCCCAACAAGTAAACATGTTCCAACAAGGAACAACATCTCCATGTTCCAACAAGGAACAAACTTCATCTTCACCTGCAACTAACAATGCTATAAGAGGGGCTGAGAAAAGCTGTAACATAGCCAAACAATGGTTTGCTAGGACAAGGTGGGTTAAAGGCTTGGTTCAACAATATGGGAGGCACGATAAACAAGTGGTAGGTATCGCGGCATAGGCATAGCAAAAGAGCGAGCAACTAGCAAGCAAAGATAGAAGTGATTTCGAGGGTATGGTCATCTTGCCTGAAATCCCGCAAGGAAGAATAAACGAGTCCATGAAGAAGATAAACGGACGTAGTCAACGGATCCTCACAAACGCGACATTATCAGAACCACCCCGAAGAAGCAACACCGGAAAGAACCAAACAACATAGTAAACAACCAACACATGAACATGGCATGATGCACAACCAAGTATGATGCATGTCCGGTTTAATGAAGCGTGTCATGGCAAAAGTGCACAAGCAATCCTACAAATTAAGTGGAGCTCAATACGCAACGGTGCATATTGACGAAACACCACGACAAGTTATTTAGTTCGATCTCGTTTATGTACCCAACAATATTAAATGTTTATTAACATGGCAAGGGGTGAAGGACAACAAAACTACCTATCTAGGCAAGTTTAAATGAGGCCGGAAACAACGAACAACAATTCCGGTAAAACCCCATATGCATATTTTAAGGTTTGGTACTGTTCTGCCCTAAACCATATTTTAGAGTTGTTAAACCTGCAAAGTAAAGCCACCATGTTAAACTAGGCATTTTTTTCACCCCATTTACATATAAAGTTTATTAAATTCAGAGTTACGGTTATTTAGTTATGAATTAAAGCATTTTAGCAAGTTATTTAAGAAAATTTAAACAAACAACATTTTAAACATGTTAAACATGGATAAAAGTGGCATATTATGAAACTACACAAAATTCTAGGCATTTTACGTATATAAGTTGTTTTAATGTGATGCACCGTTTGTGAGTTATTAAATGCATAAACAACAAGGGGTTTTCTGTAAAATCGGTCTCTTTGGAATAATAACTAAATTCATAGATCTGTAAAAAATAGTAAATGGGCTGCATCTCAGGCGGACTGGGCTTCTCACCAGAGGGCCAGGCCCAGTCGGTGGAAGAGCCGTGGCAGGCCGGGGTGGACTGGGCCGCGCGGGGACGTGGCTGACGACGCGAGACGAGCGAAAGGAGAGAAGCGGTCAACGCGGCCGTGCGACTGCAAGGTCGGAGCAGGGGAGGCGCACGCGCTCCAGGACGGGCGTGCGGTGGCCGCGGAAGTCCATGGAGGCGCGGCGGGGCTGACGGAGGCCGGCCGGACCTGGCCGTTCCGAGGTCAGGCGGCGGAGCTTGCCGGGGTGGTGGAGGCGCTGGGTGGCTCGACACGCAGCAGGAGCACGTCGGTGCAGGAACGGTTTCAGGTGATGTACTCCTCGTCGAGCGAAGCAGAGGAGGCGAGCTCGCAGGGTACGCCGACGGCAAGGGACTTGCGACGGCGGCGCGGAACCTGGCGGCAGCAGCAGGACCATGATGGATCGCCGGGGCTCTTGGTGGCATCGGCCCAAGGCGCCGGTGTGCTCGCAAGACGGGGCGGCATGGCGTTGGAGCTCCCGGCAGGTGAGGGACGAGGCAGAGCAGCGGCTGCGGCAGCTCCTATTGAGGAAAAGAGAGAGGTCCGGGAGGTTAGAGATCAAAGGGAAAAGGAAGATTGCGGAAGGAAGGAGAAGAAGGTAGGGCGAGCGGCGGCACTGGCCCGATGCGGCAGAGAGTAGGCCATCGGAGAGGCGCTGTAGGTGCTTGGTGGGGATCGAAGGATTGGGGAACAGGGCAGATCGAGTGCTGCTGTTGGTTGGATCAATTTCGGTGGGGATTGGCCGGCACTAAAAATTAGGAAGGAAGGGGCTGGCTGTCTGGTAAGGATCCCGAGATAACAGTGGCGGCGGCGGACACGGGAATAGGTGGATGGGACATGTTAGGACTAGGGTTAGGCTGGTTATATAGCAGGTGGGATTAGGTTAGGGGGTATTTGGTCCCTCTGATTTTAATCAGACGGTACCGGATAAATAGGCTAGGAAGACCAAAAAGAAAAAAGGAAATGTTTTGTAGATGTTTGGGGATGATCCGGACACAACGGTAGCGACAGTCTGAGTCGAGTTCGGGACAACTTTCGGACGTGCGCGCGAGGAGAGCCGCGGGCTGACGAGAGAGGTTAGCTTGGACCTGGCGGTATGTAGTGGGCTGTGTAGATGGTCTCGAGCTGAGAGAAGAGAAGGGAGGGAGGCCCGGTGACTGTTTCCGGAGACCGAAAACGTCCGACGTTAGACGACTATACTGCCGCTATAGTTAATCGTTGGGGCGTCAAACGAACTCGGATTGCGATGAAACTTGGCAGGCGGTCTACCTACACTATAAAAAGACCGCACGCCAAATCTCATCCCATTCCGAGAACATTTTCCGGCCACTTACAAAATAATATTTCGGACGTGCAGCGGGCGCGTGCAAGTGAGTCTGGCCTCAGAATGGACCACGGAAGGAACTGGGAGACCAGGACGAATGCAAGTTTTGAAAACATGATGATGAAACGCACATGATGACATGATATGAGATGCATGACACGCAAGCAATGACAAGGAAACAACAGCGAATACCCGGAGGACACCTGGCACAACGGTCTCGGGGCCTTACACGAGCCCCACCCCTGACGCGAGCTCCGCCACCGCCCGTTTGGTCGCCAGACGGCATCTCCGGTGGGCCGCCGTCGCCTCTGCTGGTCGCCGACGTGCACCAGCACGCGCACACGTGGGAACCTAGCCCCGTGTCTTTAACACGTGGGCCCGACCTAGCTTAATTAGGGGGATAACCCCTCCCCACTAACTCTAACCCACTTCCCTAACCCCCACTTACAACTGGGCCCTAGGCCACTATTTAAGTATATTAGTTTTTAATAAAAAATGTTATTAGTCCTAGGGTCACTGACATGCGGGCCCGATTGGACCCGTTGACTAGTCAAAGGTTCACCAGTCAACTGCTGCGTCAGCAGTTAACTAGCCCACCTGTCGGCCACTGGTGCACCTCTGGGTGAACTTCACCGGGTGCACCCAGCCCCTTTTCTGCATTTTGTTGTTTTAGTTAATTAAATCAATTTCAGAATATAGATTAAAACTTTGAAAAATTATATAAAATAATCCATAACTCGGATGAAAATACTTTGTACATGAAAGTTGCTTAGAATGACGAGACAAATCCGAATATGCAATCCGTTCATCCGCCGCATGTCCCAAGCATAGCGAATATGCAAGAATACATTTCCGTTTCATCTGCCCGAAAACGTCAAACACCGGGAATACTTTCCCGGATGTTTACCCCCTTCACCAGTATCACCTACTACTGCGTTAGGGCACACCTAGCACCGCTATCTGCTTTGTCATGCATCGTCATGCATCTGATTGCATTGTATTCATTGTTTCTTCCCCCTCTTCTCTCCGATAGACTACGAGACTGACGCCATTGCTGTCTCGATCGTCTATGGTGTTGACGACTGTCGGTGTCAAAACCGGCGGATCTCGGGTAGGGGCTCCCGAACTGTGCATCTAAGGTCGATGATAACAGGAGACAGGGGACACAATGTTTACCCAGGTTCGGGCCCTCTCTATGGAGGTAATATCCTACTTCCTGCTTGATTGATCTTGATGAATATGAGTATTACAAGAGTTGATCTACCACGAGATCGTAATGGCTAAACCCTAAATGTCTTGCCTAACTATGATTATGAGGATCTCTGTCTATGGACCTAGCCCTCCGGTTTATATAGTAACCGGGTGATCTAGGGTTACATAAGGTCGGTTACAGAGAAAGGAATCTTCCGCTTTGTATCTTCACGGCCCATCAGTCCGGCCCATATCCAATAGGTCGGACGCCCGAGGACCCCTTAGTCCAGGACTCCCTTAGTAGCCCCTGAACCAGGATTCAATGACGAGGTGTTCGGCGCGCAGGTTGTCTTCGGCATTGCAAGGCGGATTCCCTTTTCTGAATACTCCAAGATAATCTTCGAATGAAACGAATGTGTCCGAATCTGCAACACAAGTACCGCACACATAGCTGTAGAGAGTATAATATTTCACGAGTCCAATCTGCTGACAACTTTTTGTAACGTGACACCACGTTTGCCCGGTCATTATTTCAAACCGTTTCTTGTCCCGCCGTTCCATGTTTCAAGGCGCGATTTTTATGGCACGTCTTGTCGGAGCAGAGATCTTGTCCCCTTGTCACGGGATTCTCATCAATATGAACGTGGATAACCCAACCGTTCCATTGGTATGATTCCTTTGGAATAGGCAGGTTTTCAGGCTCAGGTAGAGGTGTCCGATATCCGTTGCCTTTATAAAGGAGCCAAGGGACGCCTTGCTTTGCGAGAGGGTCGTATTCATCTCCCACTTCCTGCGAGGGCTAGGATTCGCTCTTCACCCCTTCGTCCGGGGGCTCATGTTTTACTATGGACAAGATTTTCACGATCTAGCCCCAGATTCTTTTCTTTTCATCCCGATGTTCATTGTCACGTGCGAGGCCTATCTCCGCATTCCCCCACACTTTGGCTTATGGCTCAAGACCTTTAGCGTGAAGCCAAAAGTAATCAATGGTGAACAAGCGGAGTGCGGAGGTGCTACAGTGAGCAACCTTATCAATGCTCCTCGGCCGGAATGCTCTTTCACCGAAACTCTTGACCTATGGCAGCGGGAGTGGTTTGATGTCACTAAACCCCGCGGTACCATGTGGGCGGCTATACCTGCGTTTCGATCTGGCCCTTCGTTACAGCTTGCGTCATGGATTAATAAAGGACTGGACTGGGGATCAATTGACGAAGTGCAGACTCTACAGAGCAGCATCCGGAGCCTCCTTGAGAAGGACGTCAGTCTTATCAACGTGGTTCAAGTAATGCTAGTCCGCCGGGTTCTGCCGTGCCAGCGGTGTCCTCTTCGTATGTGGGAGTTTAACCCGGAAGGACCACGGACCCTCCAAGACTTCTTCGGTATTTCGCACAAAGGAATGTCGAAGCTGTTTTTTGGGAAACTAAAACAATGGCTGGACACCACCGAAGACATCGGTCTTGACCACAACCATCTGGATACCTCGGTAAGCGCTCTATTTGCGAACAATGTTTCAGCAATGTATGCCATACTGCGACACTGGCCATACCATCCTCTTCCAGGGCTGGATAAAGAAAGCAGAGCGAATCAGGTGTTCGGCCCCCTTCCCGAAGACTCAGTGGATTCCGTATTAACAAGGATGCTGGCCCCGACACCATACCAGATGTAACGCCCCGGATACAACTTTCCATATTTGTACTCTGACTCTAGCCTTTTCCAGAGATGCGATATGAGATTCCCTCGTGGTTGGGTTTTGTCTTCGTTTTGCATTTTGTTCATGTCATGCATTGCATATCATGTCATCATGTGCATCGCATTTGCATACGTGTTCGTCTCATGCATCCGAGCATTTTCCCCGTTGTCCATTTCTCAATCCGACACTCCTATGTCCTCCAGAGCCCCCCTTTTGCCTCTTTTCGTGTGCGGGTGTTAAACATTCTCGGAATGGACCGAGATTTGCCAAGCGGCCTTGGTACACTACCGGCAGACCGCCTGTCAAGTTTCGTGCCATTTGGAGTCCGTTTGATAATCCAACGGTTAACCGGGGAACCGTAAAGGCCTCGTGCGTGTTGCAGCCCAACACCCCTTTAAAATGGCCCAATAACCCATCCAAGCCCCCCATCCTCTCGGTCGTTCGATCACAATTGCGTGGCCGAAAACCGCACCTCATTTGGACTCTCCTAGCTCCCTCTACATATATATTTGTGCCTCCCCCGAATTTTCACGGACGAAACCGTAGATCTTCTTCCTCCGCGCGCCGGACATGTCCATTCCGCCGCCGGACATGTCCGCCTCCGCCCCCTCGTCCAATCGGATTGCGCCACGTCGACACGCCGCCGTCCCACCGCTGCCACGGCCCGTGGAGCCCATTCGGGGCCCGCGCGAGCCCGTCCGCGCCGCTGCCCGGCCCGCCCGCGCCCCGCCGCCCGTCGTCGCCGCCTCCTTGGCGCCACCGTCCCGCTCGCCGCCGGCGACCTGCTCCGCCATCCGCGCCGCCTCCTGCCGCTCCTTGTCACCACTCCGGCCAGCAGGGTCTCGGCGGAATCCCGACCACGACCCGCCGGAGCTCTCCGCCCCTCAACGCTGGCCCCGGCCGGATCCGGCGCTGCAACCCCAGATCCGCGCGCCCCGGGCACCTCCACGCCTATGCCGCCCGCCGGCAACCTCGTCCTCCGCCGCCATGGCTGTTGGGGATACACATAACAGGTAGGCCCACGAAGGGTCGAAATATCATAAAGCATGGGGTCCACACAACATGTGGGTCCAAATAAATTTCATACAGACATACTATCCACTCGGATGACTATCAAGTCACTCGGACAACAACAACCACTCGGAGCATAGCACTCCACTCGACCAACTCATTCCACTCGGAGCACCTGATCTCACTCGGATATGCGAAGACCCGCAGTCAACAAGGCACTCGAAGCATCATCTTAGTAGTAGGCTGAGTTATGGCATTAACGCCCCCACTTTGTAACATAGGAGGTGAGGGGGTGGCGCACTCTATATAAGCCACCCCCACCACTAGACTAGGGGGCTTTTTTCTTCCACCTCTCCCTCTTTCTCATGATTTAGCTTGAGGCATGGAGATCAATTCTCCCCCCCCCTCTCTCTCAAATACACCATGTAATCTCCGGATACATACTCAGATAAAACAAATCTTCTCCGGAGCACGAGACGTAGGACTGTTATCTCCACCGTGAGAGGCCCGAACTCGCTAAAACCGTCGTGTCACCTATTTGCATCTCGATAGATCATTCTCCGTTACCCTATACCTTATTATTGTCGGAATCGTTTCCATGACAATTGGCGCCCACCGTGGGGCATGGTGTCTATTGAGCCATGGTGCAAATGGTTTTTTCTTCAACCTTCGACAGCCGATCAATGACCATCGCTAGAAACATTCGCGGCTGGAAGTCTGGCTATTGCGCCATTCATACACACATAAGAATCAGGGAAGTGTCCTTTCGATATAGTCTTTCTTCAATTAATCATCTAAGAATGGTTTTTTCTTTTCCTCCTACATAGGATCATAAAGAGAAGAAGTGGATCGGTGAGACGGTGACTCTACTCACCGACGATGAAGCATCGTCGTCCACCCCTCGTCATCTCTGGTCTCGTCTGCGGCGCCAGTGTCGCGACCCCACGCACGAACGTCGAGGCTGTGTCGTCTCCGGCTCCATCTATGATGCCGACACGCCCTTCCACGTACCTGCACCGACGCCGTCCACCCGTCGTCATCTCCGACGCCTCGACGCCGCCGTCGAACTCATCTCACACGACCATCTCTTCATATAGCTGCGCTGCGGCAGCCTCCGCGACGAAGCGGATCCAATGACGTGCACACACACAAGACTCTGGCGGCCAGAGCCGGTTCATCGTGCCTGCCGGCGTCGTTGTGTCCATCGACGTGCTGCTCCGCGCTGAGCACGCCCTCGGCGACCCCAAAGTGGGCGCACCTTAGCGGGAACGCCACGGCCATGTACTCAGGTAATCAGGTTCATAGTGCCCGCCGACGTCGTTGTGCCCGTCGACGTGCTGCTCCGTGCCTAGCACGCCCTCGGCGACTGTGATGTCGGCAGGGTCCGCATCACGCTCCTTGAGCTGTTCTCCGGTGCCCCCAACGGCCCTGTCACCGGCGAGTTCAAGGCCTTCCGGGGCCGCAAGACCGACTCCGGCAAACCCCACGGCGCAGCAATAAATGGCGCGCAGTGAATTCTCCGTGGAAGAAAGAAACTTCCATGCGGAGCCAGTTTTAATTCTTGCTTAATTACCGCTAATTAACGTCTTCTACATGCACGTACAGGTTTAGGATGTGGGCCTCGTAACCCTTCCGGGGAGTTAATTGACCTTCTCATTAAGCGGCCAGTTAGTGGGGATTTCTAGCGTCGGTTACCTGATTACGGCGGCCAAAAAGCGCTCTACTTCTGCTATTTCTGCACCAGTTAATGGGTGCATGCATGCATGCAAGTATAACCGCACAGTATTTTAACCGTGGCTTTACTTGCAAACTTGCAGGGTCACCCGATGGATCTTTCACTCGGACAGCAGCGAACCAGATTCGTTCAGAGTACATTCAGATAAAGCCACCTGGACGCAGACTCAAGTTTACTCGGCCACGGACCCGAGTTCACTCGGACGGATTTCTCGTCCAGTACCTGAACGCAAGTCAGAGGACAAGGCGCGTCGTCGTTCCGCGGGACATGTTTATATCACGCCCGTGCATCGACACTCCGCGAGACACGTCTACATCATTAGGATGCCCCGCGCATCGCCACATCGTGGGACACGTCTACATCACTCGGATGTTCCGCGCATCATCACTCCGCGGAACATATCACTTCATCCAAACGCCCCACGCATCATCACTCCGCGGGACACGTCTACTTCACTCGGCCGTCCCGCGCGTCGTCATCAGTTTGTCACCTCATCACCACTCGGCCGCTCCGCGCGTCGCCACTTGGTTGGTCACCTCATAACCACTCGTCCGCCCCGCGCGTCGCCATCGGTTGGTCACCTAATCACCACTCGGCCGCCCCGTGCGTCGCCACTCAGTTGGTCACCTCATCATCACTCGGCCGCCCCGCGTGGTGCCACTCGGTTGGTCACCTCATCACCACTCGGCCGCCCTGCGCGTCGCCATCGGTTGGCACCTCATAACCACTTGGCCGCCCCGCGCGTCGCCATCGGTTGGTCACCTCATCACCACTCGGCCGCTCCGCGCGTCGCCACTTGGTTGGTCACCTCATAACCAATCGGCCGCCCCGCGCGTCGCCATTTGTTGCTCACCTCATAACCACTCGGCCACCCCGTGCGTCACCATCGGTTGGTCACCTCATCATCACTCGACCGTATCGTGCGTGCCACTCGGTTGGTCACCTCATCACCACTAGGCCGCCCCGCGCGTTACCACTCGGCCGCCCCGCGCGTTGCCACTCGGTTGGTCACCTCATCACAACTCGGCCGCCCCGCGCGTCGCCATCGGTTGGTCACCTCATAACCACTCGGCCGCCCCGCGCGTCGCCATCGATTGGTCACCTCATCACCATCCGGCCGCTCCGCGCGTCGCCACTTGGTTGGTCGATCACCTCATAACCACTCGGCCACCCTGCGTGTCGCCATCGGTTGGTCACCTCATAACCACTCGGCCGCCTCGTGCGTCGCCACTCGGTTAGTCACCTCATCACCACTCCGCCGCCCCGCGCGTCGCCACTTGGTTGGTCACCTCATCACCACTCGGCCGCCCAGCGTGTCGCCATCGGTTGGTCACCTCAACACCACTCGGCTGCCCCGTGCGTCGCCACTCGGTTAGTCACCTCATCACCACTCCGCCGCCCCGCGCGTCGCCACTTGGTTGGTCACCTCATCACCACTCGGCCGCCCAGCGTGTCGCCATCGGTTGGTCACCTCAACACCACTCGGCTGCCCCATGCGTCGCCACTCGGTTAGTCACCTCATCACCACTCGGCCGCCCCGCGCGTCGCCACTTGGTTGGTCACCTCATCACCACTCGGCCGCCCAGCGCGTCGCCATCGGTTGGTCACCTCATCACCACTCGGCCGCCCCGCGCGTCGCCACTCGGTTGGTCGCCTCGTCACCACTCAGCCACTCGCGCGCCTTCAGACAGCTAAGTCATTTTACATTCTGTTATTTCCATCTTCCCGAGTATCGCGTAATTCGCACATCACATTCACTCGGAGGCCACGCCACCGAGTGTACCTCTGCGCTCGGCTGCTTATTTTCACTTACTTGCTTAGTACTGGTTATGTGACTCCCGATTCAAGCTCCCATTTTTTCGCATACATCATTCACGAACACCATGTGTCGTTCTTCATTTCAAGTTTGCATTGGTCCTCGGGCGCTGCAACTCAGTCGGAACATTGCACTACCTTTTATTTGAGTCCGACGCTCTAACATATCAAGTTGGATCCTTCACTTTCTCAAGTTCGATCAGATCCTTCACTCTTTTAGACTCTTGCTGGTTAACCAACAAGCCCCTTGCACTCCCAGTGGGTGTCTATGGGTGTTATTCACACAAATCATTTCAGCACACATCAAATTTCCTCGAGAAATTATTTCGTTTGCTTGTGCCATTTTGTACACAAGTTACGCGATCACTCGACGGCCCTATGCGCCAACTTCATCGCTGCTCGGACTCGGTCACCGTACCGGTCCCAGCGCACCACAACACCGACCTTGTCGCTTTGTTGACTTCAAACACATCCGGACGACCCCTCTGTGGAATCATCTTCATCGTATCAATGATATAGACCTCGTCAGGCATGAGACAGATAAGTCCCTTTTATAATTAAACTTCACACTTCACTCTTTTGCGAGTTCGCCTCTTTCGAGCATCACTTGGAAGCTTCTCCTCATCTTTACCTGAGTCCGACTCGATGAATTGCCAATCATCCATTCAAAACTATATTTCTGACATGTCCATTGTCGAAGCCTGTAGTACGCTCGGGGGCTACACTGTTGGGAAACGTAGTAATTTTAAAAAAATTCCTACGCACACGCAAGATCATGGTGATGCATAGCAACGAGAGGGAAGAGTGTTGTCTACGTACCCTTCTAGACCGGAAGCGGAATCGTTAGCACAACGCGGTTGATGTAGTCGTACGTCTTCATGGCCCGACCGATCAAGCACCGAAACTATGGCACCTCCGAGTTCTAGCACACGTTCTGCTCGATGACGATCCCCGGACTTCGATCCAGCAAAGTGTCGGGGATGAGTTCCGTCAGCACGACGGCATGGTGACGATCTTGATGTTCTACCATCGCAGGGCTTCGCCTAAGCACCGTTACAATATTATCGAGGATTATGGTGGAGGGGGGCACCGTACACGGCTAAGAGATCAATGATCAATTGTTGTGTCTATGGGGTGCCCCCCTGCCCCCGTATATAAAGGAGTGGAGGAGGGGGCCGGCCAAGGAGTGTGGCGCGCCCTAATGGGGAGTCCAACTCCCACATGGAGTAGGACTCCCCTTTTTCCTATTAGGAGTAGGAGAGGGAAGGAAGAGGAAGGAGGGAGGAAGGAAAGGGGGGGCCCCTCCCAATTCGGATTGGGCTTGGGGGGGGGGCGCCCCCTCCCTTGCTCCTTTCCCCTCCTTTCCACTAAGGCCCAATAAGGCCCATATACCTCCCGGGGGGGGGGGGTCGGATAACCTCCCGGTGATCCGATATTGTCCCAATCTCACCCGGAACCTTTCCGGTGTCCAAATATAGTCGTCCGATATATCGATCTTTATGTCTCGACCATTTCGAGACTACTCGTCAAGTCTGTGATCACATCCGGGACTCCGAACAACCTTCGGTACAAAATATATAAACTCATAATGAAACTGTCATCGTAACGTTAAGCGTGCGGACCTTACGGGTTCGAGAACAATGCAGACATGATCGAGACACGTCTCCGGTCAATAACCAATAGCGGAACCTGGATGCTCATATTGGCTCCTACATATTCTACGAAGATCTTTATCGGTCAGACCGCATAACAACATACGTTTGTTCCCTTTATCATCGGTATGTTACTTGCCCGAGATTCGATCGTCGGTATCTCAATACCTAGTTCAATCTCGTTACTGGCAAGTCTCTTTACTCGTTATATAATACATCATCTTGCAACTAACTTATTAGTTGCATTGCTTGCAAGGCTTAAGTGATGTGCATTACCGAGAGGGCCCAGAGATACCTCTCCGACAATCAGAGTGACAAATCCTAATCTCGAAATACGCCAACCCAACATGTACCTTTGGAGACACCTGTAGAGCACCTTTATAATCACCCAGTTACGTTGTGACGTTTGGTAGCACACAAAGTGTCCCTCCGGTAAACGGGAGTCACATAATCTCATAGTCATAGGAACATGTATAAGTCATGAAGAAAGCAATAACAACATACTAAACGATCGGGTGCTAAGCTAATGGAATAGGTCATGTCAATCACATCATTCTCCAAATGATGTGATCTCGTTAATCAAATGACAACTCATGTCTATGGTTAGGAAACATAACCATCTTTGATTAACGAGCTAGTCAAGTAGAGGCATACTAGTGACACTTTGTTTGTTTATGTATTCACACAAGTATTATGTTTCCGGTTAATACAATTCTAGCATGAATAATAAACATTTATCATGATATAAGGAAATAAATAATAACTTTATTATTTCCTCTAGGGCATATTTCCTTCATACACCGCACTCGGGGGTTGCATCTCGTTTGGAATGGCACTCTCCTGAGTGGTCGAGTACTTCATCATCAGTCGGATCATTCACTTCAACAAGTTCATTCGATCCGCCACTTTGACAAGTTTTATAATCACCCAGACGCTCTGCATGCCATCTTCATTCCTACTCAGACTCAGTTGGCACGCCTGTCTTGTTGTGTCGCAACCACACTACACCGACCTCGTCGCTACATTAGCTTCGAAAGCATCTGGCTAACTCCTTCGAAGACCATTTCAGCCACTTGGCTGGACACGCAATCTTTCACTCGGCTGCCTCGCGCGTCGTCACTCGGCCACCCCGCGCATCACCACTTGGCTGGACACATAGTCTTTCACTCGGCTTCCCCGCGCGTCGTCGCTCGGCCACCCCGCGCATCACCACTTGGCTGGACACGTAGTCCTTCACTCGGCCACCTCATGCATCCTCACTCGACCGCCCCATGCGGCGCCACTCGGTTGTGCACGTCTTCACCACTCAGCTGCCCCGTGCATCACCACTTGGCTGCACATGTAGCTCTTCACTCGGCCACCTTGCGCATCCTCACTCAACCGCCCCATGCGGCGCCACTCGGTTGTGCACGTCTTCACCACTCGGCCGCCCCTGCGCGTCACCACTCGGTTGTGCATGTCTTCACCACTCGGCCGCCCCGCGTGTCGTCACTCTGTTGTACACATCCGTACCCCTCGGCCGCCCCGCGCGTCGCCACTTGGCTAGATATATAGTCCTACACTCGACCACCTCGCACGTCATCACCACTCGGCCGCCCCATGCATCGCCACTCGGTTGGACATGTCTTCACCACTCAGCCGCTCCGTGCGTTGCCACTCGGCCGCTCTGTGCATTGCCACTCACCCGCTCCGTGTGTTGCCACTCGGACGCTGCGCGCATCGCCACTCGGTTGTGCACATCTTCACCACTCGGACCGCCCCGCGCGTCGCCGCTCAGTTGTACGCATCATCGCCCTTTGACCGCCTCGCGCGCCACCATCAATTGGACATGTCTTTACCTCTACACCCCAACACGAGAACGACTAAGTTACTCATATGATCAAACCTCATATCACACTCTGTAGCAAGCTTACCTCTTTTGAGCATCACTCGGGGGCTACGCAGAGCTGTTGGCCATGCCGCCCTTAGGGGTTACGCCCATTGATCACATTAGGAATATCTTTCTGACCATACATGCTTGGTCCGCCAAAAATCTATAAGGGTAGTACTGTCCACTCGGATGATCGCCCAAATCATTACCTGAATTCATCTTCTGGACTGCAAAAGGGTGAAAACGACGCTCTCTACGGATACACTTGGCCCTTATCCTAGGGTCCAAGGCGTCAGTTTCACAAACTTGGATTCAGAGATGGCATGTGCTGGTGTTCCCCCGGGATAATGAGTGGCCTCTCTCCGGAGAGTCAGCCCACACACTAGCCTTGCCACTCGGGTTTCATGGCACGTCCATGTTAGACCACTAGTCTATCTCCTCCGGGAGACATACGAGTGCCACCAAGTTTTTCCTTGCAGTTAACATACCCCGATCAGTCGGGAAGCACGTCCACTCGGACAAATACCTCTTTCATGCAAAAGGGTGAAAATGAAGCTCCTCTACGGATACAATGTACTCTTACAAATACCCCTTTCATGCAAAATCTAACGGTCAATATAGGAAGTACTACTGGAACGATTACTCCCTGGACTGTCCAACTTTTTTTTCTACAGTCGGCAGTTTCAAAGCCGAATTCATTCACCATGCCGAGAGCACGAAGATTCACCTGCTTGACCGAGTTCCAGGTTGAATTTATTCCGTGCCGAGTGCACGAAGATCGGTCCGACTGACTCAGTTCCAGGCTGAGCTTATTTACCATGTCAAGCGCCTGAAGATGCATCCGATTGACTCAATTCCAGACTAAAAGATATTTACCGTGTCGACTGTGTGGAGGTTTATCATGAAACTTAAACCCTCTTCCCGACTCATCTTGTCCGACAGAGGCTCAGAGACTACACCCAGTGGGTGCACTCAGTGTGCCCCCACTGGAAGAGAACTCAGAAAGAAACATTTTGCTCGATGCAAGACCATCTCTGGATCACTCAAGTGCTACTCGACTTCCGAGTCGAGGAAGGCAAGCTAGACCAGTACCAGATCCTCAAGCACTACTCGACCTCCGAGTCAGAGAGGAACAAGTTCTATCATTACCAGCTAAGAAGATTTTTTGTTCTCTCAGACCCCCGCTGACTGCCCGTAGTCGACGGCGGTCTCGGGGACTACACCCAGTGGTTGCACTCAGTGTGCCCCCACAGGAGTAATCTCCACTCGGTACGGTCTGACCGGTCCGAGTGGCGAACAACAAACAAACAAGTTCTAAGGCTCCCGCCGGCTAGCAAAAATAATTGCTATAAGGTGAGTTTAGTGCTCCTCCATGGACCTGTTTTGAGCCTTATTCTAGGACTCAAAGCGTGAAACTCATAAGTTTGGATGTAGAGCCAACTCGTATTGACGTTCATCCGGGATAAGAATGGCATATCTCCGAGAGAGCAGTCCATGTGTCAATCTTGTTGCCCGGATTTAATGACACATCCGTACTCTGATCACAAGTTAACCTCTTCCGAGAGATGATCGAATGTCACCAAGTTGCTCCTCGCGGACACTTACCCCAGATCAGTCGGGAAGCACAGTACCAGAATCCATTGAGATTTTGTTCAAACCTAGGTTGTCTGAAAGCACGATGACGGGTACTGAGTATTTCCATAATCACTCGGGCCAAATTGTGTCTTTCACAAACTCGTTCTGCAAAATCGCAATTGATTCGGGGGTAATGCTTGGGATACACATAACAGGTAGGCCCACAAAGGGTCGAAATATCATAAAGCATGGGGTCCACATAGCATGTGGGTCCAGATAAATTGCATACAGACATACTATCCACTCGGATGACCATCAAGTCACTCGGACGACAACAACCACTCGGAGCATAGCACTCCACTCGACCAACTCATTCCACTCGGAGCACCTGATCTGACTCGGATATGCGAAGACCAGCAGTCAACAAGGCACTCGAAGCATCATCTTAGTAGTAGGCTGAGTTATGGCATTAACGCCCCCACTTTGTAACATAGGAGGTGAGGGGGTGGCGCACTCTATATAAGCCACCCCCACCACTAGACTAGGGGGCTTTTTTCTTCCACCTCTCCCTCTTTCTCATGATTTAGCTTGAGGCATGGAGATCAATTCTCCCCCCTCTCTAAAATACACCATGTAATCTCCGGATACATACTCAGATAAAACAAAGCCTCTCCGGAGCACGAGACGTAGGGCTGTTATCTCCACCGTGAGAGGCCCGAACTCGCTAAAACCATCGTGTCACCCATTTGCATCTCGATAGATCATGCTCCATTACCCTATATCTTATTATTGTCGGAATCGTTCCCACGATAATGGCCTCGCCAGCAACCGCCGTCATCGCCCTCGCCGCCTGGGACGGCCTCGTCCAGATCCGCCCGGACTCGTCGAACCAAACGCGGCTCTCCGTCCCCCGGATCTCCTCGTCCCGATCTGTCCCGTCCAATTTTTGGAGGGTATAAATTCTTCTAAGTCCCTAAGTCTGTGACATTTTGTGCCACTGTTCAACATGCCATAACTCCTCATCCGTAGCTCCGTTTTGCATGCATGATATATCAAAATGTTCATCAGGATGTCCTCTTCATTTTGTTCCATTGTGCCATGCTTGTTTGAGTCCATCTTGATTCCCAAATTGTTGTTGCAAGAGTGCTATAAAATGTTAGGTGTTGATTCTTAGCAGATCTTGAGCATTTGTCATTTTTGCCACATTTATTGTGTGCTGCATATGGGCATGAGCTCTACATGTGTTTCGGGCTATGCCATGCCATCTTTACAGGGGTGTATGCCATGTATTTTTGTGATCAATGTGGTGACTAGCACAAGCATGGAAAGTAGCTCTCGTAATATTGCTGTTTTCAGGGACTTCAAATTTCACTAAGTCATTTTCCCTGTTGCTATTTTTATGCCATGTATTCATGTTGCTTCAGAGAGATCCATGCTTCTTTTGAGTATGTTCAGTAAGGATGTTTTGGACATATGGTTGTGCTCTATCCATCCATGTCCCTGTTTGCATTTATGGAGTGTCCTAGCATGACTCAATCTTGCTCTACTTTTGCTATAAAATGTTCCTGGCAGATTGTTTACGTGTTAATCAATTTTGCCAAGGTTGTTGTAGTTGATCCATGTATGCTATGAGCCTGTTCTTGCTTTGGTTAGCTTCATGAACATGTCTTCTTGCTGGTAGTATGCTTAGCTTGTCATGCAATGCCTTGTGGTGAGTGAATCGAGCTCGCAAAGAGGCCTTCATAATTTTGTTGATGCCATGTCCAGTTTTCTGCTAAGTCTGAATCTGTTAACGAAACTTGCTATGTTTACATGGGTCCCATCACATCTTCTGATACTTTTTGGCTTATGGTCATTAAGGGACTTTTGTTATATGCTTTCAGTAGATTCATGCCATGCCTTTGTTTACTATGTTATGTTCCTGTAGCATGTTGTTAACTTGCTCTAAACATTGCTTCCTGATGTTAATTCCTGGCATGTTAGTATTTTCACGAAGTCTGTGATGCTGATATCTTTTGCACTTTTGACATGCTCTTTTGAACCTGCTATTGTGTGATTTAGCCGTAGCTCAGTGTTCATCTTTTGTCAAGCACTTTGAGTAGATCACTGCCATGTGTTTTGTTGCTATGTTGGAGTGTAGTAGCTTTGTTTCTTGTTGCATTCTAGATGGCATCGTGCTGTTAATTGAATAATTGTGCCATTCTTGTTTTGCTTTCCATTTGCAAACTGTGCATCCGATTTCGGTGATCTTTATATCCATTTCGAACGAAATCAACTCATCTTTCCAGCGGCGCACTTTGTTTGCCAAGTTGATGCCTTGATCAATCTTACCCTTCCGAAGCACGCATATGCATTGCATATCACATCCCGCATATCATGTCATGTTTTGCATCATGTTGCTTGCGCATTGCACCGTGGTTGATTGTGGTTTTCTTTACTTGTGTTCTTGCCTTGGGTAGAGCCGGGAGAAGAGTTCGTGATCGAGGAACCCGTTGAGTACACTTACGAGGATCAAGCTTACGTCAACTCGGAGAACTTTGCAGGCAAGATGACCATACCTTCGAAATCACTTCTATCTTTGCTTGCTAGTTGCTCGCTCTTTTGCTATGCCGCGATACCTACCACTTGATATATCATGCCTCCCATATTGCCATGTCAAGCCTCTAACCCACCTTTCCTAGCAAACCGTTGTTTGGCTATGTTACTGCTTTGCTTAGCCCCTCTTATAGCATTGCTAGTTGCAAGTGAAGATGGAGTTTGTTCCTTGTTCGAACATGATTATTGTTGGGATATCATTATTATATCTTGTTTACTTTAATGCATCTATATACTTGGTAAATGGTGGAAGGCTCGGCCTTATGCCTGGTGTTTTGTTCCACTCTTGCTGCCCTAGTTTCCGTCATACCGGTGTTATGTTCCTTGATTTTTCATTCCTTATGGAGTTGGGTTATAATGGGAACCCCTTGATAGTTCGCCTTGAATAAAACTCCTCCAGCAAGGCCCAACCTTGGTTTTACCATTTGCCACCTAAGCCTTTTTCGCTAGGGTTCTGCAGAATCAAGGGTCATCTTTATTTTAAACCCCCCCGGGCCAGTGCTCCTCTGAGTGTTGGTCCGAAACGAGTAGACTGCGGGGCCACCTCGGGGAAACTTGAGGTTTGGTTTTACTCGTAGGATGTCTCATCCGGTGTTCCATGAGAACGAAATACGTGCGACTCCTATCGGGATTTGTCGGCACATCGGGTGGCTTTGCTGGTCTTGTTTTACCATTGTCGAAATGTCTTGTAACCGGGATTCTGAGTCTGATCGGGTCTTCCTAGGAGAAGGAATATCCTTCATTGACCGTGAGAGCTTGTGATGGGCTAAGTTGGGACACCCCTGCAGGTTTTGAACTTTCGAAAGCCGTGCCCGCGGTTATGGGCAGATGGGAATTTGTTAATGTCCGGTTGTAGAGAACTTGACACTTAACTTAATTAAAATGCATCAACCGCGTGTGTAGCCGTGATGGTCTCTTTCTGGCGGAGTCAGGGAAGTGAACATGGTTCTTGTGTTATGCTTGATCGTAAGTAGTTTCAGGATCACTTCTTGATCACTTCTAGTTCACGATCGTGCTTTGCTTCTCTTCTCACTCTCTTTTGCGTAAGTTAGCCACCATATATGCTAGTGCTTGCTGCGGCTCCACCTCACTACCCTTTCCTACCCATAAGCTTAAATAGTCTTGATCTCGCGGATGTGAGTTGCTGAGTCCCCGTGACTCACAGTTTACTTCCAAAACCAGATGCAGGTGCCGACGATGCCAGTGCAGGTGACGCAACCCAGCTCAAGTGGGAGCTCGATGAAAATCGTGTTCGTTGTGTTGTTTCGTTTCCTTTTGATCAGTAGTGGAGCCTAGTCGGGGCGATCGAGGATCTAGCATTAGGGGTTGTCTTTCTTTATTTGGTTCCGTAGTCAGACCTTGATTGTATTCTGTATGATGTAATGCTATATTCATGTATTGTGTGAAGTGGCGATTGTAAGCCAACTCTTTATCCCTTTCATATTCAGTACATGGGATGTGTAAAGATTACCCCTCTTGCGACATGCCTACTATGCGGTTATGCCTCTAAGTCGTGCTCCGACACGTGGGAGATATAGCCGCATCGTGGTGTTACACCAGATGCCTGTGAAAGAGGACAAGACGGAGAGCGGGAGGACCAAAGGTTGCCTCCATCCCGAAGATATATTAGATGTTGTGTTCGGGGAGATGAAAATCCCATGGCCCCAAGACAAAAGTAAAGGAGAAGCCAAAATTCATTCTCCCCATGGTAAGAAAAGGGTCGTCTCTGAAGATTGGGAGGAAAAGGCTCCCAACCGAGGCAAGATGCCCCTGTCGGGCGGCTCGGGTTTGAAGGACGATGTTATCGCGCATTCCCCCAGCGAGAACAAGCCTAAATCGTAAGCGAACAAGGGTGTTTTACACATACCCCATTCCTCTCCTGTGACCAGGGTAACATCTAGAATGTATGTTTTTGCAGCTCGGCGCATAGTCTTCCTCACCAATCATATTCCTCGGGAGATCTTCTCCGAGAGATGATGGAAAGCGAGACACCTCCGACAGTCTCCTCGCCCAATAAGGTGGATGACTTCGAGGTATCGTCCCGGAGGGTCTCTCCTGATCCACAAGTGATACGAGGGATGAAGAAAACACAAACCGAAGGTGATACTTCGGTAGCCCAGGGTCCGAGGACCAACAATAAAGGCCCCGGACTGTCCGGCTTTCAGACGGAGACAATTCTAGGGGCGAATGAACGGATCCCTTCGAAGGGGGGCTGTGCTGCTACGACAGCTTCCGGAGGTCCAGAAGCCCCAGATATGTTGACAAACATGCTGTGACAGGCCTCCCGTCTCCGAAGACCATCGTACCTTGATGGGTACGGTGGTTGAGAAGGTCCTGTCCGCAAAAAGCGGATTGAATGAGGCCTTCACGAGCCTGCTAAGAGGCTTCGAGGTTTGTGCTGTAATGCTTTCAATTGTGTTTTATTCACAAAATACTCCTGTGTATAGATAGTAGCCCCTGAGACTCTGATAGGCTTCCCAAGGGAGGCAATCAGAGGATCAAAAAATATTTATCCAGGAAATAATCTGACTACTTGGAACACAGGCTGTTACCTCCCCAGCTACTGCCCGATCTGCAGAGGTTGCGGATCTGCAGTGGAAGATTGATGAGGCGGATGATGACATCACGCTGATCAACATGCATCTTGACAAGGCGCAAGGTATGTTTTTGGGTCAGTCAGTATATGTATGCATGATAACATGAGCATGAAGGTGGAATTGTATACTGAGCCATGCATAACTACAGATGGTGCAGTTGCGGTGGAGGCCCTTCGGGCTGAGCTTGTCCTTGCCAAGGAACAAGCCCGGATGAGTAATTTGGATGCCTATAAGGCGGCTGAAGAGTTAAAAACCGAACAGGCTGCTCGGCGCTAGTGTGAGGAAAGAATTTCTACCATGGCGCGCAAGCTGGAGGAAACTGTCGTTCAATTCGAATTTCTTGAGAAGGATAACAAGGCCAAAGCCGCCGATCTCGACAAGGCCTAACAAGAGGCGAAAGAAGCACAATCTGAGTCTAGAGCGGCTCGGGAAGAGATCCGGCAAGCTAGGGAGATAGCAGCTGGTAAGCATTTCTTATTACAAACGAAGTTCAGCGACCCAAAGTATTCCCCGCTTACTCAAATGTGGAGCTCTCCGGACACATTTTTGGACCTGCCGAAGAGTGCCTATGATGCAGCGCAATTTTACCAAGTGCAGGAATGGTGTGCCACGGAGAAGCTTTTTTGTCACAGTTCGGGGCGCCAAAGCGTCAGTTGTTACTAAATGAACAGATGGCCCAGTGGGCCGAGCTTCACAAGATATCTGGTTCCGCCATGAAGGACATCATAGTCCAGGTGTGGCCTACTAAGCCCATTCCGAATAGTTACTCCGGTTTGGTGCATCGGTTTGTGGATGCGGTGCCGCGTATCGACACCGTTAAGCATTCCACGTGCATTGAAGGTGCACGGATGGCCTTTGCCCGTGTCAAAACATACTGGGCCAAGACGAAGGCCACTGATGTTGCAACGAGGAGTCCCCCCAAGGGTAAGGACCATCACGCACCCAAACACTATTTCGAGGACGTCTTAGAAGGTGTCTGCTTGATAGAGGGTCGGTGCTTGAAAGATATGATATTTAAATGAAATGTATTGAATTGTAAAAGACAATATGATGATAATATTATCATTTTTGCTGGAAAGCTTTTGGTTCCTCCTGTGCGGCCGTTTTTGCATAATCTGGAAGTTTTCCAGTCGTCGGCTTCAGCCCCCATGTGGAAAATACAGGGGTGTTCGGAAAAGCACATGATCACTCTTAACCCAACGTCTTGGTCCATGAAGGAGGTGTCAATGTAGTGAACGAGGCAATCGGACTATAGGGTGTTAACACTTTCACTTAGCCATAGGAGTTTTATGGTGGGTCTACGATATAAACCCTGGTATGTATGCTGTTATCCCAATGTGGTGCATTTACATGTATGACCTAAAGAAAGGTCCTTCGTGTAATACAGAGGGAATCGCGAAAGATTCCGATAAGTCATCGAGTGGTTGACCAGCTCTCGCCACATCATGACAGTCAGTTTTCGGCTTTCTCTACTGAGGTGCTCGTCTGGGTAAACCAGGGCACAATCGTAGTAGTTCTCCCTTTACTACCTTAGCTGATAGAGCAAAACGTAAGGTAGCAAGCACAGGAGCCGGGCAACTCAACTATTGACCCAAGACATGATTCAGATCTGATGCATATAAGGCCAAACTCGCGACGCCGAAGTATGATATAAAGCTGTTCGGACTTGTTGGCAATGTAGTTTGTTCCCATATAGAGCCCCTGGCGGGGCGTGTAAGATAACACAAGGAGCAAAATATGATTTTTTAGAGAAAAGTGGATACTAGATGTAGATTATATTCGCTAGAACTTGAGTGACATGCCAATCATTGTTTTGTATATAATAATGCCATGACCCTGGTGATACGTCTCCAACGTATCTATAATTTTTGATAGTTCCATGCTATTATATTATCAACCTTAGAGGTTTATATATGCATTTATATGCTATTTTATATGATTTTTGGGACTAACCTATTAACCTAGAGCCCAGTGCCAGTTTCTGTTTTTTTCCTTGTTTTAGAGTATCGCAGAAAAGGAACATCAAACGGAGTCCAATTGACCTAAAACTTCACGGGACTTATTTTTGGACCAGAAGAAGCCCACGGAGTATCGGAGTTGGACCAGGAGAGTCCCGGGCTGCCCACGAGGGTGGGGGCACGCCCACTCCCCCTGGGCGCGCCCCCTGCCTCGTGGACAGCCCGGAGATCCACCAACGTACTTCTTCCTCCCATATATACCCATATACCATAAAAACTTCGGGGAGCACAATAGATCGGGAGTTCCGCCGCCAGAAGCCTCCGTAGCCACCGAAAACCAATCTCACTACAAAAAAAGACACATCCGTGACATTTTGGGCCGAACGAAATTTATTTTCTGTCATACATATGACACTTCTATGATGATAATTGTGACAAAACCCGGTATCATCATAGATTTGGTGGGCTCCTACTTCTATGACAAAAATGGGCTTTTTGTCCTGGGCGGGCCGGAGACGCAGCTGCATGACATTCTTTGGGCCGTCCATGATGGAAAAAACCGTGGTAGAAGTGAGGGCGAGGAAAATTTTGGGGAATTCCTAGTTATGGTGGGAGGTCGGGGGTCGAGCGATGCGCGTTTCTCTCGTACACGTACACGCGTGTGTGCGAGGCGTTGGCTCTAACTGAACCCTAGCGAGGCGTTGGGCTCTAACTGAATCCGAGAGATTGCACTGCAGGCTACTCGTTACTGAACCCGAGCGATGGATGGATGGCTGTTAAGTGAACCCGATCAAGCGATTCCTTCGCTACTGCTGCTAACTGAAGCCGATTGATTGGATGAACAATGACCGTTGCTAGGGGGTTCGATGAACAGTGAGCGGTGGCGTTGCCTCTGGATGAACAGGACCCCGTGGTGTGGAGGGCTGGATGAACAGTAGACGGTGGAGGGGTGCCCGTGGAGGGGTGGTTGAACAGGACCCCGTGGTGTGGAGGGCTGGATGAACAGTAGACGGTGGACGGGTGCCCGTGGAGGGGTGGTTGAACAGTAGCCGGTGGAGTAGCGCGCGGTGGAGGCTGGATGAACAGGAGCCCGTGGAGGCTGGAGGAGGTCGATGGTGGAGATGAACAATATCCCGTGGAGTCCCATTTTGCGGTACGCCAGACCCCTCCCGATCAACAGGACCCCCGTTTCGACCGTAGGAGGTCCGTTTCGTCCGTTTTGCGATACGCCACACCCCTTCCGATCAACAGGACCCCATTTCGACCGTAGGAGGTCCGTTTCCTCCGTTTTGCGGTACGCCACACCCCTCCCGATCAACAGGACCCCCATTTCGACCGTAGGAGGTCTGTTTCCTCCGTTCTGCGGTACGCCGGGCATCGTTTCCATCACCTGTTCCGTCCAAGCCCTCTCGATGAACACGACCATGCATTCCGTCCCGACCCAGCCGGTTGGCTCCCATGCGTTCCGTTGCCTCCCGATGAACACAACGCATTCCATTGCCTGCCCATGAACACAACGCATTACGTTGCCTCCCCATGAACACGACGCATTCTGTTGCCTCCCCATGAACACGACGACGACGCTGTTTCTCCGTTCCGACCCAGCCATGTACACGAGCCCTGGCCGTACATATGCGCGAGTAGGCGCTCGAGACCCCGCCCGTATGTACACATATGTGGCCATATTTTCTTTCTTGCACCTTGGCCATTGTACGTACGTGTACATGCTACGTGCGCGCCTCTACTATGACACGTGCGCGCCTCTACATCGACCAGTATGTATGTACATGTTCGCGACTGGAATGACAACGCTACGTACGCTTCGACTAGGTGAGTCCCGACTGTCAGGCACTTCCTTGCGTGCGAAGATGTAGCTGGTGGGTCCCAGCAGTCAGGGGGGCGAATCATTTTGTTTTTTTGCCTGGACGCACTTCCTTGCGTGCGAAGGTGTAGTTGATGGGTCCCAGCAGTCAGGGGGGAAACGTTTTTTCACGAAATACGGTGGCCCGTCCGGTGGGTCCCCGCTGTCAGGTGGAGGAATAATTATTTTGCACATAATAAGGAGGCACTTCCTTGCTGCGGCCATGGACCCAGCTGTCAGCCTCTCCACGTACAGTCCACGTCCGATGGAAGCCGTTCCCTGACCACATTGACCATGCCGTGCCGAGAGCACCAGGGCGGTGGACGACAGCGAGGCCTAGGAAGGGGACGATGTAGAGCCGGGGAAGACGCGGCAGTGGATGCCCACATGTAGAGGAGTACGAGGGTTCACTGGTTCGCTGCGGTGTGAGGCTTCCATCGCCGCTAAATAACAGGGGGTGTGGGTGAGTAGAGGGATGGCCTGGCCAGCGGTGGGAGTAGTAGGGGCGGTGAGGCCTCCGCCGCATCGCAGCCAGCCACGGGAGGCAGGAGCACGAGGCACGACCGGTGCTGGTTTGGGCGGCTGGAGCAAGAAGACCAGAGGTTGAAGAAGCACTACGGCTGTTGGATGGACATCGTACGGTCACTGGAGCTAGAATTGTGCATATTGACTAAGTTGACAACGCCCTCCGTCCCCGTCAATTTTGTAGGCCCACAAGTCAGCCTGCCACTATACTGGGTCCTAGCTAATAGGGGGAGTATTCATTTTTTTATGCGTAATAAGGAGGCACTTCCTTGCGTGCGAAGATATAGCTGGTGGGTCCGAGCTGTCAGCGGCGGTAACATTATTTTCATGAAATACCGAGGCCCTTTTGGTGGGTCCCTGATGTCAGGTGGAGGAATCATTATTTTGCGCGTAATAAGGAGGAATTTCCTTGCGTGCGGCCGTGGACCCAGCTGTCGGCCTCTCCACGTACAGTCTACTTCAGATGCATGTCGGTCGTTGACCACGTTGACCAGGCCGCGCTGAGAGCACCAGGGCAGTGGACGACGGCGAGGCCTAGGAAGGGAATGACATGGAGGCAGGGAAGACTCGGCAGTTGTTTCCCACGCAGTGGGGAGTACGACTGTACGAGGGTTTACTGGTTCGTCTGCCGTCACCGGAGAATAACAGCAGGTGTGGGTGAGTAGAGGGATGGCTAGGCTAGCGATGGGAGTACGGTGGGGCGCGGTGAGGCCTGTGCGGCAGCAGAGCCGGCCGCGGGGAGGAGGAAGCAGGCAGTCCCACCGACGCTTGTTTGAGCAGCTGGAGCAGGAAGAGCAGAGATTGAAGAAGCACGACGGCCGTTGGATGGACATCGTACGGTCACTGGAGCTAGAATCATTCATATTGACTAAGTTGACAAAGCCCTCCGTCCCCGTCAACTTAGTAGGCCCACAAGTCAGCCTCCCACCATGGTGGGTCCCAGCTAGGAGGGGGGAGTATTCACTTTTCTGTGCGTAATAAGGAGGCACTTCCGGTGGGTCTGAGCTGACAACGGGGGGAACATTTTTTTCGCGAAATACGATAGTCCGTCCGGTGGGTCCCAGCAGTCAGGGGAAAACGTATTTTTCGCGAAATACGGTGGCCCGTCCAATGGGTCCCAACAGTCAGGGGGAAACGTTTTTTCTGCGAAATACTGGTGGCCCGTCCGGTGGGTCCCTGCTGACAGGTGGAGGAATAAATATTTTGCGCATAGTAAGGAGGCACTTCCTTGCAGCTGCCGTGGACCCAGCTGTCAGCCTCTCCACGTATAGTACTCTTCCGATGGAAGTCGGTCGTTGACCACATTGACGACGCCGCGATAAACGGGAGAATTTTGTAAGTACAGACTAATAACTGGGATGCAGCACGGATATTGTTTTTTTATCGTGATAATAAGTGCATGCACTTGTTTCGAAAAAATTGGAGAACTGGGAATTCGAACGGCGGGTGCTTATGCTACCCATCAAATAAAAATCAGGTGCCTGAAAATTCGTTTCGAAACAAATGATTCAACTTTATATCCACGTCGACCCTCGACATGATGGTTGGAAGCAAATGCAAGTTCATACAAAAAGATCGTTAACAACAATACCAACTAGCGGACGACAAGGTAGTACAACTACCAATACCAAACTAACCTATAATCTTTTTACTCCTGGCCCTAGTGTTCGTCTGGTAGAAAATCTTGCAGAGGACCGGCTCCCGCTCCTTCTCTTGCTCCAGGTCCCCGAGGTGGTACTGGTGCATCACCCAGTTGGTCCTCTGCTGGTCGAAGTTCTTGTTGGTGTGCAGCACCAAAACCTTTTTTGCTGCCCGTCTGCCGGCCATTGACCATCACCGGCAAGGTATTGCCGGTCTTGTGCCACATCGCGTTCATGCCGCACTCCGACTGTATCTTGCGACGCGTCCACGTGCCCCTTTTGAACACCCTGGAATTGCACTGGAAGAAATGCTTCCTTAGCCACTGAGTGTGATACCTGCAGTATTGTGGAATACATGTTTTAGTGTAGCTAGTTGGCATTTTCATAACATCTTTGGCATGTTGCAGTCACTTCTTTCACTTTTTATTAACTGTCAAATTGTAATTGATTCACCAGGTCTGCGTCTAAAAAGAAAAATAGAGCTATAAACAAAGGCATATGCTTGTGCAAGTAGATGGCCGATCGATGCCTTACCTGGAAGTTTCTCAGGTTGGGTGTAGCATATGCCGTGCTCGCTCTCGATGGTTGGTATGAACAAATCGATGAGATACTGAAATCTCGCGCTGTCAGCACTCACTTTGGCCTCAAGGTGCTGGATCAGCTCCTGATCTGTGGGATCGAACTTGACGCCAGCCGGCAGCACCAGCCAATCCTTCTTCGACTTGCATCGGTAATTCCAGTTATATGGTACTCAATGTATGATCAATCGACTGTTTTAAGTGAATGATGAAATATTTCGACAGATAAGTGGTACTCCAAATCTGAAGTCCAGAATACCCGAACACGCCGCCGGGATTCTTGTGTCACCTCACGCGCAGTGTGTTGTCACGTCAATTCAATGTGTGGACATGATGAATAATTTGACCAACGTATACTAGTACTGCTACTGTACTACTTACTAGTCGTATTTAGTGTCACAATTTATACATAGGTTTAACTAACAAGTACGCACTTGAAGCCTAACTGATATATATATATACATATATATATATATATATATGGCTTCCGCATAGCATCTCCATCATCATTATCAGTACATCCTATGCAGGTGAGTTAGGATGCACTTGATCCCAGGAAGGTATCTATCCTTCAAACTAGAAGAGTGCTTCAAACTAACAACAGTACATAATATCCAACAAAAGAGAGTCGTTCTACAGCAGCAAAATACATGGCTCAGTCTAGATATCAGCACGAATCAAGTTGTGCATATTTTGCTGTTGGCATGAACCACACCGCCGCATGTCGGGTTTTCAAAAGCCATCCATCGCATGGAAGCTTGATGCCTTTCACACACTGAAGATTATCTGGCAACAAGTCGTGTCGACGAATCTCTGGATATGGTGATTCATGAAACCCATGGTATGATGTGTAAACACAGCCCCCCTCGCGAATGGAAGTTGCATAGCATAGTAATCATCGCCGGTGATATGATCGATGATTGGTTTGATGATCGGATAATTGAGCCCGAGGAACAAGGAGTGGTTGCCGAGGCTGTAAACCCACCTCCAGTTGAATACGCCTGGCCCAACGGATCTGGGATCTTTCTCGAACACGAAGCAGCCATAGCCATCAATGTCATGAACGCCCCACGCATTGTATTGCATGTGGTTTGATGTAATGGTTTGGTCAATTTGGTACGTGCGAATGAGCATCAATTGACCGTCGTCAGCTGAACGAGCGATAAACCACCACCCATTGGCTGGTATGATTCCAGGTCCTGGAATCATGAAGGCCAGCGCATTTGCGTCTTCTACAATAATTCAAATTGGAGACCAAAAGGACAAAAATAAACAGTCATGTTCAGAGTATGCCTGGAATTAAGATTATTATAACGGTGACACATATCATAGACAGAGAATTGCAATACCGTGGTCATAATCATACCCCAAGTTAAAAAATAAGCCAATGGCTTTCATATTCTAGCAATATGTCATGGTTCAAACATCATGTAACAATGAGAGGAAAACAGCTATGACATCGCCTACTCATATTCTACCATAGCACTTACTACTACTGTTCTCATATCAACTCTAAGAAATAACATGCGTTGTTATAAAAATCTTGTAAACAAAAGAAACATATAGCAATCATGATGTTATGCTCATAATATGTATTCTAACAATCATTAGATGCCAATTGTTCTCATATCAACTCTAACAGTAACATGTGTGGTCATAAAAATCTAGGAAATGAGAGGAACATATAGCAATGATATGGTTATAGACATGTTATGCATTCTAAATCTGTAACAAATGAACAGGCAGTCGTATTCATAAGGTAAAGATGAGATGAGATAGAACAATTACACGACGATAGATTCCACCAGTATAGGCAGCCAATCTGTGCGTCGACCGCGTAAACAACGCCATCATGCACTATAGCATCAGACAGAAATGTTGCCTCAACAGGATTGATGATGAGCCATAACCATGTATGGAGACCGGATTCCAGATAGACTAATCCCATGTTGAACAAGGCAATGACCTTGTAATCCATGTAGTATTCTAATGGTGTGGGCACTTCACAGATTACAACTTTCTGCAAAAAGAGGTCGAGCCAAAAGCTTGACGCGTCTCATGTGTAGTAGGCAGGAGTGTTCGGCGGGCCGCGATGCTCGATGGCGGCAGTATCCAACGATGGAAGGGTGATCTCTCGCTGGGTGTAGATATCCACGAGACGCCACAGACTACCGGTGTGGTGGATGGGGACGATCCAGTTGGCCTTCATGCCCGCCCAGTAGTGGCCGGGCATGAAGGACAGGTGGACGGGTAGTGGTAGCATGTCGAGGGGCACCACGACAACCTCCGTAGGATCATCAGGTCGGTGTCTAGGCCACCTGCGAGGATAGGTCATCAGCAAGCAGGGTGTCTTGAAAAGAGCCGGCCGGTTGCAGACGAGTAGGCAGTACAAAGACACCGAGCATGCGGCCATACGGACGGTGCTGAGTAGGTCCATACGACTATAGATCTGCTCCAAGAGAACATCAGGGAGGGAATTCCAATCGCGGCTCTGCGTGTCAGTCGGTTCTGCCATATTGGGGTTTTCGGTGCCTGCAAGCCAGCAGGGAAGTGGATTCGGGCGAGCGAAGAAGCTTCTCCTTGTGTGGCCGAGCAGTGAGCGGGGGCGTATGGTACGCGCGAGCTACCAAGGAAGATGGCACGGGCGGGCGAGTAGTTAGCGGGGGTAAATGGTGTGCGGCCGACGATGGGGAAGAGAGGAGGAAGAAGAAGAGATGGCAGTACTGGGTAAGGCTGATTTAGTAACACCAACACGCTGGTTTAGCTTATTAATTACGTGTCCCATCTGCTGCAGCGTGTATTGTCACTTCACTGCGAAGACTAGTTGAATAGTTCTCTCTGACCGAGATGGGGAATAATGGATCACGAGGACTTCCTTTCTATAGTATCCCTATGCCTCTACGCTCACTTCACTCATTTTGCTCCATACCTAGTCACTTGTTGAAATCTGTAGAAAGACAAATACTCCGTATTTGGGAACAAAGGGAGGCTTTTACTCCGTACTATTTGGGAACAGAGGGAGTATCACCATATGGAGGGAAAAGAGGAAGCTTGAAATATGAACATGTCAATGGGAGGGAGTAAGCCCCATGCATGCATGCATGCATGCAACATGCAACACTCACACGTACACATGGACGCACGCAACACCCACGCACCCATGCGGCACACAGCACACGATGCAACACACACGCTCACGCTCAAGTGCTCAACCTACTCCCTACATCCGTGAAAGACTGTACATTTAGAGATTTACACATTGACCAGGGCATAATTAATGCCCAAAAGTAGAAGACTTATGTGTGCATGCGACCATTGAGATAAGAAGATTAAATGAAGGCCGTTGCATGCTGTAATTAAGGATAGACATGTAGCCTATACCTACAGCACAAGTTGGTGCATTAGTCAATCAATATCGATTTAGATTAAAGGCCAAATGCATTGGAAGTGTAGATGTACATCATGTACTGCACTCTTTGTTTTATAGCCGATGTACACTCTTTGTTGGAAGACCGAGGGAGGACACGTGCATGCACTCACATACACAGCCAGGGCAGTTCGCGCGCAAGGGTTGGACTCGTGTCGCGCCTGCGTAAAGTTTTGTTTAACAGATTTCTTTGCTCTGCCCACTACTAGGAAAATGCCTACTAATGGCGCACCAGTTTTGCGTACTAATGGCGCACTACTGGTGCTCCATTAGTATCACGCCACTAGTATTTTTTTACTAATGGCGCACCAGTAGTGCGCCATTAGTATGCCTAGAGGTGCGCCATTACTATCTGACTTAGTAATGGCGCACCACATAGAAGTGCGCCATTAGTAATAATTTTTTTTCAAATTTTTTTATTTTTTTTCTTAATCCCGGGTCAGTATGGCTTAATCTCGAGTCAATATGCTTAATCTTAGGTCAAATCGTACTCTGTGGTCAAACTTCCTGGAAGGTCACCCATCCTCACACTACTCCAGCCCAAGCACGCTTAACTTCATAGTTCTATCCAACCCCAACACCACCTCACTTCACATGCACTTGTTGATATATCTATCATATCAATCCTATTAAACCTTGCTGATGTCTAGGACTTTGTTCATGTTCTGAGTATGATGAAATTTTGAAAAAATATTTGAAACTTCCTGGTCATATTACGTATCATATTTTGAAAAATAATTCAATTTTTTTGAAAGCAATTTTTTTTCTGTTACTAGTGGCGCACCTAGCATACGGTGCGCCACTAGTAAGTTTGAAATTTTTTGAATTTTTTCCCTCCGGATCTTAAAAGCCCCGTAATTTTTTTTTCTGTTAGGTTTTTGGGGATTTTGAAAATTTGGATGTAACTTTCCGAGTAGATGATTTTTCATTTAAAAACTTTTTAACCGAGTTCGTATGCAAAAGTTATGCCCATTTTACAAATTTCAGAGAGATTTTGCAAATAAAGTCGAAATTCATATTTGTAAATTTTCCCAACAACTAGACCACATATCACATAGGAAACTTATTTTCTTTTATTTTTTTGACATTTCCATCATTTTCTTTTATTTTTTTAAAACTGAAAAGGCGGTCCAGGGGGGGTTCATTCGGTACGTTTTGGGCCAAGTTAGTAATGGCGCACCGTGGGGGTGGTGCGCCATTACTAGTTAAACTAGTAATGGCGCACCACACCCACGGTGCGCCATTAGTAGTTTTGAAAAAACAATAAAACAAATTCTGATTTTTTTTTAAAAAAACTTAGTAATGGCGCACCAGTTGACAGTGCGCCATTACTAGTTTTAACTAGTAATGACGCACGGTCCACTGGTGCGCCATTACTAGTTTTGAAAAAAAAATAAAAAGAATTTGGAAAAAAAAATTGAAAATAATTTACTAGTGGCGCATCATGGATGTGGTGCGCCATTACTAGTTTAAGTAGTAATGGCGCACCACTCCCACGGTGCGCCATTACTAGTTTTAAAAAAATGAAAAAAAATTGTTACTAATGGCGCACCGTGGATGTGGTGCGCCATTAGTATTTGGACACTAATGGCGCACCAACACATGGTGCGCCATTAGTATATACTAATGGCGCACCAGATGTCTGGTGCGCCATTAGTGTCATTTCCATCTATATCCCTTTTCCTAGTAGTGGCCAACTGACAGGTGGGACCCAGAAACCAGGTGACAATTTAACCAGTCAACAAAGTGCCACGTCGACTATGTGGTCGGTCAGTAGGGTGCAATACGGTGCTCTATGATGAGCTAGTGATCGTATAATCGCCGCAAAACTATATATAGTGACCGTAAAGAGCGTATTGTTACATACGTTGACCGCTAGTGTATTTTTCTCGTTTCAAATTAAGCCACATTAATCGGAAAGGACGCAGAATGGACTACTACTACTAGTACTAGTACTGCTTTGATGTGTCCCGTAAACTCGCTGAACGAGGAGAAGCTTGCTTACTACGCCTCTCCCTTGCCCACGCGCGCGGTGGTTCGCAGGATGAGGAGAGGGTTTTGTCTACAGCGCCCTCTCCCTCTCCCCCGCCCTCGCCCTCGCGGTGGACGTGCAGTAGTTCAATCGGTGTCAGATTGCCAGAAGCATATTGTACTGTAGTATCATCATTGTTGGACCTTCCGAAGAGGCGAAGAGCCAAGTGCAAGGTTCACACGAGTATGAACTGTTGAACCTCCCGAAGAGGCAAAGAGCCAAGCACAAGGTTTTATAGGAGTTGTCATCCTAGTAGGAGTGTACTACAACTATAGCAAACGATGCTACTGTATGGTGCCGCCATGTCATGTATATCCAAAGCTGTGCCACCTTTTTCTCAAAGAGCATGTTGGAGCCCGTGCAACAACCACACAAGTTGCACGTACACATAACACATTACTAGTAATAAATTCTAAAGGACAAATGCCAGTATGCCACACAAGTTCATCTCCAATTCTTGTGATAAATTTGTGCACGACTAGTCTACATATATTCACAGCACTACCATTCACAATTACCGTACTCCACTTACATGTTATAGATGGGATACATGTCCTCCTCCAGGTTCCAGTCCCAGGTGTTCTTCATGGATGACATGATCCATAGTGGTGGGCAACGGGAATCATTGTCGCAGTTTTCTAGTCCGGTTCCACACGATGGAGACTCATCCAAGCTGAAGCGGCATAAATCAGGGATAGCGTGTCCCAGCATGTCGTTCATCCGGCGGTGCGCACTGAAGACACAACCATGCTTCATGAATGGCAGGCCTTCCGTGTCGTGCACGGAAGGTGGCATCTGCTTCACAATGGGGTAGCTGTCCCCGATGAAAAGCGAGTACTCTCCAAGAGTGTTCCTCGGCACCCACGTAGCATCACGGGGGTCGAACTCGGCGCCGTTCATCTGGTACACGCGGCATCCCAGATCTGGACACATGGTGACGTACATAGTCAACTTCCATGCATAATAATGTTGTGCTCAAATATGGCGGTCAGTAATACTGTGCAGCAAATAGTACTACTCCGGTATAGAGGAAGTAAAATAATCGGCTTATTATATATAGCCACTCTTGGCTACATGGATGAGATAGTAAGACATGGAAAAACAAAAATGGTGGCAGCTAGTGGGTTCAAGTCTTCAAGGGCCTAGCTAGCTATACGCGTCCTCCAAGGTAAAAAATACTCCTACTAGTACTACAAAGTATACTACTAGTACAACAATGAAAGAGAAGGCGAGAGGGTTAAAAATGGAATACCTGGGTAGATGGTGACGGTCCGATCATGGTAGATTGTGTGACCATGTTGCACATCAGTGGTACCATGGGTAACAACTGCTAAGATAGTTGATCCCAATATGCCAAAGTCAGCTACAAGGTTCCAAGTTAGACTGAATCACGGATGCAAATGCACATCCAGGATCGGCGATCTTATTTTGATCGGGGGATGACTGGTCCTTGCAAAAAAATGGAGTACCATTAGGGATGCAAATGATGGTTTGTGCATTCCGTTTGTAATCTCCCGTAACGTAGGATGGCAACCAGATGAAACAAGTCCGCTGGCTTTTCACCGCGAAGATGCGGCCTAGATTGCGCACGGTGTCTTCGAACGTGTAGGAGTACAAATCTGCCGCCGCCAACATGCGCCAGCCTCTACCGTTACTGCCTCTTGCATTGATGGCAATCCTTATGTCGAACACCGCGATGAGATAGTAATCGTCGTAGCCGCGTTGCTTTGTCTGCGGGTCCGCAATTGCTATATTCTTCAATCTCATGTAGGCATCATCATACATATTCAAGCCCAGCCAGTCCGGAAGGCCGATCCCAATGGTGGAGAAGGGGTATACCGGAACGGCCGCACTGCTGTGGAAGTTGTGCAAAATGCTGGTGGTATCCGGCCGGAGGTATGCAAGCCAATCTTAGTTGGCACCGACCCAGACCTACATATAAGATGGTGGGCAGCAGAGAAATTACGGGATGGAAATGGAATAACTAAGTACTACATGATCAAACTCCATTACTGACCTGCTCATCGGACAAAATCCGACTACCTCTCAATGTCGGCAACTCTAGCGGAGTCAACGTGCAACCATGGCCAGGGAGCGGTGAACTGTTCAAAGGATTGCACATAGAAGAACCTTCTCCTCGAGGACGCATGGAAGACCAACAAGCATGGCCTTTTCCCAAGCCTGTTTAAGCAGCGTCTTGAAAAAGTTGGTGCAGGAAGCACCGAGTCATGCGCCGGTGAGAACGTCGGAGCGGCGTGTGATTTCTCCCAGAGGATCGTCGTCCAAGGTCTCCCAGCCCCGACGAGGAGGAGAACCGCCTGGCGAATCCATGGGAGCAGCGACGAACTGCCTTCTCTTCGGGGGGAGGGGAACTGGCGAGGAGGAGATAAGAGCGTAGTAACCGCAGGGCCTCGTCCCTTCCAACTGTAGATCGTTCCTCAGCGAAGGGGTGAGGCTATTATTTACTACTAGTACTAGAATTATGGAACATTATGGGATTGCATTATACTATAAATAATATCACTAGTAAGAAATTTTTGGCACTAGGTAGTAGTTTTTGGCGTGGATTAAGAAATTTTGGGTATGTTTTTGCCATTTTTTTGTACACGCCAACTAATGTCAAAAAACGTCTTACATTATGTGACGGAGGAGTACGTACTCGTACTGTAGCAGTACTAGTACTACTTTTCTCAACTAGTAGTGCGATGTACTGTACTTCTAGTCTAGTCTAGTATAGTGCACCAGTTTTGAACTCTTGAATCTCAGGGCCAAGCAGCTACAGTTGGAAGTGGAGGGTACTACTGTTCTCTAGAACCATCGCTATACTATCAATGCAGGGGAAGTACACCTGCGTAGTGGCCTAGTGGGTACTCTCGGTGCTCTATTCAGCCACTCCTCTCACGTAGCTGGCCTACTCAGCCGCTCCTCTCACTCACACACTAGCAACCTGTTTATCAGCGACGGTTACCGCGGGGGCAGAACATTTGAGTTATTTGATACAGCGAGACTAGGCTTTTCGCTTCCATTTGTGGAGGTGTAATGGATCTTGTTGAACTTTGTTAGTAGTTCCTTCTTTATGAATGAGATGAAGCAAAGCTTTTGCCTCCATTTAAAAAAACACGTCAAGAGGAATTTCTTTTATAGTAGAGCCGATAATGGAGTGAAGTCCATGCGTGCAACGCCACAAGCTACAGAGTAGTAGTAGAGCACTTTACGTACAGAGCCATATTGCATAGTTCCCAATGCCCCGCCAGGCTTTTCCGGCTCCTCGGGCTTAATTGGGAGGGACTAGTTTAAATATGCTACTAGCTGATGAGGAAGCTGCAAGCGAGGTGCAGCTAGGGTGAGCACGCGAGCCACGAGATGCTGGGAAGGAAAACCCGTTCACGTGGCTAGGCTGTCTAGTGCACCCAGATTGTGGGGCCGCACGTCCGTTTGACTTCAAAACTCAAACTAACTGTGTAAAATATTGGCTCGCAGCAAAGTGTAGTAGTACTATTTTAAAAAAAAGGCCGCCGTGCGTTCGGCTGGGATCAAACCCACAAAACAAGGTATACACTCCCGCGGCCACTAGTAGTACTCGTTGGAGTACAACGCAACCTAGAATCGCCTTTTGTCGCTAGTAGTACGTACATTGTTGCTTACAAGAAACCCCTAAGAGCATGGTTAATAGTATAGCCAGCTGCTGGCTATAAGCCAGTGCCATGTCATCTACAGCCCATTTTATAGCCAACATGTAAAATAATAGATCAAAAGAGTGTACTACTTTTTTATTATGTGGCCCACTTCTCATTCTCACAAAGAGCCTAGGAGCACGTGCTAGAGCTGGCTCTTCATGAAGAGCCCGCTTACCTTCTCTCTCCTCTTCTCTTTCCTCCAACTAAGCAGAAATATACTAGTTTATTTCTTATAGCCCACTGACTCAGCTCTATTGTACTTGCTCTAATAATGCAAGAAACGACTAAAATGCCAAGAAACTACTACCACTTGCATATGTGGCAGACTTAAGATAATACTAACTTATCAACCATTGTACATGCTCTTACCAACAAAAATCCTCAAGTGACCTCCTACCTCCGGCCCGTCCACCTAGTCATCCTCGGCCATGGGACGCAGCTACCGCCACCGGCAGAAGGCAAGGTCAAAACCGCCGGCGGTGCGGAGCCCATGTTACAGCAGCCCGGATGCCAGCTCCGTCCGGTGCTTGCAGCCGCTAGCTAGCCAAGATAGCTCCGTCCAGCTGCTTGTCTGCAAGGTTTGCTAGCTAGATTGGCATGGCAGCGCGGCGGCTTGCTCGCTCGCGCTGCGCTAAGGCCAGCCATCTGGCTCGAGCGAAGGCCAGCGTGGCGGCTTGCTCGCTCGTGAGTCACGCTCGGGCCAGCCTGCCAACTCGTGCGGAGGCCAGTGCGGCGTCCGGCCCATCCGGCGGAGCAGCGGCCAACTCTCTCATCACCGGCGCCACCGACGAACACGCATCAGTACTGTTTGAAGTAATGTTCAGGAAAAATAATGATTTGAGGGGGGAATAACATGATAGAAGGTCAGATGTGGGTCGCTCGTGTCAACGGTCAAACAAAATGTGTTGGTTTAAGCTGCCTCGTCAGCAGCAGACGTGTGGGCCAACCCTGTCATAAATGGGTTTAAACGAACCTAATCGGTAGGAGTACTAGGTAGTTTTTGGCGTGGATTAAGAAATTTTGGGTATGTTTTTGCTATTTTTTGTACAATAGATTCTTCCTAGGGCTGGTTGAAAGTGGTAGTTTTTTGTTAAATACCCTACATATTGTAAGTAGGAGTGAAAGTTAAGCTTTGGAAGCCAATAAGCAAGGCTAGTTACATAGTGCATATGTGTACATGATTGAAAGTAAATATCAACCATGAGTGACTAATATCTTGATGGAAAACTCGAAACTATGGAATACTAGGAAAAATGCATGGTTGGAAATACTAGCAATGTTCATGTCTGTTGCAACAAATCATAGTTAGAATAATACTTATTCACAAACTTGGTACAAAACACTCTAATTTTGATATACATATGTCACTAGAGATATATTATGTTTCAATTAGAATATATTTCTTGGGCTGTTTTGGTGAGGTCGGGGAGGGATGTGGTTGGTTTTAAGATACTAATTATGGGTTTTTCTGCAAATTGGTAAACAAGTGGGATGTTGGTGAGAAAAGGCAACAATTTACCTCACAATCGTTAGATGTAGATCTAATGGTCAGAAACGACGGATGGCAGACACACCAGCATCACCAACTTAGTCTTGTGTAGGAGTACTAGCAAGATCCGTGCATTGCATGGAACATCAAGATGCATTTTTTTATAAAACACTTGTTGTGATTGACCCTTGCGGGAGTAATCCCATGTGTAAAAACTAATGATATCTTGAGAAATATGAGATAAGGTGAAGAGGAGTGGGGCGTGGTGGTGGTTGGTGGTTGGATTGAGCGGAGGCATGGGGATTGACGACGCCGGCAGCGGCCACCAAGCCAGTTTGTTCCAAAGGCTTCCTTTCTTAATTCCTCAACAATGAGGTTTGTTGGAGATAAGGATGAACGAGGGAAGGCCTTGTCTGCAAATGTGGAGAGGGGTGCGGGTATCTTTTAGTTTCATTTCCATCCGTCAGATATAGATCGGATGGTCTATATTGCAAGATGGCACACGTACCATCATCACCAACTCGGTTTTTTATAAGAGAAGAAATATAAGTATGGAGATACAAACGTATTATCGATACTTGCTTCCGTAAACTAGCATCTACATTCTATTCAACACCTCGGCATGTGGTGCCTTAGCACAATGACTTCTCGACTGTGTAAAACAAAGATTTTCCCGTCGCCGACAAGGAGGGGTGACGGCGGCATGCTTTTTGGCTTGCTCTAGTCCTAGTAGTCATAGTAGGTGGTCTAAGCACGTGTAGATTTATTCTTTTTCATGTCTCGTGTTCGCCGTACTGCCACGACTGTTGATGAATAGACGGTAAGTTATTCATGGGGAAACCGTTGTTGAGCGTGTTTGCGAGAGAGAGAGAGATAGTGTGCATGTGTGATATGTTAGAGACTGAGGCAATGATAACAGATTCTTTGTGTCTATGTGTGTGGAGGATAGAGAGAGACATGTACATGGGGCTTTGTGTTGTGTAACGTGGGGACACATATACATAATTAGAGAGTGAGTGCGTGAGATACACATGCGGACATGAGGAGAGATGAGGATCCAGATAAATGGGTGTTTGTGCGTGTCTGTGTGTGTTTGTGCACACGTTTGTGTGTGAGAGGGGGAGAGTGTATGTGGAGTAGAGAGACCACTGATGATGTAAACCTAGTATAAGGGAAGGAGGAATGGTGTGTCATGTGTAGTAGCGAGATAGTAGGGGTGCGGGTGGGCGGATCAGACTATTTGGAAGAGACATCGAGTGTGTGTGTGGGAGAGGGGTGTGAGAGCGAGAGAAAGAGAGAGCTAGCGACGGAGAGAGAGAGAGAGAGAGGAAGAGAGGGGGCGAGAGGGGTTGTTTGTGTCCATAAATGGCGTATAGATAGGGAGACAATGTTGATGTTGTCCGAAATTGGCCTATGAACGGAGACGCAAGGGAAGAGAGTCATCGTGTGTGTGATAGGGACTTCATGAGAGATCTAGAATAGATGGTGTAGAGAACAACGTGCAAAATCGAGAACCATTATACATTAGGGAGCTATGCAAAGAGTGACGACATATATGTATACAGGGAAGGAGTTGGGGCGGGTCCGCATGTGGGAGAGATAGAAAGAAGAGAGTGGTGCACAAGGAGAGAAAGTGTGCTTGTTTGCAGTGGGGGTGGTGTGTGAGGTGAGTGCGCGAGAACCACATAACTAGGAAGATAGACGTTTGGGGGCGACATTTTGTGTGGATGGGAAATATATACTCTACATAGTGCATGTGCTTGGGTAAGAGAGATAGTGGGAGACCTAGAGAGTGAGGGAAGAGATGTGTGCATGCCCGAGAGACAAAGTGATAGAGACCTATGTTGGGGTCCGGACTTTACAAGAGAGAGGGGTGTTAATGTGCTCGTGTGTTGGTGTTTGGGGGAGAGAACGACTTCTCTATGTGTGTGTGTGTGGTGGTGGGGGTGGGTTGACTTCAGATCAAGAGTGAGGTGTCTATATTTGAGGGACTTTAGCGTAATTGAGATCTTGTGCACTCATGGTTGATCAATTTGTTTCACAGTTTTTACTATGAGATAACGATACTTCTGAACATGCGTGATATACCTTGATGTACCAGAATTACAAACCTAAGATTGGAATTTTGGAATTCGACTCCATCATTAGCTTTTGTAATTCATTTAAACGAAGGTACATTTTTAAGCCGGGATTTCGTGATTTCAAATTCATATATTAAACCTAGAGATATACACATACGGGCATGTTCAAACTTTATAATCATCCACTTTATTCATACACATACACATTTTTGCTTTTGTCATCATATTTAGGATAAACACATTTGGAATTTCATTTGAATTGGACCGTATGATGGTATTTGCTTGTAGTAGCTCAATGATCCATATTTTAATTGAATGGACAATCTAAGTTTCGAGTTGGAGACACTGATTTTCAAAACTTGGACATTTTTTTTGTGTGCAAAACAAACAAATTGTCGGCCATGATATCATAGTCGGTCGTACGAGAGCAGAATACTTATAATTTTAGGCGCCAAAAGCTTTCGAACTTCCCGCTCACATCGAAATATCACGCGCCTGAATGTTTAGCCCTGCGATATTCCTGTTTTACCCCTGCCACATGAACGGAAAAGGGCTGCTTTGGTAACACCATTGTTTTCCCCTCTTTGCCCCCAACATTCTTCCCCAGAGTCCCTCCCCTTCCCCTCGCCGACCCCCCCAACCACGGCAAGCCGCCGAATCAAGTCCCCCGCCATAGCGGTGGACCTCACACCCCGCCGGATCTACCTTCCGCACCTTGGAACCCCCAACTGCCAACTCACCACTTCACCAGAGCCGCTTCAGCGACTGGCTTGTCCACCGCTCCAAATCTCCTTGACCGCCATCATGGTCCACCGCACCGGATCTGCTTAACTTGCGCCCTCGTCCAGCACAGCGTAGGCCCTTCACTCACTCCCTCGTCTGCCCCTTCGCTGGCCCTTCATACAAGCCCTCGTCCGCCGCAACATATCCGCCTCACCGAAAGCACTGTACAACGCGCCCGCCGAAGCCTTTGTCCACTGCACCGGACCCACTCCACGGACGCCATATTCAACTCCATCAGCCCTGCTTTACCAACGCCGCAGCCTCATCAGGTTATTTCGATTTGTACTGCTTCGGTTTTTCTCTTTATCGTGCAACTGTTCACTTACCACAGATGAGCTTTCTTGTATGTCGATAGGCGCCGCAACCATAGCACCGGAGCCACTTCAGCGACGGTGACAGCCGGCCCAAACTCAACCGCAACACGAGAACCATCGACGATCCTTAGCTATCAAGTATGACAATGATATCCATACACCGCCGAGAATCAGGTACTATTATCCAATGGCCGACGCCTACGTTCACTTTCCTAGCATAAGCACCGCACCTTTGAATTTCTTCAGGGCATCATTCGGTTTTTCATGAGATGCGTTATTCTGCTTGCACCTGTAGGGCCATACTTCTGGCAGTGAACATGTTACATGTGCTAAATTACATACCAGTGCACATATAGTTAATATGCTTTAGTTTTGTTCTGATGCCACCTGTTGGTTCCATCAGACTGCTTAATGTTCTCTATGCTTAATTACACATCATCAAACTAGCATGTGGTTCCGCTGCTTTTTGTTCATTTTACCCTACATTTTCTGATGCTAGCTATTACATCACTGCTCCAAGCCTCTATTCATTACTTGTCTGTGTGTTCTTGATCTTCCCAAGTTGCATGACTAATTTGATGCTTCTATTAATTATGGAGCTACCAACCCCATTAAGCAAAATATTTGTTCTTTTGGGGCTGGCACCTCGAACAAGCATAAAAATAGAGGGAAGCAGTTATGTTGTCGTGTATGCACACACCCTTCTTTCATTAATTTAGATGAACCATTGATGATCAATTCAGACCAGTGCATGCGATTAAAATTAATTTTACCTAAATAGATGGTGCAGAATAAACTACAACAACTAGACTTGCAACCACGAGATGCTGACGATATCTTCAAAGAACATTGCAACAGCAGCTAGGCTTCACAGCAACATATGGTAAGCCAGTGTGTTTAGTACATGTGAAATGTAACGCGAGTGGGCTGCTTTCTTGGCTTGTGCCCTCAACTGTAATCCTACTGAATTACAAATAGTTCAGTTGTCTGCTTTGCTGTATTGCTTGATTCTAATGCTTATTTGTTGTTACGCTATACCTGAGTTGGCCAAATGTCAGGAGTGCCTGTTGTACTGTCGTAAACAAATGCATGCCTATTTCATTTGAGTCATTAACTTTTCCTCTCAACTTCATCACAAGACTGTCTTTGTAGTTTATATGAGGCCACACTGTTAAGTGCTTTCTCAGATTATTTCAACTACTTAGATGCCTTGGCAACTTAAATATAGCGGTTGTACACTCCCTTGCAACTAGGGATGTCAACTGGGTCCCGTTTAATCCCGATTAAAGTCCACTAGTGGTATGATAGTTCAAAAGAGTTTTTGTTTTTGGAGGAAAATGAACTAGGGAGGTAGCAAAAACTAACTAGATGGGACTGGAGGATGTCGTTTATTTTCCACTTACATCCCTAGTTTCATCTTACCATTTTAATTTCTTTTCGGCTGATGCTGCTTCGAACCATTTAAATATATTTTGCCATGCTCGGCAATAATTTGTCCATCGTTTACCATGTAAGCTTACTGCCTGGATCATACGTTAACTATCTCTTACTGATGTCCAGCGGAAACCTTTCAGGATGCCGTTCACACTAGGACACAATGTACAACCCCAGAATCTATTTGTGGAAGCAGTGCGCCATCCATGTTACCAGATGGTAGCAGTTCAGAGGCAACACTGCCGGAGAGCAGTCTGAGCACAGATATTATAGTGCTTGAGGCTCTACTAGAGGCAGAAATAGATCGTGTGGCTGCCATGAATGAGGTAATCTTTATATGGAGGGTGGAAATTATGGAATTAGCGGCACACATTATGCAAGCAACCCAAGAATTGGAGGAAGTAAGAATGTTGCATTTGAAGACGGAGGAGGTCCTGTTGTTTCTGCTATCTGAAGCCCAAGGTAATCCCGGTTCTTCTTTAGATACCAGTTGAAATTGTCATTACATTATTGTACTTGCATGGTGTGTCATGTCTCTGAATGGATTATGTTGCAAGACCCCCTATGTTGTCCATGTGTTGTAATGATCTGAATTTTTTAGGCGAGGTAATCCTCAGTACTTGTATGATTGACATAAGGTGAACTATTTTTTGTGTGAGCATATTGTATTGGATGAAATAATTGTTTGACTCAGAGTGTATCCAACCTACTGAATTCAAAGATCACGACATTTCTAAATCATAATCATATATAAAGGTGGAATAAATCTTTGTTGTGGTTTTGAAGAAATAAATAACAAAACGTATAATTATCCATGGATATTCGTAATTGAATACAAATTGGATTTGAATTTAGTTTGCCAGGTCCCAGGGCAAACGTGAATGCTAATTCTCCCAAGTTTTGAATGAAGTGGCTAAACACCAACTATAATTTGTGGGCTGCCCAAAGCAAGTGTTTGCGAGATGGAAATTACTGTCTACCCCTGACACTTGACATCCTTATCGATCGCATTTACTCTGCTGTCGATAGGGGTAGACTAGTAACTTCAATTAGACGTGACACGACGGCCTCTGAGCCCATTCAGACACGGTGGGCACCAAACGTGGGCGGCAAAACACATTTGATTCAAGCTCGTCCGAAAGACATGTGTCTCTTCCTCCATTTCCCCATTCATACACGGTGGGCGGCAAAACAAATTCTCCTCGTCCGAAATCGATGTAGGCTAATATTTTAAATAGGGGAAGATGTGTAACTTCCATCAGACGTGACACAACCGCCCTACCTGTCCCAAAGTGCGCCATTACTAGTTTAAACTAGTAATGGCGCACGGTGGAACAGTGCGCCATTAGTAGTTTTGCAAAAAAGGGAATAAAAAATATAATAAAAAAAACAACATTAGTGGCGCACTTTCCGGCGGGTGCGCCATTACTAGTTACAACTAGTAATGGCGCACTGTGTCTGGATGCGCCATTAGTATGTTTGGACAGGCGCACTAGTTAAATTTTTTTTGATACTAATGGCGCACCCTGGGCCAGGTGCGCCATTAGTAGTTTCAACTCTAATGGCGTATCAGAAGGTGTTGCGCCATTAGTATGTACTAATGGCGCACCACTTGTCTGGTGCGCCATTAGTGTCAATCCCATCTATAGCCCTTTTTCTAGTAGTGTAGGGTTACACAAGGTCGGTTACAAAGGAGGAGATATACATATCCGTATTGCCTAGCTTGCCTTCCACGCCAAGTAGAGTCCTATCTGGACACGAGACAAAGTCTTCAATCTTGTATCTTCATAGTCCAACAGTCCGGCCAAAGGATATAGTCCGGCTTTCGGGAGACCCCCTAATCCAGGACTCCCTCGGTAGCCCCTGAACCAGGCTTCAATGACGATGAGTCCGGCGCACAGTGTTGTCTTCGACATTGCAAGGCGGGTTCCTCCTCCGAATACACCACGGAAGAATCTGAATACAAGGATAGTGTCCGACCCTGCAAAATAAGTTCCACATACCACCGTAGAGAGAATAATATTTCCACAAATATAATCTGCTGACATGTTTTGGAAACATGACATCATGCCGTGGCCTGGTGATTATTCGAACCGTTTCTTTTAACTAGCCCCGCACATAACGTGAGGCAGTTTCTTGACACGTCTTGTCAAAGAAGAGATCGTGTCCCCCTTATTACGGGATTCTCATCAATACGGGCGTGGGTAACCCAACCGCGCCATCAATTACGACGCTTGGGGGATAAGCGAGTTTTACCAGGCTAGTGGGGGCGCATAGTTTCGGCCGCCCTTATAAGGGGATAAGGTTCATCCTTTTTCTACCCACGCCTTCTTCCTCCTTGCTCATCCATTCTCGCACACTCGAGCTCCAACGCCCAAGTCCACATCCTTCTCCTCAACCTTCTCCAAACATGTCCGGAGCAGGAGGCAAGTGGATGGCTTCCTCCGTCACGGAGGGACACATCAAAAAGCTGAGCGGAGCTGGATACTTATCCGCGAATATCGCGCATCGGCTGCCCGCTGCGGGGCAGATAGTCCCCACCCCGGAACCTCACGAGAGGGTAGTCTTCCTCCACCACTTACTCCGCGGACTGGGGTTTCCCCTTCGTCCATTCGTCCGTGGTCTTATGTTCTACTACGGGCTGGACTTTCATGATCTAGCCCCGAACTTCATCCTCAACATTTTGGCGTTCATCATCGTCTGTGAGGCTTTCCTTCCCATCCGGCCCCACTTCGGCGTGTGGCTGAAGACCTTCAATATCAAGCCGAAGGTGGTGGGAGGCCAACAAGCAGAATGCGGCGGAGCCATGGTGGGCAAGATGCCCAATGTTATATGGCTTGAAGGCTCCTTCGTGGAGACCATAAAGGGGTGGCAATCGGCGTGGTTCTACATCACCGAGCCGCGCCACACCAACTGGGTGGTGGCCCCCGAGTTTCGATCCAGAATCCCCACGTGGCTCACCACCTAGAAAGAGAAGGGCTTGTCCTGGGGTTCATCGGTGGAGCTGGACGGACTCAAGAAATGTATCTGGATATGACAAGCAAGAAGCTCAAGCTTGTCAACATAGTCCAGGTCATGCTCTTCTGCCGGATCCTCCCGTGTTAACAACGGGATTTTAATTTATGGGAGTTCGACGGGCCCAGCACCAGACTCTAAGCGAGCTCTTCGACACGACGCACAAGGACGTCTGGAGGGTGCTGTTCAAGGGCGCCGAGGTCCCTCCTTCTCTTACCGAGGACCGTGGGCTAAGTGCGAGGCGCCTAGCGCATTCGGTGAGTTATATACATCCGGTAGGATATTTATTTCCCCTAGCTTAACCATGTGCGGGGTCTGAGCTCCATGCCTTTGATAGGACTGGGTGGAGACGTCGGTGCAGATTAACTGTCCGGCCCCTCTGCCTGAAGACACTGCGGATGCTCTCCTGACGGAGATGCTGACTTCAGCTCCTTACAAGGTGCCGGAGAGGACCAAGAAGGCCAAGGGAACCCGAAAGAGTTCCCGGCACCAGGTGGTATCGGATTCATCATCCGATAACTCCGTGACGCACTCCTCCCCCGAAGACGAGGAGGAAGATGAAGATGCTCCCCCTTCAGTCGGGGGAGACAAGAAAAGGAAGGCCGCCCCGACCAAGGGGGGGGGGGGCGAAGGGTCCAAGAAGGGGAGGACCCTCCTTCCGGACTACTCCACCACCGCTGCCGAAGGCGAAGACGAGTGGCTGCTCAGGGCCAAGCCCCTGGCAAAGTCGTAAGTATTTGGATACCAGAGTAACTCATAGCATACCTTTGTCGCACTGCTTCCCCTAACGCCGAATATGATTATGCAGACCGCCCCAAGCCCGTATCGATGTATCTTCGTCGGGCGGCTCCTTGGACTCGTTGGATATGAATAGCGATCCACTTCCGACCGCCACCTCCCCTTGCCCTATGGACAATGCCGAGATATTGTCTCAAGAGGCACCGGGTCGAGGGGAGACAATCCCGGAGGCGCCTCAAGGCGACCTTCCAGACTCCAGGAGCAGAGGGAGGGAGGCTCCTGAGGGCTCCGAGTTCGGCCTTCAGCCGAACACCGCACCGGAACCTCAAGTGGTTCCGGACTCAGGCTGGCGGCCTCCTTCCAAAAGGGGCAAGACGCCTGTGCCGGTGACCTCTATCCATCCAGAGGCACTGGACAATCTGCTGGGAGCGCTTCGCAGCGCTTCCATCGACAAAGAGTGCCGCACTATTATGAGTGCGGTGATCCAAAAGGTTCAGTCCGCCAAGAGCGGACTGACTGAAGCCTGTGCCAGCCTTCTAACATGCTTTGAGGTAAGTATTTGAAATACAGGAAAAATATTGCCGCATAGACAGTAGCCCCTGATGCTCTGTTTGGTGTTCAAAAAGAAAAGCCGAATAGAGGATCAACTAATATCTGGAGGAGTCTAATATATGTATGTCTATATGCGTATGCAGGCTTCGCTGCTAACCTCTGCCGCACTGATTGTGGAGGTCGCCGTACTGAAGCAGGACCTCGAAGGGTCCAAGAAAGAGCTCGGCCTTGCCAAGAGGCAGCTCGATGAGAACAAAGTTAAGTAATACCTAGTCTGTAGATATGTATATATATATAAGTGATGCGATTGCAAAATGACAGGATCATCTTTAATCTACCAGGGGCCACGACCAAAGTGGCAACCCTGAAGCAAGCGCTATCCGAGGACGAAAACAAAGCGGCCCAGGAGCGCATTGAGCGGGAAAAACAAGAGGCACGGGTGGGCGAGGTGCAGCAAGAGCTCCACACTCTCGTGACGAAGCATGAGGCGTTGGAGCTTGACTTGAAGACGCGAGAGTCCGAGCTTGCCGCGGCCCTTGAGAGTGCAAAGAGTGCCAAGGCTGAAGCCCAAAAGGATCTCCAGGAGATTGATGCGATGAAGAAGATAGCGGCGGGTAAGGCATTCTATATGCAAAGCAAGCATGTGAAAGTAAATTACTTGTTACTTACCCGAATCCGGAGCTTTCCAGGAGCATTCGTAGATTTGCCCTGCAGCGTGTCGGATGCCGCACAGTTTTACCAGGCCGAGGAGGGAAGCTCAACGGAGAAGCTGTTCTGGTCTCAGTATACTGAGACCGAACACCCGATGCCTCTGAGCGACCAGCTGAAACAACTGGTTGAGCTGCACAAGGCGGCCGAACAGGCCATGAAGGGCTTTATAGTCCGGATGTGGCCTGGTGACGCCCTTCCCAACAGCTACTTCGGCCTGGTGAGGCGGCTTGTGGATGCCTGCCCACGGCTGGAAGTCATCAAGCGGTCCATCTGCATCGAAGGTGCATGTCGGGCTTTCGCACGTGCGAAGGTGCACTGGGCCAAGATGGATGCCGTAAAGCTGGTGAAGGAAGGGCCATCGCAGGGCAAGGAGCATCGCCACCCCGAGATGTACTATGAGGGTGTCCTGAAGGGTGCCCGTCTTGTACCGGACGAGTGTGCGAAAGATGTAATATTTGAGTAAACTTGCTCATGTAATCATGTATTATGAAGACTTGTTCATATGCGCTATGCAACGCTTGTTTGAATTTAAAATATTGCCTTCTGTTCAGCTGTTTATCAAATCTGAGAGATGGCTAGTCGTCGGCTTCTACCCCCACGCCACAAGTGCTGGGGTGTTCGGGATAAACCTGAGCACTCTTGTTCCCGTTGTTGGGTCCTTCGAGGGAGGTGCTCAGCACAACGAACAAGGCAATCAGACTATAATGCGTTATCACTCTCACTTAGCCATATAATTCTATAATTTTAAATTTCGGCGAAGCCCCTAGTATTCGGAAGGCTGAATTCGGGGCGCGATACACACCTTAAGCCGGACAGGGCCGACTCCTCGCTCTAAGCAGCATAAGTCTTTAGGGACTTGAAACCTCTCGAACAGCGACCAGTCTCTCGCCTTATCATGATAGTCAGTTTTAGCTTTCTCTACTGAGGTGCTTAGCCCAGCAGAACTGGGGCACAATCGCAGTAGTTCTCCCAGTGCTACCTTTGCCGATATAGCGGAACGTAAGGTACCAAAACATGGGAGCCGGGCAAACCCAACTATTGACCCAAGACATGATTCGGAGCTGATGCATATAATGCTATAAGTTTGGGGTGCCGCACTATCGAAAGTGTTCGGACTTCTCACGCTGTATTATGGGGTATGCTTAAGCCCCTAGCGTATTGGCCGTACCAGAGTGTACGGGTGCTAGATGTCATGAATGAACATATATATATATATATAAAGGAAGAGTGCAATAATAGTCTTAATTCTATGCATTGTTTATTCAAAAAGGTGCATTAAAGCAGAATGATACAAGTAGTGCGATAAGCAAAACGTAGGACTATTTGACATGTCCCTTCCAAGGGCGAGCTGAGGAATAGTATTAAAGCAAGTATTTCACTCGTTATCGTAATCCACCTGGGAGTTCCATGGTGTGACGTAGCTCTCTGCCTCCTTGGTTGCTGCATCATGTGTTCGGCAATCATGCTGCCGGACAGGGTTTCCAGAGATTGAAGTCCCGAAAGAGAAAAATAACAAAGTAGGAAGCCCCTAGTGCGGTTTAAGCCGCGTCTTGGGGCGTGCCGTAGTTGTGCCCCCCTCCCCACCTGTGCCCATGGTATTTTTAATACGTAATTATGTACGCGTGGCACGGATTTCGCCGTTTGGCTGGGACCGGGGTGGGGGCCACATTGCTATGCGAGCTCGAAACGTGCCAGGCGGTCCTGTTGCCGATTACTCCGGGCGCGCTTGAAGGTGTCCGGGTCCTTAATCGCCGAACTAGTGGATTGCCTTAAGAGGCTATGAGGGAGTCCTGGATTAGGGGGTCTCTGGACAGTCGGACTATCTCCATTGGCCGGACTGTTAGACTATGAAGATACAAGATTGAAGACTTCGTCTCGTGTCCGGATGGGACTCTACTTGGCGTGGAAGGCAAGCTAGGCAATACGTATATGGATATCTCCTCCTTTGTAACCGCCCTTGTGTAACCCTAACCCTCTCCGGTTTCTATATAAACTGAAGGGTTTTAGTCCGTAGGACAACAATCACAACATACAATCATACCATAGGCTAGCTTCTAGGGTTTAGCCTCTCTGATCTCGTGGTAGATCTACTCTTGTAACACATATATCATCAATATTAATCAAGCAGGATGTAGGGTTTTACCTCCATCAGGAGGGCCCGAACCTGGGTAAAACTTCGTGTCCCTTGCCTCCTGTTACCATCCGGCCTAGACGCACAGTTCGGGACCCCCTACCCGAGATCCGTTGGTTTTGACACCGACATTGGTGCTTTCATTGAGAGTTCCTCTATGTCATCGCCGTTAGGCTTGGTGGCTCCTACTATCATCGATAGCGATGCGGTCCAGGATGAGACTTTTCTCCCCAGACAGATCTTCGTATTCGGTGGCTTTGCACTGCGGGCTAATTCGCTTGGCCATCTGGAGAAGATTGAAAGCTACGCCCCTGACCATCAGGTCAGATTTGGAAGTTTGAATTACATGGCCAACATCCATGGGGACTTGATCTTCGACAGATTCGAGCCACAGCCGGGCGCGCCGCACTGTCGCGATGGGTATGACCTAGCTCTGCCACCGGACGGTACCCCAGAGGCCGCGCCCGCATCAGCTCCGACCCTTAGCTCGGAGCCAGCCGCGCCAATCGAGGACGGGTGGCTAGATACCGCCTCAGGGGCTGCAGTCTCGATGGTGATCGAGCCAAACACCAGCATAATCCTCTGCGCAGCCCGTGACTCCAAGGTGCCGGACTCTCTTCCGTCCCCCGAACCATCCGCGCCCCTGCTAATCGAATCCGGCACCGATCATGGAATTCACCGCCGCGGATATCTTTCAGCACTCGCCCTTCGGCGACATTCTGAATTCACTAAGGTCTCTCTCTTTGTCAGGAGAGCCCCGGCCGGACTATGGCCAACAGGATTGGGATAAGGAGGACGAAGAAATTCGACGCCCACCCACCACCCACTTTGTAGCCACTGTCGATGATTTAACCGACATGCTCGACTTCGACTCCGAAGACATCGACGGTATGGACGATGATGTAGGAGACGAACATGAACCAGCACCTATAGGGTGCTGGACGTCCACTTCATCATATGACGTATACATGGTGGACACACCAAAAGAAGACGACGAGGAACGGAAGGATGCACCGAAGGCTTATTCCCTCGAGAAGCAGTCAAAGCGGCGGCGCAAGCACCGCCCCAAATCACGCCTCGCCAGATAACGATAACACAGACCCAGCGTTGGAGTAGGGAGAACCACTGCCTGACCACGGCGATACGGAGAATCAAACCGAACAAACCAATTCTGTCAAAGATAATAGTCCAGACGACACAACGCCGGACAGGCACCCGGAGCAGCAGAATGCCCGTCAAAGGCTTGTTTCCACCGCGAGGAGCCTGAAAAAGCAGCAGCAAAGGCTCAAGGCTGTGTAGGACACACACCAAATCAGATGGAATAAAGTACTCAACACAGCAGCGAAGTACAGCGACAATCGCCCCACCAAGAGCTACCCAAAGCGGAAGTTGCTACCTGAATTCGATGAGGAGGCATCAGACCCCTCACAACCAAAAATCAAAACAGCCACCTGGCCGGATAGACGACCTCACGGCCAACATAGAGAGGCAAACAATGCCACCCACAAGACAATACATGATTCACGCGAGGGCTTGCACCAAAAGGACAGCGCAACCAGATCCATCTATGGACCACGCAAGCACGCCCCAGCATACGATATAACACAACAAACATCCGAACAACGCGGTACACCCAGATACAGGGGTTCCGCACACCCCCTATGTTTCACCGATGAGGTGCTGGATCATGAATTTCCGGAGGGATTCAAACCTGTAAACATAGAGGCATACGACGGAACAACAGACCCTGGGGTGTGGATCGAGGACTATATCCTCCACATCCATATGGCTCGAGGAGATGATCTCCACGCCATCAAGTACTTACCACTCAAACTCAAAGGGCCAGCTCGTCATTGGCTTAAAGGCCTCCCCAAAAACTCCATTGGAAGCTGGGCAGAGCTCGAAGACGCTTTTTGGGCAAACTTTCAAGGGACTTATGTCCGACCTCCGGATGCGGACGATTTGAGTCATATAACTCAACAGCCCGAAGAGTCAGCCCGAAAGCTTTGGAACAGGTTTCTTACTAAAAAGAACCAAATTGTCGACTGCCCGGACGCCGAAGCCTTGGCAGCTTTTAAGCACAGCGTCCATGACGAATGGCTCGCCCGACACCTCGGCCAAGAAAAACCGAGAACAATGGCAGTATTAACAAGCCTCATGACCCGCTTTTGCGCGGGTGAAGACAGCTGGCTAGCCCGATGCAGCTCCAGCGACCCCAGTACATCTGAAGTTAGAGATGGAAACGGGTAATCACGGCGCAACAGCAATAACAAACGCCGGAATAAAGGAGACAACACGAAGAGCACGGCAGTAAACGCCGGATTCAAAATCTCTCGGCCAGGTCAGCAAAAGCCGCCCCCTAAAGGCGCCAGAGACGAACTGTCCAGCCTAAACAAAATTCTGGACCAAATATGTTAGGTCCATAGCACCCCTGGCAAACCATCCAATCATACCCACAGAGAATGTTGGGTCTTCAAGCAGTCCGGCAAGCTCAACGTCATACACAAGGGGGAGGATACACCAAGCGAAGATGAGGATGAGCCTCTCAAGGAAGACACTGGGGAACAAAAGAAATTTCCACCAGAAGTCAAAACAGTAAACGTGTTACACGTGATCAATGGCAGAAACAAAACGGCACTCCCAGAAAAATACGCCCGAAGGCCTATCACCACGGAGTCCTACCACTGGTCATCTCAACCGATCACTTTCGACCATCGTGATTACTCAGCAAGTGTCCGGCGTGCAGGATGGGCTACCCTGGTATTAGACCCAATAATTGACGGATATCACTTCACATGAGTCCTGATGGATGGTGGCAGCAGTCTAAACCTGATATACTAGGATACAATCCATGAAATGGGGATAGATCCAACAAAAAATTTCCATAGTAATATTACCTTTAAAGGAGTAACGCCAGGCCCAGGGGCTCATTGCACGGGCTCCCTGCTACTAAAAGTTATATTCGGCTTCCCTGATAACTTCCATAGCGAACATTTAACCTTCCACATCGCTCTGTTTCAAAGTGGCTATCAAGCACTACTCGGACGCGAAGCTTTCGCTCGCTTTAATGCAATACCACACTATGCTTCCCTCACACTCAAGATGCCCGGTCCACGCGGCGTCATTACAGTGAACGGAAGTATTAAGCGATCTCTGCGCGCCGAAGAGTGTGTGGCTGCCCTGGCAGCCGCACACTAAAAGTGTCCTTACCAACTAAAGCATTCAGCAGGTCGTCACGACCTCGCACACGGTTAGACGAGTCCGGCGCAGCTATATGCAATTTTTACCGGATCAATGATCACACCCCTATTACAAATACAGGGGGCTCAATGTGCGCAGACAAGCGGCAATTCTTACTTACCTTGAATTATACATGATTTCTTTAAAAAACTATCTTTTGCACGACAACTTTTTTCACCTAAGCTCCTCTCTTTTACAGATAATCGTCGTGCTACACCCGTCCAGGATACGACACAATGGAGACACAGGCGCAGACGTGCAGCAGGGACCCGCTCCAAGGATTCTTTTTAGATTAAGACCCTGCGTAAACCTTTTTTTACTGTCTCTTGTTGATACATATCCACCAAATTCTCAGCACAGTCGAGAAGGATGCTAGCGTCTTGGCATGTGGCCACGTCAGAATAATGCACGTACCTGGACACAAGGGGCTTCTTACAAAGGGCGCTATCTAGGCCCGGTTTATACCATAAAGAGAGAATACCTTAGGGAGTGTTCGGCGTCGCGAGTTTGGCCTTATATGCATCAGCTCCGAATCATTGTCTTTGGTCAAATGTTGGGTTTGCCCGGCTCCTGTGTTTTGTTGCCTTATGTTCCGCTTTATCGGCTAAGGTAGCACCAGGAGAACTACTGCGATTGTGCCCTGGTTCATCCGGACGAGCACCTCGGTAGAGAAAGCCGAAAACTGACTGTCATGATATAGCGTGAGACTGGTCAACCACTCGGTGACCTATCGGAATGTTAGAATTCCTCCGCCTTAACGAAGGGCCGTTTCCCGGCCAGGCATGTATGCACCCCGCGATCGGGAGAGTGTGGAGCCACCAGGGGCTATCTAGTAGCCCCACTGTCAAACTCCTATGGCTAAGTGAAAGTGTTAAAGCATTATAGTCCGGTTGCCTCGCTCGCTACGCTATCACCTCCTTAATAGGACCAAGACATTGGGTTAAGTGTGAACACGCGTTTTTTGTGAACAACCCCCATTTTATGCGTGGGGGTTGAAGCCGACGGCTGCAATCTTTCAGGTTATACACATGTATACATAAACGGCTGCACAGGAGGCATCATCCTACTTTCAGGCAAAAGTATAAAAATAACCTTATAAAAATTCATAAAAGCATTGTGCTTACAATGAAAATGCATATCACTCAAACATAATATTTTTCGAGCACTGGGCCTCTATCAAACGGGCACCCTTGAGAACCTCCTCGAAATAGTGCTCGGCAGCCACCCGGCCTATGGCCGATCCCTGCGCCGCAACAGTGGTAGCGTCCATCTCCGCCCAGTATGCTTTAACATGGGCAAGGGCCATCCGCGAGCCTGCTTTGCACGCCGACCTTTTCATCGCATTAATGCGCGGCACCGCATCAAGGAACTGCTGCACTAAGCTGAAATAGCTGTTTGGCTTTGGCCTTTCCGGCCGTAGCTGATCCGCAACAGACCTCATGGCGAGTCCGGACAACCTATTTAGTTCGACCCATTCGGCTAGCTGGTCAGTCAATGAAAGCGGACGCTCTGGAACATGGAATTGCGTCTAGAATAGCTTGTCCACTTCACGATCTGTCTGAACTTGGAAGTACTTGGCCGCATCGACAGTGCTCGCCACCAAATCCATATACGCATCTGCCGAACTCCACAGCCGATCCAGAGGGGTATACCGAGGATCTCCGAACTTCCTCCGTAACATGAAGGGTTTTCCAGCCACAATATCCCCGGCTTCCCGCAGCTCCTCCTTCCTCGCTCTCATAGCAGAACGGGTGTCTTTGTCCGCCGCCGCGGCCTTCTCAAGGTCCGTTGCCTTCGCCCGGTTTTCTTTTTCAAGAAACCGGCAACGGTCGGCAGTGTCTTTTAATTCTATGTCTATCCTGGCCATCTTATCCTAGCTCTCGCAGTGTGCGGCCTTCTTGGCTTTCAACTCTTCGGCTGCCTTCAAAGCATCCGCATTACTAATCCTCGCTTGTTCCTTGGCTCGGGCAAGTTCCGCCCGCAAGGCTTCCACGGTGGCAGATCCATCTGCAGTCACAACATTTTAAAGATACTGGCATTATGCTGCTCTTATTATGTGGCGTTCACCGGATAATAACACTTACCCTGTGCCTCGTCAAGCCTCTTGTTAACAAGCTCGATGTCGGCGTCTGCCGTATCTAGTTGCCGTTTTAATTGGGCAAACTCACTAGTCCGGCTAGCCACCGGAGCTTCCACCACCTGCACATAGAGGCAGTTTGGTTATTGCCTGGGAATATGATCCTTTGTTCGCTGCCGATCTCGACGACAACCAGAGTCTCAGGGGCTACTATCTACACAGGGCACACCTAACATGTGCAGTACTATCACATATTATCTCACATACCTCAAAGCCTGTCAATAGACTCATAAAGGCTTCATGTAATCCGCTTTTAGCGGACGAGATTCTCTCCATCACCGTACCCATCAGCGTACGGTGCTCTTCTGAGATGGCCGCTCACCCCACCATCTACTTCAGAACGTCCGACCGCACACCAGACGGTACCGGACTCTTTCGTATGCTCTCTTCGGGAGCCGGACACTGGGGACTTTGGGGGTCTACGGGATTATCTTCTGGCCTCACCGGATCCAGAGAGGCCCTCCGCAACGACACTTCGGGGTCGCCCGCTTCTGGAGCGGAGGAGTCCGGGGGAGGCGTTTCGCTCTCCATCATCTCTGGAAGAAGATCCCCCGAAGACAAGCTCATTTGACAGGGGCTGAGGCCCGAACTGCAAGATAGATGCGGTGGTTATTTTCTCAGAGGAAAAAGATAGCATACCCTTACTATTGAAATATTTTGGATCACTTACGACTCGTTGGAGGGCTGATCCCCCCGCGGACTCTGTGCGGCAGAAGCACCCCCCAAGGCAGGACCCTTAGTGGGAGACCTCTTCTCCCGTTTGGAGGCTTCGGCTTCCGGATCCTCAGAAGCAGTCCTTTTCCTCCCCCGATCATCCTCCTTCGTGGAGACGCTCGTTCCCTCGGTTGGAGCGAATAGTGATGGGGGCCCGCGTCTGCCCGTATTATCTCCCTCGGTATCTTCCTTCAAGGGCTCCGGGCAAGGTGCGACCTCGAGCATCTTCTCCAATACCGGATTTTCCAAACCCTCAGGGAGGGGGGCCAAACACCGAATCATCTTCGCCTTTGTTAGCCAGTCCTGGTCAAAAAGTGAACTCTCAGAAATAACTTCGAATAAAAGACAGCGTGTTCGGCCAGAGGATTTCTTACTTGTTCGGCGGCGTGGTTACTGCTCAGGCCCATGTCCTCGGTGATATCCGGACATTCCACTTGAGGTCCGAAGAATGACTTGTACATCTCCTCGTGCGTCAGGCCAAGGAAACATTGAATGGCATGTGGCCCCTCTGGGTTGAACTCCCACAAGCGCAGGGGCCGACGTTTGCAAGGCTAGACTTGACGAACCAGCATAACTTGTATTACCGCAACCAAATTAAAATCTCCCTCGAAGAGATCTCGGATGCGGCTTTGCAGTATAGGCACGTCCTTGGCTGGACCCCAGCTCAGACCCCTGCTAATCCATGACATCAGTTGTGGTGGGGGGCCCGGGCGGAAAGCGGGGGCAGCCGCCCACTTGGCACTTTTGGGAGCCGTGACGTAAAACCACTCCCGTTGCCATAATTCAGACACCTCTGGAAAGGAACCTTTCAGCCATGGAGCTCCTACCATCTTGCCTATTGATGCACCTCCGCACGCTGCATGTTGCCCCTCGATCATCTTCGGTTGTACTTCAAAGGTCTTGAGCCATAGGCCGAAGTGAGGGGTCACACGGAGGAAGGCCTCACACACGACAATAAATGTCGTGATGTGGAGAAAGGAGTCTAAAGCTAGATCGTGGAAGTCTAGCCCGTAATAGAACATCAAGCCCCTGACGAAAGGATCTAGAGTGAGGCCTAGACCTCGGAGGAAGTGGGAGACGGACACAACATTCTCGTTGGGTCCGGGAGTAGGGACGACCTGCCCTTGAGCAGGCAGCCGATGCGAAACCTCGGCGGTCAGGTATCTGGCCTCCCTCAACTTCTTAATGTCCTCTTCCGTCACGGAGGAGGGCATCCATCAGCCTTGAAGGCTGGATCCGGACATGATTGAAGATGCGGAGCACCTAACCTGGGCTTTGGGTGTTAGAACTCGAGGCAGAGGAAGGGTTAGATTGAGCATGAGAGAGAAAAAGCAAAAAGCCCGTCCCTTTATAAAGAGGGTGAATATCAAGCGTCCTCTCCGTAGCCGTTTAGGACTTGCCTATAATCTAGGAGTCCTAGACACGGTTGGGTTACGCACACCCGTATTGATGAGAATCCCGTAATTGGGGGAACACGATCTCTGCTTCGGCAAGACGTGTCACGAAACCGCCTCTCGTTATGTGTGGAGCTGGTTGAAAGAAATGGTTCGAATAATCACCGGTCCATGACGTAACGTCATGCTACCAAAACAAGCCAGCAAATTAGATCTGCGAAAGCGTTATTCTCTCTGCGGTGGAATGTGGAACTTATTTTGCAGGATCGGACACTATCCTCGTATTCAAATTCTTTTGTGATGTATTCAGAGACAACTGTGCGCCGGATTCATCGTCATTGAAGCCTGGTTCAGGGGCTACTGAGGGAGTCCTGGATTAGGGGGTCTTCGGACAGCCGGACTATCTCCATTGGCCGGACTGTTATACTATGAAGATACAAGATTGAAGACTTCGTCTCGTGTCCGGATGGGACTCTACTTGGCGTGCAAGGCAAGCTAGGCAATACGTATATGGATATCTCTTCCTTTGTAACCGACCTTGTGTAACCCTAACCCTCTCCGGTGTCTATATAAACCGAAGGGTTTTAGTCCGTAGGACAACCATCACAACATACAATCATACCATAGGCTAGCTTCTAGGGTTTAGCCTCTCTAATCTCGTGGTAGATCTACTCTTGTAACACCCATATCATCAATATTAATCAAGTAGGATGTAGGGTTTTACCTCCATCAAGAGGGCCCGAACCTGGGTAAAACTTCGTGTACCTTGCCTCCTGTTACCATCCGGCCTAGACGCACAGTTCGGGACCCCCTACCCGAGATCCGCCAGTTTTGACACCGACAGGCTACTTTCTGCTTCTGCTGCGAGGGCCGCAGCATGCTCCTCCGTGCGAAGAGAGCACTCTGTGTTTCCATTGGCTGTGATGACCCCCTGAGGTCCTGGCATCTTGAGCTTGAGATATGCGTAATGCGGTACCGCATTGAATCTCGCAAATGCGGTTCGCCCGAGCAGTGCATGGTAGCCACTGCGGAACGGGACTATGTCGAAGATTAACTCTTCGCTTCGGAAGTTATCCGGAGATCTAAAGACCACTTCCAGTGTTACTGAGCCTGTGCAATGGGCCTCTACACCTGGTATGATGCCTTTAAAGGTCGTTTTAGTAGGTTTGATCCTTGAGGGGTCTATACCAATTTTGCGCACTATGTCCTGATAAAGCAGGTTCAGGCTGCTGCCGCCATCCATAAGGACTCGAGTGAGGTGAAATCTGTCAATGATTGGGTCTAGGAGCAATGCGGCAAATCCGCCATGACGGATACTAGTGGGGTGGTCCCTGCGGTCGAAGGTGATCGGACAGGAAGACCATGGGTTGAACTTTGGGGCGACTGGCTCCAACGCATATACGTCCCTGAGCGCACACTTCCACTCCCTCTTGGGGATGTGGGTTGCGTATATCATGTTCACCGTCTGCACTTGTGGGGGGAACCTCTTCTGTCCTCTGGTGTTCGGCTGCCGGGGCTCCTCCTCGTCATCGCTATGTGACCCCTTATCTTTGTTTTCGGCATTTATCTTGCCGGCCTGCTTCAACACCCAACAATCCCTGTTGGTGTGGTTGGCTGGCTTGTCGGGGGTGCCGTGTATTTGGCATGAGCGATCGAGTATACGGTCCAAACTGGACGGGCCCGGAGTGCTTCTTTTGAATGGCTTTTTCCGCTGACCGGGTTTAGAGCCTTTGAATCCGACATTGACCGTCGTATCCTCGGTATTGTCACTGTTAATGCGGCGCTTATGTTTGTTGCGATGTGACCTGCCATTGCCATCCTTGGTATCCGAAGTACCATGGTTCTTTGATATGTCATTGCTGCGAGCCAGCCAGCTGTCTTCTCCCGCACAAAATCGGGTCATGAGTGTCGTGAGGGCTGCCATAGATTTCGGCTTTTCCTGGCCAAGGTGCTGGGAGAGCCACTCGTCGCGGATGTTGTGCTAAAAAGCTGCTAGGGCCTCTGCATCCGGACAGTCGACGATTTGATTTTTCTTTGTTAGGAACCATGTCCAGAATTGCCTGGCCGATTCTTCTGGCTGGTGAATTATGTGGCTCAAGTCATCGGCATCTGGTGGTCGCACGTAAGTGCCTTGGAAGTTGTCGAGGAATGCGGCTTCCAGATCCTCCCAACAACCAATGGACTCTGCTGGCAAGCTATTGAGCCAATGTCGAGCTGGTCCTTTGAGCTTGAGTGGGAGGTATTTGATGGCGTGTAGATCATCACCGCGGGCCATGTGGATATGCAGGAGGAAATCCTCGATCCATACCGCAGGATCTGTTGTGTTGTCGTATGATTCTATATTTACGGGTTTGAAACCCTCTGGGATATGATGATCCATTACTTCGCCTGTGAAGCATAGGGGGTGTGCGGTGCCTCTATACTGGGCTATGTCGCGACGCAACTCGAATGAGTCTTGCTTGCTGTGTTCGGCCCGACCAGACTTACTTTTACTGTATCCGGCGTGACGATAATTGTCTCTCATAGTGGCGCGCCCTCGTGATCCGTAGATCGATCTTGCATGTTTTGCTTTGTCCTCCAATACGTCTCGCAGGTCTGGCGTATTTCCCCATGCCTTTTTATTTGAATGGCGTTGGGGTGCGGGCTGAGCTTTTGGCTGGAATGCCTCTTTGTCACGGCCACGAGGTGGCTGATCAGCCGCGTCATACGCCGGGGATGTAGGTTTCGGTGCTTCCTCCTCCAGTCGGGGTAGCAACCTGCACTTTGGGTAACTCTTGGAGGGGTGTTCGAGTTTATATTCCTTGGCCGCCAGGACTTCAGTCCATCTGTCAGCTAGCAAATCTTGATCAGCTTGAAGCTGTTGCTGCTTTTTCTTAAGGCTATTTGCGGTGGCTATAAGCCGGCGCTTGAAGCGCTCTTGTTCGACGGGATCCTCTGGCACGACGAATTCGTCATCGTCGAGGCTTGCCTCGTCTTCAGAGGGAGGCATGTAATTATCATCCTCCGCCTCTCCATATGCCGCTCTCTCTGGAGGGCTGGCTTCTCCATCCTCCTGCCCTAAATCTTTTTGGAGGGGATTGTTGCCGTCTTCGGCACTATCCGGAGTGCTATTATCTCCTATGCCGGTATCACCGCTTTTGCCTTGGCGGGACTTAGAGCGGCGCTGCTGACGCCGGTGCTTGGGTTGCTTCTTGGAGGGGTCATCCTCTGTTGTCTCGTCGCCATTGCCTTCTTTGGGTGTGTCCACCATGTATATATCGTATGATGAGGTGGCTGTCCAGTGCCCTGTGGGCAGTGGTTCTTCTTTGTCTCCCGCATCGTCGTCCATACCGTCGATGTCTTCAGAGTCGAAGTCGAGCATGTCGGTTAAGTCGTCGACAGTGGCTACTAAGTGGGTGGTGGGTGGGCGGCGAATTTCTTCGTCATCCGCATCCTAATCCTGCTGGACATAGTTCGGCCAGGATCCTCCTGACAAGGAGAGAGACCTTTATGAGTTCAGTATGTCGCCGAAGGGCGAGTGCTGAAAAATATCCACGGAGGTAAACTCCATGATCGGCGCCCAATCGGATTCGATAGGAACGGGCGCAGGCGGTTCGGAGTCCGTGGCCGGAGAAGGATCTGGCAGTTTGGCAACACGGCTCTCATGAAGGGTAAGGTCGATATTCGGCTCGATCGCCACTGAGGATACGGCCTCCATGACGGGGTCTATCCACCCGTCCATGGATGGCGCAACTAGCTCCGAATTGAGGCTCAGAGCGGCTGCCGGTGCAATCTCCTAAATACGGTCCGATGGTAGAGCTAAATCGTACTCATCGTGACCGCGTGGCGCAGAATGCAGGGGCTCGAATCCGTCAAAGATCAAGTCTCTGCGAATATCGGCTGTGTAGTTTAAGCTTCCAAACCTGACCTGGTGGCCAGGGGCGTAACTTTTGATCTACTCCAGATGGCCAAGTGAGTTGGCCTGCAGTGCGAAGCCGACGAACACAAAGATCTGTCTGAGGAGAAAAGTCTCACCATGGACTGCATCGCTATCGATGATAGTACGAGCCATCAAGCCTAACGGCGACGACACAAAGGAACTCCCAATGAAAGCACCAATGTCGGTGTCAAAACCGGCGGATCTCGGGTAGGGGTTCCCGAACTGTGCATCTAAGGCGGATGGTAACAGGAGGTAGGGAACACGATGTTTTACCCAGGTTCGGGCCCTCTTGATGGAGGTAGAACCCTACGTCCTGTTTGATTTATTCTTGATGATATGAGTATTACCAGAGTTGATCGACCACGAGATCGGAGAGGCTAAACCCTAGAAGCTAGCCTATGGTATGATTGTATCTTGTCCTACAGACTAAAACCCTCCGGTTTATATAGACACCGGAGGGGGCTAGGGTTACACAAGGTCGGTTATAAAGGATGAGATATACATATCCGTATTGCCTAGCTTTCCTTCCACGCCAAGTAGAGTCCTGTCCGGATACGAGACGAAGTCTTCAATCTTGTATCTCCATAGTCCAACAGTCTGCCAAAGGATATAGTCCGGCTGTTCGGAGACCCCCTAATCCAGGACTCCCTCACCCGCGGTCTAGGTGGAGGTAACAGAGCGGGTCGGTAAGGAGACATTGCAGCTGCCATGTCAGCCGAGGTATTGAAGCAGTTCGACATTGTCGGATTTCGGGTTCCTCGGCACTCTTCGTCTATGCTTGCCTCCTTAACACCAAAGAGGAAACAAGGATATTGTGCACGCTGGCGCCCGCCTGGCACCCGCCTTGTGTCGATTGTCATGGCTCACATCATTGGAACCTCGCGAGATTTGCCTTGCCTTGATATCTCCGCACCTCGCGAGCCACCCTGATGAGGACGCTCCTGAGGAGGTCTTGTGTCGTCCTCTTCGCGAGGCTTTGCCCCTCGCGAGGAGGGGTGTTCTTGTGCTTGGTGAGTTTGTGTGGTTGAGGATGATCTAGTCTAGGATCCCATCCCCTAGCTATGGTGGTGGGTAGCCCTATTTATAGAGGCCCTGATCCTCGCCCCAAATATTGAGAAGGAAGGCAGCCAACAACGGCCAATTTGAAAGGGGACAGCTAGTACAAGTTATCGTGACAAAAGCAGTCTTCGCCTGCCAAAGGCTCTGGTGGTGACGCCGCCTTGCGCTCCATGGTGACCTTCGTCTTTCCGTCCTGCTGGTCTTGGTCTCGTTGCACCAATATGGAAACCTTTTCTTGACGCCTCGGTACTCTTCGTCTACGCTTGCCTCCTTAACACCAAAGAGGAAATAAGGACGTTGCGCGCTTTGTGGGAATGGGAGTCCCCAGACTTGCCTGCCTGTAGCCCACGGCGTGGCTCTGCAAGCGGGTCCGCACGACCCATCTTCACCAACAAGCATTTAGGACCCTCGCGAGGGGCCAAGCCTCGCAAGGCGGACGACACAAGACCTCCTCAGGAGCGGCCTCACCGGGCCAGCTTGCGAGGGGTGGAGAGATCAAGGCAAGGCAAATCTCGCGAGGTTCCAATGTCGTGAGCCATGACAATCGAGACCAGGTGGGTGCCAGGCGGGCCCCAGCGCGCGGTGTCCTTGTTTCCTCTTTGGTGTTAAGGAGGCAAGCGTAGACGAAGAGTACCGAGGCGTTAAGCAAATGTTTCCATATTGGTGCAACGAGACCAAGACCAGTAGAATGGCAAGACGGAGGTCACCATGCAGCCCAAGGCGGCGTCACCACCAGAGCCTTTGGTAGGCGAAGACTGCTTTTGTCAGGATAACTTGTGCTAGCTATCCCCTTTCAAATTGGCCGTTGTTGGCTCCCTTCCCGCTCAATATTTGGGAGAGGACCAGGGCCTCTATAAATAGGGATAGCCAGCACCATAGCTAGGGGATCTGATCTAAGACTAGATCATCCTCAACCACACAAACTCACCAAGCACAAGAACACCCCTCCTCAGGAGGCTGTTCTTCACCTTGTACTGTCCATCCTCAGCCCGAGAGGCAATCCACCACACCACACTAGAGTAGGGTATTACACTTCAATGGTGGCCCGAACCAGTATAAATCTTGTGTCCCTTGTGTTGCGAGTTCGTCGAGCTAGCCTTTGAGATCGTGGCAAGGTTGAGGGCGTGAGTAGGTAGGGGGAGATCTTCACGCGCACCCCAGTGTTCGAACCTTAAAGGTTTTCCCGGAACCCGAAATCCAACATTTCATGGACCCACGCTTAGTCACTCCACCAAGCTCATGGCTGATGCTCACTGAGCACGCGCTGAGCGGCGGGCCGCCCTCGCCGCCTGCGTCGCTCAAACGGCTCCCATCGGCGGGCCTCCCCGTTGTTCTCCGTCACCCGCCACCAACGCCGTCAACAGTTCGGTGGCAAACAAGCAGCAAGCTTCTTCGCTGCATCCCTCCATGCGCTATGACGGCCACACCGCCACCCCGACACCGACTCCGGTCGGCTCGTCATCTCACGCTCGCCGCGCACCCATGGACGCACAGGCCACACTGCTCATGGCGCGCGAGCTCCTGTGTTACAGCCTAGTCGACGACCTCTACGAGGACTGGCTGGACCGCATCACCGAGCTCGTCAGCACCGCAGGGGGCTCCCCTGCACCGTTCCTCTTGCTGCCTCGTCCACCGCCAGTTATGGGTGATGTAGCTCATGCAACACCTCCACCACCCCTTCACCAAGACAATACAATGGCGCCAAGGCACGCGGTTCCGCGGCCGACCCGCCGCGCCAAGCGCCCGCGCGTGAAGAAAGAAGCTGTCAAGAAGTTCCTCGACCGCAAGAGAACGCTCCACCGCTCCCCGCACCGCCGCGTCAGGATCGCTTGCCGCGGAAGGGCCATGCGCCACCTGCCAGGGTGGCGCGCGGGCGCCAAGACCAGGCTCCACCTTCACAGCGGGCCCCGGTGACTACGGCCGGCTGCCGCGACTTCACCCCCGAGCTGCGTAGCGTCGCCTGGCCGGGAAAGTTCAAGCCGGATCTGCCTCCTCGCTACGACGGCACTCCCGACCCCGCTGAGTTCTTGCAGATCTACAAGCTGAGCATCGAGGCAGCCAACGGTGACGAGAAAGTCATGGCGAACTGGTTCCCCATGGCTCTCAAGGATGGCGCGCGCTTGTGGCTCCTGAACCTGCCCCCAGGCTCCATCTCTTCCTGGAACGAGATGCGCGATCGCTTCGTTGGCAACTTCCAGGGCACTCGCGACCGTTCCCCGGCCGTGGGTGACCTGCACCGCGTCAAGCAACAACCAGGAGAGACCCTCCAGAAGTACATCCAGCATTTCAACAACGTCCGCCTCAAGATCCCCAAGGTGACGGACGAGGCCATCATCTCTGCATTCTCCGACGGTGTCCGCGACGTCAAGATGAAGGAGGAGCTCGCCATCCACTAGGAGTTGTGCACATCCCTGGAGCTATTCAACCTGGCGACCAAGTGTGCGAGGGCTGAGGAAGGGCGCCTTTCCCTCCTCGAGCACCCAGCTGCCGACCCGGAGGAGAAGAAATCCAAGGCCAAGGACGTGAAGTGCAAGGGAGTCGCCGTGCTCGCGGTGGAGCCGGACACGAAGCACGGTAGGGACCAGCCTGAGTCATCCAAGGGCAGCCGACCATTTTGCACCTTCCACAACGTGCATAGCCACAACACCAATGATTGTCAATAACTCAGGACCATTCGCGATGGACGCTTCGGTCGACGCCCCGAGCGCAACGACCGAGGCTACGGCCGAGGAGTAGGACGTGGCGGAGGACGCTGGGACGACCATGCACTACTAGCAAAAAGCCTAGCAGCAGCGCGGGTTTTAGGCCTATCAGTAGCGCGGGATGGTGCACTACTGGTACGACGCTACAACTAAAGGTTAGCAATAGTGTGGGTTAACCCACGCTACTGCTGTATCGACTTAGTAGTAGCGTTTTCTCCAAACAGCGCTACTGGTAATTACTAGTAGCGCTTCTTCCTGCACGCGCTACTATTATTATTTCATATTTTATTTCTTTTTTATTTCATGTTTTATTCATACACCTTTATACAAATTTTCATACAACAGCAATTTAGAGAATGTTTTTATATCATAATGAGTTATTACATCACTGGGTGAAAGAACCGTGGACTAGTTTCAAGTGGATGGACATCCACTTGAAACTAATCTGCGGTTCTTTCACCCGATGATATAATAAATATCATCGTCATCATCATCATCATCATCATCATCATATCATTAACAACTTATCATCATAATACATCATTGTCATATAACACCTCCTCATGATCATCGTTTTCATCAATGAGACATCACATAGCAAGTTGGTCACTAGTCATAATCACAACTACTCCTCATCATCAACTCTAACACATTGTACCACATAATAAATATTGGACCTCATAGGACCTACTACATTCTGTTAGGACCTACTATATTCTCCTAGGGAAAATAGCATAAAACAAGATAGCCCCTGACTCTCCATTATGGAGAATGGAGATTATCCTATCTCCAATTCTTGCCTTTCGCACAATGTTGCTTCCAAGTAGTTCCTTACGACTGTCCATACATTTTTTCCATTCTGTGATTTTCATGTCTCCATCTCTTTTAGAAATCCGATATGGACATGTGAGATTCGTAGGACGACTCAAACGTCTCCAACGTATCTATAATTTTTGATTGCTCCATGCTATATTATCTACTGTTTTGGGCAATATTTGGCTTTATTATCCACTTTTATATTACTTTTGGGACTAACCTATTAACCGGAGGCCCAGCCTAGATTTGTTGTTTTATGCCTATTTCAGTGTTTCGAAGAAAAGGAATATCAAACGGAGTCGAAATGGAACGAAATCAACTGGACAAGTTATTTTTGGAACGAAAGCCACCACATAGACTTGGACTCCACGTCAGGAGATACGGGAGGTGCTCAGAGGGTGGGGGCGCCCCCCCCCCCCTAGGGGGCGCCCCCTGCCTCGTGGGGCCCTCGTGGCTCCTCCGACGTACTTCCTGCACCCATATATATCGTCGTACCCTAAAACTTCCAGAAGAGAGAATAGATCGGGAGTTCCGCCGCCAAAAGCCTCCGTAGCCACCAAAAGCCAATCTAGACCCGTTCCGGCACCCTACTGGAGGGGGCAATCCTTCTCCGGTGGCCATCTTCATCATCTCGGTGCTCTCCATGACGAGGAGGGAGTAGTTCTCCCTCGGGGCTGAGGGTATGTACCAGTAGCTATGTGTTTGATCTCTCTCTCTCTCTCTCTCTCGTGTTCTTGATTTGGCACGATCTTGATGTATCGCGAGCTTTGCTATTATAGTTGGATCTTATGTTTCTCCTCCCCCACTTCTCTCTTGTAATGAATCGAGTTTCCCCTTTGAAGTAATCTTATTGGATTGAGTCTTTAAAGATTTGAGAACACTTGATGTATGTCTTGCCGTGGATATCTGTGGTGACAACGGGATATCACGTGATTCACTTGATGTATGTTTTGGTGATCAACTTGCGGGTTCCGTGACCTTGGGAACCTATGCATAGGGGTTGGCACACGTTTTCGTCGTGATTCTCCAGTAGAACTTTGGGGCACTCTTTGAGGTCCTTTTGTTGGTTGAATAGATGAATCTGAGATTGTGTGATGCATATCGTATAATCATGCCCACGGATACTTGAGGTGACATTGGAGTATGTAGGTGACATTAGGGTTTTGATTGATTTGTGTCTTAAGGTGTTATTATAGTACAAACTCTAGGGCTGTTTGTGACACTTATAGGAATAGCCCAACGGATTGATTGGAAAGAATAACTTTGAGGTGGTTTCGTACCCTACCATAATCTCTTTGTTCGTTCTCCGCTATTAGTGACTTTGGAGTGACTCTTTGTTGCATGTTGAGGGATAGTTATATGATCCAATTATTTTATTATTGTTGAGAGGACTTGCACTAGTGAAAGTATGAACCCTAGGCCTTGTTTCCTAGCATTGCAATACCGTTTACGCTCACTTTTATCACTTGCTACCTTGCTGTTTTTATTATTTCAGATTACAAAAACTATTATCTACCATCCATATACCACTTGTATCACCATCTCTTCGCCGAACTAGTGCACCTATACAATTTACCATTGTATTGGATGTGTTGGGGACACACGAGACTCTTTGTTCTTTGGTTGCAGGGTTGCTTGAGAGAGACCATCTTCATCCTACGCCTCCTATGGATTGATAAACCTTAGGTCATGCACTTGAGGGAAATTTGCTACTGTCCTACAAACCTCTGCACTTGGAGGCCCAACAACGTCTACAAGAAGAAGGTTTTGTAGTAGACATCAAGCTCTTTTCTGGCGCCGTTGCCGGGGAGGTGAGTGCTTGAAGGTATATCTTTAGATCTTGCAATCGAGTCTTTTAGTTTCTTGTTTTGCCACTAGTTTAGTTTATAAAAGAAAACTATAAAAAATGGAATTGAGTTTGTCTCATACGCTTCACCTTTTTAATATCTTTCGTGAGTATGATGGAAAAGATAATTGTGCTCAAGTGTTAGAAGAAGAGATCTCTAATATGTTTGGCACTAAATATTTGAATGATGAGCATGATTGCAATGTTGTTAGTACGAATTCTTTCAATATCCATGATGCTAATGATGATTGCACTAGTTATGATGAAGATGCCTCCTATAAACATGTCAATTTTTGTGGAGTAGACTGGGTTTGCAAGTACACACCAAATATGGAAGATAGATATTGCAAGAGGCATAAGTACTTAGAAACCAAATTGTTGCAAGAAGAGCTAGATGAATGTGCTGAAAATTTAAGATATCTTACCCATACTTGCGGACTTTGCAATTTACATGGTCATTTAAATATCAAATGCAAATTGTTCCATGACCGTATCGTGTCCAAAAATTGTGATGACTTGATTTCCCTTGCCCATCATAGTGAACTTAGTTTGCTCTTGGGTTATGAAGAAATGAAACGTATAACTGAGGATATTCCAAAATTTAATCTCGATAAACTTCTTGGTTTTGATCTAGAGAAGACTTATATGTATTGTGTGGTGAATTGCATTGAAAATCCTTATATTGGCAATTACATAAAGAAAAGAAAACAAATAGAAGATGAAGAGAATACTAATGAAAGGGAAGAGACTTCCCAATATCCTCCTATTAATTCTTATGATGAATTAGGTAACGAGGAGGAGCCTCCTATTCAACCAATCTCATTAATAAGGAGCTCCAAAAAGAGGATTGAACCCACACATGATGTGGTGAAGAAGAAGAAAAGAAAAAGGAAGAGAGGTAAAAAGATATCTCTCCCAAATAATGCTGCTCCTATTACTATTGTGCCTCATGAAAATATAATTGTGGAAGATAATGATACTTCTTATGATCTTGAAAATCTTTTTGGCACTTGCTTGGAAGAATATGATAATTGCTATACTATTGGTGCTATCCATACTATTAATGATGAGAGTGATTATGCTTATGACATGAAAAGGCCCAAGCTTGGGGAAGCTATGTTTGATGAGGATGACATATTTGAGAATATATTTGCTGCAATTAATGTTTGTCCCAAGCTTGGGGAAGCTATGATTAATGAAGATGATATTTTTAGTCTCCCAAGTTTTGATATGCAAGTTTATAATGATGATAGCATGCCTCCTACTTATGATGATTATTGTGATGATACTTATGCTATAAAAATTAGTGATTATATTTATAAAACTTGTCATGGTTATGATTACCCCTTCTATGAACATTACTCTTTTGATGTGGAAACAATTTATAGTATTCAAGTTTCCTATGATACTCCCACTATTCCGAATGAGAAGAATTTTGCTTATGTGGAGAGTAATAAATTTTCTATGCTTGTAGATCATGAAAAGAATGCTTTAGGTGCTGGTTATATTGTTGAATTAATTCATGATGCTACTGAAAATTACTATGAGGGAGGAACATATGCTTGTAGGAATTGCAATAATATCAAGTTTTCTCTCTATGTGCTTAAAGTTTTGAAGTTATGCTTGTTTTGCTTTCCTATGCAAGTTGATTATTGTTCCCATAAGTTGTTTGCTCACAAAATCCCTATGCAGAGGAAGTGGGTTATAATTAAATGTGCTAGTCATATTCTTCATGATGCTCTCTTTATGTTTCAATTCTCATCCTTTATGTGAGCATCATTGAAATCGTCATGCCTACCTAGGGTCGTTAAACGATAGCACTTGTTGGGAGGCAACCCAATTTTATTTTTGTTCCTTGATTTTTGTTACTGTTTAGTAATAAATAATTCATCTAGCCTATGTTTAGATGTGGTTTTATGCTTTTAATTAGTGTTTGTGCCAAGTAGAACCTTTGGGAAGACTTGGGGAAAGTCTTGTTGATCATGCTGTAAAAAACAGAAACTTTAGCGCTCACGAGAATTGCTGCCATTTTTATTTGGAGAGTGCTATTTAGTTAATTCCTTTTGAAGATGATTAATAGATAAATTTATCAGGTCCAGAAATTTATTTTAGAATTTTATGAGTTCCAGAAGTATACGTTTGATCCAGATTACTACAGACTGTTCTGTTTTTGACAGATTCTCTTTTTGATGTGTTGTTTACTTATTTTGATGAATCTATGGCTAGTAAAATAGTTTATAAACCATAGAGAAGTTGTAATACAGTAGTTTTAACATCAATATAAATAAATAATGAGTTCATTACAGTACCTTGAAGTGGTGATTTATTTTCTTATACTAACGGAGCTTACGAGTTTTCTGTTAAGTTTTGGGTTGTGAAGTTTTCAAGTTTTGGGTAAGGATTCGATGGACTATGGAATAAGGAGTGGAAAGAGCCTAAGATTGGGGATGCCCAAGGCACCCCAAGGTAATATTCAAGGACAACCAAGAGCCTAAGCTTGGGGATGCCCCGGAAGTCATACCCTCTTTTGTCTTTGTTCATCAGTAACTTTACTTGGAGCTATATTTTTATTCACCACATGATATGTGTTTTGCTTGGAGCGTCAATTTATTTTGTTAGGATTTTCTTGCTGTTATTTAAAACAATTTTTTGCATCTTTTATTTCAATAGAAGTGGCATTGATATTCTTTACTATGCCTATTTTAGAAGTTCACATGTTGCTTTTTGAAAACAGAAAGTTTACCACTGTTGCAATAATTCCCTAGAAAATTCAGAATGTGATAAAATGTTGAAACCTTTTGCATATTAAGATCTTATAAGTTTAATACAGTGGGAATTTTCTTTCATAATTTTTGGAGCTATGGAAGTATGCATGTTGCTGCATTCTTTACAGACTGTCCTGTTTAGGCAGATTGCTGTTATGTTTGCATTGTTTGCATATGTTTGCTTCTTTAATGATTCTATTTGAGGATAGGACTATTAAATATGCAGAGGAATTTAGTATGGGATGTTGAATAATAATTTTAGTGATTTTCTACAGTAGAGTATGATAAGGTCTTTGCAATGGTTTATACTAACTTATATCACGAGTCCTTGTTGAGTTTTGTGTGGATGAAGCTTTTGAGATTTAGGGAGACCGTGATATGAGAGGAATTAAGGAGACACAAAAGCTCAAGCTTGGGGATGCCCAAGGCATCCCAAGATAATATTTCAAGAAGTCTCAAGCGTCTAAGCTTGGGGATGCCCCGGTTGGCATCCCACCTTTCTTCTTCAACAACTATCAGTTAGTATCGGTTGATCCTAAGTTTTTGCTTCTTCACATGATGTTTGCTATTCTTAGAATGTAATTTTCTTTTGATTTGCTTGCTGTTTGAATAAAATACCAAGATCTGAAATTATTAAATGTTAGAGAGTCTTCACATAGTTGCATAATTATTCAACTACTCATTGATCTTCACTTATATCCTTCAAAGTAGTTTGTCACTTGCTCTAGTGCTTCACTTATATATTTTAGAGCATGGTGGTAGTTTTATTTTGAAGAAATAGAATAGATGAACTCTCATGCTTCACTTAGATTATTTTGAGAGTCTTAAATAGCATGGTAATTTGCTTAAAATCCTAATATGCTAGGTATTCAAGAATAATAAAATTCTCTTATGAGTGTGTTGAATACTAAGAGAAGTTTGATACTTGATGATTGTTTTGAGATATGAGGATGGTAATATTAGAGTCATGCTAGTTGAGTAGTTGTGAATTTGATAAATACTTGTGTTGAAGTTTGTGATTCCCGTAGCATGCACGTATGGTGAACCGTTATGTGATGAAGTCGGAGCATGATTTATTTATTGATTGCCTTCCTTATGAGTGGCGGTCGGGGACGAGCGATGGTCTTTTCCTACCAATCTATCCCCCTAGGAGCATGCGCGTAGTACTTTGTTTTGATAACTAATAGATTTTTGCAATAAGTATGTGAGTTCTTTATGACTAATTTTGAGTCCATGGATTATACCACTCTCACCCTTCCACCATTGCTAGCCTCTCTAGTACCGCGCAAACTTTTGCCGGTACCATAAACCCACCATATACCTTCCTCAAAACAGCCACCATACCTACCTATTATGGCATTTCCATAGCCATTCCGAGATATATTGCCATGCAACCTTCCACCATCCAGTTTATCATGACACATTCATCATTGTCATATTGCTAGCATGATCATGTAGTTGACATAGTATTTGTGGAAAAGCCACCGTTCATAATTCTTTCATACATGTCACTCTTGATTCATTGCATATCCCGGTACACCGCCGGAGGCATTCATATAGAGTCATCTTTGTTCTAGTATCGAGTTGTATCATTGAGTTGTAAATAAATAGAAGTGTGATGATCATAATTCAATAGAGCATTGTCCCCAAAAAAAGAGAAAGGCCAAATAAAAAAAGGAAAGGTCAAATAAAAAAATAAAAATAAATAAAAGGGACAATGCTACTATCCTTTTTCCACACTTGTGCTTCAAAGTAGCACCATGATCTTTATGATAGAGAGTCTCTTGTTCTGTCACTTTCATATACTAGTGGGAATTTTTCATTATAGAACTTGGCTTGTATATTCCAACAATGGGCCTCCTCAAGTACCCTAGGTCTTCATGAGCAAGCAAGTTGGATGCACACCCACTAGTTTCTTTTGTTGAGCTTTCATACATTTATAGCTCTAGTGCGTCCGTTGCATGGCAATCCCTACTCACTCACATTGATATCTATTGATGGGCATCTCCATAGCCCATTGATACGCCTAGTTGATGTGAGACTATCTTCTCCCTTTTGTCTTCTCCACAACCACCATTCTATTCCACCTATAGTGCTATGTCCATGGCTCACGCTCATGTATTGCGTGAAGATTGAAAAAGTTTGAGAACATCAAAAGTATGAAACAATTGCTTGGCTTGTCATCGGGGTTGTGCATGATTTAAGTACTTTGTGTGGTGAAGATGGAGCATAGCCAGACTATATGATTTTGTAGGGATAGCTTTCTTTAGCCATGTTATTTTGAGAAGACATGATTGCTTAGTTAGTATGCTTGAAGTATTATTATTTCTATGTCAATATGAACTTTTGTCTTGAATCTTATGGATCTGAATATTCATATCACAAGTAAGAAGAATTACATTGAAATTATGCCAACTAGCATTCCACATCAAAAATTATCTTTTTTATCATTTACCTACTCGAGGACAAGCAGGAATTAAGCTTGGGGATGCTTGATACGTCTCCAACGTATCTATAATTTTTGATTGCTCCATGCTATATTATCTACTATTTTGGGAAATATTGGGCTTTATTATCCACTTTTATATTACTTTTGGGACTAACCTATTAACCGGAGGCCCAACCCAGATTTGCTGTTTTATGCCTATTTCAGTGTTTCGAAGAAAAGGAATATCAAACGGAGTCGAAACGAAACGAAATCATCTGGAGAAGTTTTTTTTGGAACGAAAGCCACCAGATAGACTTGGACTCCACGTCAGGAGATACGGGAGGTGCTCACGAGGGTGGGGGCGCCCCCCCTAGGGCGCACCCCCTGCCTCGTGGGGCCCCCATGGCTCCTCTGACGTACTTCCTGCACCCATATATATCGTCGTACCCCAAAACTTCCAGAAGAGTGAATAGATCGGGAGTTCCGCCAACAGAAGCCTCCGTAGCCACCGAAAGCCAATCTAGACCCGTTCCGGCACCCTGTCGGAGGGGGCAATCCTTCTCCGATGGCCATCTTCATCATCCCGGTGCTCTCCATGACGAGGAGGGAGTAGTTCTCCCTCGGGGCTGAGGGTATGTACCAGTAGCTATGTGTTTGATCTCTCTCTCTCTCTCTCTCTCTCTCGTTCTTGATTTGAGCTTTGCTATTATAGTTGGATCTTATGTTTCTCCTCCCCCTCTTCTCTCTTGTAATGAATCGAGTTTCCCCTTTGAAGTAATCTTATCGGATTGAGTCTTTAAAGATTTGAGAACACTTGATGTATGTCTTGTCGTGGATATCTATGGTGACAATGGGATATCACGTGATTCACTTGATGTATGTTTTGGTGATCAACTTGCGGGTTCCACCCATGAACCTATGCATAGGGGTTGGCACACGTTTTCGTCGTGATTCTCCGGTAGAACTTTGGGGCACTCTTTGAGGTCCTTTGTTTTGGTTGAATAGATGAAACTGAGATTGTGTGATGCATATCGTATAATCATGCCCACGGATACTTGAGGTGACATTGGAGTATCTAGGTGACATTAGGGTTTTGATTGATTTGTGTCTTAAGGTGTTATTCTAGTACGAACTCTAGGGATGTTTGTGACACTTATAGGAATAGCCCAACAGATTGATTGGAAAGAATAACTTTGAGGTGGTTTCGTACCCTACCATAATCTCTTCGTTCGTTCTCCGCTATTAGTGACTTTGGAGTGACTCTTTTTTGCATGTTGAGGGATAGTTATATGATCCAATTATGTTATTATTGTTGAGAGGACTTGCACTAGTGAAAGTATGAACCCCAGGCCTTGTTTCCTAGCATTGCAATACCGTTTACGCTTGGTTTTATCACTTGCTACCTTGCTGTTTTTATTATTTCAGATTACAAAAACTATTATCTACCATCCATATACCACTTGTATCACCATCTCTTCGCTGAACTAGTGCACCTATACAATTTACCATTGTATTGGGTGTGTTGGGGACACAAGAGACTCTTTGTTATTTGGTTGCAGGGTTGCTTGAGAGAGACCATCTTCATCCTATGCCTCCTACGGATTGATAAACCTTAGGTCATGCAATTGAGGGAAATTTGCTACTGTCCTACAAACCTCTGCACTTGGAGGCCCAACAACGTCTACAAGAAGAAGGTTGTGTAGTAGACATCAACGACCTGGCTGTATGTTCAAAACCTTAAGTTGACCTTTCTGATGCATCAGATGAGGCACACAATCATTCGGGATTTTCTGTTGAAAAACATAGTAATAACTTGGTAGTTAGAAATGTAGTTAAGTTTTAAAAGAATTTATGCAAAAGATGCACGAATGTCGTAATTGTAAAAAATCTTACCATGGCATCTCCATGGATGTTACCGTAGTTCAACACGTGCACTAGTGGCACGTATTGACCATAATGTCGAGGAGTTTTATTATAGATATTGTAATTCTCAAGATCAATAGAAAATGCGACCAGGTGATTTTTCTCCTGATAAGTTAACTCAGAGCCATCGGTGTAGTAGGTTCTGTCTACAATGCTCTGCACGTTGTTTGAACAATTAAAATAAGTTGTCAATGGAAATAAGCTGTCAACGATTTTGAAATGAACAATATAAATTAGTTAATAACTATGTTTGAGAAACTCACATAGCGGTAGAATTGGAAGCGTATCAACAAGGACCCAAATGTCCAAATTGTCTTGGTCGATGTCAGGATCACCACCAAGATCCATGGTGACAAACATACCCTCTTGAAAATCATACATCTTGCAAAGTGCTTCCCAACCCGGGCAACCAAAATGGGATACGCTCTCAGAATTGTATAGATTTACCTCAAAATCCATACCATGATGGGTCCTTAGGTTAATTTTCTTTGTTTCATTCCTCTCATGATCTTCAAAACCCATCCACTCAAAGACATAGCATATTGCATGGCATGGGATAAGCTAATCGAATTGTAAAAGACAAAAATTACACGTTGAAGTAGTACAAGTCGAGCTTAATTACAGAAAAAAAACACTTTGCGTCATAGCTTACCATATCACAATCGAAGGCATCCTCGAGCTTAATGCTGAAGCGCCGATCTTCGTCCAGGTGAGGCATGTCGCAGAAACCCCAGTCGTCGTGACACCAAGAGCACTCCCCCGGGAGACTTTCGTCGTCCGAGTACGACATTTCCTATGTTCATAATTGAAATATTAAACTTGTACAATTAAATATATGTACTATAAAAATTAAATTAGATCATTATTATTCATCACGGGTTGACTATCGGTCTGTCGAGTCTATATGGTGGAGACTCTCCCTCACTGATTCCTCTCTGACATTTGCGACCGTCGGTGATGGTCGTTACTCCTTCTTTCCCTAGTGCATAACAAAGGTCTAGCACAAGGAAAAGAAGGAGAAACGACCCCCACAACAACAGTCGGGATTCTTCGTCCTCTCTCATATATGGTGGATACTCACTGATTTTTCGACCTTCGGTGATGGAGGCTCGGCAGACTTAATGTCAACTCGAAATGTCGTTTAATTATTTTTCTAGAAAATCTAGGCCACTTGATATTTCCTATATATTCTAGCACAAGTCATGCCAAAATTCACGAAAAATTCCGGTATGACCTTTGCTAAAACAGGACATATCGAGCGCCTGAAATTTGCTGGAACGGAAGTTAATCAACACTCCGGCTAAACATAGGCCACTCGGAGGTGTAGCATGAACATGACCGGCCACTTGGGCAACCACATATCCTATTTGAGCAAGACAAGATATACATGTTTTTATCTAAATCATATCTTATAGGACTCATATTGACATGGAGATTTGGCTGGTCTCACCTCGAGGTCAGAGGGGGTCGGTGACGGGGACAACGACGGGGATGATGGAGGGGCTCCTTGATTTCTGCAAAAACAAAAACCCTATAAATAAAGCCCTAGCGAATGACATCGATGCAATAATTTCTTAAACTAAAAAATAACAACAAATGTGACAAGTTCAACTAGTTCTATTAATTCAAATAGTTCTTACTAAATATAAACTTACTATAAATAGAAATAAACTAAAAATAAACTAGTTCAACTAGTTATATTAATTTTCTTACTAAAAATACATTAGTTCTATTAAGTCAACTAGTTCTTACTAAAACTAAACTAGTTCAACTAGTTTATTAATTTACTTACTAATTATTTTAAACACTTACTAAAAATAGTAAAAGAACTATATTGAATTTTTTCTCTAAACTAAACACTACTGCCATAATTAACATCCAGTAAACCCTACTTCCCTAACCCTACTGCCCTAGTTCTTAAGCATCTACAAGTACTAACTAATTAAATGAACCCTACCTAGGTGCTTAAGCATCTACAACTACTTAAGCACCCATTGATGAACCCTAGGAATTTGTCTTAAAAACTAATTAAGTATCTACAACTACTGCCCTAATTAACATCTAGTTTACAATTAAGCATCTACAACTACTGCCCTAATTAGCATCTAATTTGATGAACCCTAACTAATTTGATGCACTATAAAATTTGATGAACCCTAGCTAGGCATTGGTAGGGGAGGAGGAGGAGGAGGAGGAGGTGTAGACGTGCTCACCTCGAGCACCAGCAGAGTTAGGGAGTGGCCGAGGGAGGGGTAGGCGGCGTCGAGGTCGGGGTCGAGCTCGGGCGCTCGATGGAGGGCGGCGATGTACGGCGGCGGCGAGGTCAGGGTCAGGGGAGGCGTCGAGGTCGGGGTCGGGGGCGGCGTCGAGGCCGTGCGGAAGGCGACGGGAGAGTGCGCGGTGGTCGACGACAATGCAGGGCGACGACGGTGCGGGGACAACAGAGGAGTTGGATTTGGGGGAAGTGGCCGTGGAGAAGAAGAACCGCGCGGTTAAGTGAAAAATAGTAGTAGCGCAGTCCTGGAAAAGTGCTATTGCTACATTAGTTATAGCTAACTTAGCTATAGCGCTGTCTGACAAAACGCGCTACTACTAAGTTAGCAATAGCGCGTGTCCTGAAAGCACGCTGCTGCTACGCCTTTCTCCGTTATTTTTCATTTTTTTCCTTCACATTTTCATTTTTTTCCTTCCCCTTTTTCTATTTCTTTCATTTTCATTTACTTTTCTATATGTTTTTCATTTGATTTTCCTTTCATTAGGAGTAGCGCTTTCTGGGTAAAACACGCTGCTACAACAACCTTAGCAGCAACACATTTTGCTTAAGCACGCTACTACTATTGGTAGCCTTGCAAGAACAGTAGGGGAATTGTAGTTGCAGCGCTTGTTCGTTGAGACGCGCTATTGCTATAAACTTAGCTGCAGCGCGTTGATGACCCACAAGTATAGGGGATCTATCGTAGTCCTTTCGATAAGTAAGAGTGTCGAACCCAACAAGGAGCAGAAGGAAATGATAAGTGGTTTTCAGCAAGGTACTCTCTGCAAGCACTGAAATTATAGGTAACAGATAGTTTTGTGATAAGATAATTTGTAACGAGCAAAAAGTAACAAAAGTAAATAAAGTGAAGCAAGGTGGCCCAATCCTTTTTGTAGCAACGGACAAGCCTGTACAAATTCTTATATAGAGAAAAGCACTCCCGAGGACACATGGGAATTATCGTCAAGCTAGGTTTCATCACGATCATATGATTCACGTTCGGTACTTTGATAATCTGATATGTGGGTGCACCGGTGCTTGGGTGCTGTCCTTACTTGGACAAGCATCCCACTTATGATTAACTATTATTGCAAGCATCCGCAACTACAACAAAAGTATTAAGGTAAACCTAACCATAGCATGAAACATATGGATCCAAATCAGCCCCTTACGAAGCAACGCATAAACTAGGGTTTAAGCTTCTGTCACTCTAGCAACCCATCATCTACTTATTACTTCCCAATGCCTTCCTCTAGGCCCAAATAATGGTGAAGTGTCATGTAGTCGACGTTCACATAACACCACTAGAGGAGAGACAACATACATCTCATCAAAATATCGAACGAATACCAAATTCACATGACTACTAATAGCAAGACTTCTCCCATGTCCTCAGGAACAAACGTAACTACTCACAAAGCATATTCATGTTCATAATCAGAGGGTATTAATATGCATATAGGATCTGAACATATGATCTTCCACCAAATAAACCAACTAGCATCAACTACAAGGAGTAATCAACACTGCTAGCAACACACAGGTACCAATCCCAGACTTAGAGACAAGAATTGGATACAAGAGATAAACTAGGGTTTGAGAGGAGATGGTGCTGGTGAAGATGTTGATGGAGATTGAACCCCTCCCGATGAGAGGATCGTTGGTGATGATGATGGCGATGATTTCCCCCTCCTAGAGGGAAGTGTGCCCGGCAGAACAGCTCCGCCGTAGCCCTAGATTGGTTCCGCCAAGGTTCCGCCTCGTGGCGGTGGAGTCTCGTCCCGACAGCTTGCTTATGATTTTTTTCTCATCGAAAGACTCCATATAGCAAAAGATGGGCATCGGAGGGCCACCAGGGGGCCCATGAGGCAGGGGGCGCGCCTAGGGGGTAGGGCGCCCCCCCCCCCTCGTGGCCAGGGTGTGGCCCCCCTCTGGAACTTCTTGCGCTTAGTATTTTTTATATATTCTGAAAATGACTTCTGTGAAGTTTCAGGACTTTTGGAGCTATGCAGAATAGGTCTCTAATATTTGCTCCTTTTCCAGCCCAGAATCCCAGCTGCCGGCATTCTCCCTCTTTATGTAAACCTTGTAATATAAGAGAGAATAGGCATAAGTATTGTGACATAATATGTAATAACAGCCCATAATGCAATAAATATCGATATAAAAGCATGATGCAAAATGGGCGTATCATCTCCCCCAAGCTTAGACCTCGCTTGTCCTCAAGCGAAAGCCGAAATCGAAAAATATGTCCACATGTTTAGAGATAGAGGTGTCGATAAAAATAAAATATGAACATGAGGGAATCATGATCATTCTTAGAACAACAACTTGATCTCTTATGCTACAGTAACAATTCTATCGCAATTTCAAGTATGAATCATAAACTTCATTGAAAACTAACAAACTATAATCTCAGTCATTGGAGCAATTGCAATTTATCATAACATAGGAAAGAGTCAATATAAGAGCTTTTCAGCAAGTCCACATACTCAACTATCATATAGTCTTTCACAATTGCTAACACTCACGCAATACTTATGGGTATGGAGTTTTAATCGGACACAGAGAAAGATAGGGGCTTATAGTTTTGCCTCCCAACGTTTTACCTCAAGGGTAATGTCAACAATAATAGTTCATGAAAACTCACATCCAATTAGCCATATATACCAGGATCTTTCCAACATGTTGTGCTTGCCAAAAGATAAAATGTAAAAAGGAAGGGTGAAGATCACCATGACTCTTATGTAAGGTAGGAGATAAAAGTAAAAGATAGGCCCTTCGCAGAGGGAAGCAGAGGTTGTCATGCGCTTTTATGGTTGGATGCACAAAATCTTAATGCGAAAGAACGTCACTTTATATTGCCACTTGTGATATGGACCTTTATTATGCAGTCCGTCGCTTTTATTTCTTCCGTATCACACGATCGTATAAAGCTTATTTTCTCCCACACTAATAAGTCATACATATTTAGAGGGCAATTTTTATTGCTTGCACCGATGACAACTTACTTGAGGGATCTTACTCAATCCATAGGTAGGTATGGTGGACTCTCATGGCAAAACTGGTTTAAGGGTGTTTGGAAGCACAAGTAGTATCTCTACTTGGTGCAAAGAATTTGGCTAGCATGAGGGGGAAAGGCAAGCTCAATCATGTTGGATGATCCATGACAATATAATTTATCTCAGATGTAAGAAAACATAACCCATTACGTTGTCTTCCTTGTCCAACGTCAACTCTTTAGCATGTCATATTTTAATGAGTGCTCACAATCATAAAAGATGTCCAAGATAGTGTATTTACATGTGAAGACCTCTCTTTCTTTATTACTTCCTATTAATTGCAACGATGACCAAAACTATGTTTGTCAACTCTCAACAACTTTTATTCATCATACTCTTTCTATGTGAGCTCATTACTCTTCATAAGACCCGTATGATCTCTTTTATTTTCTTTTTATTCTTTCTCTTTTCTTTTATTCACTCAAGATTATTGCAAAATAATCAAGCCCTTGGCTCAACACTAATCTTTATTATATATAGCGCACGAACTACATAGAAGGATCATAAAGCAAAACTCACAACTAGATCATACTAAAACTTTATGCTACTAGATCAAGATATTACCAAAAGAATCAAACTAAGAAAACGGTAAAGATAGAAGTGATGGTGATACGATACTGGGGCACTCCCCCAAGCTTGGCAGTTGCCAAGGGGAGTGCCCATACCAGATACTCAATTCCTCTTTGTTGGTGGAGAGGGTGGAGTTGTTGATGATCTAGGCTTGTTGTCCCTCTTCCAAGGCATAGGCTCGCCATCATAGAGGGATGACCGAGTCTCCTGAATCCTCAAATCTATAGCCAAACTCATCCTCTTGAATCTATACTCATACTCACAGTTTTGATTTTGCAGGTCATAAATGTGGGCTTGGAGGTGCTCGATTTTCTCATGAAGTTTGAAGATGGCCTCCCCAATGTCCTTGGCGTCCAGCTTGTGGTTGTTGGTTAACTCCGTGATCATAATGTGATTGGAGTCAAGTCCACGCTCCACCATCTCCCGGCACCTGAAAACTTCTTGCTCCATTGCCTAGAGCCTTGTCTCCACGCTTCCGGTCCTCCTTGGTCCCTCAACATCACGGATGTGCAGCACCCCTCATGCATCTCAATGGTTTGAGGGTGTTGCAACACTTCCGCGAGGTAGGGGTTGATGACCTTATCGAAGAACTTGTCCTTGGGGGCACTTGGAGACGTCATGATGATCTCGATCTGTCAGAAAAACAACTCGAAACAAGAACAAAGGATATTTGCATGATACGGTGGTCAAAACCTTCGGGAGGTTATATAATGAATTTTTATCGACCAAAATACGTAACGTGCAAGAAAATGGAGTCCAGAGAGCACACGAGGTGCCCACGAGGCAGGGGGCATGCCCAGGGGGTAGGGCACGCCCTCCACCCTCGTGGAGCCCTCGTGTCCTTCCCAGGCTGCTTCTTATTTTTCTAAATATTCCAAAACGGAGAAAAATTGCCATTAGAACTGTTTTGGAGTCGGTTTACTTACCGTACCACATACCTATTCCTTTTCGGAGTCTGAAACGTTCCGGAAGGTGTCCCTTATGTATTCCTCCGGGGTTACGGTTTCAATAAGATTGGTTTCGACATTTATAGGATTACCTGAGATATAATGTTTGATTCTTTGACCATTCATCACCTTCGGATTTGTGCCTTCGAAGTTGTTGATTTTTATGGCACCAGAACGATATACCTCCTCGATAATGTAAGGACCTTCCCATTTAGAGAGAAGCTTTCCTGCAAAAAATCTTAAATGAGAGTTGTATAGCAATACATAATCACCTACATTAAACTCGCGCTTTTGTATCCTTTTGTCATGCCATCGTTTAACCTTTTCTTTAAAAAATTTGGCATTCTCATAGGCTTGGGTTCTCCATTCATCAAGTGAGCTAATGTCAAATAACCTTTTCTCACCGGCAAGTTTGAAATCATAATTGAGCTCTTTAATAGCCCAATAATCCTTTTGTTCTAGTTAGAGAGGTAAGTGACATGCTTTTCCATAAACCATTTTATACGGATACATACCCATAGGATTTTATATGCAGTTTTATAGGCCCATAATGCATCATCAAGTTTCTTGGACCAATTCTTTCTAGATCTATTAACAGTCTTTTGCAAAATTAATTTGAGTTCTCTATTACTCAATTCTACTTGACCACTAGACTGTGGGTGATAAAGAGATGCAATTCTATGATTAACATTGTACTTAGCAAGCATTTTACGAAAGGCTTCATGAATAAAATGTGAACCACCATCAGTCATTAAGTATCCAGGGACTCCAAACCTCGGAAAAATAACTTCTTTAAGCATCTTAATAGAGGTGTTATGATCAACACTACTAGTTGGAATAGCTTCTACCCACTTAGTAACGTAATCAACAACAACTAAAATATGTGTATATCCATTAGAGGAAGGAAACGGCCCCATATAATCAAAGCCCCAAACATCAAATGGTTCAATAATAAGTGAATATTTCATAGGAATTTCTTGACGTCTACTAATATTACCAATTCTTTGACATTCATCACAAGATAAGACAAACTTACGGGCATCCTTGAAGAGAGTAGGCCAATAAAAATCGGATACCTTATGTGCAGTTCTATCTCCAGCGTGGTGTCCTCCATAAGCTTCGGACTGACACTTGCGTAGGATCTGTTACTGTTCATGCTCAGGTACACAACGTCTAATAACACCATCTACTCCCTCTTTATAAGGATGTGGGTTATCCCAAAAGTAATGTCTTAAATCATAGTAAAACTTTTTCTTTTGCTGGTATGTGAAACTAGGTGGTATAAACATAGCAACAATGTAATTAGCATAATCAGCATACCATGGAGCAGTGTGAGAAGCATTTATGACATTTAATTGTTCATCAGGAAAGCTATCATCAATAGGTAGTGGGTCATCAAGAACATTTTCTAACCTAGACAAGTTGTCTGCAACGGGGTTCTCAGCTCCCTTTCTATCAATAATATGCAAATCAAATTCTTGTAGCAAGAGAACCCATCTAATAAGTCTAGGTTTAGCATCTTTCTTTTCCATAAGATATTTAATAGTAGCATGATACATGTGAATAGTTACTTTACAATCAACAGTATAAGGTCTGAACTTATCACAAGCAAATACAACTGCTAAAAATTCTTTTTCAGTAGTGGCATAATTTCTCTGAGCATTGTCTAGAGTTTTACTAGCATATTGAATAACATTTAATTTCTTATCAACTCTTTGCCTTAGAACAGCACCTAGAGCATAATCACTAGCATCACACATAATTTCAAAAGGTAAATTCCAATTAGGTGGCTGAACAATAGGTGCAGAGATTAATGCTTTCTTAAGTATTGCAAAGGCTTCTACACAATCATCATCAAAGACGAATGGTATATATATTCGGAATAAATTAGTCATAGGCCGAGAAATTTTTGAGAAGTCCTTAATGAACCTCCTATAAAAACCTGTATGACCAAGGAAACTTCTTATAACTTTGATGTCCTTGGGACACGACATCTTTTCAGTAGCATCAACTTTAGCTTTATCAACTTCAATGCCTCTTTCAGAAATTTTGTGCCCCAGACAATACCTTCATTAACCATAAAGTGGCATTTCTCCCAATTCAAGACAAGGTTAGTTTCTTCACATCTCTGCAAAACTCGATCAAGGTGCTTAAGCAATCATCAAAAGAGGATCCATAAACGGAGAAATAATCCATGAATACCTCACATATCTTCAAAAATCAGAAAATATAGCCATCATGCATCTTTGAAAGGTAGCAGGTGCATTACATAAACCAAAAGGCATATGTCTATAAGCGAAAGTACCGAAAGGGCAAGTAAAAGTGGTCTTAGATTGATCATTAGCTGACACAGGTATTTGGGAGAAACCAGAATAACCATCTAGAAAGCAAAAAATATGTATGTTTGGATAATCTTTCTAGCATTTGATCAATAAAAGGTAAGGGGTAATGATCATTTTAGTAGCCTTATTTAATTTGCGGAAATCAATTACCATCCTGTAACCTGTAATAATTATTTGCGGAATCAATTCATCTTTATCATTAGGAACGACAGTAATACCTCCCTTCTTAGGAACACAATGGACAGGACTTACCCACTGACTATCAGCAATGGGATAAATTATACCTGCCTCAAGGAGCTTTAGTATTTCTTTTCTTACCACTTCTTTCATCTTAGGATTCAGTCGTCGTTGGTGATCAATAACTGGTTTGGCATCTTTTTCCAAATTTATTTTGTGTTGACATAGAGTGGGACTAATGCCCTTAAGATCATCAAGAGTATATCCAATAGCAGCACGGTGCTTCTTCAGAGTTTTCAATAATTTTTCTTCCTCCTTCTCTGAAAGGTTAGCACTAATAATAACAGGATATATCTTCTTTTCATCAAGATAAGCATATTTAAGAGTATCAGGCAATGGTTTAAGCTCAAACACGGGATCACCCTTGGGTGGAGGAGGATCCCCTAAGATTTCAACAGGCAAGTTGTGTTTCAGAATAGGTCCCTGTTTAAAGAACACTTCATCTATTTCCCTTCTTTCATTCATATACATATCATTTTCATGGTCTAGCAAATATTGTTCTAAAGGATCACTAGGAGGTACGGCAATAGAAGCAAGACCAATAATTTCATCTTTACTAGGCAATTCTTCTTCATAGTGTTGTCTACGAAATTTAGAAAAGTTGAACTCATGAGACATATCATCTAAACCAATAGTAATAACATCCTTTTTGCAGTCTATCCTAGCATTAACAATGTTTAAGAAGGGTCTACCAAATATAATGGGACAAAAGCTATCTTGTGGGGAACCAAGAACAAGAAAATCAGCAGGATATTTAGTTTTCCCACACAAGACTTGAACATCTGTAACAATTCCCATTGGTAAAATAGTATCTCTACTGGCAAGTTTAATGGTGACATCAATTTCTTCTAACTCCGTAGGTGCAAAATCATGCATATTTCTTTGTACAAGTCAATAGGTATTGCACTAGCACTAGCACCCACATCACACAAGCCATGATAACAATGATCTCCTATCTTAACAAAAATAACAGGCATGCCTACCACAGGTCTATGTTTATCTTTAGCACAAGGTTTAGCAATTCTAGTAGTTTCATCACAGAAATAAATAACATGCCCAGCAATATGATCAGCCAAGAGATCCTTCACAATAGCAATATTAGGTTCAACTTTAACTTGCTCACGAGGTGTATAGGTTCTAATATTGCTTTTGTGAACCACAGTTGAAGCTTTAGCATGATCTTTTATCCTAACAGGAAAAGGTGGTTTCTCAACATAAGCAGTCGGAACAATAGGATCATTATAAGTGACAGTCTTTTCTTAAACTTTAATAGGTGCAACTACTTTTACTTCAATGGGAGGATGATATTCCAATTCTCCTTAGGGAGATCAACATGAGTAGCAAAAGATTCACAGAAAGAAGCTACTATCTTAGAGTCAAGTCCATATTTAGTGCTATATTTACGGAAAACATCGGCATCCATAAAAGATTTAACACAATCAAACTTAGGTATCATACCTAACTCCTTACCTTCGTCGAGATCCCAATCTTCAGAGTTGTGTTTAATTCTTTCCAATAAACCCCATTTGAATTCAATATTCTTCATCATAAAAGAGCCAGCACAAGAAGTATCGAGCATGGTGCGATTGTTATCAGAAAGCCGAGCATAAATTTTTTGAATAATCATTTCTCTTGAGAGCTCGTGATTGGGGCATGAATATAACATTGACTTAAGCCTCCCCCAAGCTTGAGCGATGCTTTCTCCTTCGCAAGGCCAAAAATTATATATATAATTATGATCACGATGAACAAGATGCATAGGATAAAACTTCTGATGAAATTCCAATTTCAATCGTTTGTAGTTCCATGATCCCATATCATCACATAGCCTATACCATGTAATTGCGTCTCCCTCCAAAGATAAAGGGAAGACCTTCTTCTTGATAACATCATCGGGCATACCTGCAAGCTTAAATAATCCACAAACTTCATCCACATATATTAGGTGCTCATCAGGATGTAATGTTCCATCTCCTGCAAAAGGATTAGCTAGCAGATTTTCTATCATACTCGAAGGAATTTCAAAGCAGACATTTTCATTTTTAGTAGGTTCAGTAGGTTGGGGAGAAACTCTTTGCTCTACTGGTCAGGGTGAAGATACCCCGAACAAGCCCCTTAGAGGATTACTTTCCATAGTAACAAGTGACAGTAAATTTCAGCACACTATATAAAGTTTCCTTACCAAATTCCACCTACCAAAGGTGCTTCACTCCCCGGCAACGGCGCCAGAAAAGAGTCTTGATGACCCACAAGTATAGGGGATCTATCCTAGTCCTTTCGATAAGTAAGAGTGTTGAACCCAACGAGGAGCAGAAGGAAATGATAAGCGGTTTTCAGCAAGGTATTCTCTGCAAGCACTGAAATTATAGGTAACAGATAGTTTTGTGATAAGATAATTTGTAACGAGCAGCAAGTAACAAAAGTAAATAAAGTGCAGCAAGGTGGACCAATCCTTTTTGTAGCAAAGGACAAGCCTGGACAAATTCTCATATAGAGAAAAGAGCTTCTGAGGACACATGGGAATTATCGTCAAGCTAGGTTTCATCACGATCATATGATTCGCGTTCGGTACTTTGATAATCTGATATGTGGGTGGACTGGTGCTTGGGTGCTGTCCTTACTTGGACAAGCATTCCACTTATGATTAACTCCTATTGCAAGCATCCGCAACTACAAAAGAAGTATTAAGGTAAACCTAACCATAGCATGAAACATATGGATCCAAATCAGCCCCTTACGAACCATGCATAAACTAGGGTTTAAGCTTCTGTCACTCTAGCAACCCATCATCTACTTATTACTTCCCAATGCCTTCCTCTAGACCCAAATAATGGTGAAGTGTCATGCAGTCGACGTTAACATAACACCACTAGAGGAGAGACAACATACATCTCATCAAAATATCGAACGAATACCAAATTCACATGACTACTAATAGCAAGACTTCTCCCATGTCCTCGGGAACAAACGTAACTACTCACAAAGCATATCCAGGTTCATAATCAGAGGAGTATTAATATGCATATAGGATCTGAACATAGGATCTTCCACCAAATAAACCAACTAGCATCAACTACAAGGAGTAATCAACACTACTAGCAACCCATAGGTACCAATCCCAGACTTAGAGACAAGAATTGGATACAAGAGATGAAGTAGGGTTTGAGAGGAGATGGTTCTGGTGAAGACGTCGATGGAGATTGACCCCCTCTCGATGAGAGGATCGTTGGTGATGACGATGGCGATGATTTGCCCCTCCCGGAGGGAAGTGTCCCCAGCAGAACAGCTACGTCGAATCCCCACATTGGTTCCGCCAAGGTTCCGCCTCGTGGCGGCAGAGTCTCGTCCCGAAAGCTTGATTATGATTTTTTTCTCATCGAAAGACTCCATATAGCAGAAGATGGGCATCAGAGGGCCACCAGGAGGCCCACGAGGCAGGGGGCGCGCCCAGGGTGGTAGGGCGCGCCGCCACCCTCGTGGCCAGGGTGTGGCCCCCCTCTAGAACTTCTTGCGCTCAGTATTTTTTATATATTCTGAAAATTACTTTTGTGAAGTTTTAGGACTTTTGGAGCTGTGCAGAATAGGTCTCTAATATTTGCTCCTTTTCCAGCCCAGAATCCCAGCTGCCGGCATTCTCCCTCTTTATGTAAGCCTTGTAAAATAAGAGAGAATAGGCATAAGTATTGTGACATAACGTGTAATAACAGCCCATAAAGCAATAAATATTGATATAAAAGCAAGATGCAAAATGGACGTATCACACGTTTCTTTGCCACGCGCTAGTGATAAGTAGTAGTAGCACTTATTTTTGTCCCGCGCTACTGGTAAGATTCTGCATATAAGGTTTTCCCTAGTAGTGATGGCCCACGCTAGGAGTGGTGCGACCGACCTTGTGAGGACCGCTGGCAAGATCAGCCTCGCGAGGGCGCCTGGAGGGATCAGCCTCGGGAGGATCACCCTCAGGGCAACCCCGGTCTTCCTCCGCTGCCGGCACCACCAAAAAGGAACGACGACCACCATCAAGACGAGGCGGCTGGGGGCTTCCAGGAGCCGCCTGCTATCGCCTGCATCTTGGGAGGATCTCAAGACCCAGCCTCACACCGTATCGTCAAGCAATTTGCTCGCGAGGTGAACGCAGTCCTTCCGAAGCTCGAAGCTACATGCCCTCTTAGGTGGTCCAAGTGTGCTATTACCTTCAGCTCAGCAGATCAGCTCAAGTGCGCGGCTACCGCTGGTGCTCTCCCAATGCTTTGTTCACCCGTCATCAGCAACGTGCAAGTCACCAAGACCCTCATCGACAGCAGCGCGGGGCTCAACATCCTGTCCGTCGAGACGTTCGACAACCTACAAGTGACCTACGATCAGCTTCAACCTACCAAGCCTTTCTCAGGAGTGATCGACGGCTCCACCACGCCGATAGGTCAGGTCCACCTCCCAGTCACCTTCGGCACACGCGACAACTACCGCACCGAGCTCATCAACTTCGACGTCGCCCACATCCGTCTATCGTACAATGCCATCCTCGGGTATCCAGCCCTGGCCAAGTTCATGGCAGTGACGCACCACGGCTACAACATCCTCAAGATGCCTGGAAGCAGCGGGATCATCACAGTCCCCTGCGAAGAAAGAGATGCGGTGTGCTCCCTCGAGTGCGCCTTCCAGGCAGCGTCAATCGAAGACCCCGACAACAATGCAGCTCGATACCCTCGTGAGGTCGTCCCCAAGAAGAAGAAGCAGCTACTTCGTGCCGGACCTTGGGAGGACAGTACCGCAAGTGGTACCTCATCAGGATCAGCGCCCGCGCGTGGGGCTCCTCCCTCTGTCGCATAGGAAGGCGCACCCGGCGCCCTCCTCAGGCAGGGCTCGGCGGCTCTTTTCTGGAGGGCCTTAGACCTTGCCAACATTACGAGGGAGGCGCTCGGGCACCACGTGGAGGCGTGCTTCACGGCATGTCTCCCTTAGGAAGACACTGGACAAGGAGCGCCCGGTGCCCAGGAGTTCATCACCAAGGTATCTCAGGAGCTTCAGGAAGCAAGAGCAATTCACGGCGACCGCCGCCCACCTGGTGCTGCTCTCCACCCCAGCAAGGATGGTGAGCTGTGCGTCTGCATCGACATCCCAGGGCTCAATCGGGCCGCATCTCAGGAGCGCTTCTGGCCTTCACGTGCTAGACGCTGCGAGGGCCCACCGCAAAGCTACGTTCGCATGCCATTCGGCCTGCCGAGCATGGCTGCTGCCTTCCAACGCAACCTGCAGAGCGTCATGGCAGGTCAGGAGGCCAGGCACCATGCAGTCCTGGCGGAGATGGCGACGGTCCTCAAGGAACCGCCTGGACCCCCAGAGCCTCCCGAGGCTCACGGCCCCGGTGGCTCGTGAGGGGCAACCCCTTCGCCGCGTACCTTCAGCAGCCTCAACACCCCTTCATCAACAGAATGAGGTGACATTTTCCAAGTTTATTTAGCTGGGAGCGCCCTCAGGGCTACATCATTCCCAGGCCGCGTGGGTCTATCCCTGTGGCATGTATCCCTTATTGTTCATGTCTTTAGCTTACCTTGCCGGGGGCGCACCTTGGGCTGCATCATCCCCAAGTCGCTCGGGCCGGACCCAGTGGCATGTTTGCTTTCCATGCATAATTTATCTGTGTCCATCACCTGATTGATTGTCGCCCACCATGGGAGCCGTGCACCGGTCATCTTCCTTCAGGATCCTTCGCATGAGAAGGCTAGGCATGACGTCTGTGCCCGGGCCCGTCCCTGTAGCATCGATAAATCCAACGGCTGAGCTCTGTCTGGTGGGCCAGCCCCATTCACGTCACCTCCTGGGGTCGTGGGTGCTTAGCTTTCTTACCACCTCCCAGGACCAACACAGCGAACAAGAATCAAGACCAGGCGCAACCTGCCTTGAGGTAGGGCCTCGTGAGTCCCGCGCTAGCTCGCGAGTGCCCAGACACACCTTGTCTAGCCCTGTCGTGCAAGCCATGTGTCAGGGCGGGGCTGTACACGCCCCGGAGGCTCTCCGCGGTAGGGAGTCCCCACCCACATACCAGAGGCAGACCAGCAATCACCGCTGCGTTTTGTTCCCCTCCTCGCGCTAACTTGCAGGAACTTCCCAAGGACTACAGCGGGCGGTACCGCGGGCTTTCCCTCTTCTCCCATGCGATTCGCTTGCGCGTTAAAAGTGGGGCTCCTGAGCATCGCGACTCAGGAGCTCTTACTGGCTCTCCAGCCCTCACCCCTGGCCTTGGCCACGGCATCGCGACCTGGAATACCAGCGGCGGCTGAGCTCGCTCGAGGGCCGGGACCTGAGGATGCAGAGCACTAAGGAGAACATGGAGAAGAGGGGGAGGCTCGCACGGGCCTAACCTAGCTACCCAGCAGCAGCAAACGCCCAAGTCTGACGCAACACGAGGAACCAGCTCCGAAATGCCAAGATAAGTCTTGTACCTGGACCGACCCATCCCTACGGCATAAGATCCTCGCCTTTTCACTGCCTTGCTGCGGCAACGTCGCCTCCCTTTCCCATCCTTAGGTAGCTGCTTGCATGCTAAATGGTACCTCTTGAGCATCGCGCCTCGGGAGCTCTTACTGGACCTCGGGCCGCTCACCTCCTGGCCTTGACCACGACATCGCGACCTGGCATACCAGCGACGGCTGCAGCCTGCCTGGGGACCGGGACCTGTCAGCATAGAGCACCAAGCTGCTGCGGGGTTGGAAAGGGGGAGACCAACCCTCAGTAGGACATGTGCTCGCAAGTTTTCACAATAAGGATAATATTAAGAAAAGGCATTACAAACGCTTTACACACCCCCCGGGGTCCGCTTCGATTCTTCGTAGGGAACAAAAGGAAAGGAATCCCTAGGAGCTCTATCTACACACGCCGGACGTTGCCGACGCCATCATCAACAGTGGTCCACGAAGGGCCAGCACCAACCCCATCAAGATAACGGCGACGGCGGCCAGACGCGGCGACCTTGCTCCGGGCCCGACGGGAGCTCGGGGCACGTAGCTGTCGGCGCTTGTCTCCGGAGACTCCACAAGCTCGGGGGAGTCGTTGGACCACCAGGAGTCGCCGGTGTCGCTCGAGGAGCTGCAGGCGAGGCCAGGTGGGCGGCGGTCACCGTGAATTGCTCTTGCTTCCTGAAGCTCCTGAGATACCTTGGTGATGAACTCCTGGGCACCGGGCGCTCCTTGCCCAGTGTCTTCCTAAGGGAGACGTGCCGCAAAGCACGGCTCCACGTGGTGCCCGAGCGCCTCCCTCGTAATGTTGGCAAGGTCTGAGGCCCTCTAGAAAAGAGCCCCCGAGCCCGGCCCGAGGAGGGCGCCGGGCGCGCCTTCCTATGCGACAGAGGGAGGCGCCCTAGGCGCGGGCGCTGATCCTGACGAGGTACCACTTGCGGTGCTGTCCTCCCGTGGTCCGGCACGGAGTAGCTGCTTCTTCTTCTCGGGGACGACCTCACGAGTGTACCAAGCTGCATTATTGTCGGGGTCTTCGATTGTTGCTGCCTGGAAGGCGCGCTCGAGGGAGCACACTACATCTCTTTCTTCGCAAGGGACTATGATGATCCCGCTGCTTCCTGGTATTTTGAGGACGTTGTAGCCGTGGTGCGTCACTGACATTAACTTGGCTAGGGCTAGATACCCGAGGATGGCATTGTACGGCAGACGGATGTGGGCAACTTTGAAGTCGATGAGCTTGGTGCAGTAGTTGCCGCGTGTGCCGAAGGTGACTGGGAGGCGGACCTGACCTATCGGTGTGGTGGAGCCGTCGGTCACACATGAGAAAGGCTTGGTAGGCTGAAGCTGATCGTAGGGAACTTGTAGGTTGTTGAACGTCTCGACGGACAGGACATTGAGCCGACGGATGTGGGCGACTTTGAAGTCGATGAGCTTGGTGCAGTAGTTGTCGCGTGTGCCGAAGGTGACTGGGAGGCGGACCTGACCTATCGGTGTGGTGGAGCTGTCGGTCACACATGAGAAAGGCTTGGTAGGCTGAAGCTGATCGTAGGGAACTTGTAGGTTGTTGAACGTCTCGACGGACAGGACGTTGAGCCCTCCGCCGCCGTCGATGAGGGTCTTGGTGACTTGCACGTCGTTGATGATAGGGGAATAAAGCATTGGGAGAGCGCCAGCGGTAGCCGCGCACTTGACCTGATCTGCTGAGCTGAAGGTAATAGCGCACTTGGACCACCTGAGCGGGCATGTAGCTTCGAGCTTGGGAAGGACTGTGTTCACCTCGCGAGCAAACTGCTTGATGATACGCTGTGAGGCTGGGGCTTGAGCTCCGCCCAAGATGCTGGCGATAGCACGTGGCTCCTGGAAGCCCCTAGCCCCCTCGTCTTGATGGTGGTCGCCATTCCTTCTTGGTGGTGGCGGCAGCGGAGGAACAACGGGGTTGCCCTGAGTGCGATCCTCGCGAGGTTGATCCCTCCAGGCGCCCTCGTGAGGCTGATCTTGCCAGCGGTCCTCACGAGGTCGGTCGCGCCTCTCTTGGCATGGGCCATGGTCATCCCAGCGTCCTCCGCCACATCCTCCTCCTCGGCCGTAGCCTCAGTCGTTGCGCTCGGGTCGTCGACCGAAGCGTTTACGCGAATAGCCCTGAGCTCTTGACAATGATTGTTGTTGTGGCTATGCACGTTGTGGAAGGAGCAAAACGGTCGGCTGCCCTTGGATGACTCAAGCTAGTCCCTGCCGCACTTCGTGTCTGGCTCAGCCGCGAGCACGGCAACTCCCTTGCGCTTCACGTCCTTGGCCTTGGATTTCTTCTCCTCCGAGTCGGTAGCTGGGGGCTCGAGGAGGGAAAGGCAACCTTCCTCAGCCCTTGCGCACTTGGTCGCCAGGTTGAACAACTCCAGGGATGTGCACAGCTCCTCGTGGATGGCGAGCTCCTCCTTCATCTTGATGTTGCGGACACCGTCGGAGAATGCAGAGATGATGGCCTCGTCCGTCACCTTGGGGATCTTGAGGCGGACGTTGTTGAAGCGTTGGATGTACTTCTGGAGTGTCTCTCCTGGTTGTTGCTTGACACGTCGCAGGTCACCCACGGCCGGGGGGCGGTCGCGAGTGCCCTGGAAGTTGGTGACGAAGCGGTCGCGCATCTCGTTCCAAGAAGAGATGGAGCCTGGGGGCAGGTTCAGGAGCCACGAGCGCACGCCATCCTTGAGAGCCATGGGGAACTAGTTCGCCATGACTTTCTCGTCGTTGTTCACCGCCTCGATGCTCAGCTCGTAGAGCTACGAGAACTCAGCGGGGTAGGGGGTGCCGTCGTAGCGAGGAGGCAGATCCGGCTTGAACTTGCACGGCCAGGCGACGGTAGCCAGATCGGGGGTGAAGGCACGGCAGCGGGCCGTAGTCGCCGGGGCCCGCCGTGGAGGTGGAGCCTGGTCTTGGCGCTCGCGCGCCACCACGGCAAACGGCACATGGCCCTACCGCGGCAAGCGATCCTGACGCGGCGGTGTAGGGAGCGGTGGAGCGTTCTCTTGCGGTCGAGGAACTTCTTGACAGCTTCATTCTTCACGCGCGGGCGCTTGGCACGATGGGTCGCGCCGCGGAGCCGCGCGCCTTGGCGCCAGTGCGCCATCATGGTGCAGGGGTGGTGGAGGTGCTGCGTGAGCTACATCGCCCGTAGCTGGTGGTGGACAAGGCAGCGAGAGGGACAGTGCAGGGGAGCCCCCCTGCGGTGCTGATGAGCTCGGCGATGTGGTCCATCCAGCCCTGGTAGAGGTTGTCGACTAGGCGGTAACGCAGGAGCTCGGGCGCCATGAGCAGCGCGGCCTGCGCGTCCATGGGTGCGCGGCAAGCGTGAGATGACGAGCCAGCCAGAGACGGCGATGGGGTGGCGGTGTGGCCGTCACGGCGCACGGAGGGATGCAGCGAGGAAGCTTGCTACTCGTTTGCCGCCGGATCGGTGACAGCGTTGGCGGCGGGTGACGGAGAACGACGGGGAGGCCCGCCGACGGGAGCCGTCTGAGCGACGCGAGTGGCGAGGGCGGCCCGGCGCTCAGCGCGAGCTCGGCGAGCATCGGCCATGAGCTTGGTGGAGTGACGAAGCGTGGGTCGACGAAGAAGAAGGCTTTGGTGCACCCCTACCTGGCGCGCCAAATGTCGGATTTCGGGTTCCGGCAAAACCCTTAAGGTTCAAACACTGGGTGCGCACAAAGATCTCCCCCTACCTACTCACGATCTCAAAGGCTAGCTCGATGAACTCGCAACACAAAGGACACAAGATTTATATTGGTCCGGGTCACCATTGCAGTGTAATACCCTACTCCAGTGTGGTGTGGTGGATTGCCTCTCGGGCTGAGGATGGACAGTACAAGGTGAAGAACAGCGTCCTGAGCAGGGGTCTTCTTGTGCTTGGTGAGTTTGTGTGGTTGAGGATGATCTAGTCTAGGATCCCATCTCCTAGCTATGGTGGTGGCTAGCCCTATTTATAGAGGCCCTAGTCCTCTCCCCAAATATTGAGAGGGAAGGGAGCCAACAACGGTCAATTTGAAAGGGGACAGCTAGTACAAGTTATCCTGACAAAAGCAGTCTTCACCTGCCAAAGGCTCTAGTGGTGACGCCGCCTTGGGCTCCATGGTGACCTCCGTCTTGCCGTCCAGCTGGTCTTGATCTCATTGCACGAATATGGAAACCTTTTCTTGGCGCCTCGGTACTCTTCGTCTGCGCTTGCCTCCTTAACACCAAAGAGGAAACAAGGACATTGCACGCACTGGCGCCCGTCTGGCACCCGCCTGGTCTCGATCATCACGGCTCACGTCATTGGAACCTCACGAGATTTTCCTTGCATTGATCTCTTTGCCCCTCGTGAGCCAGCCTCGTGAGGCCGCTCCTGAGGAGGTCTTGTGTCGTCCGCCTCGCGAGGCATGGCCCCTCGCGAGGGTCTTGAATGCTTGTTGGTGAAGATGGGTCATACGGGCTCACTTGCAGAGCCACGCCATGGGCCGCAGGCAGGCAAGTCTGGGGACCCCCATTCCCATAACGCTGACACGCGTGATGGACATCGGCTTGAAGAAGCAACAGTGCAGCTATGCCGACGCTGCTCATAACTTGTGACGCGGTCAAAGCTAGATTGATGAAGTGACCGAGGGGCGATGTCAGCGCGCCTGACCCAAGCAATCCGTGGGGCGATGGTATTGGTGATAATTTAGTCTTCGTGATGCCGAATTTTTGTTTGGCTTGCCGAGCTGATGATCCGATAAGGTTGGGCTCGGCTCGATGAAGTGACGATCTGTCTAGCATAGGTCGGCAGATATGGAGTAAAGGCTGGTTTGACACCGGCGTGACGGCGAAGATTACCTCCAAAAAGGAGTAAAAATTGTGAGCATGTGTTCGTAAACAAAACACAATACCCTACAAAGAGATTCTTCCAAAAAGGTTGTCCAATACGCCGTTTATGAAGAAATATGAACTCGGGTCGGACTCATATTCGCGCAGAAAATAGATCCAAAAAGTGATGCACTAATCGGAAGGTTCCTGGAGTTTGGACGGTTGGATCGAGCTGAAATTTGGAGAGGTGGTAGATATAGGAATTCCGCATCCGATCAACGGTTGGATCTTCCAAAGGACGTCTGATATAGATGATGGGCACCACGCTCCAAACTCGTCCAGATTCGACAGGGCTCGGGTATATCAGAGATCGGCGGAGATTGCTCCATCGGAATGCGGCAAAATTTTAAAGTGTTGTTGTAGACTCAATTCCGCACAATTCCACAGAAGGAATCGTCAAAAAATGCTCGATGATGTGGTGGTAGCGGATACAAGTTCGCTGTTCGGAAAAACAACACGGTCGCCCGAGGGCAATGTTGACATTGATCCCCCGAGCTCCATGGATGATTCCTCCATGATCATGATAGAGATTGGAGTTGATGTTGATGAAGGCCCTCGTCCGAACATCAAGATTGGAGGCAAGGCACAATCCTTGGTCAAGCCAAGGTGACCAGTCAAGCCGGCAACAAAGATGCCGATGTCGCAGTTGATCTGCAGACGAGCCATTGATCTTTTGCCGATCACATAGCAGAACTCCCAATGAAAGCACCATTGTCAGTGTGAAAACCGGCAGATCTCGGGGTAGGGGGTCCTGAGCTATGGATTCTCGGATCAATGGTAATAAGAACAAAGGAGACGATGTTTACCCAGGTTCGGGCCCTCTTGATGGAGGTAAAACCCTACGTCCTGCTCTTGTTTATATTGATGGATTATCAAGTACAGAGTTGATCTACCTCGAGATCATATGTTGTGGTCTAAAACCTGAGGGTATGATAAATAATGTCATAATGATCTATCGACTAACCTAGCCTCGGCTTATATAATGTACCGGAGGCTTAGGATAACAAAAGTCCTAGTCGAATACGTTGGTGGAGAGGAGTCCTTGTCTTGATCATCAAGCCTTGTCAAATCTTCCTCCTGTGCGGCATGGGCTGCCCGAAGTGGCCCATGAGCGAACCGCCATGGGGGTTGAGGGAGTCCTGGGCTAAGGGGTCCTCGGGCGTCCAACCTATTTTACGTGGGCCGGACTGATGGGTTGTAAAGATACGAAGACCGAAGACTCTACCCGTGTGCGGATGGGACTCTCCTTGGCGTGGAAGGCAAGCTTGGCGATGAAACATGAAGATTCCTTTCTCTATAACCGACCTTATGTAACCCTATATCCCCCTGGTGTCTATATAAACCGGAGGGCTAGGCCCATAGAGATATATCCTCATAATCATAGTCAGGCTAGACTTTTAGGGTTTAGCCATTACGATCTCGTGGTAGATCAACTCTTGTAATACTCATATTCATCAAGAACAATCAAGCAGGAAGTAGGGTATTACCTCCATAGAGAGGCCCTGAACCTGGGTAAACATTGTGTCCCATGTCTCCTGTTACCACCGACCTTAGACGCACAGTTCGAGACCCCCTACCCGAGATCCGCCGGGTTTGACACCGACATTGGTGCTTTCATTGAGAGTTCCACTATGCCATCGTTAAGAGGTTTGATGGCTCCTTCTATCATTCACAATGATGTTGTCCAAGGGGAAGTCTTCCTCCCAGACGGATCTTCGTGTTCGGCGGCTTCGCACTGCGGGCCAACTCGCTTGGCCATCTGGAGCAGATCGAAAGCTACACCCCTGGCCACCAGGTCAGATTTGGAAGCTTGAACTATGTCATGGATATCCGTGGAGACTTGATCTTCGACAGATTCGAGACCACGGCAGCCGCTCCCTACCACCATGATGAACACGATGTAAATCTGTCATCGGCCCATACGTAGGAGATAGTACCTGTAGCTGCTCTAGCCATAGATCCAGAGCAGATCGTGCCATCCGAAAATGGGAAGCTCAACCCCGCCGCGGAAGCCGTAGACTTAGCGGAGTGGGAGCTGCACACAGACTTAACTTCAAGTGACATGTATGTCACGGTAGCTACGGACTCGTCTCCTGCTATAGGTTCCGAACCTTGTGCGTCCGCGTACGTTGAGCTTGATCAGTCATCGATCATCGAATTCAGCTGCGCGGACATCTTCCGAGACTCACCCTTGGGCGACGTGCTAAACTCGTTAAGAGCACTATCTTTAGTGGGGGCTTTCAGCCGAATTGTGTCTGGTTCGAACCGGAGGCTGATGACGGAGAATTTCACTTCCCACCCACCGCCCACTTCATAGCCACTGTCGAAGACTTAACTGACATGCTCAATTACGGCTTCGATGACATCGACGGTATGGATGACGATGCCGGAGAAGAAGAGGCCCAGAACCCGCCATTTACTGGATTCTGGACGACCACTTCCTCGTATGATGTATACATGGTGGATACACCAAAAGAGAATAGCGGCGATGACAAGGATGATCCGGTTGAGGATAAACCTCCCGAGACACAATCAAAGCACCGGCGTCAGCGGCACCGCTCTAAGTCACGCCGCAACAAAGACAGTAACACCGGCACAGGAGAAGATAACACTCCGAAAGGTGCTGAAGACAACGAAGACCCCGTTGACGCAACAGCCGAACAGGATGAAAGGGAAGATGGGCAAGTTAGCCCTGGTAAACAGGCCACGCACGAAGACTCGGGGAACAGTAATTATCTTCCGCTCTTCGAGGATGAGGCGAGCCTCGGCACTGAGGATTTTATCATGCCTGAGGAACCTCTCGAGCAGGAGCGCTTCAAGCGCAAGCTAATAGCCACTGCAAGCAGCCTGAAAAAGAAGCAGCAGCAACTTCAAGTTGACCAAGATCTGCTCAACGATAAATGGACCGATGTCCTAGAAGCCGAAGAATATGGCCTTAAGCGCCCAGCTAAAAGCTACCTGAAGCGCAACCTGCTACCTCAGTTCGACGACGAGGCGCCGGAGCACATACCACCATCGTGCAATGCAGCTGACCGACCACCACGTGGTCATGATAAAACGGTAACTCAAGCCGAACACCAGCCCGCCCCGCCTCATCATAAGGGTAGAGTTAAAACAGCTCAGGTCATACATATGACCTTCAGCAGGAACTGAACAGTAAAGCAGGACATACCAGATCGATCTACGGATCGCAAGGACATGCTTCGACACGCGATGACGGCCATCTATTCGGACGTGACAAACCTAGTCATGTGCGGGCTGAAAGCCGCAGACGGACTCCATCAGAGCTACGTTGCGATGCGGCCCGATATAGAGGCGCCACACACCCTCTTTGCTTCACTGACAAAGTCATGGAACATGAATTCCCAGAAGGGTTCAAACTCGTGAATATAGAATCATACGATGGAACCACAGACCCCGCGGTATGGATGAAGACTTCATTCTTCATATTCATATGGCCCGCGGCGAGGACCTTCATGCCATTATGCCATTAAATACCTCCCCCTAAAACTCAAAGGACCAGCCTGGCACTAGCTGAACAGCCTGCCCGAAAATTCCATCGGCAGCTGGGAGGACTTGGAAGAAGCCTTCCTTGACAACTTCCAAGGTACATATGTTCGACCTCCAGACGCTGATGACTTAATCCATATAGTTCAACAGCCCGGAGAGTCTGCCAGGAAATTTCGGACTAGGTTCTTAACTAAAAAGAACTAGATCGTCGACTATCCAGATGCCGAAGCCCTAGCGGCTTTTAAACACAACATCCGCGACGAATGGCTCGCCCGCCACCTCGACAAAGAAAAGCCAAAGTCCACGGCGGCCCTCACGGCACTCATGACCCGTTTTTGTGCGGGCGAGGATAGATGGCTGGCCCGTGGCAAAAAAAATATATAAGCGACACCAGCACCCCTGAAGCCAAAAATAGCAATGACAAGTCCCGACACAACATATACACGCATCGAAACAACAAAGACAACACTGATGATACGGCGGTCATTGCCGGATTCAGTGGCTCTAAGTCCAGTCAGCGGAAGAAGCCGTTCAAAAAGAACAATTCGGGCTCATCTAGCTTGGACCTCATACTTGATCGTCCGTGCCAGATTCACGGCACCCCAGACAAACCACCCAATCACACCAACAGAGATTGTTGGGCTTTTAAATAGGCCGACAAGTTAAATGCCGAAAGCAAGGAGAAGGGATCGCAAAGAGAAGATGACTATGAGGACCCCCGGCCACCGAACACAGGGGGACAGAAGAAGTTTCCCCCTCAGGTCAAAATGGTGAACATGATATACGCTACCCACATCCCCAAGAGGGAGTGCAAAGCGCGCGCTTAGGGACGTCTACGCGATAGAGCCAGTCGCCCCAAAATTTAATACATGGTCGTCATGCCCGATCACTTTCGATCTCCGAGATCATCTGACCAGTATCTATCATGGTGGTTCAGCCGCACTGGTCTTGGACCCAATAATTGATGGGTTCCACCTGACGCGAGTCCTGATGGACGGTGGCAGTAGCCTCAACTTGCTCTATCAGGATACAGTGGCAAAATTGGCATCAATCCATCACGGATCAAGCCCACAAAGACTTCCTTTAAAGGAGTCATACTAGGTGTAGAGAACTGCTGTACGGGCTCAATCACACTAGAGGTTGGCTTCGGATCTTCGGACAATTTCCAAAGCGAGGAGTTAATCTTCGACATCGTCCCCTTCCGCAGTGGCTATCATGCACTGCTTGGACGAACCGCATTTTCTCAATTCAACGCGGTGCCACACTATGCTTATCTCAATCTCAAGATGCCCGGACCACGAGGCATCATAACAGTTAATGGAAACACGGAACGCTCCCTTCGCACCGAGGAGCACACCGCTGCCTTAGCGGCAGAGGTACAAAGAGGCCTTTTCAAGCAGAACCTTAATTCGGCGGCCGATCCCCCGGAAACTGTCAAGAGAGTCTGGACCATTCTGAAGCAGGACAGCTCGGCTCGTTAAGAGCTCGACTAGCAATTTGGCTTCCATCCCAGTCCCGACCAAGTGGCGGCAACTATACCGCGTGTACATAACTACGCACTAAAAATACCATGGGCACGGATGGAGGCATAACCAGCTTGTGATCCACAATACGACTCGACCGCCCCGGACACACATACTTTCACTGTTTCCTTTTTTCCTTTTTTTAGGTTTCTTTTTCACAGGCCTTTCCTGACGGCTTGACCATCGATTCTTTTCGAAGGATAAGAACACCAAGACGACAAGAAGCATGGACGTGCGGGGGAATTTTTAGGTGGTTTTTTAACGATCCATTTACTTGTTTTCATGACCCATACACAGCTCTCCCTTGGTTAAGGCATAGTAAATAGACTTCTGCTTATTACACTACTTGTATAAATGCGCTTCAACACACCAATAAAATTATAATGGAAACAGGTTACCGCCCAAATTTTATGGCTCTAGCTTACTACCTTTTCTTCTTTTTTCTTTTTTTAATAACTTTATCAAATAGCACCCGTACACTCTGGTATATTTCAAAATTGCCAGGGGCTTCACAGCACCCCGCAACATGGCAACACAAGTCCGAACACTTCTACAGTATAGTTCGACACCTCGAATTTAGCACTATATGCATTGGCTTCGAATCATGTCTTTGGTCAATAGTTGGGTTGCCCGGCTCCTGTGCTTACTACCTTATGTTCCGCTGTATTGGCTAGGGTAGTAAAGGGAGAACTACTACGATTGTGCCCTGGTTTCCCCGGATGAGCACCTCAGTAGAGAAAGCCGAAAACTGACTGTCATGATATGGCGAGAGCCGGTCAGCTCTTCGGAGGTCTAAAATCCTTAGAGATTTTTTCCGCATTACGCGAGGGACTGGTACTTACCCGATCTAGTGTTTACAGCATCCTAGTTCGGATACTAGGGGCTGCGCCTATATTTCTATTGTCAAACTCCTATGGCTGAGTGAGGGTGCTAAAGCCGCATAGTCCGATTGTCTGGTTCGTTGCGCTAAAACACCTCCTTCAATGACCAAATAATTGGATCAAGAGTGTTTAGATTACATCCCGAACACCCCCGCATTTCCTACGTGGGGGCTGAAGCCGATGACCGACCAACTCTCAGATTTCACACAACACGGCCGCACAGGAGGAGAAATCCTTTAAATAGCAAAGCACTATATTACATAACGATTTTGTTTCATCATACAAAGCAAAGACAACATGAATGTATTCATTTGAAAATCGTGTCTTGCGCACATTGCTTTGCCACAATGCGAGACCCCTCCAGGACATCCGCAAAATACCGCTCGGGCGTGCAGTGCTCCTTGCCCTCTGGTGGCCCCTCAGTCATCATCTTGACGGCGTCCATCTTCGCCCACCACACGTTGACGTGGCGAAGGCCATGCGCGCACCTTCAATGCAGGCCGATCGCTTGACGACATCCAGCCGAGGACAGGCGTTCACCAGCTGCTTCACGAGCCCGACGTAACTGCTGGGCATAGCGTCGGCAGGCCACATCCGGATTATCAAATTCTTCATGGCCAGTTCGGCCACCCTATGCAGCTCGACCAGCTGTTTGAGCTGATCGGTGAATGGCACTGGGTGCTCTGGTGCAAGGTACTACGACCAGAACAACTTCTCTGTTGAGCCCCCCTCTTCGGCTTGGAAGAACTCCGCAGCGCCGGACACACTGCACGGCAGATCTGTAAACGCCCCTGGAGAACTCCAAATCCGGGTTAATAAGAAATACTTCTTCTTCACATACTTTCTTTGCATACTAAACGCCTTACCCACCGCGATCCTCTTGGCCTCCTGGATCTCCTGGAGGGCACCCTGGGCTTCAACCCGGGCCCCTTCCGCGCTTTGATGAACCTTGGCGAGTTCGGTCTCTCGAGCCGAAACATCGCCCTCCAAGGTCTCATACTTCTTCACAGCGTCCTGGAGCTCTTGCTGAACCTCGTTCAGCCTGGCCTTAAGCTTCTTACGAGCAACTTGCTCCTTGACTGCTTTCCCCTCGGCTTCGGCCAGGGCCTTTTTAAGGGACTCGACCTCGGTCATCACTCCTACACCTATCATGACACTACGACCAATATACATCATTTATTCTTTCTGAATATATAGCAAGTCAGTACATACCTTGCTGGTCTTCCAGCTGCTTCCTCGCTTGACCGAGCTCCTTCTCGACCAGCTCCAGTCTCTGCTTTAGTCCGGAGACTTCGGTAGTGTGTGCGGTCGCGACCAGCAAGGACACCTGCTTATCAGACATATTTTAGTTAGTTTCCTGCGAAATTTAATTGATCCTCTGTCTGACTTTTCTTTCCGAACACCGGACAATGTCTCAGGGGCTACTGTCTATATTGGGATTTTCCCTATTACAACGCTTACCTCAAAACCTGTCAGCAGGCCGCTACAGGCTTCGGTCAGTCCGCTCTTGACGGACTGAAGCTTCTCAATCACTGTACCCATAAGGATACGCTGTTCTTCCACAATGGAAGCGCCTTGTAGCGCTTCCAGTAGATTATCCGGTGCCTCTGGTTGGACAGAGGTCACTGATGGAATAGGCACACCCCTTCCTTCGAAGGAGGTTGCTCGCCAGATTCCGGAGCCGTATATAGGTCCTCGGACTTGTATTCGGCTAGGGGGAGAATTGAGCAAGGCCCCCGTCCTCGGTCGCCATGGGGATATGCTCCCCCATGTGTCCGGAAGCTGAGGTCTTGCCTCTTGGCGCCACCCCGGCAGCCTCCTGAACCTCTCCCTGGCCTGTGAAGGTCCTTTGGGACAGCACCTCGTCGTCGCCCTTGGCCGCGGGAGAGTGAGCGGCCGCCGGTGACTCACTAGCCATCGCCTTTGAATCCAACGAACCACTTGATGAGGATCGTTGGGAGTTGTCGTGGGCCGGACTGTAATGGCATAAATTATCATATTATATTATGAAGCAAGAGGACGGATGCATGGACATACGCGGGTTTAGATACTTACGACGCGACCGGTGGCTTGTTTCGGGGGCTTCGCTTCGGGCTGTTGTCGACGTCCCATGCGGAGTTATCCATGAGAGGGCCTTTCCCCCTCTTGGGCGCCTCCGCCTCCAGATTTGTGGAGGCCGACCTCTTCCTCCTACCGCCATCAGGGGGAGAGTCGCTCTCCTCCTCCTCCTCCTCCTCCTCATCGTCGTCGTCTTCGGCAAGAGAGGAGCGGATCTTGTCTTGGGACGTCACTTCAGAAGTGCCCTTGTGACGGGGGCCACTCAGGACCCCCTTGGCGTTCTTCTTGGCCTTCTTCTCCGGTGCCTTATAGGGCGCTGGTACCAGCATCTTCGCCAGGCGCAGCTGTCGGTGTCAAAACCCGTGGATCTCAGGTAGGGGGTCCCGAACTATGCATCTAAGGTGGATGGTAACAGGAGGCAGGGGACACAATGTTTACCCAGGTTCGGCCCCTCTCGATGGAGGTAATACCCTACGTCCTGCTTGATTGATCTTGATGATATGAGTATTACAAGAGTTTATCTACCACGAGATCGAATAGGCTAAACCCTAGAAGCTAGCCTATGCTTCTGATTGTTCTTGTCCTACAGACTAAACCCTCCGGTTTATATAGACACCGGAGGGGGCTAGGGTTACACAGAGTCAGTTACAAGGGAGGAGATCTACATATCCAAATTGCAAAGCTTGCCTTCCACGCAAAGGAGAGTCCCACCCGGACATGGGATGAAGTCTTCAATATTTTATCTTCATAGTCCAACAGTCCGGCCAAAGTATATGGTCCGACTGTCCAAGGACCCCCTAATCCAGGACTCCCTCAGTAGCCCCTGAACCAGGCTTCAATGATGATGAGTCCGGCGCGCAGATTGTCTTCGGCATTGCAAGGCGGGTTCCTTCTTCGAGTACTCCATAGAAGATTTTGAACACGATGATCGTGTCTGGCTCTGCAAAACAAATTCCACATACCACCGTAGAGAGTATAATATTTCCACAAATCTAATATGCTAACAACTTTTCATAACGTGACATCACGCCATGGCCTGGTCATTATGCGAACCGTTTTTCTCAACGAGCTACTACGCGTATTGCGAGGTGGTTTTCTTGGCACGTCTTGTCGAAGCAGAGATCGTGTCCCCTTACCACGGGATTCTCATCAATACGAGTGTGGGTAACCCAACCGTGTTTCTTAATATGACTCCTCAATTTTTAGGCAAGTTCCAAACGGGCACGCGGAGGACGCTTGATATTCGCCCACTTTATAAAGGGGCCAAGGCCTGTCCTTTTCTTCTCGCTCCCAACCCTTCCCTCCCCCCAACTCGAGTTCCAACACTCAAGGATCAGGCTAAGCGCTTCGGACCTTCAACCATTTCTGGATCCAACCTTCAAGGTTGGTGGATGGCCTCCTCTGTCACAGCGGAGGACATCAGGAAGCTAAGGGAAGCCAGGTATCTGACCGCTGAAACATCGCACAGGCTGCCCGCTCAAGGGCAGGTCATCCCCACTCCCGAACCCAACGGGAGTGTCGTATTTGTTTCCCACTTCCTCCAAGGGCTAGGCTTTAGTCTTGATCCCTTTGTTAGAGGGCTTATGTTCTATTACGGGCTCGATTTCCATGGTCTAGCCCCAGATTCCATCATTCACATCTCATCGTTTATCGTCGTATGTGAGGCCTTCCTCCGCATCACCCCACACTTCGGCTTATGGCTCAAGACCTTCAATGTGAAGCCGAAGAAGATCGATGGGCGACACGTAGAATGCGGAGGCACCACAATAAGCAAAGGTGTCGATGCCCCATGGCCAAAGGGTTCCTTCCCGGAGGTGTCCAGCTTATGGCAGCGGGAGTGGTTTTACATCACAGCTCCCTGAAGTACAAAGTGGGTAGCTCCCCTTGCCTTCCGTTCGGGCCCCCCGCCGCAACTGGCGTCATGGGTCAACCAGGGGCTGGACTGGGGCCAGTCAATGACGTGCCGACATTGCAGAGTCGCATCCGGGATCTCTTCAAGAGGGATGTCAGCCTTGTCAAGGTAATGCTAGTTCGTCGGGTCCTGCCATGCCAACGTCGATCTCTCTGTATGTGGGAGTTCAACCCGGAAGGATCGCGAGCTATTCAGCAGTTCTTCGGCATGATGCTCGAAGAGATGTATGGATTGTTCTTCAGATCACGAATAAAGTGTCCGTACACCACCGAGGATGCGGGTCTCAACTGCAACCGTCCAGATACCCAGGTGAGTAATTCTGTGGCTGAACATGCTGTCTTTTTATTTGTCACAACATCATTCCGAAAAAATCAATCTTGGCCAGTACTGGATAAGAAAGGCGAAGATGGTCAGGTGTTCGGCCCCCCTTCCCGAAGGCTCATTGGATCCTGTACTAGCCAAGATACTCGAGCACGCACCTTATCAAGTGCCACCAGGGGAAGATAAAGGGAGGGATAAAGAAGCCGAAAGCAGGCCTCAGACATTACTCGTCCAAACCGGGGGAATTAGTGTCTTCGCGAAGGAGGAGGATCAGGGAGAAGAATCTAGAATCCCCTCCCCCCAAGGAAGGAAAAGGACTGTCTCTGACGACTTGGAAATGAAAGGTTCCAAACGAGGGAATAAATCTTCGTCAGGAGGCACTACCTCGGAGGGCGTCCTTACCACACAGTGCTCGCAAGGGGGCCAGCCCTCCACCGAGCTGTAAGTGAATCAAGAGTGCTTTTGGTAAATGTATCCTACTTTATCTCCGAGGGCAATAACCGAGACATATATCTTGCAGTCCGGCCCGTAGCCCTTCTCAGCAGAGTTCATCTTCGGGGGATCTTCTTCCAGAGATGATGGAGAGTGAAATGCCTCCCCCTGCCTCCCCGCCTCCTAGGGCGGACAACCCTGAGGTGTCATCACAGAGGGTTTCTCCTGATCCGCCAAGGCCAGAAGGTAACCCTTCTGCCACCCGCAGTCCGGAATATTCGTCTCCTATGGAGAGCAACAAAAAGAGTCTGGGACTGTTCGCTGTGCAACCGGACGCACTGATGAGTCTTTTGGAGAAAGCTGCTATTTCAGAGGAGCATCGTACTTTAAAGAGTACGGTGGTTGAGAGGATCTCGTCCGCCAAAAGTGGGTTGCATGAAGCTTTTACGAGCCTGCTAAGAGGCTTTGACGTACACAAAGTAATATATAAAAAATTGATGGTACTGCACATGCTAGGTGTGCTCTATATAGATAGTAGCCCCTGAGACTCTGGTTGCTGTCCGGAGGCGGCAAATAGAGGATCGTAGTCCCAGGTAATTATTGCGCTGCTTTCATGTGCAGGCGGCTGATGGCCCGGTCGCTGGCAGGACTGCTGAATTTGCCAGACTTATTTGGCAAGTTGACGCGGCAAATGCTGACATCGCGTTTGTGAACAAGCGGCTTGACAAGGCACATGGTATGTATTTTCGGGTGGTCAACAAATATTAAGAGGAGCATGATGCTAGTATCTATAATATGTTGTTGCGGTAGATGGAGACACTTTGGGCGGAACTTGCCCAAGCCAAGAAACAAGCCAGGAGGAGTGATGCGGCCGCCCTAAAGACGGCCGAAGAGTTAAGAGCCGAACAGGCTGCTTGCCGCCAGAGCGAAGATAAAATAGCCAAGATGGCTATTGAACTAAAAGATGCCGCCGACCGGTATGAGCTGCTTGAAAAGGAAAGCCAAGCGAAAATGGCGGACCTGGAGAAAACCATGGTAGCAGCCAAGGAGACCCGCTCAAAAAATCAGAGCGGCGAAGGAGGAGCTTCGCTAGGCCGGAGATATCACAGATGGGAAGCCCTTTTTGTTGCGCGCGAAGTTCGGAGATCCAAAGTATGCCCCTCTGGATCAATTATGGAGTGCTGCAGACGCGTATTTAGACCTGGCAATTAGTGCTGCTGATGCGACTGAGTTCTTCATAGATCAAAAAGATCACGAAGTTGAAAAGCTTTTTAGGTCGCAGTTCAGTGCTTCGACGCGTCCGCTACTGTTAAATGAGCAAATGGCCGAGTGGGCTGAGCTCCATAGGTTGTCTGGGCTTGCCATGAGGTCTGTCGTGGATCATCTTTGGCCGGGAGGACCAAGTCGAATAGTTAATTTAGGTTAGTGCAAAGATTCCTTGGTGCCATGCCGCATATTGACGCCGTAAAGAGGTCGGCGTGCATAGAGGGTGCGTGGATGGCTCTTGCCCGTTTTAAGACACACTAGGCAGAGATGGACGCCACCGCTATTGCAACCCGGGGTCCGGCCATAGGCCAGGTCTTGTCCGAGCACTATTTTGAAGAAGGCCTAGAAGGCACTCGTCTAATAGAGGCTCAGTACTCGAAGAGTATCATGTTCGAGTGACATGTATCCCAATTTGTAAAAACAATGCTATTTGGCTTATAAAAGGTTGTGTTTATACTTTTGCCTAAAAGTATTATGATGCCTCCTATGCAGCCGTTTTATGTATGTATATAACCTGAAAGTTTGCAGTCGTCGGCTTCAGCCCCCACGTGTATAATGTGGTGGTGTTCGGAAAAGCGCGTATTCACACTTGATCCAACTTCTTGGTCCATTAAGGAGGTGATAGCGCGGCGAACAAGGCAATTGGACTATATTTCTTTAACACTTTCACTTAGCCATAGGAGTTTGATAGTGGGGCTACTATATAGCCCCTGGTACTTCCGCGCTTATCCGAATACGGTGCGCGTACATACATGACCGGGAAACCGGTCCTTCGTTAATGCGGAGGAATCGCGAAGATTCCGGAGAGTCCTCGAGTGGTTGACCAGTCTCGCGCTTTATCATGACAGTCAGTTTTCGGCTTTCTCTACTGAGGTACTCATCCAGATGAACCAGGGCACAATCGCAGTAGTTCTCCCGGTGCCACCTTAGGTGATAGAGTGGAACGTAAGGTAGCAAAACATGGGAGCCGGGCAAACCCAACTATTGACCAAAGACATGATTTGGAGCTGATGCATATAAGGCCAAACTCGCGACGTCGAACACTCCCTAAGGTGTTCGGTCTTTACAACGTATAACGGGCTGAGTAACGCCCTTGATAACAAGCCCTGAATTTCTAGGTACGTGCATTAGTCTGATGTGACGAAATGTCAATAACGCCAGCATCCCTCTTGGTTATGTTGAGTATCCCGAGGGTGTGATGCAGCAAGAGACAGTAAAAAAAGGTTTACACAGGGTCTTAATCTAAAAAGAAACCTTTGAACGGGGCCATGCTGCACGTCTGCGCCTGTGTCTCCGTTGTGCCTTATCCTTGAAGGGTGTAGCACGATGATCATTTGTGAGAGAGGAAAGCCTAGGTGAAAGTTTTCGTGCGAAAAATTGGTTATTCTTAATAAACCATTAAAATTCAATCTAAATAAGATCAAGTTGAACTGTAGTCCTTTTTACATGTGGGAAGCCCCTAGCACCACCTATGGGGTTATATCCATCAACCCAGTCTTAAGTTTATCTGAGCTGTTACAGCTAGTGATTCGCCGGACTCGTCTAGCCGTGTCCACGGTCTTGACGATCGATCATTTATTCTGGTTGGAGAGGGTGTTTAGTGTTCGGCTACTAAAGCTGCCGCACGTTCTTCCGCACGTAAGGAACGTTTTGTGTTTCCGCTAACTGTGATGATGCCACGTGGACCGGGCATCTTAAGCTTAAGGTAAGCGTAATGCGGTATTGCATTAAAACAAGCAAAGGCCGTTCTTCCAAGTAGTGCTTGATAGCCGCTTCGGAATGGAGCGATGTCGAAGGTTAACTTTTCACCTCGGAAGTTGTCGAGAGAACCGAATACAACATCTAGTACTAGAGAGCCCGTGCAATGGGCCTCTAAGCCTAGTATTACTCCTTTAAAGGTAGTATTGCTTTGGCCGATTCTTGCTGGGTCTATCCTCATTTTATGGACTGTGTCCTGATATATCAGATTAAGACTCCTGCCGCCGTCCATAAGGACTTGGGTGAGATGGTATCCGTCAATTATTGGGTCTAGTACCTGCCGGGGTACTGATCCACGGGCACCTATGGGACCGGCGGACCGAGTCCCTTTCGGTTCGGCGGGGGCGGAGGTCGCACGAAGAGCGGATCGAGGTGAAGCACACGAGCGGTTTACCCAGGTTTGGGCCGCACGGATGCGTAAAACCCTACTCCTGCTTTGTGGTTTGTATTGAGTTCTTGCTCGGGAGCGCGGAGTGCTACAGTACCCTCCAGCAGCTAATGAGACCGAGCGTGAGTGTTCTCTTTTCTCCGAACCCCCCTCTACGTTGCGCATGGGCCTCCTTTTATATGCTCAAGGGGTCACCGACAGGTGGCAACGTAGACAAGGGTAAAAATGGAAAGGTGCTGCGGTTGGTACAGCTACCTGCTACAGTGTATCATACCTAACCCTGACGGCAGGGGACAAGGGCATTAAATGCCCGTCTGTGTCGCCTAAATAGTGCAAAAAGGGACCGTCAGGGCGCCACTGCTCACCACGATGGCAATCTTGTCAGCGCCGCTTGCCACCGCGCACCGCTGGCTGCACAGCCTCCCGCCACGTACGCCTGGAAGGGTCCCAGAGCGACACGTTGGTGGATGTGCTGGAGCGCGGACACAGAGTGGTGGCTTGCCGCGGCAAGCGCCTTGCCGCGGTCGATGTCTTGCCGCGTCTGGGAGCTTGTCGCTCACCGGGCCTTGCCGGGACGTGTGGCGCGTCGCGGCATGTTCCTTGAGATGCCTTGGTTGGCCTTCCCGGCAAGCTCCTCTTGCCGGGGTCTTGTCTCCTTGGCTTTGATATGCCTTGGTTGGCCTTCCCGGCAAGCTCCTCTTGCCGGGGTCTTGTCTCCTTGAATGGCTCCAGGGGAACCACGGAGGACCTTGGCGGTCACCCGGCAAGCCTTGCCGCGGGATGCTGCGACTGCCCGTGCACAAGTTCGGGATACTAGGGTACCCCTACTCTAGTACACCGACAGGAGCCCCCGGGCCTGGGCCATACACGGTGCCGAGCGCTGTTGGGCTAGGCCCAAAACAGGGCACGGGCACGCGCGGCCTAGGTTACGCCGCATCTTTCTCCATATCCACCGCGCCCTCCCCGAACGTCACGCGTTGAATGCGGCGTCGTGGGAGAGATCGTGGGTGGTTTCTTTATTCGGAAATGCGGAACGTCCGTCCCCTCCCTCCTTATAAGCAGGGGAAATAGGGGCAGTTCGCCCATTCGCCGGTTGCTACTCCAATCTCAGAAATCTCCGCCGCTCCCTCATCTTCCCAAAGCTAAAAAGAGAGCAGCGCCCCGCCCCCCATCGCCACCAGCACCACCAACGCCGTCGACCTCCTCCACCACTTCCGCCATGGCTCCGAAAGCCGACAAGGGGAAGGTTGTGAAGTCGACCGAGGCGCAGCGGCTTGCGGCGCTGCGAAAGGAGCGGGCAGTCTTCCCCCCCAAGCTTGCCGCGAAGGAGCTGAGGGAGAATTACTATCTCTTCTGGTCGACGGAAACGCGAGCGCATCCGGGCACGAAGGTACTCCCGGCCGCCGCTTGGAAAATGGCTCCAAACGGATATCCTTTCTTCGCCTTGTTCTTCTACGGCGGGCTCTGCCCGCCCTTCTCTGAGTTTTTCTGCGATATCATGAACACCTACGGATTCCACCTCCTTGACTTCACCCCCAATGCCGTTCTGACCATGGCAGTTTTCGCACATCTCTGCGAAAACTTTGTCGGAGTCCATCCCAACGTAGCTCTTTTTCGCCACTTCTTTATGCCCCGAGTAGAGAGAGGAGAACCTTTATCCGGCGGAATTGCCTGGATCTCGAGGGCCGGCAAGAAGGACACTTATTTGGAGGGAGAGTTCCGCGGCAAGTGGGAAGAAGGAGAGCAGACTGGTGCTAGATTGACGAGGAGAATCCGCAGCCGTTTACCGCCCGGCGCCAAACCCCAGTAGCACGCGGCAGCGATTGGAGTGACGTGGCCCCGGAAGATCATAGGCTGAAGATTGCCGTCACTCGGATCCTATGCCTCAGGCTTGCCGGGCTCACTGTAGGAGCTGTTGGCGCAGACTTTCTTCACCGCCGCATTGCCCCCCTGCAGGAACGGGGAGACCCACGTGGGAATTCAAGAATGCGGCGGATATCATGAGGCTGCGCCCAGGCCTCAATTTCAACTTCACTGTTTTGGATCTCAACGCGATGCTCCAGGAGCTGTTCAAGTATGACCCCCAACATCCCGAAGTGTTCAGGTTGCCGGGGGGGTGTTGTTCCGCTGTGCAACAACTCTGCGCTCGACCGCATCCGTGCAATGATGCTGCTGTGCGATTCGCATGGAATTGTCCCAACTTGGCAAGAGCCTGCAGACGACGTTGTGCAGCAGTTCTTTGACGACTTGGTAGAAGTGCCGATCTGCTCTGATGAAAAGGATAGGCTCACCTGCAACACCACCGATGAGGAGATGACACGCATCACCACCAGGCTAGAAGAGGGGGCGGCAGCCGCAGCCGAGGGCAAATTTGGATTCACCGTGGAGGAGGCAGATGCAGCAGAGGCGGCAAGCCGTGCCGAGCGAGGGGAGCCCGCCGGCGGGAAAGGGCTTGCCGGGCATAACGCCAAGTCGAGCGAGCCCGCCAAGGATACGAGCGGCTCGCTAGAGATCAACTCCTCTTCCTCCTCATCTTCAGGCAGCTCGCCGCAAGCAGAGCCTCCATCCCCGCCAAGAAGGTGTCTCCGCAAGGTCGGGGACGTAGCGGGGCGGCAGGCGGGTGAACAGTCGCCGCGCCGCGTGACGTGCTCCACCACGGCAAGCACTGGTGCAGCGGGAGCACCTCATGCTGCTGCGGCAACTGGAGCGGGGTCGTCTCGGGCCACCGCCACCGTTCCCGCCAAGCGGCCAAGGGAACCTACTCCTCCGCCTCCTCGCGCTGGACATGGGCCGGACTTCGACTTTTCCGTGTTCAGCTCCGACGAGGAAGAAGAAGAAGAGTAAGCTTCTCTTGTTGTACTTATAGTTCTTCAATCCTTGCCATTTTTTCTTGTATCTCATTTGCTTGACTTTGAACTTGTTCCTTTTCAGGACTCTGGCTCAGAGAGCAGCAAAGAGGGCCAAGGTCCCGGTGATTATCATCGAGGACGAACCCACCGCGACAGCAGGGGGTGCGCCCGAGACAACCTTGCCGGACCCGGCAACTTTTCTCCAGAGCAGCCCCCAACGTAAGTATATGGTTCGCTTTCCGCTGTGAGGCGCGCATGGATACTCTGTATTTGCTGATATCTGATTGTTGGTTTGTGTAGGCGCAGAGCAGCCCCACCAGGAGCGCCCGGAAAATGCCCCCGAAAGGCCAAGGGAGAGTCCTCCGGCAAGGGGGAATTCTCCGGCAAAGGACAGCACCAGCGTCCCCCCGGCGACGGAGACTACGACTGCTGAACCCAGTAGAGGTAATCTTCTCTACAAAGCTTCTCTTGCGTTCTTATTCTTTTTGGATATTTGCTTGATTTTTCTCGCTTCTCCGGCAATCAGACCCATCTGCTGCGGAGCCGATGGAGACTGAGGTTGCTGTCGACAACGCAGCTGCCACTGAAGAAACAGCCGGCGCTGATGATCCCGCCGGCGACGAGGCCGCCAAAGCTGCCGCCGCAGCAGCTGGCGAGGGATCTGGCGATCGCACTGACGGCCCTGAGGCCGCAGGAGCGCCAGGCGCTACGTCGACCGCCGACCCATCCGCCGCTGCCACAGCGCCAGGCTCCGAAGAGCCCCGGCCAAGCATCTACTTGAAGGCCGGCGATGGCGTCTTCATCAACCTCCCCTGGGCGTCAAGCTCCAGGGCGCCGGTCGAGGGAGAGAGCTTCGACGGAGAGGTGCTCGCCTCCGCTGGGCTGACGCTAGTTGACGCGCCGAGCAGCAGCAGCGGCGAGCCTGAGGAGGAGAGGCTGCTGCGGAAGCTGTTGTCGCTCTACCGCGCGCGGCAAGCCAAGCTAGAATCCCGCGAGGCGCTTGTCGCGAAGGCGGGAGCAGATATCGAGAAGCGCGCAGAGGAGCTCCGGGGTCTCCACCAGGAAACTCTCCGGTCCCTGGCAGAGGAGCGGGAGCAACTTGCCGAAGCGCAGAAGGCCTTCTTCCTCGAGAAGGCCGAAGTTGAAGAGCAACAGCGGCTTGCCGCTGAGAAGCTGTTTGCGCAGGAGGGCGAGCTGGCGCAGCGGAAAGTTAACCTAGACAGCCACGAGGAGGAGCTTGCCGCGTGTGAGCAAGAATTCGGCGGAGCCCTTAAGCAAGCAGAGGATGCTGCCGCAGTTGCCGAGGCCGCCAAGAAGGAGCTGGAGACGAAGGTGGCGCAGCTGGAGGCCGATCTCAGGGCGAGTGGTGAAGAGCTTGCCACGCTCAAGCTTGAGCGGGAGAAGGACGCCCAGAGCAACTCAGAGCTGCATGCTCGTCTCACCGAGAAGGGCAAAGAGCTTAGCGCCGCTAAGGACTCCAACGCAGATCTTGAGTTGAAGCTAACCACTTTGACCAAGACGCTCGAGAAAGTGGAGCACTTGACGGAGGGTCTTGTGAGTGCTGCCGCAGATATCGACAGGGAGCTGGCGCAGCAGGGGGTGGAGGATCTCGGGTATTCCTCCGATGAGAACCTTCAATCCAGCGCCAAGCTCACCTTGTTCTTCAAAGGCGTGGCGACGGCCCTCCAGCGGCTCCGGGAGAAGATCCCAAAGCAGCTGGCCGACGAGTCGCGCAAGATCTGCGCGGGAGCTCTTCAAAAGGTGTTGATGAAGGTGGTTTTCCGCAACCCGGGCCTCAACCTCACCAACGTCCTCAAGACCCTGCCGCCGGATGCTGACCTGGAGGCGCTCAAGACCCTTGCCGCACCCATTGTGGACAAGGTGAGCGGGATCAAGAGGATTGAGGGCGATCGTGTAGACTAGGCCGCCCGTTTCCTTCTTTTCTTGTCGCTGCTGGTCATGTTACGAAAACAATCTGTTAGAGCCGCGACAAGCTATTTTGTAATATAGCTCTTTTCTGGGTAATGATTGCAATGTTATTCCCTTTACTTGATTCCTCCCTTTGTATGTTTTTGCCCTACGCTTTTAGGGAACTTGCCGGTGCAGGCACCTTAGCCGCGAGCGCTGAGTGCGGGACGTCAGCAGCCTGCTGGCGGTGCCGCTACCGACAAGAAACCTTGTCGCAACTAGTCGCAGCTCACTTAAGTTGTTAAGCGGACTCGAAACAAAGTAAGGGCGCAACTAGCTACGAGTTGGTTCCTCCACGCATAGGTTTTCCATACAAAGTGCGGTCGTTCAAGGGAGATAACTTAAAAGTTTAAAAAATCTGATTGCTCAAACTTTGGCAACTTAGCTTTTCTGTTGTTTGCTTCCCGGTAAGGAGAAACTTTCTTGAACGACGCCTGGTCCATACCATTATCTTCTCCTTTCCCCCTCGGCAAACTTGTGGGCGAGGGAACCTTCCTTTCCTTGAGAAAAAGAAAGAGGAGAAAATAAAGATATGGAGCCTTACGGCTCGTTATTGCTTACCGGGGAGTAGGTGCTGCACAAAGTGTCAGATCACACATGCAAAAAATAGAAAGCATGGAATTGATAAGATGTGCGGAGCACATGAGCTTTACTTATGCACGGGGTCTGCGCCCGGCTTTGTACAAAGGATTACATGCAACAGCGGCAAGACTTGTACAAAAGGTGGTTGCCGGAACAGGTTCTGGCAACCGCGCCTTACGGGTAAAACTTACGAAGATGCTCAATGTTCCAGGAGTTGCTCACCGGAATGGCATCTTCGGTCTCAAGGCGGACAGCGCCAGGCCTAGTGACTCGTTTCACCCGGTAAGGGCCTTCCCACTTCGGCGTCAACTTGTTGGAATTCTTGGCGGACTGAACACGCCGAAGAACAAGGTCGCCTTCCTCGAGACTTCTGGCATTAACTTTGCGGCTATGGTAGCGGCGCAAAGCTTGCTGGTAGCGAGCAGCTCGCACAGCAGCCTGAAGACGGTCTTCCTCAAGGAGCAGCGCGTCATCTTGTCGCAGCTGCTCTTGCTCAAGCTCATCATAAGCGAGCACTCGAGGTGACCCGTATACGAGTTCCGTGGGGAGAACTGCCTCTGCTCCATAGACTAGAGCGAAAGGTGTCTGGCCAGTGGCTCAATTTGGCGTCGTCCTGATCGACCAAAGAACCACCGGCAGCTCCTCGATCCAGTTTCTTCCGCACTTGTGCAGCCTGTCGAAAGTCCTGGTCTTGAGCCCACGCAGCACTTCAGCATTTGCCCTCTCCGCTTGACCGTTGCTTCTCGGGTGAGCAACAGAAGCGAAGCAGACCTTGGCGCCAAGATCTTGGACGTACTGCATGAAGGTGCGGCTCGTGAATTGCGTACCGTTGTCGGTGATTATCCTGTTAGGGATCCCGAAGCGGTAAACGATCGACCTGAAGAACTTGACTGCTGACTGTGCTGTCACCTTCCTCACTGCTTCCACTTCCGGCCACTTTGTGAACTTGTCGATTGCAACGTACAAGTACTCAAAGCCCCCGATTGCTCGGGGAAAGGGGCCGAGGATGTCGAGCCCCCAGACCGAAAATGGCTAGGATAAAGGGATCGTCTAGAGAGCTTGAGCTGGTTGGTGTATCTGCTTGGAATGGAACTGGCACGCTTCACACTTGGTTACTTGTGTAGTTGCATCCTGGAGGGCTATCGGCTAAAAGAAACCTTGCCGGAATGCCTTGCCGGCAAGTGCTCTTGCGCCAATGTGGTGACCACATATGCCTCCATGTATCTCTACCAACAGCTTTTGTCCGTCTTCCCGGTGAATACACTTCAATTTCACACCGTTGAGTCTTCTTCTGTATGGTGTCTTGTCGACAAACTGGTACATACTTGACTGCCGGGCTACTCTTTCCGCTTCTTCTTTCTCTTCGTGAAGTTCTCCTGTCTGAAGGAAACGGACAATCTGTTGTGCCCATGCTGGAGCTTGTGGCTTGACAACAAGGACTAAAGGCAAATCGGTTGCTGCAGGAACATCCGCTTCTACGGCGAGAACCTGCGGCTCTGCCAGAGCTTGAAGTTCCACGACAAGCTTGCCGGAGCAAAACTTGTCGGGAGTTTGTGCTTCAACGGAACAAACCCTAGGGCTTGCCGGAGCAGACTGCTCCTCAGCACTCTTGGCGTTCATCCCAGCTGCTGCGGGAACATCCGCTTCTACGGCGAGAACCTGCGGCTCTGCCGGAGCTTGACGTTCCCCGACAAGCTTGCCGGAGCAAAACTTATCGGGAGCCTCTGCTTCAACGGAACAAACCCTAGGGCTTGCCGGAGCAGACTGCTCCTCAGCGTTCTTTGTGTTGATCTTGGGGACCTTCTTGGCGGCGGCTTCGGGAAGCTCTGCCGGAAAATAGTCACCAAAAATCAATTTCCTCTTCTTACTCTGTCCAGTTGATGGCGTTACGGATGGTTGAGTCAGCTTGATCACGAAGATCCCTGGTTCCACAGGTAACTTAAGTGCTGCGCACTTTGATAGGCCATCGGCAATGTCGTTCTGAGCTCTTGGAACATGCTCCATCTGCAGGCTGTCAAAGTGCTCTTCTAGCTTTCTCACTTCGTCGACGTAGGCTTCCATCAACGGACTCTGATAGCTCTTGTTCACTTGGCGGACGACAAGCTGCGAGTCACCCCTGACAATGAGCTTCTTGATCCCAAGGTCTGCCACGATCCTGAGACCGGCAAGCAAGCCTTCATACTCTGCAGTATTGTTTGTTGCTTGCTCCTTGGGAAAGTGCATCTGGACTACGTACTTGAGGTGCTCTCCGGTGGGTGCGACAAGCAGCACGCCAGCGCCGGCGCCTTGCAGCGAAAAGGCACCATCAAAGTACATCAGCCACTCTTTGCTTGCTTCCTCGCCGGGGATGCTCGTTTCTGGAATTTCTTCATCTGGTGTTGGCGTCCATTCTGCTATGAATTCTGCCAATGCTCTGCTTTGGATAGTTGAAGTACTCTCAAACTTGAGGCCAAAGCTTGTCAGTTCCAGTGCCCACTCAACAATCCTGCCTGTCGCTTCTAGATTCTGTAGTATCCTCTTCAGCGGAAAGCGAGTGACAACTGTGATCTCATGTGCTTGGAAGTAATGGCGCAGCTTTCTCGAGGCCATGAGAAGGCCGAAAAGCAATTTCTGCACACCAGAGTACCTTGTCCTAGCCCCCTGCAGAAGGGAACTGACAAAGTAAACTGGGCGCTATAACATTCTCTTCTGTATCTCCTCGTGCGTCTGCGCAGATTCATCATTGTCGGTACTAGAGCTTGTCGGGGAAGCCCCCTGCTTGTCGCTGGATGCGCTTGCCGTGGTTGCTGGCTTGTCATCTGCCTCCCTCTCTGCCACTAACGCAGCACTAACCAGTTGATTGGTTGCCGCTATATATAGCAGCAACTTCTCTTGTGGCATAGGTGCAACAAGTGTTGGAGCGGAGGACAGGTATCTCTTCAAGTCTTGCAGTGCAGCCTCCCCTACCTGGCGCGCCAAAGATGCCGGGGTACTGATCCACGGGCACCTATGGGACCGGCAGACCGAGTCCCTTTCGGTTCGGCGGGGGTGGAGGTCGCACGAAGAGCGGATCGAGGCGAAGCACACGAGCGGTTTACCCACGTTCGGGCCGCACGGATGCGTAAAACCCTACTCCTGCTTTGTGGTTTGTATTGAGTTCTTGCTCAGGAGCACGGAGTGCTACAGTACCCTCCAGCAGCTAACGAGACCGAGCTTGAGTGTTCTCTTTTCTCCGAACCCCCCTCTACGTTGCGCATGGGCCTCCTTTTATATGCTCAAGGGGTCACCGACAGGTGGCAACGTAGACAAGGGTAAAAATGGAAAGGTGCTGCGGTTGGTACAGCTACCTGCTACAATGTATCATACCTAACCCTGACGGCAGGGGACAAGGGCATTAAATGCCCGTCTGTGTCGCCTAAATAGTGCAAAAGGGACCATCAGGGGCGCCACTGCTCGCCACGATGGCAATCTTGTCAGCGCCGCTTGCCACCGCGCACCGCTGGCTGCACAGCCTCCCGCCACGTACGCCTGGAAGGGTCCCAGAGCGACACATTGGTGGATGTGCTGGAGCGCGGACACAGAGTGGTGGCTTGCCGCGGCAAGCGCCTTGCCGCGGTCGATGTCTTGCCGCGTCCGGGAGCTTGTCGCTCATCGGGCCTTGCCGGGACGTGTGGCGCGTCGCGGAAAGTTCCTTGAGATGCCTTGGTTGGCCTTCCCGGCAAGCTCCTCTTACCGGGGTCTTGTCTCCTTGGCTTTGATATGCCTTGGTTGGCCTTCCCGGCAAGCTCCTCTTGCCGGGGTCTTGTCTCCTTGAATGGCTCCAAGGGAACCACGGAGGACCTTGGCGGTCACCCGGCAAGCCTTGCCGCGGGATGCTGCGACTGCCCGTGCACAAGTTCGGGATACTAGGGTACCCCTACTCTAGTACACCGACAGTACCAAGGCGGCCGATCCTCCATGTCGGGTACTAGTTGGGTGATCCCTACAATCAAAGCTGATCGGGTAGGCCGACCAGGGGTTGAACTTGCGGGTGACGGGCTCTATGTCGCATGTGTCTCGGAGTGCCCGTTTGCTCCTCCCCTTTGTTACGTGAATCATGTTCACTGTTTTTGACCTCTGGTGGGAATTTTTTTTGTCCCCCAGTGTTCAGCTGGCAAGGCTCATCCTCGTCTTCGCTTGGCGTCTCCCTCCCCTCGTGGTCGGCGTTTAGCTTGCTGGCCTGCCTGAAGACCTAGCATTCATGTAGGTGTGTGTTGCTGGTTTGTCGGAGGTGCCATGAATTTGACATAATCTGTCTAGAATCTTGTTTAGGCTGGACGGTCCATCTCTGCTGCCTTTAAATGGCTTTTTCCGTTGACCGGGTCGAGGGCTCCTGAATCCGGTGTTTACCATCGTGTTGTCTGTGCTATCTTCCTTGTTTCGACGCTTGCTTTTATTGCGTCGTGGTTTTCCATTGCCATCCCTAACTTCGGATGTGCCTGGGTCGCTTGTGCCGCTACGGGCCAGCCAACTATCTTCGCCCGCGCAAAAGCGGGTCATAAGGCTTGTTAGGGCTGCCATTCTCCTCGGTTTCTCCTGGCCGAGGTGTCTGGCGAGCCATTCGTCCCGGACACTGTGTTTGAAAGCCACTAAGGCTTCGGCGTCCGGGCAGTCAACAATTTGATTCTTCTTAGTGAGGAATCTGTTCCAAAGCTTTCGGGCTGACTCTCCGGGCTGTTGAATTATATGACTTAGATCGTCTGCATCTGGAGGTCGGACATAGGTCCCTTGAAAATTAGCCATAAAAGCATCTTCGAGCTATTCCCAACTTCCAATTGAGTTTTTGGGGAGGCTCTTCAGCCAGTGCTGAGCTGGTCCTTTCAACTTGAGGAGTAAGTATTTGATGGCGTGGAGATCATCTCCGCGAGCCATGTGGATATGAAGGATAAAGTCCTCAATCCAGACCCCAGGGTCTGTCGTTCCGTCATATGCCTCTATGTTCACGGGTTTGAATCCTTCGGGAAATTCGTGATCCAGCACCTCATCGGTGAAGCATAGGGGGTGTGCGGCACCCCTGTGTTTGGATGTGCCATGGCGTTCAAACGGTTGTAGTGTTCTGTTTTGATTCTGTGCCGGAGCGCGCTTCCTAGATCTATAGATGGAAATGGTCAGACCGGCTTTTTGGTGCAAGTCCTCACGTAAATCATGCACTGAATTATGTTCGACATCGTTAGCCGCCCTATCGCGGCCACGGGGTGGTCGATCCGGCTGATCGGCCGTTTTATTTTTCGGCTTTGTCGGCTCTAAAGCCTCGTCATCGAATTCATGCAACAGCTTGCGCTTTGGATAGCTCTTTGTGTGGCAACTGCCACCGTACTTTTCTTCAGTGTCGAGCACTTTGTTCCATCTACTATTGAGTGTATTTTGTGCGGCTTTAAGCCTTTGCTTCTTCTTTAGACTCCTCGCGGTGGCAATAAGTCTTCTATGGAGGTTCTCTTGCTCCATGTGCCTTTCCGGGATGATGTGTGCATCGTCGTCCGGACTGTTCTCCTCTCTGGAGACAGGTTGGTGAGCTTTGCCCTCGACGTCGCCGTGATTGGGCAAAGGTTCCGTACTATGTTCGGCGTCCGCTGATTTATCCTGCTCTATCGCTGGGTCCGTGCGGTCGTCGTTTGCTTTGGAGTCGTCCGGGTATTATTCTTTCCTGCGCTGTTATCGCTATTTTTGCCGAGGTTGTATTTGGAGCGGCGCCTACATCGTCTCTTTGGTTGTTTCTCGAGGGGGTTACCCTCCACTGCATCCCTCCGTTCCTTGTCATTGTTTTCTTTGGGGGTGTCCACCATGTATATATCATATGATGAGGTGGCGGTCCAGCACCCTGTGGGCGGTAGTTCCTACTCTGCTACATCGTTATTGATGTCTACTACACAACCTTCTTCTTGTAGACGTTGTTGGGCCTCCAAGTGTAGAGGTTTGTAGGACAGTAGCAAATTTCCCTCAAGTGGATGGCCTAAGGTTTATCGATCCGTAGGAGGCATAGGATGACGATGGTCTCTCTCAAGCAACCCTGCAACCAAATAACAAAGAGTCTCTTGTGTCCCCAACACGCCCAATACAATGGTAAATTGTATAGGTGCACTAGTTCGGCGAAGAGATGGTGATACAAGTGGTATATGGATGGTATTTAAAGGTTTTTGTAATCTGAAAATATAAAAACAGCAAGGTAACTAATGATAAAAGTGAGCATAAACGGTATTGCAATGCGTTGAAACAAGGCCTAGGGTTCATACTTTCACTAGTGCAAGTCCTCTCAACAATAATAACATAATTGGATCACATAACTATCCCTCAACATGCAACAAAGAGTCACTCCAAAGTCACTAATAGCGGAGAACAAATGAAGAGATTATGGTAGGGTACGAAACCACCTCAAAGTTATTCTTTCACTACTAGGAAAAGGCCTACTAGTGGCGCACCTATTTTGCCTACTACTGGCGCACTACAGGTGCGCCACTAGCATCACACCATTAGTATTTTTTATAATGGTGCACCTGTGGTGCGCCATTAGTATACCACAGGTGCGCCATTAGTATACCACAGGTGCGCCATTAGTATCTGGTATACTAATGGCGCACCACATAGAAGTATGATGAAATTTTGAAAAAATATTTTAAACTTTTGGGTCATATTACGTATCATATTTTGAAAAAAAAATCCAAATTTTTTTTGAAACCTAATTTTTTCTGTTACTAGTGGCGTACCTAGCAAATGGTGCGCCACTAGTAAGTTTGAATTTTTTTTTCATTTCCCCCCCTCTAGATCTTAAAAGCCCCGTATTTTTTGTTTTGTTAGGTGTTTGGGGATTTTGAAGATGTTGAACGCGGGTCTCCCCATTCAATTCGTATGTAACTTTTCGAGTAGATGATTTTTCGTATAAAAACTTTTTAATCCGAGTTCGTGTGCAAAAGTTATGCCCATTTTACTAAATTCCAGAGAAATTTTGCAAATAAAGTCAAAATTCATATTTGTAAATTTTCCCAACAACTAGACCACATATCACATGGGAAACTTATTATTTTTTTTATTATTTTGACATTTCCATCATTTTCTTTTATTTTTTTAAAAACTGAAAAGGCGGTCCATGGGGGGGTGCATTTAGCACCAGGGTTACTAATGGCGCACCACACATTAGGTGCGCCATTAGTAACCCTGGTGCTAAATATATTACTAATGGCGCACCTGGTGTGTGGTGCACCATTAGTAGTTTTGAAAAAAATTTGTTAGTAATGCCACACCAGTGGACGGTGCACGGTCCACTGGTGCGCCATTACTAACAATTTTTTTTTCAAAATTACTAATGGCGCATGGTGGGTATGGTGCGCCATTACTATGTCAACTAGTAATGGCGCACTATCCCATGGTGCGCCATTACTAACAATTTTTTTTATTTATTTTCAAAACAACTAATGGTGCACCACACACCAGGTGCGCCACTGCTATAGCCCTTAATGTCCATATCATCTATAGCCCTTTTCCTAGTAGTGTTTCCAATCAATCCGTTGGGCTATTCCTATAAGTGTCACAAACAGCCCTATAGTTCGTACTAGAATAACACCTTAAGACACAAATCAACCAAAACCCTAATGTCACCAAGATACTCCAATGTCACCTCAAGTATCCGCGGGTATGATTATACGATATGCATCACACAATCTCAGATTCATCTATTCAACCAACACATAGAACCTCAAAGAGTTCCCCAAAGTTTCTACCGGAGAATCACGACGAAAACGTGTGCCAACCCCTATGCATAGGTTCATGGGAGGAACCCGCAAGTTGATCACCAAAACATAGATCAAGTGAATCACGCGATATCCCATTGTCACCACAGATACGCACAACAAGACATACATCAAGTGTTCTCAAATCTTTAAAGACTCAATCCAATAAGATAATTTCAAAGGGGAAACTCAATCCATTACAAGATAATAGAGGGGGAGAAACATCATGAGATCCAACTATAATAGCAAAGCTCGCGATACATCAAGATCGTATCACCTCAAGAACATGAGAGAGAGAGAGAGATCAAACACATAGCTACTGATACATACCCTCAGCCCCGAGGGAAAACTACCCCCTCCTCATCATGGAGAGCGCCGGGATGATGAAGATGGCCACCGGAGAGGGATTCCCCCTGCGGCAGTGTGCCGGAACGGGCCTAGATTGGCTTTCGGTGGCTACGGAGGCTTTTGGTGGCGGAACTCCTGATCTATTGTGCTCCCCGATCGTTTTAGGGTATATGGATATATATAGGCGGAAGAAATACGTCAGGGGAGCCACGAGGGGCCCACGAGGGTGGAGGGCACGCCCAGGGGAGGTGGGCGCGCCCCTGACTCGTGGCTTTGCTTTCTTAACATGGACTCCAAGTCTCCCGGGTTTCTTTCCTTCCAAAAATAACTTCTCCAGAAGGTTTCATTTTGTTTCATCTCAGTTTGATATTCCTTTTCTTTGAAACACTGAAACAAGGGAAAAAACAGGAACTGGCACTGGGCTCTGGGTCAATAGGTTAGTGCCGGTATCAAAACCGGCAGATCTCCGGTAGGGGGTCCTGAACTGTGCGTCTAGGCGGATGGAAACAGGAGACCGGGGACATGATGTTTTTACCCAGGATCAGGCCCTCTCGATGGAGGAAAAACCCTACGTCCTGCTTGATTAATATTGATGATATGGGTAGCACAAGAGTAGATCTACCACGAGATCAGAGAGGCTAAACCCTAGAAGCTAGCCTATGGTATGATTGTATGTTCCTACGGACTAAAACCCTCCGGTTTATATAGACACCGGAGAGGGCTAGGGTTACAAAAAGTCGGTTACAATGGTAGGAGATCTACATATCTGTATCGCCAAGCTTGCCTTCCACGCCAAGGAAAGTCCCTTCCAGACACGGGACAAAGTCTTCAATCTTGTATCTTCATAGTCCAGGAGTCCGGCCGAAGGTATAGTCCGGCTATCCGAACACCCCCTAATCCAGGACTCCCTCAGTAGCCCCTGAACAAGGCTTCAATGACGACAAGTCCGGCGCGTAGATTGTCTTCGGCATTGCAAGGTGGGTTCCTCCTCCAAGTACTTCATAGAATATTTTGAACACAAAGGTAGTGTCCGGCTCTGCAAAATAAGTTTCCACATATTACCATAGAGATAATAATATTTACACAAATCTAATTTGCTGACGTATTCCGTAGCGTGACATCACACCACGACCAAGTCTTTATTCGAATCGTTTTACTGTCCCACCTCAGCGTGTTTAGCAAGGCGGTTTCCTTGGCACGTCTTGTCAAAGCAGAGATCGTGTCCCCTTATTCCGGGATTCTCATAAATACGGGCATGGGTAACCCAACCGTACCCATTGGTATGTTTTCTCGATCAAAGGCGAGTCCCAAACGGTGATGGGGAGGGCCCGTGGTATTCAACCTCTTATAAAGATACCAAGGCCTTACTCCTTTCTTGCAATCTCAAACGAGTTCGCCCTTCGCCTTGAGTTCCAACACCCAAGGCTCCAGATTTTAGGAGCTTCGGACCTTCGACAATGTCCGGTTCTGACCTTCGAGGCCGATGGATGCCCTCCTCCGTCACGGAGGAGGACGTGCTAAAGTTGAGAGAGGCCAGGTTCTTGACCGGCGAAATCTGGCATAGGCTGCCTGCTCAAGGGCAGGTCATTCCCACTCCCAAGCCTGGTGAGAGTGTGGTGTTCATGTCTCACTTCCTTCGGGGGCTAGGCTTCCCGACGGATCCCTTCGTGAGGGGGCTCATGTTTTATTTTGGGCTGGAATTTCACGACTTAGCTCCCGAGTCCATCCTCCATATTTCCTCATTCATCGTCGTGTGTGAAGCCTTCCTCCGTATTACTCCTCACTTCGGACTATGGCTCAAGACCTTCAAAGTAGAGCCGAAGATGATCGAGGGACGGCACGCGGAGTGCGGAGGTGCTTTTATAAGCAGGAATGCTGGTGCTCCATGGCCCGAGGGCTCTTTTCAAGAGGAGTCTAGCTTATGGCAATGAGAGTGGTTTTACATCACCGTTCCCAGGGGCACCAAGTGGGTGGCGCCACCTGCCTTTCGCTCGGGTCCCCCACCACATCTAGTGTCATGGGTCAATAAAGGACTGGACTGGGGGCCATCCAAGGACGTGCCCTTGTTGCAGGGCTGCATTCGAGATCTCTTAGAAAGAGACATTAGTCTGGTCTTGGTGATGCAGGTCATGTTGATCTTCCGAGCCTTGCCTGGCAAACGTCGCCCCCTTCGCCTGTGGGAGTTCAATCCAGAGGGACCACGAGCTCTCCAGCATTTCATGGGCACAACGCCCATGGAGATGTACAAATTGTTCTTCGGATCACAAGCAATGTGTCCGGACTTGACCAAGGACGCAGGCCTGAGCTGCAATCGCCCGGATACTCAAGTAAGTAGCCTTGTGCCCGAACTCGCTATCCGTATATTTATCATATAATTGCCCCTAAAAGAGATGTCCTTTAAACAGGAGTGGATAGCAAAAGCAAAGATAATCAGGTGTCCGGCCCCCCTCCCCGAGGCCACGCCGGATCCTGTGCTAGTCAGGATGTTGGAGGTTGTGCCTTTGGAGGAAAGCGAGGGAGGGGACAAGGTTGCTGCAGCCTCCTCGAAGAAGGTTTTACAGAAGGGAGGAATCGAAAATTCCTCTCCTCAGGGGAAGAAGAGGACCGCCTCTGACGACCCGGAGACCATGGCCTCAAAGCTGGGGAAGAAATCTTCGTCAGAGGATCCTGCGCCGGGGGATACTTCGGCCGAATTATGCCCTCAAGGGGATCAGCCCTCCACCGAGCCGTAAGTAGAGAGGAGTTTTTCTTTTTAAGAAATGAGAGAAATCCTTGCATTATATTTGAGAAGAGTAATCGAAAATTCACCTTGTAGCTCAGACCTTAGCCCTTCTCAGCAGAGCTTGTCTTCGGGGGATCTTCTTCCGGAGATGGTGGAGAGCGGAACGCCTCCCCCTACCGTACCGCCTTGCGAGGTGGGCGACCCTGAGGTATCATCGCGGAGGGTTTCTCCGAATCCAGCAGGGCCGGAAGGTAGTCATATGGCCCCCCAAAGCCCTCCGCGTCCGGCCTTCGAAAAGGGCCATCGGACGAGTCCGGCACCGTCTGGTGCGCGGTCGGAGGAGCTGAAGGATCTGCTAGGGCGAGCATCTATCTTAGAGGAGCACCATGCATTGATGGGTACGGTGATTGAGAGGATTTCAGCCGCGGAGAGTGGATTGCACGAGGCCATCAGGAGTTTACTGACAGGTTTTGAGGTACGTGAAATAATGTACCCTTTTTGGACAGTTGCGCATAAATAAGATGCGCCCTGTGTAGATAGTAGCCCCTGAGACTTTGTGCGTTGTCAAAAGTGACGGCGCGCAGAGGATCATAATCCCAGGTCTAATATGCCGCCTTCATACATACGTGGCGAAGTGTCGGGTGGCCAGCCGGACTGATGAATTTGCCGAGCTGAAGCGGCAACTTGACGTGGCAGATGCCGACATCGCGCTTGTCAACAAGCGGCTTGACGAGGCACAAGGTATGTAATTACTCCGGCGGCACCTGGTAAGAGGAGTTTTATGCCAGTATCTTACAATGTGTGCGCTTGATGCAGATGGTGCTGCTGCCATGGAGAATCTTTGGGCGGAACTTGCCCGAGCCAAGGAGCAAGCCAGGAAAAGTGATGCGGCTGCCGGAAAGGCATTTGAAGAGCTGAAAGCCGAACAGGCTGCTCACTGCCGAAGCAAGAAGGAAATGGCCGAGATGGCTGTGAAGCTGAAGAGCGTTGCTGACCGTTGCAAGCTTCTTAAAAAAGAAGATCAGGCGGAACAGACGGACCTGGAGAAGGCCGTTGCCGATGCCAAGGATGCTCGCTCTGTGATGTGAGCTTTGAAGGAGGAGCTGCGTCAGGCCGGAGAGATCACGGCTGGAAAGCCCTTTATGCTGCAGAGGAAGTTCTGTGATCCTAAACATGCTCCGTTAGACCAGATGTGGAGTACGGCGGACACCTATCTAGATTTGGCAGCGAGTGCCGCAGATGCGGCCGAACACTTCCGAGATCAAGAAGATCGCGAAGTGGAAAAGCTCTTTTGGTCGCAGTTCCACAATCCGGAGCGTCCACTGTCATTAGCCGATCGTTTGGCTGAATGGGCCGAGCTAAATAGGTTGTCCGGACTCGCCATGAAGTATGTCATGAGTCATCTGTGGCCAGAGAGGCCAGAGCTGAAAAGTTATTTCAACTTGGTGCAGCAGTTCCTTGGTGCGGCACCGCATATCAATGCGATGAAGAGGTCAGCGTGCATAGAGGGTGCGCGGATGGCTCTTGCCCGTGTCAAGACATACTGGGCAGAAATGGAGGCCACCACTGTTGCATCCCCAGACTCGGATGGAAGCCGAGTACCTGTCGAGCACTATTTTCAGGAAGTTCTGCAAGGCGCTCGTTTAATAGAGACGCAGTGCTCGAAGGATACTATATTCGAATATCATATATTATTGTAAAACAATATTTTGATAAATTGTAGAAGCTTTTTATACTTGTGCCTGCAAGTATTATAATACATCCTATGCGGCCGTTTAACATATATGTATATATAATCTGAAAGATGGCAATCGTCGCCTTCAGCCCCCACGCACATAATGCGGGGGTGTTTGCAGAAGGCGCATTTTCACACTTGATCCAACATCTTGGTCCTACAAAGGAGGTGATAGCGCAGCGAACTAGGCAATCGGACTATGATGCTTTATCACTTTCACTTAGCCATAGGAGTTTGACAGTGAGGCTACTTATATAGCCCCTGGTGGCGCCTGCGCTCGCCCGAACTCGGGGCGCGTACGTGCGTGGCCGGGAAGCAGCCCTTCATTAATGCAGAGGAATCCTAAAGATTCCGGTAAGTCATCAAGTGGTTGACTAGTCTCACACTATATCATGACAGTCAGTTTTCGGCTTTCTCTACTGAGGTGCTCGCCTGGCCGAACCGGGGCACAATCGCAGTAGTTCTCCTGGTGCTGCCTTAGCCGATAGAGCGGAACATAAGGTAGCAAAACACAGGAGCCGGGCAAACCGAACATTTGACCAAAGACATGATTCGGAGCTGATGCATATAAGGCCAAACTCGCAACGCCGAACACTCCCTAAGGTATTTGGTCTTTATGAGGGCGGGCGGGATAACGCCCTTAGTAATAAGCCCCTAGTGTCTAGGTATGTGCAAAACTCTGACGTGGCCACATGCCAAAACGCCAGCCTCCTCCTTGGTTATACCAAGAAACCAGGGGATGTGTATCAACAAGACACAGTAAAAAGGTTTACACAGGGTCTTAATCTGAAAAGAATCCTTTGAACGAGTCCCTGCTGCACGTCTGCGCATGTGTCTCCATTGTGCTGTATCCTGGACGGGCGTAGCACGGTGTTCATCTGTAAAAGAGAGGAACTTAGTTGAAGAAAGATCGTGCCGAACATGAGTTATACTAAATAAACAAAGTATAAATCGAAATGGGTAAAATTGAGCTTTATTGTCTCTTGTTTTATATGCGCGGAGCCCCTAGTACAGGGGTATACGGCTATTAAGCCTTTATCAATTGTATGTTTATGCCGGACTCGTCTAGCCATGTTCGTGGTCTTGACGACCTGTTTAGGCGCTTTGGCTGGTGAAGCCACTTTATTGTGGGGCTGTCAAGGCAGCCACACTGTCTTCCGCGCGGGAGGAACACTCAATGTTTTCCCTTTAATGGGATGATGCCTCGTGGACCGGGCATCTTAAGCGTAAGGGGTGCATAATGCGGTATTGCGTTAAAGCGGGCGAAAGCTTCGCGTCCCAGTAGTGCTTGATAGCTACTTGAGAATGGGGCGATGTGGAAAGTTAGATGTTCGCGACGGAAGTTATCGGGGGAGCCGAACATAACTTCTAGCCGGAGAGAACCCATGCAACGGGCATCCGGGCCTGGCGTTACCCCTTGAAAGGAGGTTTTGCTATGGCGAATTTTTGTTGGGTCTATCCCCATGTTGCGGATTGTGTCCTGGTATAATAGGTTTAGACCACTGCTGCCGTCCATCAGGACATTTGTAAAGTGGAATCCGCCGATTATTGGATCTAATACCAAGGCTGTCCAGCCTGCATTCCGGATACCTCTAGAGTAATCCTGATGGTCGAAGGTGATCGGTTTTAACAACCATTGGCGAGACTCCTTTGGGATAGGCCGTATGACGCGTATCTCTGTTGGCGCCATTATGTTCGTCACATGAAGTAAGTTTACTATTTTGACTTCTTGTGGGAAATCCTTTTGTTTCCTGGTGCTCTACTTGTGGGGTTCATCGTCTTCCTCACTTGGTGTGTCGGGTCCCTTGTGTTCGGCGTTGAGTTCGCTGGATTGCTTGAAAACCCAACAATCTCTATGGGTATGGTCCGCAGGCTTCCCGGGAGTACTGTGTATTTGACATATCTTGTCCAAGATTTTGTTTAAGTTGGATAGCTCGTCCCTGTTATCCTTGAGGGGCGGCTTTCTCTGATTCTGCTGCGAGCTTTTGAATCAGGCGTTGACCGCCGTGCTCTTTGGGTTGTTTCCCTTATTCCGGCACTGGTCCTTGCTGTGTCGGGGTTTTCCATTTCCATCCCTAACTTCGGATGTACTTGGGTCGCTGGTGCTACATCTTACCAACCAGTTGTCCTCTCCTGCGCAAAAGCGGGTCATGAGGCTTGTTAATGCGGCCATTCTTCTTGGCTTTTCTTGGCCGAGGTGTCTGGCGAGCCATTCGTCTCGAACGTTATACTTAAAAGCTACTAGGGCTTCTGCGTCCGGACAGTCGACTATCTGATTCTTTTGAGTAAGAAATCTGTTCCAGAATTTCTGGGCTGACTCTCCGGGCTATTGAGTTATGTGACTGAGATCGTCTGCATCCGGATGGTGGACATAGGTCCCTTGAAAATTTGCCCGGAAAGCATCCTCAAGCTCTTCCCAACTTCCAATGGTGTTTTTGTGAAGGCTTTTGAGCCAATGCCGGGCTGGCCCTTTAAGCTTGAGGGGTAAGTATTTTATGGGAAAACTTTGTTTTTGCCACTCTAGTTTTTGCCAACTTTGCTTATGCCACTCTAGAATTTGACATTTCACTTTTGCCACTCTTAGCTTTTGACAATATATCACTTTTGCCATTCTGTGGCAAAAGCAAAAATTTTAGAGTGGCAATTGCGATACATGTCAAAAGCTAAGAGTGGCAAAAGTGAAATGAAAAATTATCGTTTTTGCCACGGAATGGCATTTGTGATGTATTGTCAAAAGCTAAGAGTGGCAAAAATGAGATGTCAAATTCTAGAGTGGCATAAGCAAAGTTGGCAAAAACTAGAGTGGCAAAAACAAAGTTTTCCCGTATTTTATGGCGTGGAGGTCATCTCCTCTGGCCATGTGTATGTGGAGGATATAATCCTCGATCCAGACCCCAGGGTCTATTGTTCCGTCGTACGCCTCTATGTTTACGGGCTTGAATCCTGCTGGAAATTCATGGTCCAGCACCTCATCGGTGAAACATAGGGGGTGTGCTGCACCCCTGTATTTGGGTGTGCCGTAATGTTCGGATATTTGTTGTGTTGCATTGCTTACTAGAGCTTGCTTTCTTGGCCCGTAGATAGATCTGGCTGGGCCATCTTTTTGATGCGGATCCTTTGGTGGATCACGTGCCGGCTTGTGTGCGCCGCCTCTTGCCACTCCATGCTGGCCATGCGGTCGTCTATCCGACTGGGTGGCTTTCCTATTTTTTGACTGCGGGGGCTCTAAGGCCTCCTCGTCAAATTCAGGCAGTAGCTTTCGCTTTGGATAGCTTTTTGTGCGGCGACTGCCGCCATATTTGTCTGTGGTGTTGCGTACTTTGCTCCATCTGATTCTGAGTGCATCTTCCGCAGTTTTGAGCTTCTGCTTCTGCTTTTTCAGGCTACGAGCAGTGGCGACGAGCCTTTTGTGGAGGTTCTTCTGCTCCATGAGCCTCTCCGGTGTAAGGTCGTCCGGACTGTTGTTTTCGCCGGGGACGGGGTGTTGTTTATCCAAGTTACCCTGTTCGGATGGTTGCTCGAAGGCATGTTTGTCATCCGCCGGCTCGTCCTGCTCTATGGCTGGGTCTGTATGGCTGCTGTCTCTGTTGAGGCGGGGCTTGGAGCAGCGCTTACGTCGCCGCTTTGATTGCGTTTCGAGTGAACGATCCCTCGTTGCATCCCTGTGTTCCTCGTCGTCGCTTCCTTTGGGTGTGTCCACCATGTATACAACATGAGATGAGGTGGCTGTCCAGTGCCATATAGGCGTTGGTTCATGTTCATCTCCTACATCGTCGTCCATACCGTCGATGTCTTCGGAGTCGAAGTCGAGCACGTCGTTTAAATTATCGATAGTGGCTACAAAGTGGGTGGTGGGTGGGCATCGAATTTCTTCGTCGTCCACATCCCAATCCTGCCGGTCATAGTCCGGCCAGGACTCTCCTGACAAAGAGAGAGACCTGAGTGAATTCAGAATGTCGTCGAAGGGCGAGTGCTCACTACTAGAAAAAGGGCTATAGATGGGATTGACACTAATGGCGCACCAGACAAGCGGTGTGCCATAAGTATATACTAATGGCACACCACCTTCTGATACGCCATTAGAGTTGAAACTACTAATGGCGCACCTGGCCCAGGGTGCACCACTAGTATCAAAAAAAATATTTAACTAGTGCGCCTGTCCAAACATACTAATGGCGCATCCAGACACAGTGCGCCATTACTAGTTGTAACTAGTAATGGCGCACCTGCCGGAAAGTGCGCCACTAATGTTGTTTTTTTATTATATTTTTTATTCCCTTTTTTGCAAAACTACTAATGGCGCACTGTTCCACCGTGCGCCATTACTAGTTTAAACTAGTAATGGCGCACTGTGGGACAGTGCGCCATTAGTATGTTTTTTTGCAAAACTACTAATGGCGCACCACCAGAAGGTGCGCCATTAGTAACCTGGATTACTAATGGCGCATTCAGGGTTGGTGCGCCATTAGTAAGTGGGCAGCAACAAGATATTTTGGACAGCCTCTCCTACCCACACTCACTTTCTCCCCACTTCATTCTCTCCACCTCCTCCTTGTCTCGGGTGCCTCCTCTTTTTCACCTCATTTCCACCATAGATTCATTCAATTTAAGTGGTTAAATTACCTTGTTTTGATAGGTAAGTAAGGGGGAAGCTATATTTATGTTGTTCTCCCTACAACAATGTGCACATGCACTTTTTATGGCCTAGCTAGATCTATGTATGTTCGTGGTGTTGCATATGTTTGTGGTGTTGCATATGTGTTTGTGTTTGGAGGTGTACCGGTATTTGAAATGCGATAGTTGCCAATATTTTGCCGGAATGTTGATTCATTTCCGTTTCGGCGAGAATTTTGGCATTAAGCATTCTTTTTGGTCCTATTTTTAGGGAAAGTCATGCCAAATTTTTTCTTGGTTCTAAAATATCGTTTTGCTCTACCCCGCAGGCGACCATGGTCCGCATGATGACCGAAGGCATCGTGAATAGGTTTTTGAGGTCCGCGAAGGCCGAGATGCTTCAAAAGAACGAGACGGAGATAAGATGTCCGTGTCGAAGATGCAAGCTGAAGAGCCTTATTGCGGACCCGGAATCCGGGCAGGTGCGGGACCACCTGCTCTTGCGTGGTTTCATGGATGGCTATCGGTGGCAAGGTGATGAAGATGACTACGAAGTCGTCCATGGGGGCCGGGCAAGAAATGAGGAAGGGCAGCAAGACAACCACCGCGGCTCGGGCGGGCGAGAAGACGAAGAATCCCCAGGAGATGATCACGACGGTGATGCTGTACACAGTCATCATGTAGAAGATGCAGGACATGATGATGAGGAAGATGCCGGAGCAGACGACGGGCATGATCATGAAGATGATGATGCCGGCGGAGCAGACGACGCTGGACCATCGATGGGCTGGGTGCAGGACCCTCATATTCAAGAGCTGCTTCTCAAGCAGACGGATAACGCAAGAGCTGCCGCCCGAGAGAAAGCCAAGATGGATCAACTTGAGTTAGACGCGGTTACTCCATTGTATGAAGGATGCAGGCCCGAGGATACCCGCCTGAAAGTAACGCTCATGGCTCTGGAGATGAAGGTAAAACACAAAATGACCGACGCATGCTTCGACGAGAACATGTCATTCTGGCACGAACGTCTTCCCAAGGGGAACAAGTGCCCGACCAGTTTGGAGGAGGCGAAGAAAATCGTGTGTCCTCTGGATTTACCGCACGTGAAATACCATGTGTGCATGAACAATTGCATCATTTATCGGGACGAGCACGCGGAGTCTACCATATGTCCGGTGTGCGGCGTCACTCGATACAAGAAGAGGAAGAAAGCTCCTCGAAAAGTGGTGTGGTACTTTCCGATCACTCCTCGTCTGCAGCGGTATTTCGCGGACCCTAAGGTAGCAAAGCTCCTGCGTTGGCACGCGGATAGGGAGGAGAAGAAGCGAGAAGATGACGCAAATGATCCGGAGATAGATAAAAAAGACAAGATGCTGAGTCACCCTAAGGATGCGAGCCAGTGGCAAGCGTTGAACTTCGAAGACCCAGAATTTGGGAACGATCCAAGGAACATCGTGCTGGGCGCGAGCACCGATGGAGTCAATCCGTTTGGCAGCCAGAGAAGCACACATAGCACCTGGCCTGTGTTTGTGTGGATGTACAACCTTCCCCCCTGGTTGTGCATGAAGAGGAAGTACATTCACATGAGTATGCTAATTGAAGGACCGAAACAACCAGGGAACGACATCAATCTGTATCTGGGGCTGCTGAAAGAGGAGCTTGACACGCTGTGGAAAACGCCAGCCAATACGTGGGACGCCGCAGAGAAAGAATATTTCCCTATGAGAGCCGCGCTGCTCACGACGGTGCACGACTATCTCGGTTACGGATATGTCGCGGGGCAGGTGGTCCACGGATTTTCTGGATGCGTCAGGTGCATGGATGACACAACGTATCGCCAGCTAGATAGAGATCCCGGGTCTTCGAAAACCGTGTTCATGGGACATCGAAGGTGGCTTCGCGACGATGACCCGTGGAGAAAACGCAAGGATCTGTTCGATGGTGAAACCGAACCCCGAGGACGCCCGCGTACGAGGAGCGGCGAGGAAATAGACGAGCTATTGAAAAATTGGAAAGACTGCCCACTGCCGGGAAAGAAGCAAAAGGCGCCAGAGCCGGGAAAGAAGCGAAAGGCGCCAGAGCCGCTGCTGAAGGTATGGAAAACGAGGTCTGTTTTCTGGGACTTGCCGTACTGGAAGATCCACCGTGTGCCTCACAGCCTTGATGTCATGCATATCACGAAGAACGTGTGCGAGAGTCTGCTTGGTACCCTGCTCAACATGCCAGAGAGGACCAAAGATGGGCCGAAAGCAAGGGCAGACTTGAAATCAATGGGCATCAGGCAGGAGCTTCACGCTATATATGATGATCATGATGATGATGATGATGATGATGAGGCGAAGGAGGAAACGGAAAGTCGTCGCAAAGGCAAGAAGGCCAAGAAGACCGGAAATGACTACCCTCCCGCGTGCTTCACTCTAAGTCAGGAGGAGATCGAGCAGTTTTTCACCTGCCTCGTAGGAGTAAAACTTCCTTACGGTTACGCGGGGAAGATAAGCAGATACCTAGACCCAGCGAAGCTGAAGTTCAGCGGGATGAAGTCTCACGACTGTCATGTGCTGATGATGCAGATACTTCCAGTTGCAATCCGTGGGATCATGGACGCGCACGTCCGTGAAACCCTATTTGGCCTATGCAACTTTTTCGACGTCATCTCTCGGAAGTCTGTTGGCGTGAGGCAACTCAGAAGGCTACAGGAAGAGATCGTGGTGATACTATGCGAGCTTGAGATGTACTTCCCGCCCGCATTCTTCGACGTTATGGTGCATCTGCTGGTCCATATCGTGGACGATATCATCCAACTCGGGCCGACGTTCCTGCACAGCATGATGCCGTTCGAAAGGATGAATGGTGTCATCAAAGGATACGTTCGCAACATGTCACGTCCAGAGGGAAGCATAGCCAGGGGCTTTCTGACCGAAGAGTGCATCTCCTACTGCACGAATTATCTAGGCATCGAGAACCCCGTTGGTCTGCCCGTCAACAGGCACCTCGGCAGGCTCGCTGGATGGGGTCACCGTGAGGGTCGTCGCGAAATGCATGTCGACTTCGAGGGTCGACTCGCCGACTTTGAAAGAGCAAACCTAGTCGCGCTACAACACATAGACGTGGTCGATCCTTGGGTGGTACAGCACAAAACCTTTATTAAGAAGACGTACAATGACCGAGGCCAACAGAGGACGGACGGAGATATACTCAAAGAGCACAACTCATGTTTCACGCGTTGGTTCAAGCAGAAGCTTCTGTCGTACCCTTTACATGAGGATTCTTCCGCGGAAGAACAACTCATATTCGCCTTGTCACAGGGCGCCGAGCACAACCTGATGACCTATGAGGCGTACGATATCAACGGCTACACATTCTACACCGAGGCCAAGGACATGAAGAGCGATGGTTATCAGAACTCCGGGGTAACGATGGAATCCTACACCGGTAACGACAAGGACAGATACTACGGAAGGATCGAGGAGATCTGGGAGCTGAGCTACGCTGGAGAGAAGGTCCCGATGTTCCGTGTCAGATGGGCCAAGAGCGTCCTAAAAGAAGACCGGTATTTCACCACCATGGTTATACCCGAAGCCAAATCCAAGACCGCGGGCGCAAACGTCACCGCGAAAAATGAGCCATGGGTACTGGCTTCCCAAGTGGACCAATGCTTCTTCATTACCGACCCGTCAAAGCCCAGTCGTGTTGTCGTGAGGAGATGCAAAAGGAAGATCATCGGAATGGATGGAGTAGCCAATGAGCAAGACTTCGACAAGTACGGCGACCCGAGGATCGAACATGACGACGATGATGAAGTAGCAGCATACACCACAAGAAGAAGCAGGACCACCCTACCTAAAGGACGTCCGTTCCACAGAAGAACTCCATTTGCGAAAAAGAAGGGCAAGAAGATTGTGAACAGATAGCTAGCTAAGATCGATTGTATTTAAATCGTAGCCCTTCATTTCTATTGTATTTCATGGGCACTTTTTGAACTATCATGAATATTTTTAAATTTCATCAACACTCGATCTCGATCCCCCTCCATCTCGATCGCTATCCCACCTCGCCAGATCCGGTCCCCCTCGCCGCCGAGCACCCCCCCGGTCCACCGGCCGCCGCCGCCGACCCCCCGCACCCTCGATTCCCCTACTCAACCGCCGCCGCCGCCGCCGACCCCCCGCACCCCTCCCCTACTCAACCGCCACCGCCGACCCCCCACACCCTCCCCCGCTCCACCGGCATTACTGTTTGATGATATTTTTAAAAAAAATTATTACTGTCTTATAAAAAAATATTACTGTTATGATTTAAACAAGTTTGAACATATTTAAACACAAATAAGTATCAAACAACATTTTAAATGCATAAAAAAATTTGTGGAGCCTGGGAATCGAACCCAGGACCTCCTGGTGTGAGAACTAGCTGCTGACCAGTCGAGCTAGTAGAGGGGACTTCGTGTGGATCAGGTCAGGTGGAAGATAACCTGTTGGCTCGAGCAAAAATAAAAAAAATACTAATGGCGCACCACGGTGAGGTGCGCCATTAGTATGGATGTACTTATGGCGCACCGAGGGGTGGTGCGCCATTAGTATCCCCCATCCATATTTCCTCCCGGCCCCTCCCTATCCCCTCTCTCTCCCTCGCCCTCGCCCTTGATCCCATTCCCCTCTCCTCTCCCGACACCGCCCTCTCCTCTCCCGACGCCGCCGCCCCGCCGCCCCGTCGTCCTCGTCTCCCCGCCGCCCCGTCGTCCTCGTCTCCTCGGTGCCGCTCTCCCCGTCGCCCCACCTCGTTGGACGCCATCGCCCCGCCGCCCTCGTCGCCGGCGGCCCGGACGCCGCCCCGTCCACACCACCGTCGCCGGAGCACCACCACCACCCGGACCTCGTCGCCTCCTCCCCTGCATCGTCGTCGTCCTCGACATCCTCCCCGCGCCCCACTGCCCCCGTGAGCTCCCCCTCCTCCTCTCCCCCTCTCCCCCTCGCGCGCACGCTACATGAATACAGAAATTTCGTTGACAGTTACTTACCATGGGTGCAGTCATCATTTCGTTTTCTGATTAACCGATGTTGCTAGCGATGTACTGGGTTCTGCATTGTGGGGGAGAAAGCTTTCAAATTGGCTTGTATGTACATCATGATTTTCAAGGGACATGTAGCCTAGTTACAAATTGGTGCTTACAATACATGCTTGTATGTTCATCGACTGCTCAGGAATCAGTTGCAGTTACCTTGTGTGATGTTATTTGGGTCCTGCATTGCAGTACAAGGCTCCAAATTTGGCTTGTAGGTACATGCAGATTTTCAAGGGACATGTATTAGCTTATGTTGTTGTTTAAGCTGTGTGTGTGCTTATTTATTCAGAATCAGTTGCAGTAGCCATCTGTATGTATACCCATCATTTTCTGTTTTTCTGGTAAACTAGTATTGGTACAAATGCATATGTTTCCCTGTGGAATACGTGTTAGCCTACATCAGGGAAAGTATATGTAAAATCGACTGACTTGTGCACTTATGATTTGAATGTCCATGCACAAAATTGCAAGTTAGGGCATAAAACTAGGTCTATGCTTAACTGGAGTAAAACTCACATCTGGGGGACATGCTGCATTGTTGTTTATGTTGATTACATGCTTTTTGACCCCATTGACTGTTTGAGGGCAGAAAATTGAGTACTTTAATTTGAGTAGATGACAGGTTAATTTCAGATATGACACTGGTACTTCATGTTTGAGCAGTGAACATGACAGGTTAATTTCAGATATGACACTGTTTGGACATTAATTTGAGTAGATGAACATTTTGTGGTTCTGCTAGGACTTGCTCCAGATTTTTTAACCCTAGGATTTCTTTTCTTTTAGTTCTTTTCTTACAGAAAATTTACTGAAAATTTAGAAACTTGGAGTAACCTGTGGACTGTACTTTTGTGATCTCCTACTCCTGAATTTTCATGTCACTTGTGCTATTGCCAAGCATGACATGGCCATTTTTATTCTGTTTTTGATGGAGCTTGGTGTGTGTTGTTTCGTACTACTAAGCAACCTATTTTGAAGTGAGTAATCAGCATGAGCAAAAATAGACGTTAGATCTTAGCGCTAATGAGAGATGAAAATGTCACATATATATGGTCTACTGCTTGCATACAGAGAACAACCTATGAAGCTGTATTTCTGAAATGTGGTGATGATCTTATCTGCAAGAATGAAAATGATGAGCTATGTTTCTAAAATGTGGTGATGATCTTATCTTAGCTGTATTTCTGAACTGGTAGCTAAGTGTATTACTTGTGATGATGCTGCTGCTGCTGTACTACTTGTGATGATGTTGCTGCTGTACTACTTGTGATGCTGCTGCTAGTTGTGATTTTGTCAAGTGATGCTGCTGCTACTTGTGATCTTCTAAAATGACCCCTTTCTCCTGAAACGTTGATTAATTTCCGTTTCGGTTGAGAAATGGGGCACTCCTAGGTCAAGAAAATTAGCAAAGGTCATGCCCAATTTTCTTGACCTAGAAGGTGCCCGATTCTCAACCGAAATAAAAATTAATTTGCTTTAGTGGTTGGATTAGTTTAGTATTTTTTTCACACACTCAGACACCCTTGCTTGCCATGTGTGTGAGAGAGATAGTGAGAGGAGACAAGAAGAAGGGGGTTAGGAAGATGTTGCCTGCTCATCAAAGCTAACCATCTCCCCCTTTTCACCCCTTTTCCTTTGTCTTTTGTGGGTTGCAAGGAAGCTACTGTCTTAGCTAGCTTAGCTTGTGCACAAATCCCAGTGTTACAATCTAGAAAATTAGCCTGCAAAGATGAGGTCCCATGCTGGCTGTACCACTGCATCATGCAACAGTGCCTTCAAGATCCAAGACAATATCACAAACATCATAGGCAATTTGACCAAACTCACAACCTTGTATCTTTGCAGCAACCAACTTTCTAGACACACCCCTCAAGAACTAGGTTACCCTGAGAACGTGGACTTGGACCTTAGCAACACACACTAACAGGTTCTATCCCAAAACACCTAGGCAATATCACAAACATCTCTCAATTGTTCCTTGACAATAACCAACTTTTTGGCGACATTCCTCGAGAATTAGGTTATTTGGTCAACTTAGAAATCTTGTTCCTTGACAATAACCAACTTTTTGACCAAACTTTGTTCCTATTTATAGAGAAACATGGCCAACAACGATGAGGCCGGGGGTTCGGGTGGCAAGAAATTCTGGGAGCTGTCCCAGGAGATGGAGGAACAACCTCACTTGTATGAGGACGCCGCCTTCCCCACCGATCCTGAGACCACTGATGGTGCCGCCGAGGATGCCACCACTGATGATGGCGGCGCACGCACAGATGGCAGCCAACCAAAGAGGCAACGGAAGGACCGGCGCCCGACCGTGCTCCGCACCTTCAAGGAGGAAGTTACTGAAGTGGACTCCGATGGGAATCCAACGGCGCCCGAACGAATAGTCAAGGGGTACTCGCTTCAGCTCGGGTGCATTCTCCGGAGCACCGTCTCGATCAACACCGAGAACCTGAGGCATCCTGACCGAGGGAATTTGCGCAACCTCCTCTTCACGAAGCTGCACGAACGATACAAGTTCCCCGCTGAATTTGAAAACACAAGCCTCAAAGGGAATAAAGTGAACAATGCTGCCCTCACGAAGATGAGCAAGGCCCTGTCTACTTGGAAAAGCAATGTGAAGAGAATGATCGAGAAAGGTGAGAGTTATGAGAAGATCAAGGAGAAAAATCCTTCGATCACCGAAGATGACTACAACGACTTCAAGATCAATTGCTCGAGCACCGCAAACTCCGAATCAAGTAAGTGGGGGAAAGAAATGCGGGAGCTGAACTTAGGGGAACACACACTCGGTCCCGGCGGTTACAGAGTGGCGGAGCCTATATGGGACAAGGAGGAGGCGGACCGTGCCGAGCAAGGCCTACCGCCCCTCTTCGATAAATACGGTGACAAGCAGACCAGGAACTTTGTCAGGGCCCGGTACAAGAAGGACCCGAAAACAAAGGAGCTTACCACGGATCCGAAGACCAGGGCGCTTGAGCTTGTTCTGGTAAGGAATACACCCCCGCGTAATTAGCTCCATATGGTTGCATTCTAATTAATGAAGCCAAATTTCTAAATGGTTCACATTCCTTCCGCAGGCGACTGAAAGCAGTAGCGCGGGGTCGACTAAGAGCAACCCTTGGGACACCACTCTAAATAGGGCGTTGAATGTAATGAAGAACAAGGATAAGCTCAGTAAGCCGACGTCAGCTGGTCGTGTGGCCGGCAAAGGCTTGTCGACAAAATGGTCGTCATACTATAACACTGGTGGGCGAAAGGAGAAAAAGACCAGCTCGGAAAGCCAGGCGCGCGAGGTTCAAGAACTCAGGGCACAGGTGGCGCGGATTCCGGAGATTGTCCAAGAGCAAGTGCAACAACAACTCGGAGCGACGATCACCGCCATTGTGCCTACCTTGATCCAGGGGATTAGTGCGTGGATTGCGGGCGGCCAACAGGGGCCGCCCCCGATTCCTAGCTTCACGGCCAGCAACTCGCAGAACGCGATGGCGGGGCCATTGGTGTCTCCGGCGGAGGCGGCATTGGTGTCTCCGACGCCGGCACGGGAGCTTAATGCACCCGGGTGTACGTCGGCCGGCACCTCTGCAGCAAGCGGCCCCTCCGTCAACTGCACGCCCGCCGTTGGCGGTGCCTCGACATTAGCCGAGCTCGACGCCATCATCACGGTAACTAATTAAGCCTCTCTCGGCCGAGGACTTCATCTCCTTGCCTTTGACTGGGCATCCCTGACGCCCTACATGTTTTCGCAGGGCGCCGCCGACGTTCCGTGCACTCTCCTGCACTTCGTGAACAACGAGTTGGTCGATGTCGCCAAGGGCAAAATCGTTCAACCGGGCAACCCCTTGTTCCACGGTACCCAGATGCCACCCAACTTGTTTAGGGTTCAACTGGTTCGGGTGCTGCCAGGCTGCGATGAGTTGTTACCTCCGATTCGACCCGTCGGGGCCGACGATGATGACGTGATGACCCTCAGCGCCTGCCTGAGCTGGCCCCTGCTTTGGCCGAAGAGCCAGATTCGTTTGGGGGCGGGGGACACCACCCCAAAGACAACACCGCCAGTCGTGCCGGCGCCAAGTCGGCCCCATGGCAAGACCGCCGCAACGGTGCCGGACATCCCTATGCCACTGGATCCAAACATGCATATGGCACAGGATCAGAACGACGACGACGACGATACATTTGCCAACGTCGATCAGTACTTTGCCGATCATGGGTACGGTGGCGACTTCATGGGGCCTCCTTCTCAAGAACCCAACCCAACAAAAGACGTGCGCGATCTAGCTGGTACCGCGGAGAAGCCAAGTTGCAACAGGCGTCGTCTGCAGTTCAGCTCTCAGGAGACGCCTCCAGCTGCCGACTTCACCGAGCCTCAGATAGGCGAGGTGCGAAATATGATCAGCCCCAACACACTCAAGAAGGCGGTCTGTGAGCAGAACTCGGTCCCATTACAGGAGAAGAAGAAGGCACGCAAAAGAAAGACTAACAAGGGTGCGGGCCAGCCGGCACCGAGTACGATCCGTGCTCAGGACGGGCCACCTTCACCTGAGGATATCTCGAGGAGGGTGCATGTGGCGGGTAGGCCGATGCTACCGAGAAATATGCTCGATGCTGCAACCGGTGCTATGCGGAGTCTGCATGACAGTGTTCTTTCTTTGGAGAAGCGGCGTCTCGGAGAGAAGGATGTGGCATACCCGGTTTTCGCGGCCAAGGTGCCAGAGGGCAAGGGCTTTGTGGATAACTCCATCGGGGGTACGATCGTCCTGCGGTTTGATGACATCCACGCTATGTTGAACCTTCATCCGCTGCACTACACCTTCGTTCGGCTATTTTCGCTGAGTATGGAGATGCGGATCATTCGCGACAAGACCCCGGACATCGTGATAGTCGACCCCTTCTACATGCGTGCCAAGATCTTGGGCAGCGCTGGGGACCGGCAAGTCGCGAGTTCTTACCTCGAAGGCGTCATTCTGGCAAACCAAGATAAGGATAACTTCCTCGTGCCTTACTTTCCCGAGTAAGTCCTCCCCTCAACCGCCCCGTAACATATGAATTCTTAGATTTCGATCGTTTTTCTTTTAACATTCCGTGTTTTCTGCAGTGACACACATTGCACGCTCATCCTCCTAAGCCCCAAATATTCCATGGCCACGTATTTCGACCCGGACCGTCAGTCGAACGTAGACTACACAAATGTCAAGAAGGTTCTTGATGATGTTCTCCCCGGCTACGTCAAATCTGGAGGCACCTTCACCAGGCCTATTCGTAAGTACGGCAAGCACGTGTTCTCCCACAATACGACGTTCTGCTGCGTCAAGCAGCCGCCTGGCGGTCAGAAGGGTGCCTACTACGCCATCCATCACATGCGGGCGATCGTACGGGACCATCATCAACTTCTGCTACCGAGTAGACTCAAAGATTGGGCCGCGAGCGTGTCGGCAATCCAGGACGCGGACATCAGACAAGAATTCTTTCGCATCCAGTCGGAGTTTGCGGAAATCATCCATCAAGATGTCCTTCGTACCTCGGGGCAGTTCTACCTCAGAAATCAACCGTCCAACAGTGACATCGACACAATCCTACAAATGCAGGCTGACAACGCCCGTTGTTTCATGACTCCCACGATAGACGGCGGCTTCATCCACGCTCCGGTCCCTTGAGTCGAGTCGAAAGCAGTGATGCTGTGTCTAGTTCTGAAACATCGATTGGCTCATGTTGTAATTAAACTTTAATGAACTTGTAGTATGTCTCTTTGGTTTCGAGAGTCGTTCAACTTAGATGTAATCGATGCTATTAATGTCTTGCTTTTCTCTTCCGATCGTTCTGTTGCATACTTATATATTGCTTATGTATTGTCTGTGAATTGGTACTAACGTTTCGTTTGGCTACTGCATAGCGATGCCGTGGTATGTCGTGTACAAGGGTAAGGTTCCCGGAGTCTACGACGACTGGGAGGAGTGTCGGAGACAGGTTCACCGATTCAGCGGTAACAGTTACAAAGGGTACGCCACTAGGGCCGAGGCCGAATCTAGATACGCCCGCTATCTAGCGGGAGAGGGGAGGGAGCGTTGGAGGAACCGGATGAAGACGAGTTTCATCGTGATGATGCTCATCGTGATGACCGCAGCTCTCTTCTATGTGATGGTAGTTTAGATGATCGATATCGACTTGTAATGTGAAGACAAACTCGCGGTCTCGAGACTTGTAATATAATGTTCTATCTTTGTTCGGTCTTTTCAATTCGGAGACTAATATGATGAATTGTATTCGGAGACTAAAATGATGAATTGTATTCAGAGACTAATCTTCTATTGTATTCGATGAATCTGTTGTTGATGTGTGCTGTCTATATTTTGTCCAATTATACATTTTGTAACCTGTGCAAAAAACAGAAAATTAAAAATAAAAAAAACCTAATATTCATACTAATGGCGCATCACATTATAGTGCGCCATTAGTATGCCAAAGGATACTAATGGCGCATCATTAAACAGTGCGCCATTAGTATGCCGAAGTTACTAATGGCGCATCTTGTTGTCGTGCGCCATTAGTATGCCAAAGCACCTGGGTATACATGGCCCCTGGGAGGCATACTAAAGGCACACTGTTGTATATACTAATGGCGCATCTGAGGTGCACCATTAGTATACCAGATACTAATGGCGCACCAGTGGTGCGCCATTAGTAAAATATACTAATGGCATGCTACTAATGGCGCACCACTAATGCGCCATTAATGGCCAAATTAGGTGCGCCATTAGTAGGCCTTTTCCTAGTAGTGGCTGAAAGATGTCTGCGGCGGTGAACTCCATGATCGGTGCCCAATCGGATTCGATCGGTAGGGGCGCGGAGGGCTCGGAGTCCAGAGAGGAGTCCGACATCTTGGAGTCACGGGCTTCGCAGAGGACAAGGCTGGTGTTCGGCTTGATCGCCGTAGAGATTGCAGCCCCCGAGGCGGTGTCTAACCACCCATCCCCAATTGGTGTGGTCGGCTCCCAGCCAAGGGTCGGAGCGGACACAGGTGCGGCTTCCAGGGCACTATTCGGCGGCAGAGCTAGATCATGCCCACCGGGACAGTGCGGCGCACTCGGCTGCGGCTCAGATCCATCGAAGATCAAGTTTCCGCGGTCGTCCGTTGTGTAGTTTAAACTTCCAAATCTAACCTGACGGCCAGGGGCGTAGCTTTCGATCTGCTCCAGATGGCCAAGCGAATTGTCCCATAGTGCAAAGCCGCCAAATACGAAGATCTGTCCGGGGAGAAAAGTCTCACCCTGGATCGCATCGTCGTTGATGATCGGAGGAGCCATCGGGCCTAAAAGTGACGACACAGAGGAACACTCAATGAAAGCACCAATGTTGGTGTCAAAACCAGCGGATCTCGGGTAGGGGGTCCCGAACTGTGCGTCTAGGCGGATGGTAACAGGAGACCGGGGACACGATGTTTTTACCCAGGTTTGGGCCCTCTCGATTGAGGTAAAACCCTATGTCCTGCTTGATATTATTGATGATATGGGTAGTAGAAGAGTAGATCTACCACGAGATCAGAGAGGCTAAACCCTAGAAGCTAGCCTATGGTATGATTGTATGTTCCTACGGACTAAAACCCTCCGGTTCATATAGACACCGGAGAGGGCTAGGGTTACACAGAGTCGGTTACAATGGTAGTAGATCTACATATCCGTATCGCCAAGCTTGCCTTCCACGCCAAGGAAAGTCCCTTCCGGACACGGGACAAAGTCTTCAATCTTGTATCTTTATAGTCTAGGAGTCCGGCCGAAGGTATAGTCCGGCTATCCGGACACCCCCTAATCTAGGACTCCCTCAATTAGTCCCAAAAGTAATATAAAAGTCAATAATAAAGCCCAATAATTTCCAAAACAGAAGATAATATAGCATGGAGCAATCAAAAATTATAGATACGTTGGAGACATATCAGCATCCCCAAGCTTAATTCTTGCTTGTCCTTGAGTAGGTAAAAGATAAAAACAGAATTTTTGATGCGGAGTGCTACTTGGCATAATTTCAATGTAACTTTTCTTAATTGTGGTATGAATATTCAGATCCGAAAGATTTCAAGATAAAAGTTCATATTGACATAAAAATAATAATACTTCAAGCATTCTAACTAAGCAAGTATGTCCTCTCAAAATAACATGGCCAAAGAAAGTTCATCCCTTCAAAATCATATAGTTTAGTCATGCTCCATTTTCGTCACACAAGAATTCTCTCATCATGCACAACCCCGATGACAAGCCAAGCAATTGTTTCATACTTTAGTAATCTCAAATTTTTTCAACTTTCACGCAATACATGAGCGTGAGCCATGGATATAGCACTATGGGTGGAATAGAATATAATGAGGGGGTTATGTGGAGAAGACAAAAAGGAGAAAGTCTCACATCAACGAGGCTAATCAATGAGCTATGGAGATGCCCATCGATTGATGTTAATGCAAGGAGTAGGGATTGCCATGCAACGGATGCACTAGAGCTATAAATGTATGAAAGCTCAACAAAAGAAACTAAGTGGGTGTGCACCCAACTTGCTTGCTCGCGAAGACCTAGGGAACTTGAGGAGGCCCATTGTTGGAATATACAAGCCAAGTTCTATAATGAAAAATTCCCACTAGTATATGAAAGTGACAAAACAAGAGACTCTCTATCATGAGGATTATGGTGCTACTTTGAACCACAAGTGTGGCAAAGGATAGTAGCATTGTCCCTTCTCTCTTTTTCTCTCATTTTTTTGGGCCTTCTCTTTTTTTATGGCCTTTCTCTTTTTTTAGGACTTCTCTCTTTTTTTATTCCTCACTTGGGACAATGCTCTAGAAAATGATGATCATCACACTTCTATTTATTTACAAATCAATGATTACAACTCGATACTAGAACAAAGTATGACTCTATATGAATGCCTCCAGCGGTGTACCGGGATTGCGATGAATCAAGAGTGACATGTATGAAAAATTATGAACGATGGCTTTGCCACAAATACGATCTCAACTACATGATCATGCAAAGCAATATGACAATGATGATGCATGTCATAATAAACGGAATGGTGGAAATTTGCATGGCAATATATCTCGGAATGGCTATGGAAATGCCATAATAGGTAGGTATGGTGGCTGTTTTGAGGAAGATATAAGGAGGCTTATGTGTGAAAGAGCGTATCATATCACGGGGTTTGGATGCACCGGCGAAGTTTGCACCAACTCTCAATGTGAGAAAGGGCAATGCATGGTACCCAAGAGGCTAGCAATGATGGAAGGGTGAGAGTGTGTATAATCCATGGACTCAACATTAGTCATAAACAAATCACATACTTATTGAAAAAATCTACAAGTCATCAAAAACCAAGCACTACACGTATGCTCCTAGGGGGATAGATTGGTAGGAAAAGACCATCGCTCGTCCCCGACCGCCACTCATAAGGAGGACAATCAAAGAACACCTCATGTTTCAATTTTGTTACATAACGTTTACCATACGTGCATGATACGGGACTTGCAAACTTCAACACAAGTATTTCTCAAATTCACAACTACTCAACTAGCACAACTTTGATATCACTACCTCCATATCTCAAAACAATCATCAAGCATCAAACTTCTCTTAGTATTCAACACACTCATAAGAAAGTTTTTACTAGTCTTGAATACCTAGCATATTAGGATTAAGAAAATTGCCATGCTGTTTAAGACTCTCAAAATAATCTAAGTGAAGCATGAGAGTTCATCTATTTCTACAAAATAAAACCACCACCATGCTCTAAAAAGATATAAGTGAAGCACTAGAGCAAATGACAAACTACTCCGAAAGATATAAGTGAAGATCAATGAGTAGTCAAACAATTATGCAACTATATGAAGACTCTCTAACATTTAATAATTCCAGATCTTGGTATTTTATTCAAACAGCAAGCAAAGATAAAGAAAATAAAATGACGCTCCAAGCAAAACACATATCATGTAGTGAATAAAAATATAGCTTCAAGTAAAGTTACCGATGAACGAAGACGAAAGAGGGGATGCCTTCCAGGGCATCCCCAAGCTTAGGATTTTGGTTGTCCTTGAATGTTACCTTGGGGTGCCTTGAGAATCCCCAATCTTAGGCTCTTGCCACTCCTTATTCCATAGTCCATCGAATCTTTACCCAAAACTTGAAAACTTCACAACACAAAACTTAACAGAAAACTCATAAGCTCCGTTAGCGAAAGAAAACAAAACAGTAGTTCAAGGTGCTGTAATGAACTCATTCTTTATTTATATTGGTGTTAAACCTACTGTATTCCAACTTCTCTATGGTTTATAAACTATTTTACTAGCCATAGATTCATCAAAATAAGCAAACAACACATCGAAAACAGAATCTGTAAAAAACAGAATAGTCTGTAGTAATCTGGATCAAACCTATACTTCTGGAACTCATAAAATTCCAAAATAAATTTCTAGACGTGAGGAATTTATCTATTAATCATCTGCAAAAATAATTATCAAAATATCACTCTTCAAATGAAAATGGCAGAAATTCTCGTGAGCGCTAAAGTTTCTGTTTTTATAGCATGATCGCAAAGACTTTCCCCAAGTCTTCCCAACAGTTCTACTTGGCACAAACACTAATTACAACATAAAACCACATATAAAAAGAGCCTAGATGAATTATTTATTAGTAAACAGGAACAAAAAGTAAGGGACAAAAATAAAATTGGGTTGCCTCCTAACAAGCGCTATCGTTTAACGCCCCTAGCTAGGCATGATGATTTCAATGATGCTCACATAAAAGATAAGAATTGAAACATAAAGAGAGCATCATGAAGAATATGACTAGAACATTTAAGCCTAACACACTCCCTATGCATAGGGATTTTGTGAGCAAACAACTTGTGGGAACAATAATCAACTAGTATAGGAAGGCAAAACAAGCATAGCTTCAAAACTTTAAGCACATAGAGAGGAAACTTGATATTATTTCAATTCCTACAAGCATATGTTCCTCCCTCATAATAATTTTTAGTAGCATCATGAATGAATTCAACAATATAACCATCACATAGGGCATTCTTTTCATGATCTACAAGCATAGAATTTTTATTACTCTCCACATAAGCAAATTTCTTCTCATCAATAGTAGTGGGAGCAAACTCAACGAAATAACTATCATGTGAGGCATAATCCAATTGAAAACTAAAATCACGATGACAAGTTTCATGGTTATAATTATTCTTTATAGAATACAAGTCATCACAATAATCATCATAGGTAGCAACTTTGTTCTCATAATCAATTGGAACCTCTTCCAGAATAGTGGATTCATCACAAAATAAAGTCATGACCTCTCCAAATCCACTTTCATCAATATAATCATCATAAATAGGAGGCATGCTTTCATCATAATAAATTTGCTCATCAAAACATGCGGGACAAAAAATATCATCTTCATCAAACATAGCTTCCCCAAGCTTGTGGCTTTGCATATCATTAGCATCATGGATATTCGAGGAATTCATACTAGCAACATCGCAATCATGCTCATCATTCAAATATTTAGTGCCAAACATTTTAATGCATTCTTATTCTAACACTTTGGCACAATTTTCCTTTCCATCATACTCACGAAAGATATTAAAAAGATGAAGCGTGTGAGGCAAACTCAATTCCATATTTTTTTGTAGTTTTCTTTTATAAACTAAACTAGTGATAAAACAAGAAACAAAAAGATTCGATTGCAATATCTAAAGATATACCTTCAAGCACTAACCACCCCGGCAATGGCGCCAGAAAAGAGCTTGATGTCTACTACACAACCTTCTTCTTGTAGACGTTGTTGGGCCTCCAAGTGCAGAGGTTTGTAGGACGGTAGCAAATTTCCCTCAAGTGGATGACCTAAGGTTTATCAGTCCGTAGGAGGCGTAGGATGAAGATGGTCTCTCTCAAGCAACCCTGCAACCAAATAACAAAGAGTCTCTTGTGTCCCCAACACACCCAATACAATGGTAAATTGTATAGGTGCACTAGTTCGGCGAAGAGATGGTGATACAGGTGGTATATGGATGGTATTTAAAGGTATTTGTAATCTGAAAATATAAAAACAGCAAGGTAACTAATGATAAAAGTGAGCGTAAACGGTATTGCAATGCGTTGAAACAAGGCCTAGGGTTCATACTTTCACTAGTGCAAGTCCTCTCAACAATAATAACATAATTGGATCACATAACTATCCCTCAACATGCAACAAAGAGTCACTCCAAAGTCACTAATAGCGGAGAACAAACGAAGAGATTATGGTAGGGTACGAAACCACCTCAAAGTTATTCTTTCCAATCAATCCGTTGGGCTATTCCTATAAGTGTCACAAACAGCCCTAGAGTTCATACTAGAATAACACCTTAGGACACAAATCAACCAAAACCCTAATGTCACCTAGATAATCCAATGTCACCTCAAGTATCCGCGGGTATGATTATACGATATGCATCACACAATCTCAGATTCATCTATTCAACCAACACAAAGAACCTCCAAGAGTGCCCCAAAGTTTCTACCGGAGAATCACGACGAAAACGTGTGCCAACCCCTATGCATAGGTTCATGGGCGGAACCCGCAAGTTGATCACCAAAACATAGATCAAGTGAATCACGTGATATCCCGTTGTCACCACAGATACGCACGACAAGACATACATCAAGTGTTCTCAAATCTTTAAAGACTCGATCCGAGAAGATAACTTTAAAGGGGGAACTCAATCCATTACAAGATAATAGAGGGGGAGAAACATCATAAGATCCAACTATAATAGCAAAGCTCGCGATACATCAAGATCGTATCATCTCAATAACACGAGAGAGAGAGAGAGAGAGAGTGATCAAACACATAGCTATTGGTACATACGATCAGCCCCGAGGGAAAACTACTCCCTCCTTGTCATGGAGAGCGCCCGGATGATGAAGATGGCCACCGGAGAGGGATTCCCCCTTCGGCAGGGTGCGGGAACTGGTCTAGATTGGCTTTCGGTGGCTACGGAGGCTTCTGGCGGCGTAACTCCCGATCTATTGTGATCCCCGATCATTTTAGGGTATATGCATATATATAGGTGGAACAAATACGTCAGGGGAGCCACGAGGGGCCCATGAGGGTGGAGGGCGCGCACAGGAGGGTGGGCGCGCCACCTGCCTCGTGGCTTCCTCGTTGCTTTCTTGACGTGGACTCCAAGTCTCCCGGGTTGCTTTCCTTCCAAAAATAACTTCTCCAGAAGGTTTCATTCTGTTTCGACTCCGTTTGATATTCCTTTTCTTCGAAACACTAAAACAAGGGGGAAAATAAGAACTGGCACTGGGCTCTGGGTCAATAGGTTAGTCCCAAAAATAATATAAAAGTGGATAATAAAGCCCAATAATGTCCAAAATAGAAGATAATATAGCATGGAGCAATCAAAAATTATAGATACGTTGGAGACGTATCAGTTATCCATACCGTCGATGTCTTCGGAACCGAAATCAAGCATGTCGGTTAAGTCATCGATAGTGGCTATTAAGTGGGTGGTGGATGGGGAATGAGGTTATTCGCCGTCTGCTTCCCACTCAAGCCGGACATAGTTCGGCCAAGGGTCTCCTGACAAGGAGAGAGATTTGAATCAGTTTAGCAAGTCGCCCAAGGGCGAGTGCTCAAAGATATCCGCGGAGGTGAACTCCATGATCGGTGCCCAATCAGATTTGATAGGCATGGACGCGGGTGGTTCAGAGCCTGTGGCCGGGGATAAATCCAAGAGTCCGGCAACATAGGTCTCATAGGGGGTGAAGTCAGTATTCGGCTCTATCGTTGCTGAGTGTGCGGCCTCTGTGGCGGGGTCTATCCACATGTCCTCGGACGGCACAATCTCCTCTGGATCGAAGGCCAGAGTAGCCACAGGTGTGATCTCCCGAACACCGTCCGACGGCAGACCTAAGTCATGCGTGTCGAGACTATGCAGCACACCTGACATGGGCTCGAATCCGTCGAAGATCAAGTCTCCGCGGATGCCGGTAGTGTAGTTAAGCTTCCAAGCCTGACCTGATGGCCAGGGGCGTAGCTCTCGATCTGCTCTAGATGGCCAAGCGAGTTGGACCGTAGAACAAAGCCGCCGAATACGAAGATTTGTCCGGGGAGGAAAATCTCACCCTGGATCGCATCGTTGCCAATGATCGAAGGAGCCATCAAGCCTTTATGGCGACGACACAGCGAAACTCTTAGTGAAAGCACCAATGCCGGTGTCAAAACCGGTGGATCTTGGGTAGGGGGTCCCGAACTGTGCGTCTAGGGCGGATGGTAACAAGAGGCAGGGGACACAATGTTTACCCAGGTTCGGGCCCTCTCGATGGAGGTAATACCCTACGTCCTGCTTGATTGATCTTGATGATATGAGTATTACAAGAGTTGATCTACCACGAGATCAAAGAGGCTAAACCCTAGAAGCTAGCCTATGATTCTGATTGTTCTTTTCCTACGAACTAAACCCTCCGGTTTATATAGACACCGGAGGGGGCTAGGGTTACACAGAGTCGGTTACAAGGGAGGAGATCTACATATCTGAATTGCCAAGCTTGCCTTCCACGCAAAGGATAGTCCCACCCAGACACAGGACGAAGTCTTCAATCTTGTATCTTCATAGTCCAACAGTTCGGCCAAAGTATATAGTCCGGCTGTCCGAGGACCCCCTAATCCAGGACTCCCTCAGCGGGATGACTGGTTCCTCGGGTAGCGGAGCCGGACACCGAATCCGCTTCGCCCTCTCCATCCATTCCTGAAGAAGCAATGATAATAAAAGTTCAGATATCCTCCTTGAAACAAGCAAGTAGAGTATGCGTTAAAGTCCTAACTCATTGGCGGGGTGGTTAATGTCGTGCCCGCGGTCCGAGTCTATGGCTGGCGGCGTCTCGTTGCCTTTGAAGAGCAACTTCCAGGCGTCTTTGTGAGTGGTTCCGAAGAGCCTTTCTAGAGTTTGGTGCTTCTTCGGATTGAATTCCCATAAAGGGCGGCTTCGGCTTTGGCATGGGAGAATCCGGCGAACTAGCATCACTTGGATTACGTCGACGAGCTTAATGTCTTTATCCACCATGCTTTGAATGCGCGTTTGTAGTGCTATCAGCTCGTCTGACGAAGACCAATTCGGGCTCTTCTCAATCCAGGAGGTGAGCCGCATTGGAGCTCCGGAGTTAAATTCGGCAGTCGCGGCCCAGGTGGCGCCGCGGGGCTCTGTGATGTAGAACCACAGTTTCTGCCACTCCTTTACAGTCTCCACAAAAGTGCCTTTTGGCAAGGAGACATTGATCAGCTTGCTCACCATGGCGCCCCCGCACTCCGCGTGATGGCCATCCACCACCTTCGGCTTCACGTTGAAGACCTTGAGCCACAGCCTGAAGTGGGGGTGGATGCAGAGGAAGGCCTCACACACGACAATGAACGCCAAGATGTTGAGGAAGGAGTTTGGGGCTAGATCATGGAAGTCTAGCCCGTAATAGAACATCAGCCCGTGGACGAAGGGGTGGAGTGGAAACCCTAGCCCGCGGATGAAGTGAGGGATGAATATCACCCTCTCGTTGGGCTTCGATGTAGGGATGACTTGCCCCTTGGCTGGAAGACGGTGGGCGATTTCCTTCGCCAGATACCCGGCTGCCCGAAGCTCGGTAATGTCCTTCTGCTTGACGGAGGAGGCCACCCACTTGCCTTGACCTCCAGATCCAGACATGGTTGGGTGCTTGCTCGAGTGGGGAAAGATGAGAACTTGGGCGCTGGAGCTCAAGAGTGGAACGGCAGAGAAAGAGAGAAGGCGCGGGTGAAGAAAGGGAGTCCTTATCTGCTTATAAAGGCAGTGAATATCGAACACCCCCCACTCGCCCTAAAACTCGCCTATTCCCAAGGGCTATGCAAAAGGCACGGTTGGATTACCCATGTTCGTATTGATGAGAATCCCGCGATAAGGGGACACGATCTCTGCTTTTGACAAGACGTGCCAATAGAAACCGCATCTCGAAACGCGGAATGGCAGACAAAAACAGTTCGATATAATGACCGGACAGATGTGATGTCATCTTGTAAAAAGTTGTCAGCAGATGGGACTCAGGAAATATTATACTCTCTACAGTTGTGTGTGTGTGGTACTTATGATGCAGATCTGGACACGTTCGTTTCATCCGAAGACTATCTTGGAGTATTCGAAAAGGGGAACCCGCCTTGCAATGCCGAAGACAATACGCGCGCCGGACACCTCGTCATTGAAGCCTGGTTCAGGGGCTACCGAGGGAGTCCTGGACTAAGGGGTCCTCGGGCGTCCGACCTGTTGAACAAGGGACAGACTGATGGGCTGTAAAGATACGAAGACCGAAGACTCTACCCGTGTCCAGATGGGACTCTCCTTGGTGTGGAAGGCAAGCTTGGCAATTAAATATGAAGATTCCTTTCTCTGTAACCGACCTTATGTAACCCTAGATCCCCATGGTGTCTATATAAACCGGAGGGCTAGGCCCGTAGAGATATATCCTCATAATCATAGTCAGGCTAGACTTTTAGGGTTTAGCCATTTACAATCTCGTGGTAGATCAACTCTTGTAATACTCATATTCATCAAGATCAATCAAGCAGGAAGTAGGGTATTACCTCCATAGAGAGGGCCCGAACCTGGGTAAACATTGTGTCCCCTGTCTCATGTTACCACCGACCTTAGACGCATAGTTCGGGACCCCCTACCCGAGATCCGCCGATTTTGACAACGACAGGGGTCCTCGGCCCGACCCAGCTGGTCGGGAGACGACGTGGTGAGTACCCCCTAGTCCAGGACACCCTCACCTGGTCCCTGGTCAATGTTCGGGGTTACTTCAAAATAACACACTTAACAATATCTAGATATTTGATCTGCGTCTGGCCACTGGCCTATACGCACTAACCAACTATGCGGGGACAGTTATGGGCACTCAACGTCGTGGTATCAGCCGAAGCCTTCTTGACGTTAGTGACCGAGCAGCGCGCGCCGGGTTGGACCGCGCAACGCAACTTCCTTTGTAATGGAGGTTGCTAGGTCTGCTCACCGGCTGCCGACGCAACATGCAGGTGTGCAATGGGAGATGGGCCTAGACCCCTACGCGCTTAGCATTTAGACCGGCGTGCTGACCTCTCTATTGAGCCTAGGTAGGGTTGCGACGTGTTGATCTTCCGAGGCCGGGTATGACCCAAGATAGTGTGCCCGGCCAGAGGGATTGAGTGTGTTGGGTTATGTGGTGCACCCCTACAGGGAAGTTTATCTATTCGAATAATCATGTCCCTCGGTAAAAGGACGACCCAAAGTTGTATTCTGATCTTATGACAACTAGAATTGGATATTTAATAAAACACATCTCTTACAAGTTCCAGAGACAACCCGGTGATCGCTTTCCCATAGGGCGACGAGGGGAGGACCGCTGGGTAGGATTATGCTATGCTATGTCATTTGATGTTGTACCAGCTACTCTCTTCTATATGCTTCAATATGGAGGTTGCCAGAAGCGTAGTCTTTGATAGGACTAGCTTCTCCCCCTCTTATTCTGGTATTCTGCAGTTCAGTCCACAGATACTACCCCTTTCATTGATACCGATGCATATGTAGTGTAGGTGCTTGCTTGCGAGTACTTTGGATGAGTACTCATGATTGCTTTACTATTTCTTTTTCCCCTTTCCCGGTTATTCCGGTCATATGATCGAGTCCAGGAGCTAGAGGATCTCGAGGATGATTCTACGTGGAGTTTGACTTCGAGGAGTAGTTAGGAAGTCTTAGGCAGGAGGCCTTGCCTTTTCAATAGTTGCTACTTTTGTGCTAGCCTTCTTAAGGCAAACTTGTTTAACTTATCTCTGTACTCAGATATTATTGCTTCCGCTGACTCTTGTGTATTCGAGCTTATGTATTCAATCCCTCGAGGCCCCTGGCTTGTAATATAAAGCTTGTCTTATTTTAATTTGTGTCTAGAGTTGTGTTGTGATATCTTCCCGTGAGTCCTTGATCTTGATCATACACATTTTCATGTATGATTAGTGTACAGTCAAATCGGGGGCGTCACAAGTTGGTACCAGAGCCGACTGCCAGTAGGAATCCCCCTTCCACACTCCCTGGCCAAAGTCGAGACTAGTCATTGAAAAGCTTTTACTAACATGGATGTGTGTCTTGTAGGCCCACATCGCCATTAGGTGGTATTAGGATCCTTTATTCCTCATCTATACTCTAGGACTCTGATCTCTCTTCTAATCGAGTTAAATGAATTTTGCTAACTCTAACATTAGGATCTCATGATCACTTCCACCAGGGAGAGCCCCTTATTACCGATGACCGCCTGCTGCACCAGAAGATTCTGAAGATACTCTACGATGTTCTCTCAAGACTTTGTGCCCATTGCTTTTGCAATTCCCTACAATAAATATCCCTATGGATAAATACACACACACATGTCGTTCTTACTTTTATTCCTAGTTGATCTTGTTATTACAAGATACCCCGAAATTTTCTCTATTGTTCCGAGAATACCTTGTGCCTACTGCCTTATAGTTCTTTGCCACATGAATACCCCTACGAATAATCTCTCGCACTTACCGAGTATCCGCACATCACAGTTGATTCAGGTATTTCACAAACCTTCGAAATACCATTCAATCTTCCGAAAACCCTCTGCCCGCTATTGCTCGGCAAATACTTGTCAGCTTGCATTATGGTTGTGTTCCATATGACTAGCAATATTCATAGTATCCTTTGTCATCATTTTTTTGAGTCCCTTGATTCAATATGTGCGAATGCACGCAGTCATCAGTTGAGCCTTATAAATTATCTTTCCGTCTCAAACATCTTTTGAACATGAGCTGGTTCTCGGGCAATCAGACTGCCATCGATTGTACCCCTAAGTCTATTCAACTTATCCATCCTTGATCAGAGTGTTTGCTCCTGATCCCTTGATTTGAAAATCATAATTCCTTTGTTATTTAAACATTGAAATTATTCAGATGTTCTATAAACCGATGCATTTGCATTCTTTCTTCCTCTGATTGGGTATCGATACTCACATCAGCTCGATTATGGATCGCCATATCCATTGTTGGATTATTATCCGACACTGTCCTTCATAATCAATCACCTTGTGCATTATTTCTCCGATACATAATGTTTTTGGTAAATTGTATCCTCTCCTTTTGTTAACCATGCTCTGCTTTTGAGCTGGTGATATTTACTCTTGAAGCTTGTGGTATATGTTTCTAAGATACCCCGATGGGTTGAAACTACGCCTTCCTTAATCTGTGTGAACCCAAAAGGTTTTCATGGGTCATACCCCTCTGGTAAATCACTAGGTAGGTTTTCACACTCAATCATTTTTAATAAGAGCAGTGAATGAATGGTCATGCATTGGAGAAGTGGGAGTCGACCTTGAACTTTGTGTTCATCCCATGGACACGATGTAGATCTTATCATGGAAGCTTATCTTAAAATTAATTACTCCCCTTGGTATAAGTTCATCTTATATCTGGCATTTGGTCTTTTGCAGTTGTGGTTCCGACCATATTGTTCTTCTGGAGCCATTTCTCAGACAAGTTAAAGTATTTGTCTTCTACAGATCAATGTACCTGTCCAACCTTTATTTTGTTCTACTTTCGAGTATCACCCTCTGGTATCTTGCTAATATCACAGAACCATGTTTCTAATTACGAGTCTTCTCCAAGTATTACATTCTCACTGATTTCAATTTTCCCCGGGTTCTGAGTTGTTCAACACTCAAGGGCACCGATAATTGAATCAAGTCTGCACCACGATTAGACTACTCTTATTAATCTTATTTACTTACGAGTTCTAACCCGATCACGTCATTCCTAGCCTGTTTGGCTATATCATTATCGCGATGATTTTAATTGTGCTACTTGGTCCTTCCCGGAGCACAATTCTTTATGATGAGCTAAGCTTACGTCGATTTTCCTTGTCATATCATTTATCCTTCAACAGCAAGCTTGATTTCGAGTTTGTGTCATGTGGTTCCAATAACCTTTCGCTTCATCATTCCTTTAACTTGATGTCATCGCTGATTAATTATATCTTCATGAAATCTCACGACAACTATGTCGTGATCATCATCAACATTCTAAGCTCTTCCAGGATATCAATCGAATTAATAATGAGAAATACCATCCTTGCCCCTTGATGATTTGTGTTATCATTGACAACATTCTTGCCTCCCCCCGAACACAAACTTGTTCCTATTTTGAGTTGTACCTTGAGTTCCTTACTATCTAGATCATGTTCTGTTCTACCTTGGAGTATTACCATCTTTTATGTCAAGAATGTTGTGAGAATTTCACCACCTCTTAAGAATTCTTGATATAGTGATACTTCTCACCTTCACCATTCTTTCTTGGTCCCCGTGTTGATTCTAACTGGGATACCAACAGGTGAACGGTGCTGCTTGAATTCTGCACTTCTAGCAACCCTATTGCTTTGAAGTTAATGGACGGTCGTTCATTCTTAGACTATTGGTTATTGAATCACCATTCTAACATAGATCATGCTACCTAAGCCCATATTTCGGGTGCACCTTTAAACCAATGTTTAATTGTGTGTTTTTTCCTCGAGCATACATCATTATATCATTTGATCTGTCAAATGTTATCTCCCTGTTCATTTAATTGTGAAAATCCATGTTTATGGAAATCTTGATGACTTGTCGCTGAGTCCATCAGTCACCTCCTCATCCCTCTCCTTGGTTTAATGATGAACACTTGTTTCAGAACTCACTTCCATAGTTCATTTCCCGAGAATCTTACAATGTCATCCCGTCAATTCGTGTTCCACCTTTTTCTACTCAAGCATCCTGAGTCTGAGGTATCTAGACACCAATCAGATCTGAATCTCGGTCAGATATGATGGTTGGAACATATTTCCAAGAGTTATAACATTGGTCTTTAAATGACCCGGCAAGGTGATGTCATACCTAGCACACCTGGCCGTAGGACCTATTGTTATAGTTTCCTTTTAGCAAGGTTATCTAGTCTTCATGAGGAAATGGTAAGACTTATTCTACAAGTTCTTCCTGATGAATCCTTCGTGTATCCAAGGTCTGAACTTTGCTTGAAGACCATATCAATGCTATCTCAAGGTGTGTATGTGGTACTTTGATCTTCAATAAGAACATTTGAATCATAGTGCTAAATTTTCTGTATCAATTGCGAACACCGTTGTATGGGTGAACCTTATAAAATCCTGGCCCGTTCAACTAAATGGCCACATACTTGGAGCCCTATCATTACCATATTGCGTTGCCACTCCTTGGGAAAGATATACTCTAGTACTTGAGTATAAACACATGTTCCTTTCCATTGGTCTGATTAATGTAATAATCACATTTTCCTTCCGTTGATTTGTTTAACCTTCCTTGTGATCTATATGATGTAAGCAGTAACATTTCCCTGCTTATGTTAACACCTTGGTGTACAACCCTGGCGTTAAGACCCTGTTACTATTGTGAAGACATTCCGACAACCGTCGATGGACGAGAACTTTGCCTATTGGTCCGCCTCGTTTCAACGAGCGGGAAAACGGTTATCTATGTCCCTTGCCCTTGGTACCTACTTTGTTGCCAACATAACTGACAGACCATCCTCTGACATGCCTCGCTATCATGATCGAGGATGATGTCAGTGCTCTTCCTTCTTTTAACCCACATGGTGGGCCCATAACACACAGTTCCATAGGATCAAAAACTGACTCTCATGTACTCCATGTTTCCAAAGTAATTCCTCACACGTGGGTTCATAGGTAATTCATGAACCACCTTCCTACAGATCTATTCTGGTATCAGATGCAATACTTATTCTCATTGCTCTGAACCCCTGATGTCTACTAGACTACGTCAGTATTTACCCAAAGAGGAAGGGATGATGTAGCACAACGACAGAAGGTATTTCCCTCAGTGATGAGACCAAGGTGACCGAACCAGTAGGAGAACCAAGCAAAACTACGTAAACATCACCTGCACACAAACAACAAATACTCGCAACCCAACGTGTAAAAGGGGTTGTCAATCCCTTTTGGGTAACGGCGCCAAAAATTGGCAAACAGACGTGATACAAATATCATAGATGGGATAAATAGATCTCGGATAAAATAAATTGCAGCAATGTATTTTTGTATTTTTGGTTTAATAGATCTGAAAATAAAAGCAAAGGAAAATAGATCGCAAAGAAAAATATATTAAAGAAGAGACCCGGGGGCCGTAGTTTTCACTAGTGGCTTCTCTCGAGAAAAATAGCAAATGGTGGGTGAACAAATTACTATTGGGAAATTGATAGAAATTCAAATAATCATGACAATATCCAGGCAATGATCATTATATAGGCATCACGTCCAAGATTAGTAGACCGACTCTTGCCTGCATCTACTACTATTACTCCTCACATCAATCGCTATCCATCATGCATGCATCTAGTGTATTAAGTTCATGGAGAAACGGAGTAATGCAATAAGTATGATGACATGATGTAGACAAGATCTATTTATGTAGAATTAGACCCCATCTTGTTATCCTTAATAGCAACGATACATACGTGTCGATTCCCCTTCTGTCACTGGGATCAAACACCGTAAGATCGAACCCATCACAAAGCACCTCTTCCCATTGCAAGATAAATAGATCAAGTTGGACAACAAAAACCCAAATATCGGAGAAGAAATGCGATGCTATAATCATCATGCATATAAGAGATCAAAGAAGACTCAAATAACTTTCATGGATAAAAAGAGATAGATCTCATCATAAACGCAAAGTTCATCGGTTCCCAACAAAAACGCCGCAAAAGAATTACATCATACGGATCTCCAAGAGACCATTGTATTGAGAATCAAACGAGAGAGAGGAAGCCATCTAGCTACTAACTGTGTACTCGAAGGTTTACAAAGAACTACTCACGCATCATTGGAGAGGCACCAATGGACATGATGAACCCCTCCGTGATGTGGTCTAGATTGGACCTGGTGGTTCTGGAACTTGCGGCGGCTGGAATTGATTTTCGTTAACTCTCATAGGGTTTCTAGAATATTGGGGTATTTATAGATTAAAGAGGCGGTCTGGGGGCAACTGAGGTGGGCACAACCCACCAGGGAGCGCCTGGGCCTCCAGGCGCGCCCTGGTGGGTTGTGCTTCCCTCGGAGCACCCCCAGGCGCTTCTCCAGCCCATTGGATGTCTTCTGGTCTAAAGCAAATCCACAAAAAGTTTCTCTGCATTTGGACTCCATTTGGTATTGATTTCCTACGATGTAAAAAACATGCAAAAATAGCAACTGGCACTTGGCACTATGTCAATAGATTAGTACCAAAAATGATATAAAATGATTATAAAACATCCAAGAATGATAATATAACAGCATGGAACAATCAAAAATTATAGATACGTTGGAGACATATCAGCATCCCCAAGCTTAATTCTTGCTCGTCCTCGAGTAGGTAAATGATAAAAACAGAATTTTTGATGTGGAATGCTGCCTAATGATGTCTACTACGCAACTTTATTCTTGTAGACACGTGTTAGGCCTCCAAGCGCAGAGTTTTGTAGGACAGTAGCAATTTTCCCTCAAGTGGATGGCCTAAGGTTTATCAATCCATGAGAGGTGTAGGATGAAGATGGTCTCTCTCAAACGACCCTGCAACCAAATACAAGAAATCTCTTGTGTCCCCAACACACCCAATACAATGGCAAATTGTATAGGTGCACTAGTTCGGCAAAGAGATGGTGATAAAAGTGTAATATGGACGATAGAAATATATTTTTATAATCTGAATAAATAAAAGCAGCAAGGTAGAAAATAGTAAACGGGCACAAAAACGGTATTTCAATGCTTAAAAACAAGGCCTAGGGTCCGTACTTTCACAAGTGCAATCTCTCAACAGTGCTAACATAGTTGGATCATATGATTATCCCTCAAAGTACAATAAAGAATCACTCCCGAGTTCCTATTAGCGGAGAACAAAAGATAGGAATTGTTTGTAGGGTGTGAAGCCACCTCAAAGCTATTCTTTCCGATCGATCTATTCAAGTGTACGTACTAAAATAACACAAAGCTATTGTTTCCGTTTGATCTATCCTAGAGTTCGTACTAGAGTAACACCAAAGCATATGCATACTCATAATACTCAATCCACACAAATAACTATAAACAGACCCCCAAGTTTCCGTCAGAGAAAAATGTGCATCAACCCCTATGCATAGATTACCCCAATATCACCGCGGGAATCCGCGAGTTGAATGCCATAACATATATCAAGTGAATCAATAAGACACCCCAATTATCACCTCAAGTATTCATACCGTAAGACATATATCATGTGTTCTCATCTCTAAATATTCAATCCGACTTGTCAAAACTTCAAAGGGTAAAGATTCAATTCATCACAACAAGAGTATAGAGGGGAAAACATCATATGATCCATCTATATTAACAAAGCCCATGATATAGATCATGAGAGAGAGAGATTAAACACATAGCTACTGGTACAAACCCTCAGCCCCGAGGGTGGACTACTCCCTCCTCATCGTAGTGGTCACCGGGATGATGAAGATGGCCACCGGAGATGATTCCCCCCCCCTCCGGCAGGGTGCCGGAACTGGTCTAGATTGGTTTTCGGTGGCTACGGAGCCCTGCGGCGGCGGAACTTCTGATCTAGGTTAACCCCGAGGGGTTTCAGAATATTTGGGAATTTATAGTGCAAAGAGGGGGTGCGGGAGGCCACCGAGGTGGGCACAAGCCACCTGGGCGCGCCAGGGGGCCCTGGCGCGCCCTGGTGGGTTGTGCCCCCCTCGGGGCACCCCCCAAGTGCAGCTCTGTCCCATTGGGTTCCTTCTGGTCCATAAAAATCCACAAAAAGTTTCGCGGTGTTTGGACTCCGTTTGATATTAATTTTCTACGATGTAAAAAACAAGCAAAAAACAACAACTTGCACTTGGCACTGGGTCAATAGGTTAGTCCCAAAAATTGATATAAAGTTGCTATAAAATGATTGTAAAACACCCAGGAATGATAAAATAACATCATGAATACTTCATAAATTATAGATACGTTGGAGACATATTAGCATCCCCAAGCTTAATTCCTACTCGTTCTCGAGTAGGTAAATGATAAAAGAAATAATTTATGAAGTTTGAATGCTAGCAAAGTGCACAAGTTTGATCAATGATAATTTCAATCACTTTTCCTAGCATCATAACAGAAATTCCTTCCTATAAAACTTCTCATGTTATAGTGGCAACCAATTCACATGTTAAGGTTCAAACAATGAATTCTCTTGAAACTCAACAATCTATGTTCTTAGTAACCAAGGAATTGTAATTCAACTTATTCAACAGAGTTTAAGTAAGAGCTCCACGTACTCAACCATCATATAGTCTTCTATGATTGCTAACACTCACCTTGTACAGATGAGCAAAACATTTCAACTGGACACGTAGAATGATAGGGGCTTAATGTTTTGCCTCCCAACGTATTCACCTCAAGGGTGATGTCAACAATAATAACTCATGCTACCCATATTCAACTGGACATGTGTGGCTAGATCTTTCCTCACCACATGATGCTTGCCAAAGGAGAAGAATAAAAAGGAATAGAGAGACAAACTTTGACTCTTTGCATAAAAGTAAATACTGAAAAGTAAAAGATAGGCCCTTCGCAGAGGGAAGTAGCGATTTGTAGAGGTGCCAGAGCTCAAAGTAAAAATTGAGAGATAAAAACATTTTGAGAGGCATACTTTTCCCACCAATGAAAACGACTTAGAGCTCCCAACACTTTCCATGCTAGATATATCATAGGGGCTCCCAAACAGAAAATAAAGTTTATTCCTTTTTCCACCATACTTTCACTTTCCATGGCCAACCGTATCCATGGGTGCCCTCCATACCAACACTTTCCAAGGAATTTATTATTTGACAACATAAAGTAAATTCATTTTTCATTCAGGACTGGGCATCCCTAATACATTTGCCTTACTCTCGTGCAATGACAAGTGAATGAAAACTCATCATGAGAATAACACATCTAGCATGGAAAATATTGGCCACCCCTCACCGCCTCGCGAGCGGTACGAGCACACAGGAGAGAAATTTATTTTGAATATTAGAGATGGCACATACAAATTTGCTTAGAATACCGCATATAGGTAGGTATAGTGGACTCTTGGAATATAAGATTTGGGTTTAAGGGTTTTTGGATACACAAGTAGTATCTCTACATGGTGCAGAATTCTTGGCTAGCGAAGATGGGGGGGCAAGCACCACATGTTGAAGGATCTATGACAATATAACTTCTATGTGAATATGAACAAACATAAACCATTACGTTGTCTTCCTTGTCCAACGTCAACAATTTTGGCATATAATATTTTGATGGGGGCTCACAATCACAAAAGGTTTCCATGATAGTGTATTTATATGTGAAAGTTCTCTTCCTTATACTAATTATTTGTGAATTGCTTGTATGACCAATATTGTGATTGTCAAGCCTCAAAAGATTTCACTTTATAAAACCAATGTGAAGCTACCACTAGGCATGATATGATTTCAACTTCATGACATTCAATTTATTCAACAGATTTACTCCTAGGATATAAGTGAAGCACAAGAGTAAATGACATAGAAAAGAGCTTCGTTGACGGGATGTGAATGCCGCTTACTTAGCCTCTCTGGCAACTATTTGAGGACTCTATTTTATTTAAAAACTTTCATATCTAAGTACTTTGTTAAAACAGCAAGCAAAACAAAATAAAATGACAATCCAAGGATTGCACACATCATGTGAAGAAGGAAAAATAGGCTCAACCAATACTAACCGATAATTGTTGAAGAAGAAAGGTGGGATGCCTACTGGGGCATCCCCAAGCTTAGATGCTTGGGACTTCTTGAAATATTAACTTGGTATGCCTTGGGCATCCCCAAGCTTGAGCTTTTGTGTCTCCTTAATTCCTTTCATACCACGGTTTCCCTAAATCTTAAAAGCTTCATCCACACAAAACTCAACAAGAACTCGTGAGATAAGTTAGTATAAACCAATGCAAAACCTTATCATTCTCTACTGTAGCAAATCACTAAAATTATTATTCAACATTGCATACTAAATTCCTCTGCATATTTAATACTCCTATCCTCAAATAGAATCATTAAACAAGCAAACATATGCAAACATAACAGCAACTGCCAAAACAGTACAATCTATAAAGAATGCTAGAGCATCAATACTTCCCTAACTCCAAAAATTATGAAAATTTACCACAATGTATAAAATTTATCAGAGATCATTTTGCAAAAAGTTTCAGCATTTTATCACATTCTGACTTTTCTAGGGAGTTTTTGCAACAGCGGTAAACTTTCTGTTTTCAAACAGCAAGATGTATACTTGCAAAATAAGCATGGCAAAGGCTATCAATGCCACTTTTATTGAAATAAAAGATGCAAAACATTATTCTAAATAACAGCAAGCAAATCCTAACAAAATAAAATGATGCTGCAAGCAAAACATATATCATGCGATGAATGAAAACATAGCTCCAAGTGAGGTTACCGATGATGTTGGAGACGAAAGAGGGGATGTTGCTACCTCTTGAGCACTGCGTTCGTTTTCCCTTGAAGAGGAAAGGGTGATGCAGCAAAGTAGCGTAAGTATTTCCCTCAGATTTTGGGAACCAAGGTATCAATCCAGTACGAGGCCACACGCAAGTCCCTCGTACCTACACAAACAAATAAGAACCTCGCAACCAACGCGATAAAGGGGTTGTCAAGCCCTTCACGGTCACTTACGAGAGTGAGATCTGATAGAGATAATAATAAGATAAATATTTTTGGTATTTTTATGATATAGATTGAAAGTAAATATTGCAAAATAAAATAGATTGGAAACTATATGATGGAAAATAGACCCGGGGGCCATAGGTTTCACTAGTGGCTTCTCTCAAGATAGCATAATTATTACGGTGGGTGAACAAATTACTGTCGAACAATTGATAGAAAAGCGAATAATTATGAGGTTATATAGGCATGATCAAGTATATAGGCATCACTGAGGGAGTCCTGGACTAAGGGGTCCTCGGGCGTCCGGCCTGTTATCCATGGGCTGGACTGATGGGCTGTGAAGACTTGAAGACCGAAGACTGTACCTGTGTCCAGATTGGACTGTCCCTGGCGTGGAAGGCAAGCTTGGCGACCGATTATGAAGATTCCTTCTTATGTAACCGACTCTATGTAAACCCTAGATCCCCCCGGTGTCTATATAAACCGGAGGGGTTAGTCCGGAAAGGATATACTCATTACCATAGTCATACAGGCTAGGCTTTTAGGGTTTAGCCATTACGATCTCGTGGTAGATCAACTCTTGTAACACCCATATTCATCAAGATCAATCAAGCAAGACGTAGGGTATTACCTCCATAGAGATGGCCCGAACTTGGGTAAACATTGTGTCCCCCGTCTCATGTTACCATCGATCCTAGACGCACAGTTCAGGACCCCCTACCCGAGATCCGCCGGTTTTGACACCGACATTGGTGCTTTCATTGAGAGTTCCACTATGCCGTTGACGAACGGTTCAATGGCCCCTTCAATCGTCTATAGCCACGCTGTCCAAGGCGAAACCTTCCTCCCCGGACAGATTTTCATGTTCGACGGCTTCGTACTACGGGCCAACTAGCTTGGCCATCTGAGCAGATCGGTAGCTACGCCCCTGGCCACCAGGTCAGATTCGGAAGTTTGTACTACGTCGCGGATATCCGTCATTGGATCACATCCAGGAGATGGTCCCTGTTGCTGCAACGGCCTTAGAACCGGAGCAGATCATGCCATCCGAGGCCACAGAGTCCGCGGCGTTGGAGCCGCACATGGACTCGACACCCCACAATATCTGCGACAATAGAACTCCGGATTCGTCTCCATCTATAAGTCCCAGACCGGATACGCCTGCGGACACCAAGCTCGATCATTTATCGATTTTTGAATTTAGCGCCGCAGACATCTTCCAGTACTCACCTTTGGGTGATGTGCTAAACTCTTTAAAGAACTTGTCCTTGGAGAAGGACTCACAGCCGAACTATGTCCGGTTCGAGCCTGAGGATGATGATGGGAAATTTCGCTTCCCACCCGCCACCCACTTCATAGCCACTATCGATGACTTAACCGACATGCTTTATTACGGTTCCGAAGACATCGACGGTATGGACGACGATGCCGACATGGAGCAAGGTCGAGACCCTCCGTTCACTGGACGTTGGACAGCCACCTATTCGTACGATGTGTACATGGTCGACACACCTAAAAAAGCTAGCGACGATGACAAAGGAGATCCAGATGTGAATAAACCTTCTGAGACACAGTCCAAGCACCGGCGCCCTAAACACCGCTCTAAACCACGCCGCTCAAAAGAAGGCAACACTGGCACCGGAGAAAATAGCACTTCGGACGATGCTGAAAACAACGAAGACCCTGTTGGAGCAGCATCGGAACAGGAGGAACGGGACAATGAGCAAGCTAACCCTGATAAACAGCACATGCCGAGCGACCCAGATGATGATAGTTATCGTCCACCCTCCGAGGATGAGGAGAGCCTCGGTAGCGAGGATTTCATCGTGTCTAAGGCACACCTAGAGCAGGAGCGCTTCAAGCGCCAGCTAATAGCTAGTGCAAGAAGCCTAAAGAAAAAGCAGCAGCAGCTCCAAGTCGATCAAGGCCTACTCATTGATAGATGGACCGATGTCCTGGCAGCTGAAGAAAATGGCCTCAAGCGCCCAGCCAAGAGTTACCCAAAGCGCAGACTGCCACCTCAGTTCGATGAGGAGGCACCAAATCCCATACTGCCCTCGCGTAATGCGGAACGACCACCATGCGGTCGGGATAGTGCAGCAGACCGACCACCCCATGGTCGGGATAAAATGGCAACTCAGGACGAACAACAAGCAGCCCCACCGCCTCGTAAAAATAGGGACAACAGGGCAGGACACACCAGATCGATTTACAAACCGCGAGGACGCTTCCCCACTCGGGATGACAGCCACCTACTCGGACGTGACAAACTCAATTACACCCGGGCCGATAACCGCAGACGGACTTCATCAGAGGTGTGCCGTGACGCGGCCCACTATAGAGGCGCCGCACACCCTCTCTGCTTCACAGATGAAGTACTGGGTCACGAATTCCCCGAGGGGTTCAAGCCCGTCAATATTGAATCATACGACGGAACAACCGATCCCGCAGTATGGCTCGAAGATTTTATTCTCCACATCCACATGGCCCGAGGAGATGACCTACACGCTATTAAATACCTCCCATTAAAGCTCAAAGGACCAGCTCGACACTAGCTAAACAGCCTGCCTGAAAATTCCATCGACAGCTGGGAGGACTTGGAAGAAGCCTTCTTTGACAACTTCCAAGGTACATATGTCCGGCCACTCGATGCCGATGACCTAAGCCACATAGTTCAACAACCTGGAGAGTCAGCCAGAAAATTCTGGACTAGGTTCCTAACCAAAAAGAACCAAATCATTGACTGTCCGGATGCCGAAGCCCTAGCGGCCTTTAAACACAGCATCCGTGACGAATGGCTAGCCCACCACCTCGGCCAAGAAAAGCCGAGGTCCATGGCATCCCTCACGGCACTTATGACCCGCTTTTGCGCGGGAGAGGATAGTTGGCTGACTCGCAGTACAAACACAGCCAACGAAGCAGGCCCCTCCGAGGACAAAAACAGCACCAGCAAGCTCCGGCGCAACAGACACAAATGCCGAAGCAACGGCGATAACACTGATGACACCACAGTTCACGCTGGATTCAGTGGCTCCTAATCCGACCAGCGAAAGAAGCCCTACAAAAGGAACAGTGGAGGACCATCCAGCTTGGACCGCATACTCGATCGTCCGTGCCAGATACATGGGACCCTAGACAAACCGGCCAACCATACTAACAGAGATTGCCAGGTCTTTAAGCAAGCCAGCAAGGTAAATAGCAGAAACAAGGAAGGGAATCGCAGAGCGAAGACGATCATGAGGAACCCCGGCAGCCGAACAGTGGGGGCAGAAGAAATTCCCGCCTCAAGTCAAAATGGTGAACATGCACTACAAAAAAAATACACTTCCGTGATGATGCGTGTTTGTCAGAGTAGGTCGCTTTTTTATCATGCATGTACATCCATGAAAAATTTATGACAGAATCAAGATAGTCATACCTGTGCTGTCGTAGAAGTGTTCCATGACATTACCAAAATTATCATCACGGAAGTGTCCACTTCCATGACGATAAATCGCGCGTCACAGAAGTGCTTTCGTCAAGGGTGACCGACACATGGCATCCACCGTAACGGAACACCGTTAAGCTATCGGGTCGGGCTTTGGATCCAATAACCCGTTAACAGCCCCGACCAATGGGGATTTTCCATGTGTAAAATCATCATTGGCTAGAGGAAACACGTGTCCGCTCATCGTCGGGACAGATGTCATCCACTCACTGGACAAAAGGCGCCTATGATATGTCGACATGTGGCACGGCCCAACAAGTTTAAATGGGTCGGCCCAACTAAAGGCCCACAAGATTTTGCGGACCATAATGGGTCGACCCAGCTAAAGGCCCACAAGATTTTGTGGACCATAATGGGCTGGCCCAGCTAAAGGCCCACAAGATTTCGCGGGCCATAATGGGTCGGCCCAGCTAAAGGCCCACAAGATTTCGCGGGCCATAATGGGCCGGCCCAGGTAAAGGCCCACAAGATTTTCGTGTGCCATAATAGGCCGGCCTAGGTAAAGGCCCATGGTGACTCTAGCCCATAATGAACAGTAATTTTCTTTATACCCGTTAATGGCCCGTGATTTACATGGGCCATTTCCAGCCCATGTTAGCTTTCGGCCTATTGACGGCCCATACGTTCTTGGGTTCCTTTTCGGCCCTCGATTACTTCCGGCCCGTTACTAGGCTGTTCCCCTAATGGGCCAAATTCGGCCCATGGCAAGAGTCAGCACGTTACTGGCCTGTTCCACTAATGGGCCAAATTCGGCCCATGGCAAGAGTCAGCCCGTTACTGGCCTGTTACCCTAATGGGCCAAATTCGGCCCATGGCAAGAGTCGGCCCGTTTCTGGCCTGTTAACCCGTTGTGCCGTTTCCAGCCCGTCCTATATTCTGGCCCATTAACGACCTATTATGCCCGTGACAGAATTAAGCCTTTGTTGTCCTACGGCCTGTTAATGGCCTATTACCATGCTGGGCCGATACCAATTACGCCCGATTATGGCCCATGTAGACCAATTTATCCGATGGCCCGAGGCCCACCGATTACATGCCCATTTATCGACGGCCCGTAGGAGACCCATGGATCCTACGGCCCGTATATGGCCCATAGTAGTTGCGGCCACTAGCAAACCAGGGAAAAAGAAGACTAGGAAATAAATAAGGCTGAAACTAACGCTAGGCTATTAAGGCGATTGCACAGATTACATCCACTCGGCATCAAAGATCGCCACCAGTGCAAATATAGGGAACACCCTACACTATACAAAAATGGCTTCCTGTTTTCTTCAGGCAGTGGCTGCACGTTAAGAATAAATTTTGTATCGCACCAAAACAAATTACAACTATATAACAAAAGGAAGGTTGGCATAAAACTTAACAGTCTAGCAGATAAATGCACCACCAGAAGTTCAGAAGCTCAGTTCATTTGACCTGACTGTTATGTTTTCATGCTGTATTGTCCGATGGAATAACCCTCGCCTTCGTTTCCCCTAGGCTCCTGAACAACATAGCAAATGTCTGATAGTCTAGTTTCAAAACCATGCATATCTTGACGACATTGAGCAATGTTTCTCCTTGTTTCACGAAGGGTCTCTGTTAGGGAATGGACTTGTGTCTGGAGCGCAGATACAACATTGCTTTGAGCTTGCATATCTTGATCATGAGGCAGTTTGGATGATATTGCCTTAACAACCAACCCAGTATTACGCAGGAATGTGCTTTTGGCACTGTTAGTGGACAGGTACTGACCCACTACAGCAAGAGCTGACATTGCGGTTATAGTTGCCTCGCCACCTTCAGAAGGTGGCGGTTCCACCATTTTTTTCCATAGCTCGCTGAAAAGTTGAGGTTTTACATTAGTAGTACCAGAACAGAAGATATTAAGGAGGCAGCAAAACCAAACAAAATAGCTTTCGTCTATATGCAGAACTTATTCTGGTGAACCCATGTAAAATATTAGTTGTATTTTATTGCAAAGTACATAATAAAACCAGGTTCCAAACATATGACCATGTACCATCGCTAATGTATTTGTCTATTTCTTCACATTGTATTGAGGGCTAAGGATAAAGAGACGAAGTTTATAATACGGTAAGCATAGTATGACGTCATTCATATCACAAAACAACTGAGAACAGACAAACAGGCAATTGGAACGTTGTGTGGGCAAGTCCAGCACGGAACTAGATTACGGGTCAAGATCAAAGGAACATCACTCCTCTCTTTTAAACCTTGTAAGCTGCAATGATACGCTAAGACAATTGTGTATAAAATTGAAAAGAGTAATAGACATTGGCTGCAAACCATGCAGTTCAAGGCACAAGTTAGAGTAAGTTGTATTTAAAAGGCATGAGGATTAAGGACTTACAACAGTGGCTTTGACTGGTGTAGTCATGCCCTTCTTCTTGCCGGTGTGACAGTCCTTGAAGATTTACACAACATTTGGTTCAGGTACTTTTTGGTCCTTGCGGGCTTTCCTCTGCATTTGGAACAAGTCAATATAGATCTGATAATATGGTACAGCGAAAAGAGTGAAACAGCAGCTAATTACAAGAGCCTCGCAGTGTGCAATATAGCTATGAGATCCTATCGTCTGTTGGAATTTCAATTTCGTACGGTTGGCCTTGTTCTTTGAACAGTTCACCTACAAGAAGATAGATTTGTGTGGCACATGCGTAAATAGGACTTCAACATGTGATCTGATGACATATATATAATGTACCTGATACTTCGGATCGGACCAGTGTTTAACGAGGCCTCTCTAGTCTTCATCAGATATATTTTCCACTGGAGATGTTTGGGCAAGTTCACTCTTAGCCTTGCCTTCAAAGTGAGTTTTCCTCAAGTTATACCGATACTATCGCAGAGCAGACTTGAAAACATGGGTGCAAGCTTGTCTGGTTGCATCATCTTGGCTATCCAACTTGAACCTCATTTGTTGAAAATTATGGGAGTCTCATTATCAGCAACCTAGAAAGTATGTTGAACTGGGTTTCGTCTTTGTCATTCCTGTACTGAATCCAAGTTGGGAGGATACGTACATGACACCTAACAGCAACCGCTGCCTCTGATACTAACTTGGCCGACTCTGTAGCATCACGTGGCCTTTTTAAACCTGCCTCAAAACGGATCTCCATTCTTCCTCCTCTAGATTTAGTTAACCTATCGAGCATTATCCCTGATGTTTGTTTCCTCTTGCGCCTAGGTGCTAGTCCAACAACAAACATAGGAAGTGGTAGTGTACATCAAACTGTGAGACTACATATAAAGAAGCATGCAACTGTAACTTGACTCCAGCAACTACCTTCTTGCTGTTGAAGCTCACAAGGTTCATCTGATATTGCCAACTCGTCTTGTGTCAAGAGTGCTTGGGAAGTAGTGTCAGGTGGCAAGGGAGCTTGGGAACGTGCTGCTAGCTCAGTTGACGCACGAGTACGTCGTGCAACTGGTAGTACTATGGTAGGTGTTGCAAGAACTAGGGTTGTCTCTGTTTGTTTGGTGGCAGCTATTTGTTTCTGTTTGTCTTTTTTTGCAACTCGTGTAGCATGGGATGCTGTGTTTGTAGAATTTTCTGCTGGACTTTGACCTTCTATTGCACCATCAGTACCAGCAGAATCTGCAGGATTCATCCGCTTCTCATTCCCTGCCATTCTGTGTTTCTTCCTCTTTCTCTGTGCCATGTTAAGTCAAGCCGACAAGAAAAACGAATAACAATTTAGTTCTTCAAAACAAATTGATGCGTGATGCAGACGAACTGAACTTTTATGTTAGACAGCCACATGATAGGAGGATGTAATATGTATGAAAAACAGGACGGAAGAGATAACCAGAACTTTGATGTGTAAACTAAGAAGAAGACATTTCACTAAATTAGAAGCAATGCAATGGAAGGTAGACACCATATGAAAGATGCTACAAATATCGCTCTGCCAAGTTAACAGTGTCTCATCATAAATGGCGTTTAAACAAATGTGAAGCAGTACAAGAAATAAATCATATGCAAGATGCAAACAACATCACACTACCATGTTAGAGGTCTCTCATCATTAGTGCCATTGCATATTCACAACATTGCATATTCACAGCTTATGATGTGTAAACTAAGGAGAAGGCATTTCAACAAATTAGAAGCAATGAAAGCTAGACACCATATGAAAGATGCAACGAATATCACTCTACCAAGTTAAAACTGTCTCGTCATAAGTGCCATTTCAACATATTAGTAATACAAGCTAGAAAAGAATGTGAGATGTAACCTATATCACACTCCGAAGTCAACGTGTCTTATGATAAGTGATTGTTGCAGGTTACACAACAATAGTAATTTGATGTAAGAACATGGTGTGATAGACACATATTGTATGTTCTAGAAACAAGAACACGTGTCTTATTCAAGTATAATGCGTAAAGTAAGTAGATGGAATTCAACAAAATTAGAAGCAATACAAGCTAGACGTCACACATAACATGCAACCACATATAACAGTGCCAAGTTAGAGGGAGCACCAGTGATGCTGCACTAGGGGAGACGTGCTCACCATAAACACGGCTTTGTTGAGTGTCTATGCATGTGTTGTCTTGGAAATCATCTTGGGGGTGTGGAGGAGTAGAAACTGTAGAGGCCCTCCGCTTTATTGATTTTGAATTGTCAAGTAAAACCGACAAGAAAAAGCAATAAAATTCTCTCTTCAGAACTCATTCATGCATGATACTGACAATCACCACTTTGATGTAAGGCAAACACATGATACCAGGATGGAATATGTACGAAAAACAGGACGGCATGGCATGTTCACAACTATTTGTGTAAACTAAGCAGAAACCATTCCAGCAAATAAGAAGCAATGCAAGCTAGACAGCACATGAAAGATGCAACCAATATGACTTGGCGTCCCATCATAAATGGAATTTCAACAAATTAGAAGCAGCGCATGCTATAAATCATATGAAAGATGCTACTAATATCGCACTGCATATACTAAAGGTGTCTCATCATGTTGATTGATCCGGGATACAAAAAAATAGTTTTATGTAAGGACATGCTTAATAGACAGATGTACTATGTACTAAATATAGGAAGGCATGTCACATTAACAGGTATAATGTATAAGCTAAGCAGACTAGCACATGCAGTTTAACCAGATTGGAAGAATTACAATCTAGATACCATATGCAACATGCAACCACATATCACGCTGCCAAGTTAGAGCAAGCACTTGCGATGCCAGTGTAGGGGAAATGCTGTAATCAACTACAGAGCTACGTTCACTATCTTCATCTAGCATTTTTGTTTCTTGAGAATCATGTCGGGAGGCTGACGATGCATTCTTTAAATGAGGAGTAGTCCCCTTGCCTGCCTGCCTCGTCATAAGTGATTGATGAGGGATACACAAGAACATTAGTTTGATGTAAGAACATGGTTAATACACAGATGTACTAGTATGTACCAAAAATAGAAAGGCATGTCATATTCAAAGGTATAATGTGTAAGCTAAGCAGATGCAATTTAACTAAATTGGAAGCAATACAAGCTAGACATCCGGCTGGAGTGGTGAGCATGATCATCTAGGACCTGAGAGCCTGGTGGGAGGCGGGCTGCTTCGCCACCATCGCAGCTTTTTAGTTGGCTTCCAGGTGATGCCTATCTTTGCTGGGCTCGTCACTGGCTCGGCCAGTGCCCTGACTAGCTATTTGTCTTCTGGTGCTCACGGGATGGTGGTTCATGTTAAAAAATATCTTTCCTTATCTTATCGACTTTAGCCTTTCGAATACAAGCTAGACACCATATGGAACATGCAACCACATATGACACCGCGAAGTTAAAGCAAGCACCTGGGATGGTGGTTCATTGCGAGCGAGGTCATCAACTCCAGAGCTATGTTCCCCGTCTCCATCTGCTGACACTAAACCCTTTAAAGCGTTGAAACGTGTCTTGCCTAGTCGCACACCAAACTGGAGCGACTTCTCTCTTTTGTTTTTGGCTTCTCTCATGGCAGCAGAGTCTGAAATACCCTTGCATAAAAACACAACAGTGAGAGTAAGGGTGAAGTGTGTGCAGAACTAGTGCACTTTAAAGTAGCAGATAGCAGGTGGCTGAAAAATAAATGACAGGAGACATATGATAGCTCTACAACATTGCATGGCAAACAAAATTAGATTCTACTTTGTATGATTTTGTAATATATGAGCACAGGAAATGTAGGTACTCCTCCAGCACACCACCACATGTGGTCATATCTAAGATAATAGTCGACTGAAAATAAATAGGTCAGTCGATTTTTTAATGAACCGTCCAATCTATAAGGAACGGGCAGATGGCCTTCGTCTACCTCCCGCCAGTCACTGTTGATGATCTTTCTCGAATCGCCAACGACCACCGGCCCAGACCCCTGCCTCCGTCACCCCGCCCTCCCATCGACCTCACACCACCGCCGTGCTTGGCAGCGCCCCCAGGCCATCCCTTTAATCCCGGCCGACCTCCAGATCGGGCGCTAGTAGCTCTAGGCCGCACATGCCCCTAAGATAAACACCAAGGCGTTGCTTCCCTGGCATAATAGGCGTACTAGCGCCTGTTATGCCGGGGAATGCTTCCGTTAATTGGGAATCAAGTGGCCAGAAATTGAAATTCAGGCGGCAACGGACCTCTAGCTAAGGTGAAATACTATATGAGGAGAAACCTTGTGCATCGCGAGTTACTAGGAACTTCTAGTATCAAGAAGAAGTGGTCAACTAGTGTCTTCTGTGGGATGAATACCGTGCAAGCAGAGACGTAAGATTTGCACGAATAAGGGAAGAGGAGTAGCTTTTTTGGTTACCGGTGTGGTTACCTCCATAAGTCGTGCCAATTTTCTTCTTTTTACCGGGGAAACCGATGTTCTGGAGGGTGCAGGTTTGGACGAACCCATGGCCAAATTGTTGACTATGTTGGCGTGGCCGTATGTCGGCAGAGGGGAAGCAGATCCGAGGCGGCGAAAGACAGCGTAGCAGGAACAGCTCCGGTGCGGTGGAGGGTGGTGAAGTTGGAGTGGCAGCGGTGAGGCGCAGGACGGCGTGGTTGAACTGGCTCGGGTACGGACGGCTCGGCCTCGGCTTCAACTACTAGCCGTGGAGGGCATTGCGGTTGAGGTTGCGGTGGACGACGACGTCGGGGTATCGGCTCCGGCGTGATGGAGGAGGGCGATGGTTGATGGGTGGGATGGGGTGGCGGACGGAGGACGCCGGGGTTTCGCGGCTGGTGGAGAGGTAGTTTTGGCGCCCACGGAGTACGAATGGGGAATCAGACGGGTGGGGGAACCATGTTTTGGTCTGGGACGCGCTTATTTTTTCCTTTTTTGAACAGAAGATGGGACGCGGTTGTTTGAAATTTGGGGAAAGTAGAAACTTGCCCCCCTCTTAAATTTCAGACCTACTGCGGGTCGGGGGTAGGATGGTAATCCTAGGTGTCCCAAATAGTGGGCGGGAGTGATTTCGGTCGCGCGCATGTGTGCTTAGGCGGCCATTGTGTATGAATGTTTTTCGGATGCGGTTGTGTGGCGTCTAGATGAAGCTACAAACCTACCCCGGTTTAGACCTTTGGACGTCGGGCCGGTAGGTTTCACGGGTCAGAGTTATTAGAAAAGTAATTTCCTTGTACTACCAAACATTGGTCTCACGCGGTTTCGGGCGAGTAGAGGCTCTTTTGGCGCTTCGTTCGAAATTTTGAAACACAAGCATTCACGTTTAGAGTACTCTTGAACTATGAGGATTGACCTAAATATACAACGTTATATTTGACCTTGTATGTTTGAAAACGTCATTAAATTATCTGCTTCTTTTTGAAATTTTGACACTTGAAAATCCTATAACTACGATTATTTTGGAATGGAGGAGCTAAATTTGAATCTATTTTGTACACGACTACATATGCTATTATGTACAAAATCAGAGCAAAGATTGGTGCCCCCATAATTTAGGTATGGTTTACAAATGCCATGATATCAAATTCAAATAATTGAATAGACTACATGTTGAATTTGATTTTTTTAAACCACCTTAAGTTGAATTCAAATGTATGCTAGTTCATAGGTAGTAGCTATTTATAATGTCCATTGTGTAACTTTCGTATGTATAATGTGCTTTACACACACAACATGAACTATACTCACGTTTATATTCGATTGCTAAAGCGATGCATTGTCTGGAGTTCAAAATACTAACTATGTGGATCAATTGTGTCGAATAATAACATAGACATGCTCAAATTCGATAGAATCTAGATGTCTGATGGATCAATGACCGCTCCTTACGCGAATTGCAAATATCATGATCCCATCCTAATATTTGGATACAATTTATATCTTTAATCAATGTGTAGAGCAGTCTTTTACGTGTAGTTTCACTCTCCATCGGTGGTCTCTAACACATGCTCACACACTCTCTCCCGAGGTGTCTTTCTCGCACACATGCTCTAGATATAACCCTCCCTCCCTCTCGTAACTATTTACAACTGTTTTCACTAACCTTTATCACAAGCACTCTTCCTCTCGCAAACATACACACGCACAATCCTCATCGACCCTTTCTATATACATGGACCTGCCTACGTGTCTCATGTATGCACATTATCTTTACGCCTGTCTCTCACACATTGTCTCACACCTCTCTTCCTAATCGACGAGTATGATTCTAGCAGAGCACTCTGTAGGATGCCCCTTAAAGTTAGGTTGGATGAATAGTAATATCAAAGATAAAGGGGTTACCTTAGTCCGAGAACCTAGGGTTACAAATCCTAGCCGGCTTTGTCAGTGGACACAGAGTCCTTCACAATTCTGCTATCTTTGTCTTGTACGACTAGTCATCCATTGGTCTTCCTAAATGCATCACGGGCCGACCAATGTGGCGCAGGACGGAACAGAACGAAGGGCCTCACCTCGACCCACCAGACCTCACGCGGTGACACACCCTCTGCCCCCATGTCTCATTATCTTCTCACACCCACACATACCAACACAAACACCACACACACAGAAAATTTCTCTTGGTGCCTCTATTCCCCCCCTTGCATATACACACTCAAGGGAATGGAATCTCTTGTCGTGACTTCATATTCGTCTCTCTCTCTCTCTAGACCACTCTCATTTCTCATGCTATCTCTCCCACGCCCCCCCCGTCGGCCCCTCTATCCATGCCTCTCTCGAATACGTAATACACACACATACCTCTCTAGGCCCCACCAAATGCATCAACTACACATTCACACATGTTACATCACGTAACCCATTGATCTAAAAAGCCCTCTCTTCACGTTTATTTCGCATACAACATTCCTTTTGAATAAAGTGTGGCCAAAAAATTATTTTAGAGTTTCTACATATATACAACATTACAAAGTTATATGGAGGAGTACGAACGCTAATTTGCATTGCATGGTGCCCACAATGATATTTATTCCGCACTGTGAATTTGTATATTTTTATACTATATACAAAGTTAGTCATAATAAAGAGAAATGAAGAGCATCTCTCTCTCTCCATCGCATACCCCCCTGTACGCCCCTTTCACGTATGCACACAAAACTATCTCCAGGTCCTCTAAAAGTAAGCCCCCAGAAAATTCACGCATGTTTCATCTTTCTCTCGCGATATATGCAATGACGATCATTGTATTTGAAGCAAAAGCACGATACTTACATTGGACTTCAGAATCACTCATTACGGTCATCATTTACGTTTAGTGGTTAGTATGCAGTCACGGGCTCACCGTACAACTCTGTATTTGCTCATGACATGACTAGTTGACCAGTTAAACGCTCCACGTGGCACCTCTAGTGTTGCATCACATTATCTCACTACCATCGTGCCCACCTGTCGACTTGTATCTAGTCTACATCTACACTCTTATAAAATACATAAAATACACTCTTATAAAAAACAAAGTTGGTGATGATGGTGTGCCTGCCATCCTGCAATATAGGCCGTCCGATTTATATCTGACGGATAGGAAAGGAACTATGGCAATTTTGCAAAAAGGTACCCACACACCCTCTCCACATTTGCAAATAAGGCCTTCCCTCGTTCATCCTTTTGTCTCACAAGATAAACAAGTCATACAAATGCATCTTGATGTTACATGCAATGCACGGGCATCTTGCTAGTAAGAATGAAAACAAACGACAAAAATATATTTGGACGGTGGTTCGAAGTCATGACCGCGAGCACAGCGGACAAGGTGGCCTTGTATTGGTATGCTGAGCCATCTGTTTTAACACACAAGAGCTGGTGTGGTGATTATACACACACACGCGCATGCACACGAACTGCATCCACGCAAACTCACACAAACACATGCACCCACGCACGCACGCCACACTCACACGTACACACGCAGCCACGCACGCATGCAACACTCACACGCATGCACGCAACACTCACACGCACATACGCACGCATGCATGCACACACCAGTACACCACACGACCAACACACACTCTCACGCTCAAGTGCTCAACCTACACGTGCATGCGCACACATCAGGCCCTGACAGACACATACACAACCAAGTGATTCCCGCGCACGGGTTGGAGCCTTGTCGCGCCTGCATAAATTTGTGTTTATCTGACCTTTTGCATATGCTAACTGATAGGTGGGACCCACAACGAACGTGGTCAATTTAACTAGTCAAATGGCGCCACGCAGACTATTTGGCCGGTCAACAGAGTGCAATTCGATGCTGAGCTGTGAGCAAGTGACCGTATAATCACCACAAAACGTATATAGTGACCGTAATCAGCTTATTCTGAAGTTCGGTGACCGTATTACGCTTTTCTCTTTGTAGGCCCTCCAAAACTACATCTCTACACGTTCTTGCATGTTACATCTAACAACTATGCAACATAGCACTACTACTACACTCTAACACAATAAATTATTCAGTTTGCATGCATTAAAATTTCCTTTGAAATGTATGGCCAGTATCATCTATCGCGCGGGAAAAATCCCGCCCTTTCCTGTTTAATCAGGTTTGTATCGATGGATCGTGCGAAACAGCAAAACTATAGTACTATACAGTAGAAGTGATAGTTCACTGGGCTGTCGTGTCGTCTACTCCTCCGTCGTAAGAGTGGAGCGCTCGCTTTCATAAATCTTCTAGTCCCTTTCGCTGACATGTGGGACATCAAGCTACCGAGTCCACGTGCCATACCATAATACAGTGCAGAGCAGCCGGGGTGAAGCACCCCAGTCATGGCGCCGGCGTACTAATGAGCAATGAGGCGTCAAATCACAAAGCTGCACCTTTCCCGCAGTTAAGTTGGAGGGACGAAGCAACCATCATTTCACTCGTTGTTGAATCCGCTTCTCCCTCATCTTCTTCAACTTAACCACGTGTTGCTTCTGCCGTTGTTCTGCCTCATGTGGGACGCGGATCGGCTTGGTAAAGCACTGACATGTGGGACCGCATGTTAGCAAACCGCCAGGACAACGTCCTTCGAAAATAAGAAGCCTAATCCTAGACTTACAAAGGGCTACGTAGCTGCTACGTATACTTTCCATCTAATCTATATATGCCCCCTGATTTTCAGGTGGGGTGGGCCTAATCCTCTCCTTTAATCCAATCAAATAGTCCCACATCACATCAGTTCGTAACTTTACGTAAAACATTACGTGGATGTAGCATTGCTCAAATAAGAAACCTCCCCCGCCATCCACGCGGCAAAATCACCTCCTTTTTACTAATCTCGATTCTATAATTTTTTAGATCAATATAATTGAGATTTGTATAGATAGCACATAGGAGCAAAACCAAGTGGTACGGTTAAGGGCATCCACAATGTGTAGCCAAATGTGAAAATAGATTTTGGAATCGTGGGAACCATTATGGACGGTGTTGCCAAAGCCAAAAAGATGGAACCGAAGCTCCCTGATTGATTGATTGAAGGAATAGAAAAGTGCAACGTCTCTCCTCTTTCTCCCATGCTTGAACGCATGTAGGACAGTATAGAGCACAAAGTCTACTCCCCTGTCCCTTCTATCACAAATCACAAAGAAGTGAGGCGTCAAATCACAAAAGCACGGACGAAGCAACCATCATTTCACTCTTCGCTAATTCCGTTTCTCCATATCTTCTTCGAGAAGCCATCTCACCGCATTAGTTACTCCTAGTAGTACTAGTAAAGGACTTCCTGGATGCAAATAAGGCGGTTGTCTCGGCTTGCAGGCGGCACTTGCGAATGACTTACCGTGGTCTCGCTCAATGGTGTTCTCCGTCGAACGCACTTTGCCAAACCACCAAAAAAAATATCGTCAACGTCACCACAATGGGGAAGGAACTCAAATATAGTTACTACCTCCATTTTTTGTACACAAGGACAGTATATCAAAATTACAATTTGCAAAGGGCCACTAACACTAATCGAGGCAAAATTGATGGGGTTAGCAACCAAGGACATTAATATCCCCTGCATGCATGCGGAAGTGAGAAGGTTGGTTTGCATGGCGCTGCATTAATCAAGCGATGAGGAGTGAGATGGTTACCTCTTTGGTCTTTGGAGAAAAAAATATGCATTAATAGACACGTGCGACGAGGATTTGTATCGATTAAATCCTGCGAAGGAAAACCCAGCCTTTCTTTTTTAACACTAGTACTCCTAGTACGTACGTACTTATCCTGTTTCGGTCTAGGCCTTGCATTGCCAAACTTCGCCACACATTTTTGCCAAGCTTTCCTAAAGTTTTCAAAATGAGAAGGAGGTACACTTGCGCATGGCTATCACGGCCGCACCGCACCCTCACACGGTCGCCCCTGCACGCCGCGGTCGCACCGCACCCTCACACAGTCGCTCTTGCACGCCGCAAACCCAACCAAGGGAATGCACCCTCACTGACACGTGATGTCGCATGTGAACACACCAAACTCAGCCATCCTATCGCTGACACATAATTTTCGTTCATAGAGTATGTTTATCCAACCTCATGTTGGGGAGTATCTGTACGGCCCGTGCGGTGGTCTGTTGGGGAAGAAGAAGAGGTGAGGAAGAAGGAAAGAAGGGTTAGGAGACGTAGGATATTGATCCAACCACCTGAAATGGTAGACTGACCCAAGTCACGCGACTTGCATAACAAATATATGTTTTTACACAGCAAAAGATCCATAAAAACAACAACAGAAAGAAAAACTATCACTGCTCGCGGAAAGAGACGACCTCGTCGTCTTTGGCTACCGGCGCGAACCAGCTGTCGCTGCCGATGTGTGTCTCCGCATCGTGGTTGTCCTCAGCCTCCAGCTACTCGTTCAAGCAGAACGTGTGGGCGCTCTGCACAGACGAGAGCACAGCCCGGTTCAAGTCGAGGACGTCTGGTTCTGCCTGTAGGAGGGCCACGATGGCAGCGGCATCCGCGCGCTCCGCGTCGAGTCGAGCCTCCGCCGCCCGGTTCAAGTCCAGGACGTCTGGTTCCGCCTGCAGGAGGGCGTCGATGAGAGCGGCATCCGTGCACCCTATGTCGAGTCGAGCCTCTGCTGCCCGGTTCAAGTCCAGGACGTCCGGTTTCGCCTGCAGGAGGGCCTCGATGGCAGCGGCATCCGCACGCTCTGCCTCAAGTTGAGCCTCCGCCACCCGGTTCACATCCACGACATCCGGTTCCGCCTGCAGGAGAGCCTCGATGGCAGCGGCATGCGCGTGCTCCATGTCGAGTTGAGCCTCTGCCTCCCGGTCCTCCTTTAGTATCGCCATGTTGAACCGCTGGTCCGCCTGCACCATGGGGGACTCGGACGCCGGCACGAAGTCGACGTCCATCGTCTCATACCCATCGGGGGCCTTCTGTGCCGCGACCTCCGCCATGAACATTGGATCGGCTTCCTCCTCCTCGTAGCTTGGCTCTAGAGAACTCGGGGATTGGCCCGCCGCAAAGCGAGCTTGGGAACGGAGGTATGTGGCGCCGACCGCCGCCGCGATTTCTGTGCGGCGCTCCGGCGTCAGCATCTTGTAGTAAGTGATCTTGCGGCGCACCATGGCTTTCTGGCGAACTAGGGGACGCTTGATGCGGGCTAGGGGATCGAAAGGTGGGGGAATGGGCTGGATATTTGATGTGGTTTTAGGGCAGTGGCTGGCGTAGGCCGAGCAGCGAAGGTTCTGGTGTGAATAGTGGCTCCGGTGACGACCGGTCAATCGGTTTTGACTGTACATCGCTCTTGTCGCGTTCGTGTTGCAGCCCAGCACGCTGGACCCTCCATGTCGCTCACCGAATGGAAGGCGCTTCGTCTTGCGTTTTCGCTCGCTTGTGGGACCGCAGTTGTGAGCAAACCGACGTCCCTCCCCCTCCCCCACCCGCGTCATTTATTATACCACCACTCCCTCTGTTTTATGCGGAGTAAATAAAAACAGAGGGAGTATACTACGGATGAGGATCCCTTGACGTGGTCAAACCCATTGAGTAACTGACATGCGGGGCCTAGCAAGCATGGGGTCTGCCAGTAAGTGACCAAAAGGGAGCGTAAGGCAGGGATACCTACGTCAGAGGATCCACTTCCACTATACTACTTTGACCAAATGTTAGAGTAATAATATATGACATGCAACTTACACAAATGTTAGAGTAATAATATATGACATGCAACTTACACAAAGCATACAGGGTCTAATGCGTTTTTCGAGGCTAACTTTGACCAAATGTTAGAGTAATAATATATGACATGCAACTTACACAAAGCATACGGTCAAATTCGTATGTGAAAGGAGTTTCCAATGATATAATTTTCACATTATACATCTCATGTACTATTAATCTTGTCAATAGTCAAATTGGAAACCATCTCGAGTACAAATCTAGGAGTACGTACGAATCTAACAATATTGATTGGGCGTTGTTGAATGTTGATACCTTTTTTATCAAAGTAGATATACTTTGACTACACATAAAACTTATATGTAAACTAGAAAGGATAGGAGGGAGTATATTGTACGTTCAAAAACGAAACGAACATTGAATACCCTTTATATATGATTTGCGGATGCTATGATCACCGGTTCAAAATTTTGAATCCGCCTTAGGTATCACGTGCCCCCACTCGTTCCCTCTCGATTTCATCTCGGGGTCCGGAGATCTATTGAAAGAGGACTAGGGTGGGTACATGCGAATGATACTCGGCGGAATGTTCAAATGAGGCATGCGGGAGGATGGACTCGACTGGAGGGCGACATGATCGATGGAGAAGAGGGTTGGAGAGGAATGAGAAATAAGCAAACGCCACATGATTATACTTGAATGGCTCAAATAAACAATAAGTTGTCTCGCTTGGCCTACATAGTGAAAGGCCTAATGCGCAACGCGGAGCACTGACGCTCGAATATGGCCGGGAAAACAGGGAAACAGACATGTGGGGCACACCCGTCGGGACGACGTAGCGCAGACTAGTCCAATGGAGGAGCTGGCCCACGACCTCCTCGCCACCGACAACCGTTCATGTGGGTCGTTGGGGCCAACAACGGGGCGCAGGTCCAGCACCGCCTCTGGACACGCGACCGCGGTGAGCGACACGCTCATATCGTCGCTAGACACGGTCGGTTTCAGTTTGCCGAGGGTGGCGTTAGTGCTGTGGCATGACCAACGGTATGTTTGGTTTGTGCCCAAGGTTGCCCCATCAAAGCATTGGGTAGCCAAAATTTTGGTTGAGGTATTGGTTGCCCATGATTTGGCCGACATTGGCAAGAAAAATGAACTTGAGTTGGCTAGAGTTCATTGGCATGCCCAAGAAATGGCAACCATCCAAACAAAGACCAATCTTTGGGCCATGACCAAAATTTTGGTTGAGGTATTGGTTGCCCATGATTTGGCCGACATTGGCAAGAAAAATGAACTAGAGTTGACTAGAGTTCATTGGCATGCCAAAAAAATGGCAACCATCCAAACAAAGACCAATCTTTTGGTCATGACCAAAATTTTGGCAAGGTGCACTTTGGCCACAATCCAAACACACCCCAACACCTGGCTCGTCGAGGATGCACGGGGTGCCGCGACGCGTCCGCGGAGTGGTGTAGTGCGGCCAACTGCATCCTCTGGACCTGAGACCATGCCGGGTCGTCTTGCTTTTTCTATGACATGCGGGGATCACATGTGAGCAAAGGGCATCTCCAGCGTTGCCACGACCGCAGCTGACTACCCTGGCACACCAAAACCCTCGTCCCTCACGTCGTCGCGCGATGCGTTCCCAGCCGGCGCCAGCTACCTGCATTCATGTCGTCCGTTCGTATGTCGTCATTAAGAGGTTCGGTGCCCGCGGAACCAACTCCGATGACTTAATGACGCACCTGGACGCTTGGCCTCACCGGAATGCACTACTTAAAGCGGCAATGCCCAGCTAACCTCCACACCATAGCGCATCGTCCTCCTGCCTGGAACCACATCCGCCATGACCGCAAGCACGAAAGCTCTGCGGGAGAGTTTGTCTTCGGGGATGGAGCTCGAGGTCGCCGCCCTCGCTCAAGTCGCCGCACAAGCGGTGGCCATGCTGGCGGCCGACGACGGCAGCACCGTCAGCCACGCGTCCTACTTGTCGCCGTCCAACGTCCGGCACCGCCGAGGTCGAGGACTCCTCCGAGGATGAGTAGGGAATGGGAGGCGGCAGGGCATGGTGCGCCAACTGGCCCGTCCGTCTCTCGTGTTCTACGTTTCCTCGTCGGAGACCGCACCTTCACTTCACGGGTCTTGAACCCCGCCCCCGTACATGGAGATCACAGATGGAGGACATCGGTCGCCGCTGTAGAATAGGTTTAGGGTCGGGTTTCTTTTATTTTTTGTCCTATGAAAGTTCGAAATGTAAGTTTGCATTAATCTCGACCGGTGTATATGAACTTTCACAATAATATACATATTGTAGGAGTGCTAGCAAGATGCCCGTGCGTTGCACGGAAGATCAAGATCTTGTGGGAGAAAAGGATGAATGAGGGAAAGCCTTATCTGCAAATGTGGAGAGGAGTGCGGGTAAATTGTCATAGTTTCCTTCCTATCCGTTAGATATAGATCGGACGGCCTATATTGCAGGATCGGACACATCTTTCTACATCTACGGGAACCTACGAAAGGGTTAACGTAAATTGCCTCTCTCTCTCCTCCCCTGATTTTCATGGTGGTGGGCCCCTCCCTCCCCCCAATCTACAATCAACAGCTCACACGTTTCACATTACGTTAATTACGTAACTGGGATTACGTAGGTGTAGCATTACTCGTCCTAAAAAACCCAACTAAGCCAACCTCCCAGCATATCGCGCGGGAAAAGACCCGGCCGCGCCGTTTTAGTCGGGATTACCGGATTACTAGTAGTAGTATCGATGGATCGCGTGAAGCAACATATTTTTTTTGAGGGGGCGAAGCACCTAGTTTAAAAGGAAAAAATGTGGTACACTCACAGCACTCCTGTCGTGGTCGCATTGCACCCCACACACGTTCGGTCCTGCACACGGCTCACGCAAACGGAATGCGCTTCGGCTTGCCTCTTCACTGACACGTGGGATTGCACTTGGAGAAACCGACCATGCGCCAAACTCCCCCCGCCCACCACGCGAAAATCCTCCCCCCCCCCCACACCCAAAAATTCCCCCCAAATCCGATTCAACCACGCTTCGGCCACTAGCCAATAATATTCCCCAAACCCCCCTCCCCCCTCCCCCATGTCCCCTTCCACTCCATTCGCTCCGCCAAAGCCGCCCTCCCCGCCGCGCCGATACGTCGGCGCCGCGGTTCGGCGATCCTCTTGCTCCCACAGTACGCTCTCGTAGACTGCTGTCCTCTAGCCGTGCCGCCACCTCTGGTTACGTTCTTGTGGAGGCGCATGGCGGTCAGCGCCGCCACTGCTGGCGACGTTCGTGTGGAGACGCACGACAGTCAGCTTCTCCCACGGTACGTGCATTCTAAACTGAAGCCCTGTTCATGTCGGTGTAGCGCTGAATGTTAGCTCATAGATGATGTTAATCTCACTGTTTGCCGAAGTAGTTTACTGTCAATATGCTCTGCTTAAGAAGCTTCCTTGCCCTGTTCTGCACTCAATCTGCTTAGCTGAGATGGCATGCCAAGGCCGATTAGTTGCTAAAATATCCTGCCATATATTTATTGTGACGTAGATTGCCATGGTCTAGTAGCCAATCTGTTAGCTGAAATAGCTCTACACCGTTTTATAATCGATCTTTGTTGCTGCGATGGCCTTTGATAGTTCGATGGCTGTGTGCTCGGCCTCATTGACTGCTGAAACAGCCTGCCATAATTTGGCACTCAAATCTATTTGCTGAATTAGCTTTACATATATTTCGTTACTTAGATCTGCTCGTCCAAATATCTTGCCATAGCTTTAGACATCGACCTAGGTATTTTTTTCTGGACTTCATAAAAAAGCATATATGTTTTTCCTGTAATATCTAGTAGAAGAACTAATTTGTATGTCTAACAGATGGACATGACTTGGATAACTTCTGCTCGAAGATTCTCCGCTGCATATGTCGAGGGGGTTGAAAACTTCATGAACTTTATCAGAGCTGAGTACGGTGGTCCGAAATCAGATGTGCTCTGCCCGTGTAGCAGTTGTATGAATTCAGTTACAAGACCCCAGTCAACTGTGCAAAATCATCTACACTTGTATGGGATGTCGGTCACATATACTAGGTGGGTTCATCATGGTGAAGCTGTGAACGTCAATGTTATTGACTACGTGGAAGCAGCAGATCACCATCTTGATCTGCCTGATGCTCAGGTGGAAGAGGAGGAGGAGGTGGTGGTGGCGGAGCCAGTGAGTTTGACCAACATTGAAACAATGCTACGAAATGCTCGTGCATTCCGTGAACTTTCACCTGCAGAAGAAAAATGGTGGGCCCGCATGTTGGAACAATGCAACATTGCTGTCACCCCAGGAAATAAGCTGTCAGTATTCTCAGCTATGGTCACCTTTCTTCAGGTGAAGACATCTGAGCGGATGACCAACAAATCATTCGATGCGATGTTGGCTGCTTTCCGCGAATCTTTCCCAGATGCGTCTGAGCTGCCACACACCTACAGTAAAATGAAGAATTTCCTTCGTGCAGTTGGAATTGGATATGATATGATCCATGTTTGTAAGAATAATTGTGTTCTGTTCCGGAAGGATTATGCCAACTTAAGTGAATGCCCGAAATGCAAATCATCAAGATGGAAAGATGGCGATGCTGTGAAGAGGATTCCTCATAATGTTCTGAGACATTTTCCAATTACACCAAGATTGCAGAGGTTGTTTCATGATGCTGAAACAAGAGAGGATGTACTGTGGCATTCTAGGAACCAGGAGTACAGAGATCAGAATGTAATGAGCCATCCATCTCATGGTAGTGAGTGGAAAAGCTTCAATGATAAACACAAAGAGTTTGCTGCTGACCCGAGAAACATTAGACTTGGCTTAGCTTCAGATGGATTTAACCCATTTGGCCACCAGAGCGCCACATATAGCATGTGGCCAGTGCTTGTTATCCCTTACAACATGCCTCCAAATGTCTGCACCAAAGAATCAAACTACATGATGGCCTTGCTCATCCCAGGTCCAAAAAGTCCTGGAAAGGATTTTGATTTGTTCATGGAGCCTCTTGTGGAGGAACTTCAACAGCTATGGAAGGGTGTTCTCACTCGAGACCTATATAGCAGCCCACCAGCTGATTTCTTTCTGCGTGCTGTTATAATTTGGTGCATCCATGATTATCCGGCTTTGGGCACTATGTCAGGGCGAACAACACATCGTTACAATGCATGTGTTTGTTGTGACAGGAATCCGCTGTCATACGCAATACTTAGCAAGATCTGTTACATTGGACACTTCCGTTTCCTTGCCAAGGACAAGCCGCATCCTAGAAAATACCGAAGACATGTGTTCAATGCAAAGCATGAAAACCATGATGCGCCAAAGAAGCTCACCGCCGATGAGTTGCAAGTGGAATTAGAGAAGGTCAGGCATATTACACCAGGAAACCATCCTGGTAATGGTAGCGGGAAAAGGAAGCGTGGCAGGGTAGAAGAGAGATTATTGTTTACCCGCAGGTCCACTTTGTGGTACTTGGAGTATTGGAAAGATTTGGATCTGAGGCATAATCTTGATGTGATGCACATCGAGAAAAATATATGTGACAGCATTATCGGCACACTTCTTAATATTGAAGGCAAGACGAAAGATACCTTAAAATCTCGGATTGATTTGACACACCTGGGTATCAGAAAGGATTTGCAGGTGCAAGATGAAGGTAACCCACGGGATATGGCACCAGCTGTGTACGTCTTGGACAAGGTAAGAAGAAAAGAATTCTGCGAGGTCCTATCACGTGTGAGATTCCCACATGGATTTGCTTGCAACCCTGAAAGGAGAGTCAGTGCAGATGGAAACAAGGTACAAGGGTTGAAAACTCATGACTGCCACGTCCTACTTCAAAGGGTTTTACCTGTTATCCTTAGAGGATTGGGCCGCCCTGACTTATATAGAGCAGTTGCAGAGTTGGGACAATTCTTCAGGGAACTCTGCAGTAGGAATATCAGGATAGATGCTTTGGAGCGTCTTAGAGACAAGATACCAACTATCCAATGCGACCTTGAGAAGATATATCCTCCAGCCTTCTTTGATGTGATGGTGCATTTGGCTGTTCATCTACTTGATGAGGCACTACTTAGAGGTCCAGTAAAGTATGGCTGGATGTACCCTATTGAAAGGCGGCTAGGCACTTTCAAGGGCTATGTTAGGAACAGAGCTAGACCCGAGGGTTCCATTGCAGAGGCCTACATTGCTACAGAAGCGTTGACATTCTGCTCAAAATACATTAAAATAGTTGATCATCTTAGCAAAGAGGTGGGTGAAGACAATCTCAGGCTCAATGTTTTCAATTATTCTGTTCGAGTTACAGGGAAGAGTCGACAAGAGGACAAACCTAAAGATTTGGACAAAATGGTTTGGTATGTGTTGAATAACTGTCCTGAGATACTACCTTATATCAAGTAAGTGCAGTACTGCAGCTTATACATTGTAATCTACTAAACTTGTAGCACATTCTTATATATTTAGATGTTTGACGCGATCACTATGTTGTGCAGCATCTACAAAGAGGAGTTACTGCCAGAAAATCCAAGAAACATTGACAAACTTGTTATGGCAAGATTTGCGAAATGGTTCAAGAACCATGTAAGCTTTTGAAGTGCACTATCAGTTTTTTTAATATATTGAGTACATAAGATGATCAGCTTGTCTATTTTCTAACCATAGGTTAAGAAGATGCGAGAGGATGGGCAGGCAGTTGATGATGCCCTTTACTCACTAGCAATGGGTCCTGATACTCGGGTAAGACATTATGAATCTTGCATTGTTGGAGATGTGCGCTACAACACCCTTGCACGAGACGAAGGCAGGAAGACATAAAACAGTGCCATCATGAGCATAGATACGTATGACAAAGAGACAACTGAAATGTATGCTAACATAACAGACATTATTCAGTTGCAGTATATCTCCAGTTTCGAGGATCATCGGTGTGTGGTTCTGTTGTGCTGTCGTTGGTATAACCTGTTTTCCAGGATCGCAAAACCCAGAGCTGATGATTATTTCAAATCCATCAATGTCAAGGCGGCTTACCAGACCAACGAGCATTTTATTTTGGCAAATCAAGCAACACAGATATTTTTCTTGGAAGACACATTTGCACGTAGCGATGACTGGAGAGTATTGCAAAGGTTTGAGCAGAGGAATTTGTTTAATGAAGTTGCACAACAAGATGATGCTTACACTGCTCCTGATGTACAAGATAACACAGATGTTCCTAATATCTTTGAGAACCATCACGTCAATGATGCCGGCGAGAAGATTGCCTGTCGTGCTGTGGACATACAAGAGTTGATCAAGAAGAAGCCAACGTTCGAGGATGTTGAGGACGAAGAAGAAGATGACATCGTGGGGAATTACGATTCAGACTGATACACATGGTGAAGATGTTGACACTGCTGCTGCGGATGATGATTACATTGCTTTTGTCGTATTTGCCTGTCAGAAGATGTTTTTTTATTTACTATGTGAAATTGTGTTTGCTATGACAATTGAAACCTTATGAACATGTTGTTTAGTATTTTGCGGTGAGAACATCACTTGTTATGTATGCTGATTTGTATTTGGTGATTGTATGACAACTAAAACATGATGACATTGTTGTTTAGTTTTACTCATATTTGGCTGTGAAACTTGAATTTGATGACATAGTTTGATGTTGGACTGCAATTTGTTCGACGTCTTCAAATGAGAACAAAGCTGACCCGACAGGGCCTCTGCTATTTATTTATTTATATGAGCAAAAGGGGATACCCCCTGATTTCTGTTAACAGAAATCATTAGATGTTCACAACACTACGCCCAGCCTGCTACACAGGTTTCATTCATTACTAGTTTCAGCAAAGTGCTCATGTCGTAGCCACTGAATACATCACAAGTGCTACATACACTGCAAATAAAGAGACAATCATCCTACAGAGCACATCGATTTTGCCCATTATCTTCACAAGCTCTTTCATCTCCTCATTGCTGTCAAGGCCGTTCAGCAGCTGTTGCTTGGCCATGATCAGAGGAACTGCATCTTTAAGCTTCTGCTCTGCATCTTCCTCTTCTGTCATTCCTTCAGTTACTTGTCCAACACCCCAACCTGCTGGTATTGGGATTCCTCGGCTAACCAAATAATCAGCATAGTTGCATTCCCCCACATCAGCAACTTCCCAGAAATACAAATCACACGAATCTTCCCTTTTCTGCACGAATCAAATTGGAAGATCATCAACCAAACTATTAAAAAAATCAGCAACTGAAAGCAGCAGAACAACACTTAAACATATTATTACCCCATGATTCGGGCATTTGTAGAAGACTCGGCCAGGGTTGCGGATTGTGGTTGAGACGCGACAGATGACTCTGCGTGATTTGCAGAAGTGGCACCACACCAACGGCAGCGGGTTGCGATGAGCAATCGGCTGCGGTGCGCGTGCCGGCGAGGGTGTGATGAGACCCACAGGCGATGGTACGGGTTGCAACTTGGTGCATATCTGGTTGTTGCCTGCTGAAGAGCAGGTGGACGAGCAGCCAGCGGACATGGTTGCTGCGGCCAGAGCTTCTGATGCTAGGTAGAGTAAGTAGAGAAGAGGACAAGCGAACGTTGGATATGTTAGTTTCATTACTTGCAGTGTAGCATAGCACCATATATAGTCATAGTCTAGGTTTGGATTCGAACCAGCTACAGGAGCACGTCTTTCTTTTTTCTAAAACTCGGCAACGTCTCATTACTGGTACACTAGCTTGTTCTGTACGCCTTCCCAAGTCTTTGATTTTCTTTCCTTTTTTGCGAGGAAGGAAGGAGGATAAAATTGAGAGTTCCTAGGACTCAAACCCAAGACCTCTCGGTTGAAAACCAAGGGTTCTAGTCACTTATGTGGCGAACATTCCTTGTGAGGAGGATGGCAGACGTACGCATTTTCCTCGCAGTTTTCTTCCTATATATAAAAAAGTATGCTACTTGGTGTCCGTTTAGTCAACAAACGATTGTGCCAACCTTGACCGTTGGATTGACATTCAACATCTATCGCGTTTCTTCAGTCTCTTCTTCCTCAAGCCGCCAAAGCCAAACTAGTGCCAGCGGGACCGCCTGCTCCCGCCTCCCACGGCTGGCTGTGATCTGCCCCGGCTCCTGTTCGTTCCCGTCCGAGGCCTCACCATCGTCCTCTGCCTTGGTTCGCTCACCGCGGCGCCGCCCTCCGGTGTTGTCAACATGGTCAACAACCGAGAGGAATAAGGAGATGAATGTACATGGTGAGGATGACAGTAGGGACCCAGCATCGCGCAGTAATTTTGTTTTTTCGGGACGGAGAAGGGTATCAACTGGGTTGTGCGGGACCCGTGGCCCGTCTAGCCCAGGCTTTTATTTCATATGTTTAGCACATGACCAGCCTAGTTTGTTTTTTTTTCTTTCTGAAAATTGCTAGCCAGCTATTTTGTTTTTTGCAGAATAACCAACGCAGGCCTACTTGCTTTTCTACGCCCTACTAGGCCGGAAATCTTTCAAGACGAGGAGGGATGCATTTTGCCCAGAAAATGGGCTATAAGTAATAATAAATGGGTTGTAAAATGAAAAAATACAACAAACAGACAATTAGTTCCAAAATACTGTTTTCTTTCGGATTTTGATATTTTAAATTTCATTGTTTTTGTGCGGGTAAAATTTCATTGAATTTAAATTAAGGTATATTTAGATTTAAAATTAATTTGAATCTGGCTAGAAATTTCGGGCTGTATGCTGTTTGGGACAGATTTGGAGGCTAACTTGTGGGTCTACTAGGTTGACGTGTACTTTGGCTTTGTCAACTTAGTCCACAAACGATTCTAGCAGCAGTGACCGTTGGATGTTAATCCAACGGCTGTGCTGCTTCTTCAATATCTGATCTTCTTGCTCCAGCCGCCCAAACCAGCTTCGGTGGGACTGCCTGCTCCCGCCTCCCATGGCCGGCTGTGCTGCCGCACAGGCCGCACCGCCCCACCCTACTTCATTGCTGGCTAAGCCATTCCTCTACTCACCCACACCTCCTGTTATTTTCCGGCGACGGCAGCCGGACCAGTAAACCCTCGTACTCCCCACCACGTGGGCAACCATTACCGAGTCTTCCCCGGCTCCGTGTCAGTCCCTTCCTAGGCCTCGCCGTCGTCCACCGCCATGGTGCTCTCGGCGCGGCCTAGTTAACTTGGTCAATGAACGACATCCATCGGCCGTGGACTGTACGCGCAAAATAATGATTCCTCCACCTGACAGCTGGGACCCACCAGAAGGGCCTCTGTATTTCGCGAAAAAAACGTTCCCCTCGCTGACATGTCGGACCCACCAGCTATATCTTCGCACGCAAGGAAGTGCCTCCTTATTACGCACAAAAAAATGAATACCCCCTGCTAGCTGGGACCCACCATAGTGGGAGGATGACTTGTGGGCCAACAAAGTTGACGGGGACGGAGGGCTTTGTCAACTTAGTCAATATGAACGATTCAAGCTCCAGTGACCATACGATGTCCATCCAACGGCCATAGTGCTTCTTCAACCTCTGGTCTTCTTGCTCCAGCCGCCTAAAGCCGCGTCGGTCGTGCCGCATGCTCCTGGCTCCCGTGGCCGGCTGTGCTGCCGCGGAGGCCTCACCGCCCCCTACTATTCCCACCACTGGCCAGGCCCTACGGCGACGGCAGCCTCACACCGCAGCCGAACCAGTGAACCCTCGTACTACTCTCTGCGCGGGCTTCCACTACCGCGTCTTCCCCGGCTCCGCGTCGTCCCCTTCCTAGGCCTCGCCGTCATCCACCGCCGTGGTGCTCTCCGCGCAGCGTGGTCAACGTGCTCAAGGAACGACTTCCATCGGAAGAGTACTGTACGTGGAGAGGCTGACAGCTGGGTCCACGACCACAGCCCAGTTTTTTGTGATTTGCCAAGTAAATTGCTTTGTCAGGCCTGTTGGGCTGTAAATCTTTCAAGATGAGGAGAGCTTTCATTCAGCTGGCCGAGAAAATGGCCCATCAGTAATGAAAAATGGATTGTACATTTTTAAAACACATCAAACCGGCAATTAGTTTCAAATATCTTTTTTTTTCATTTCAAGATTTTAAATTACATTAATTTTTATGCATGGATAATTTGTTGGATTTTATATTGATATACATTTATTTTTTAAATCAGTTTGAATGTGAGTTGAAATTTCGGTATTAAAAACAGTTCGGACCGCATCGAAATATGCAAAAATTCGTATAATTTTTTCACTGTGGCCACAATTTGGGTTGTAATGCTAACAAAAAGAATATGGGCTCCAAAAAAACCTTAAGAGATAGCAAATGGGCTGATAGTTATTAGAAATAATGGCAGATGGGTTGTATGCTGTTTTCCACAGATTTGAGGCTTTCCTAAAAAAAGGTTGATGCACAAGCAGTGACTGTTGGATGTCCATCCAACGGCCGTCGTGCTTCTTCAATCTCTGCTCTTCCTGCTCCAGCCGCTCAAACAAGCACCGGCGGGACTGCCTGCTCCCTCCTCTGCGCAGGCCTCACCGCCCCACCGTACTCCCATCGCTGGCCTAGCCATCCCTCTACTCACCCACCTGCTGTTATTCTCCGGCGACGGCAAACGAACCAGTAAACCCTCGTACAGTCGTACTCCCCTCCGCGTGGGAAACAACTGCCGAGTCTTCCCTGCCTCTATGTCATTCCCTTCCTAGGCCTCGCCGTCGTCCACCGCCGTGGTGCTCTCGGCGCGGCCTGGTCAACGACCGACATGCATCTGAAGTGGACTATACATGGAGAGGCCGACAACTGGGTCCACGGCCGCACGCAAGGAAATGCCTCCTTATTACACACAAAATAATGATTCCTCCACCTGACATCAGGGACCCACTGAAAGGGCCTCTGTATTTCGTGAAAAAAATGTTACCACCGCTGACAGCTCGGACCCACCAGCTATATCTTCGCACGCAAGGAAGTGCCTCCTTATTACACACAAAAAAATGAATACTCCTCCTGTTAGCTGGGACCCAGTATAGTGGCAGGCTGACTTGTGGGCCTACTAAGTTGACGGGGACAGAGGGCTTTGTCAACTTAGTCAATATGCACGATTCTAGCTCCAGTGACCGTACGATGTCCATCCAACGGCCGTAGTGCTTCTTCAACCTCAGGTCTTCTTGCTCCAACCGCCCAAACCAGTGTCGGTCGTGCCTCGTGCTCCTGCCTCCCGTGGCCGGCTGCGATGTGGCGGAGGCCTCACCGCACCCTACTACTCCCACCGCTGGCTAGGCCATCCCTCTACTCACCCACACCCCCTGTTACTCTACGGCGACGGCAGCCTCACACCGCAGCGAAACAGTGCCCTCGTACTCCTCTACACGTGGGCATCCACTACCGCGTCTTCCCCGGCTCCGCGTCGTCCCATTCCTAAGCCTCGCCGTCGTCCACTGCCCTGGTGCTCTCGGCGCGGCATGGTCAACATGGTCAAGGAACGGCTTCCATCAGACGTGCACTGTACGTGGAGAGGCTGACAGCTGGGTCCACAGCCGCAGCAAGGAAGTGCCTCCTTATTACATGCAAAATAATTATTCCTCCACCTGATAGCGGGGACCCACCGGACGGGCCACCGGATTTCACCCCCCTGACTGCTGGGACCCACCAGCTACATCTTCGCATGCAAGGAAGTGCCTGACAGTCGGGACCCACCTGGTCGAAGCGTACGTAGCATTATCATTCTGGTCGCGAACGTGTACGTACATATATACTGGTGGATGTAGAGGCGCGCACGTGTCGTAGTAGGGGCGGCCAGGGTGCAAGAAAGAAAATACGGCCATGTATGTGTACATACGGGCAAGGTCTCGAACGCCTACTTGCGCATACGTACGGCGAGGGCTCGTTGACATGGCTGGGTCGGAACGGAGAAACAGCGTCGTCGTGTTCATGGGGAGGCAACAGAATGCGTCGTGTTCATGGAGAGGCAACGGAATGCGTCGTGTTCATGGGGAGGCAACGGAATGCATCGTGTTCATCGGGAGGCAATGGAACATGTGGGAGCCAACCGGCTGGGTCGGAACGGAATGCGTGGTCGTGTTCATCGGGAGGACTTGGACGGAACAGGCGATGGAAACGAGGCCTGGCGTACCGCACAACGAAGGAAATAGACCTCCTACATTCGAAACGGGGTCCTGTTGATCGAGAGGGGTCTGGCATACCGCAAAACGGAGGAAACGGACCTCCTACGGTTGAAACGGGGGTCCTGTTGATCGGGAGGGGTGTGGCATACCGCAAAACGGAGGAAAACGGACTTGTGTTGGAGCGCTATGGTTGAAACGGGGGTCATGTTCATCAGGAGGGGTGTGGCGTACCGCAAAACGGAACTCCATGGGATACTGTTCATCTCCGCCGTCGACCCCCTCCAGGCTCCACGAGCTACTGTTCATCCACCGTCGACCCCCTCTAGCCTCCACCTGCGACTGTTCATCCACGGGCTCCTGTTCATCCAGCCTCCACCGCACACTACTCCACCGGCTACTGTTCAACCAGCCCTCTCCAGGGGCTCCTATTCAACCACCCCTCCACGGGCTACTATTCATCCTGCCCTCCACCGTCTAATGTTCATCTTGCCCTCCACGGGGTGGTCCTATTCATCCAGTCCTCCACGGGGTCCTGTTTATCCAGCCCCAACCGGCTTGATTGATCGGGGTCCTGTTCATCCAAAGGCAACACCATGGGGTCCTATTCATCCACCCCCACCGGGAACTGTTCATCCACCTCCCCCCCCCCCCCGCCCTCAACGCTCACTGTTCATCCAGAGGCAGCATCGATCGGCTTTAGTTAGCAGCAGTAGCGAAGGAATCGCTCGATCGGGTTCAGTTAACAGCCATCGATCGATCGCTCGGGTTCAGTAACGCGTAGCCTGCAGTGCAATCACTCGGGTTCAGTTAGAGCCCAACGCCTTGCTCGGGTTTAGTTAGAGCCCAACGCCTCGCTCGGGTTCAGTTAGAGCGAACGCCTCGCACACACGCTCGTACGTGTACGAGAGAAACGCGCATCGCTCGGCCCCCGACCTCCCACCGTAACCGGGAACTCCCCAAAATTTTCCTCGCCCTCGCTTCTACCACGGTTTTTTTCGTCATGGACGACCCAAAGAATGTCATGCAGCTGCGTCTCCGGCCCGCCCAGGACGAAAAGCCCATTTTCTGTCATGATTTTTTGTCATAGAAGTAGGAGCCCACCACATCTATGATGATACTGGGTTTTGTCACAATTATCGTCATAGAAGTGTCATATGTATGACAGAAAAAAAATTTGTTCAGCCCAAAATGTCATGGATGTGTCTTTTTTTTGTAGTGATGATATATGCTACACACATCCCCAAAAGGGAGCGCAAGCATGCACTCACGAACGTTTATGCGGTAGAGCCAGTCGCCCCAAGATTCAACCCATGGTCCTCATTCCCGATCACCTTTGATCTTCGCGATCATCCAACTAGCATCCGTCACGGTGGTTTGGCCGCATTGGTACTCGACCCAATTATCGACGGATTTCACATGACACGAGTACTAATTGACGGCGGTAGTAGCCTCAACCTGCTTTATCAAGATACAGTATGCAAAATGGGCATTAACCCCTCATGAATCAAGCCCACGACAACTACCTTTAAAGGAGTCATACCAGGCGTAGAGGCTCGTTGTACGGGATCGATCACACTGGAGGTGGTCTTCGGTTCCCCGGATAACTTCCGAAGCGAAGAGCTAATCTTCGATATCGTCCCCTTCCACGGCGGCTACCATGCACTGCTCGGACGAACCGCATTTGGAAGATTCAACGCGGTGCCACATTATGCTTATCTCAAGCTCAAGATGCCCGGTCCATGCGGCGTCATTATAGTAAATGGAAACACGGAACATTCCTCCGTACAGAGGAGCATACCGCAGCCCTTGCAGCAGAAGTACAGAGCGTCCTTCTCAAGCGGCACCATAATCCGGCCGCCTAGCCCCTGGATATCGTTAAGAAGGTCCGGACTACATTGCAACAGGGCAGCTAGGTTCGTCAAGAGATGAATTAGTAAATTTGGCCTCCGTCCCAGCCCCGATGAGGAAATGGCATCCGTGCCACGCGTACATAACTACGCACTCAAAACCCCATGGGTACTGATGGAGGCATGACTCGGTCACGATCCACAGTGCGGCTTGATCGACCCTGAAATTCGCACGCCTCTATTTTTTCTTTATATTACGGTTTTTTTTCTCTTTTCAAGGTCCATGCGGACGACCCGTTTGCAGAACACGCCAAGGATGCAAAGAGCTTTGGCATACAAGGGAATCCGCAGGTGGTCTCTATTAAACGATTGTCATACTTGTTTTACATACCCGTACGCAGCTCGCCTTTGGTTGGGGAATGTTAAATAGCCTTACCTGCTTATTGCATTACTTGCAAACAATATGCTTCAACGTACTAATTACATCACAATGGTGAGTAAATGGTGGTGTCAGCTCATTACTTAATTTTCCCGTTTCTTCACCTTTGTATATATATTACTTATGGCACACGTATATCATGGTACGTATTACTGCGCCAGGGGCTTCATTACACCACGCATTCCGGCAATAAAAGTCCGAGCACTTTTACAGTATTGTTCGGCACCCCGAACTTATAGCATTATATGCATCGGCTCCGAATCATGTCTTTGGTCAATAGTTGGGTTGCCCGGCTCCTGTGCTTACTACCTTACATTCCGCTATATCGGCTAGGGTAGTAAAGGGAGAACTACTGCAATTGTGTCCGGGTTCTTCCGGACGAGCACCTCTGTAGAGAGAGCCGAAAACTGACTGTCATGATGCGGCGAGAGCTGGTCAGCTGTTCGAGAGGTTCCAAATCGTTAGATATTTTTCCGCTTCTTGCGAAGAATCGGTTGCTCCGATTAGGCGTGCATAACGCCCCTAGTTCGGCCTTCCAAATACCAGGGGCTTCGCCAACTTTCTTAATTTTCAAACTCCTATGACTAAGTGAGGGCGGTAAAGGCAGCATAGTATGATTTCCTTATTCGTTGCGCAAAACACCTCCTTTAAGGACCAAAATGTGGAGTAGAGAGCGTTTAGATTTATCCCAAACACCCCCGTACTATGTACATGGGGGCAGAAGCCAACGACTGGTCAACCCTCAGATTTCATAAACGGTCGCACAGGAGGTAAAATGTAAAACATTATAATACATAACATCATTGTTCCATATTACATGACAAGATAATACAAATGTTCTCATGGGAATATCATATCCTTCGAACATTGCTCCACCACAAGGCGGGACCCCTCCAGGACGCCATCAAAATAGAGCTCGGGTCGACGATGCTCCTTGCCCTCCGGCGGCCCCTCGGTCATTAGCTTCTTGGAATCAAGCTTTGCCCAATGCATCTTGACGCGGGCAAAGGCCATACGTGCACCTTCAATACAGACCGACCGCTTCACGGCTTCGAGCCGCGGACATGCACTTACAAGCCGATTAACAAGTCCGAAGTAGCTGCTAGGCATAGGCTCGGCAGGCCACAAACGGACTATCAGGTCCTTCATGGCTAGCTCTGCCGACTTGTGTGACTCGACCAACTGCTTTAGCTGGTCGATAAAGGGCAACGGATGTTTGGGTCCAAGATATTGGGACCAGAATAGCTTCTCCGTAGACATCCCTTCTTCGGCTCTGTAATGCTCGGCAGCATCTGATATACTACGCGGCGGATCCATAAACGCCCCTGGAAAACCCAAATTCGGATAAGTACAAGGAACGTTTCTTCTACATACTTGCTTTGCAGGGTGAAAAAATTACCCGTCACAATCTCCTTGGTCGCCTGAATTTCCTGGAGGGCGTTCTGGGCTTCGGCTCGTGCATGCTGTGCGCTCTGGCGGGCCTTCGCCAGTTCAGACTCTTGCGCATCACAATCACGCTCCAGGAACTCAAATCTCTCGATCGCGCCCTGGAGCTGTTGCTGCGCCTCGCCAACCTGGGCCTCATGCTTCTCGCGTGCGGCGCGTTCCTTGGCCGCTTTGTCCTCGGCCTCGGCCAACGCCTTCTTGAGGGCTACTGTCGGTGTCAAAACCGACGGATCTCGGGTAGGGGGTCCCGAATTGTGCATCTAGGCCGGATGGTAACAGGAGGCAAGGGACACGAAGTTTTACCCAGGTTCGGGCCCTCTCGATGGAGGTAAAACCCTACGTCCTGCTTGATTAATATTGATGATATGGGTAGTACAAGAGTAGATCTACCACGAGATCGGAGAGGCTAAACCCTAGAAGCTAGCCTATGGTATGACTGTTGTTGTGTATGTTGTCCTACGGACTAAAACCCTCCGGTTTATATTGTCGGTGTTCTGGGAATAGGGGTCCCCAGACTTGCCTGCCTGCGGCCTGCGGCGTGGCTCAAAGGGGGCCCAGCACGGCCCGTCTTCATCGATGTAGACCCAAGACCCTCGCGAGGGGCCAAGCCTCGCGGGGCGGATGACACAGAGCTTCCTCAGGCACGGCCACATCAGGCTGGCTCGCGAGGAGGCGGAGAGATCAAGGCGGGGTACCTCATGAGGTGCCCGTGACGCAAGCCATGACGACCAAAGGTGCCAAGCGGGCGCCAGCCCGCGCAGCGTCCTCCTTTCCTCTTTGGTGCAAAGGGAGCAAGCGCAGGCGGGAGCATCAAGCAAAGGCGCCTGTTTCGGGGCAACGAGACCAAGACCAGTCCAACGGCAGGGAGGAAGTCATTGTGCAGCCTAAGCCAGCGTCACCACCAGAGCCTTTGGCAGGCGAGGACCAACTTTAGTTAGGATAAGTGTACCAGATGTTCCCCTTCAAAATGGCCAATTGTTGGCGCCCTTCCCGCTCAATATTTGGGAAGAGGCCCAGGGCCTTTGCCTATAAATAGGACTAGCCACCCACAGGGTGAAGGGATCGGATGATAGTCAGGGGATGGTAATCAGGAGATCTAGAATCGGCCAACCCAGAAACTAGCTAGGATCGCAATCGAGAAGAGAGAGAGAGAAGGGTGACTGAACTCCTAGCAGTTCATCCCCACAGCCAAGAACAGACCCTCGCGAGGCTGTTCTTCCTTGTATTGCTCATCATCATCAGCCCAAGAGGCAATCCACCACACCACACACTGGAGTAGGGTATTACACCACAACGGTGGCCCGAACCAGTATAAACCCTGTGTCTCTTGTGCTGTTCTTTCCATAGATTAGATCTTAGCAAGGCGGAGCGGTGCAGGTAGGTAGAAGGCGAAATCTCCGCGCGCACCCCAGTGTTTGAACCTCAAGGGTCTGCCGGAACCCGAAATCTGACATTTGGCGCGCTAGGTAGGGGTGCGCCGGAATTCGTCTTCCACCACCCCGTTCTCCTCCGACCATCGCATCCATGTCTGACGCTCGTCGGGCCCGCGCCGAGCACCGGGCCGCTCTCACTTCCCGCGTCGCCCAGACGGCTCCTGTTGGCGGGCGTCCTTGCCGTTCCCCGTCACCTGCCGTCAACGCCGCTACCGGCCCAGCGGGGGACGAGCAGCAAGCGTCGTCTCAGCATCCGTCCGTGCGGCAAGACGGCCGCATCGCTACTCCCTCGCTCACCCCAGCTAGTTCTTCGTCCCGCGCGCTCCGTGCACCCATGGAGGCTCGAGCTGCGCTCATCGCGGCAAACGAGCTCCTGCGCTACCATCCCATCGACGATGTCTATGAAGAATGGCTCGACCGCGTCGCCGAGCTCGTCCGCGCCGCAGGGGGCTCTCCTGCGCCGTCTGTTCCGCTGCACCGCACCCCGCCCCGCGCGGGCGACGAAGCTCCGGCGGCGCCCGGGCCGCCTCCTCCTCAAGAAGGCGCCATGGCTCCAAGGTGCGTGGCCCCTGGGCGGAACCTGCTCCATCAGGTGCCAGCGCGGCAAGAGCAGAGCTGCCAAGAAGTCCCTCGCCCGCAAGAAGTTGCCCGGGCGCTCCCTGCTCCAGCATGTCGCGACCATGCTCCTGCTCCCGCGCGTCAAGACCCCGCGCTGCTCCCAGCTGCAGCGCGTGGGGTCATGCAAGACCAAGCTCTTCGTCACCCAAGGCCTCCCGTGGCCACAGCAGGCTGCCGTGCATTCACCGCCGAGCTACGCAGCGTCGCGTGGCCCGGCAAGTTCAAGCCAGACCTGCCTCCTCGTTACGACGGCACGGCCGACCCTGCGGAGTTCCTCCAGCTCTATGAGCTGGGCATCGAAGCTGCCAACGGATACAAGAAGGTCATGGCGAACTGGTTTCCCATGGCGCTCAAGGACGGGGCCCGCACCTGGCTCCTGAACCTGGCTCCAGGCACGATCTCCTCCTGGGACGAGATGCGCACCCGCTTCATCGCCAACTTCCAAGGTACCCGCGACCGGCCACCCGCCGTGAGCAACATGCGCCGCATCAAGCAACAACCTGGAGAGACCCTGCAGAAGTACATCCAGCGCTTCAACAATGCACGCCTCATGATTCCCAAGGTGACCGAGGAGGCCATCATCTCAGCCTTCTCCGACGGCGTGCGCGATGTCAAGATGAAGGAGGAGCTGGCGATGCATGAAGACCTGTGCACTTCCTTGGAGTTGTTCAACTTGGCAACCAAGTGCGCCAGGGCTGAGGAAGGGCGTCTCTCCCTCCTCGAGCTGCCTGCCGCAGACCCAGAAGAGAACAAGCCCAAGGCCAAGGATGTGAAGCGCAAGGGGGCTGCCGTGCTCGCGGAAGAACCAGACACCAAGCGGGGCAGAGATCAGCCCGAACCTCCTAAGGGCAGTCGGTACTGTGTGTACCACGACCTCCACACCCACAACACCAACGAATGTCAAGAGCTCCGAGCCGTGCGAGAAGGAAGGATCGGCCGTCGCCCCGACCGTGGTGACCGGTGCTACGGTCGAGGAGGAGGAAGGAACGCAGGACGCTGGGAAGACCGCGGCCCGCGCCAAGGATGGCGCGATCAACCTCGCGAGGATCGCTGGCAAGACCCGCCTCGCGAGGGAGACTGGAGGGATCAGCCTCGCAAGGATCGCCCGCAAGGCAATGCAGGCCTCCCTCCGCTGCCGCCACAGCCAAGGAGAAACGAGGACCGCCATCAGGACGAGGGGGCTGGGGGCTTCCAGGAGCCGCACGCAGTCGCCTGCATCCTGGGCGGGGCTCAAGCCCCAGCCTCTCAACGCATCTTCAAGCAGTTCGCCCGCGAAGTGAATGCAGTCCTCCCCAAGCTGGAAGCCACGCGCCCTCTCAGGTGGTCGGCGTGCGCCATCACGTTCAGCTCAGCAATTCAGCTCAAGTGTGCAGCTACAGCCGGAGTCCTCCCGATGCTTTGTTCCCCAATCATCAGCAACATGGTGGTCACCAGGACCCTCATCGATGGCGAGGCAGGGATCAACGTCCTGTCCGTGGAAACATTCAACAATCTCCAAGTGCCCTACAACCAGCTTCAGCCGACCAACCCTTTCTCCGAAGTCACCGACGGCTCCACGGTCCCGATTGGGCAGGTCCGCCTCCCAGTCACCTTCGGGGCACGCGACAACTACTGCACCGAGCTCATCGACTTCGACGTCGCTCACATTCGCCTGCCGTACAACGCCATCCTTGGGTACCCAGCGCTGGCCAAGTTCATGGCCATAACTCACCACGGCTACAACGTCCTCAACATGCCAGGAAGTGGCGGAGTCATCACGGTGCCCTGTGAAGAGAAGGACGCGGTGTGTTCCCTGGAACGAGCCTTTCAGGCCGCGTCACTGGAAGACCCGGATCGCGGAAGCAGGAGGCTTCCCGAGACCACCCCCAAGAAGAAGAAGACATCGTCCGGCCCGGCCCTCAGGAGGCAGGCCCCTCAGGGCCCGCGCCTGCCCAGGGGGAACCTCCCCCCATCGCATAGGAAAGCGCGCCCGGCGCCCTCCTCAGGCAGGGCTCGGGGGCTCTCCCCTGGAGGTCCACCGACCTGGCTAAGGTCATGTGGGAGGCGCTTGGGCACCACATGGAGGCGTGTTTCGAAGCACGTTTCCCTCAGGAAGGAGTAAAGCAAGGAGAGCCAGACCCTCAGGAGTTCGTCAGCAAGGCCATTCAGGAGCTACAGGAGTCAAAATCATGAAAGGCGGCCGCCGCCTACCAGCTGTGGCTCCCCATCCAGGCGAGGATGGTGGGCTGCGCGTCTGCATCGACATACCAGGGCTCAACCGAGTCGCCTCTCTGGAGCGCCTCTGGCCCTCGCGAGGGGGCGCTGCGGAGGTCCACCCCACAGCTACGTTCGCATGCCTTACGGCTTGCCGAATGCGGCTGCCATACCAGCGCCTCATGAGGGGCATCATGGAGGCTCAAGAGGCCAGGCGTTCCACAGTCCTGGCGGAGATGGAGATGGTCCGCGAGGAGCCACCAGCGCCTCCGGAGCCTCCCGAGGCCCTGGGCCTGGGGGCTCGTGAGGATCGGCTTCCGCGGCCCACCGAGTCTGCTACACCAACACTCTTTCGTCCTCAACATCATCAGGTGACATCTTTCAAGTTTCACTTCTAGCTGGGAGCGCCCCCCCCCAGGGCTGCATTATTCCCAGGCCGCGTGGGTCCATCCCTGCGGCATGTATCCCTTTTATTTCATGTTGTTAGCTTACCTTATTGGGGCACCCCATGGGCTGCATCATCCCCAAGTCGCTCGGGCCAGACCCAGTGATGTCCGCCTTCCCAGCATCTATTTGAATGAATCCACTCCTTCGCGGCTAATGTGTTTGACCTAGTTGCCCGCTCAACTAATGCCAACTGACGGAGCTGCTCCCAAACGGCACGACGCTTGCGCATGGGTCCGTCCCTGCAACGCCGACAAACCTGAATGGCTGAGCTCTGGCCGCGGCAGCCCCGCATGGCGTCACCTCGTCAAGCCTTCAGTGCCTCATCGCCCCTCGGAAGCAACCAACAGCTGACTGTCAATTGTCATGGCAACCCCTCGTTCTTTCTATGATAGGTCTACAGGATCTCCTAAAGGAGCTGCATCAGGCGAGGCCCTTGCGGTGTCTCCTTCACTCTCATCCGTGCGAACTGCTTGCACGTTAAAGGGGGGTGCCTGAGCATCGCGACGCAGGGCTCCTACTGGCTCTCCAGCCCTCACCCTCTGGCCTTGTCCACGGCATCGCAACCTGGCATACCAGCGACGGCTGAGACTCGCTCGAGGGCTGGGACCCGAGGACGTAGAGCAGAAAGGGGAGCAAAGGCAAGAGGGGAGGGACATGCGAGGACCTTGCCGAGCAACCTCACGCCTGCCGATGCACGGACCCGGTGACACACCAGAGAACGGCTCCTGATTCTCGAGATAAGTCACCACCTGGAAGCACCAGCTACTGTGGCACCATCCCCGCACCTAATGCAATCCCGTGTTAGCGACGCCGCTCCCTTTTCTCACCGAACAACGGCTTCTTGAGCGCCAAAGGGGACCTCCTGAGCATCGCGACTCAGGGGCTCTTACCAGACCCCGGGTCGCTCACCTCCTGGCCTTGACCACGGCATCGCGACCTGGCATACCAGCGACGGCTGAAGCCGCCTTGGGACTGGGACATGTCGGCGCAGAGCACCAAGCCCTCGTGAGGTTCAAAAGGGAGAACTGAGCTAAAACGGAATGAGCAACTCGCACAGTTCTACGACAAGGGTTATATTAACAAAACAGGATCACAGGCACCTTACAAGCCCCCACGGGACGCGTCTTTGATTCCTCGCAGGGAACAGATCCTAAAGGGACGCTAACTACACGCGCCCCTGCAAAAGACGCCATCATCAACAGTGGGCCGTCAGGCACCGGCGCCAACCCCATCCAGATCAGAGTCGGCGACGGCCTGACGAGCCCGCCCTGCTCCAGGAGCAGCGCCGGCTTGGGGGCTCGTAGCTGTCGTCGCTCGTCTCCGGAGTCGCGAAGAGCTTGCCGGAGTCGCTGGAACTTCCGATGCCTCTGCCGCCTGAGGAGCCGCCAAGGGAGCGGTCGGCGGGCCCAGTCCTCGCCGTAGCAGGGTCCCGACCACCTCTCCCGGGGCAGCACTCCAGCCGGTGCCCGTTCGCATCGAAGACCTTGAAGAACATCACCGAAGCACCATCGTACTCCAAGTGGATCACGAAGGCGCCTCTTGTCCTGCAAACCCAGGCGATCTCGCTCCAGCCTCGAGTCATGAAGAGCTTGCCCGGAGCAACGACCGCGACCTCTACCTCGGTCACGAGGGTGCTGCAGCCGATGTGCTGCAGCCAAAGCTCCAGGAGTTCTCCCTGCGGGATGATGGAGGCGAAGAAGGGAGGAAGGCGAATCCAAGACTGAGGAGGCATGGCGGCGCGGAGCACGAACTCTCAGGAGGAGCCCTCGGTGTGGACCCCACGGGGGATGACCCACACCTTCGTGACCCGTCGGCGCCGACGGCGGCGCCGCCCGTGACGATCGGCATCAACTCCTTCAGGGCCCTCGATGTGGGCGTACAAGGGAAGTGGGAACCCCGGCGGTGCCCGCTCGCACCAGGGCCTCGACACCACCTGATGGGCCCCCTCGTCCCGGCCGCGGAGGGCGAGCCGTTTCTTCGGCGGGAGCAGGTATGGTTTCTCTCGGGGAGCCTTTCCCTTCTCCTCCGACGAGAACCGGCGGATCGAAGCCATCGCAGCAAGACAGAGCAAGGACCGGGAAGAAGGAGAAGCAAGAAGGGATGGACTGGAAGGGCACGCGCCATTCCGTACTTATGGCCGGCGAAGGCCAACCGCCGACCTCCACGATCGCAGGTAATCATGACCTGCTTTGCATGCAGGGACTTGTCCGATCCGTGCAGTTGCCGAGGCGCCATGGGGAAGTGGAGACACCCACGTCCAATCAACCGCCACGCGGCGCCCAAGGCTGCAGGCTGTTAGGGCCCGCGGCGCTTCGCCCTTGCCCTTTCGCCTCCCTGCACGGCCAAGTCCGGGCATGCCTTGGGCCCGGGGGCTACTGTCGGCGTTCTGGGAACGGGGGTCCCCAGACTTGCCTTCCTGCGGCCTGCGGCATGGCTCAAAGGGGGCCCAGCACGGCCCATCTTCATCGACGCAGACCCAAGACCCTCGCGAGGGGCCAAGCCTCGCGGGGCGGACGACACGGAGCTTCCTCAGGCACGGCCACATCAGGCTGGCTCGCGAGGAGGCGGAGAGATCAAGGTGGGGTACCTCACGAGGTGCCCGTGACGCAAGCCATGACGACCAAAGGCGCCAGGCGGGCGCCAGCCCGCGCAGCGTCCTCCTTTCCTCTTTGGTGCAAAGGGAGCAAGCGCAGGCGGGAGCATCAAGCAAAGGCGCCTGTTTCGGTGCAACGAGACCAAGACCAGTCCAACGGCAGGGAGGAAGTCATTGTGGAGCCCAAGCCAGCGTCACCACCAGAGCCTTTGGCAGGCGAGGACCAACTTTAGTCAGGATAAGTGTACCAGATGTTCCCCTTCAAAATGGCCAATTGTTGGCGCCCTTCCCGCTCAATATTTGGGAAGAGGCCCAGGGCCTTTGCCTATAAATAGGACTAGCCACCCACAGGGTGAAGGGATTGGATGATAGTCAGGGGATGGTAATCAGGAGATCTAGAATCGGCCAACCCAGAAACTAGCTAGGATCGCAATCGAGAAGAGAGAGAGAGAAGGGTGACTGAACTCCTCCTAGCAGTTCATCCCCACAGCCAAGAACAGACCCTCGTGAGGCTGTTCTTCCTTGTATTGCTCATCATCATCAGCCAAAGAGGCAATCCACCACACCACACACTGGAGTAGGGTATTACACCACAACGGTGGCCCAAACCAGTATAAACCCTGTGTCTCTTGTGTTGTTCTTTCCATAGCTTAGATCTTAGCAAGGCGGAGGGGTGCAGGTAGGTAGAAGGCGAAATCTCCGTGCGCACCCCAGTGTTCGAACCTCAAGGGTCTGCCGGAACCTGAAATCCGACATATATAGACACCGGAGAGGGTTAGGGTTACACAAAGTCGGTTACAATGGTAGGAGATCTACATATCCGTATCACCAAGCTTGCCTTCCACGCCAAGGAAAGTCCCTTCCGGACACGGGACGGAGTCTTCAATCTTGTATCTTCATAGTCCAGGAGTCCGGCTGAAGGTATAGTCCGGCCATCCGGACACCCCCTAAACCAGGACTCCCTCAGTAGCCCCCGAACCAGGCTTCAATGACGATGAGTCCGGCGCGCAGATTGTCTTCGGCATTGCAAGGCGGGTTCTCCTCCAAATTCCGTGTACCTGTTGAATAAAGTCCGGTTTCTTGTAGACGTTGCGCTCCTTGGCTTCTACGCCCAATAATGGCCGCGTGTCAAACGAATATGAAAAGTCTGAGTGTTTTTACATTCACACCCCTAGCCGCATAAACGAGCTGACCTATTTAAGGGGACGAGGATTTAGATCCAAACCACATCTTCCCCCCTTTCGCGAGTGTTCATCAGAGCGCATCCGACAAAGGTCCATTCCACCATGGCCAGTCGTCGCGACTCCTCCTCTCGCCCTTCCAGCCCTCAGCCTAGATATTGGGAGAAATGCTCCATCCCGCATAGCGAGCTAGTGACGCTCCAGACCAAGGGATTTCTCCCCCCGGCCTATATGGTCCCGGTTCGAGCCGGCCTTGCCATCTATAATGGCGGGGAGCAAGTGGAGAGTGCCCCTAATCCCTCCAAAGGAGAGCGGGTGTGCCTCGTCCCTTATTTAATAAGGGGGCTCAGATTTCCAATCCATCCATTTCTTCGGGGGCTCCTGGAGTTCTATGGCCTCCAGCTACACAATCTCACGCCTGCCTCCGTATTGCATATCGCGGGCTTCGTAGCCCTCTGCGAGCTGTTTTTTGGGTATCAAGGCTCATTTCGGGCTATGGAAAAGGTTATTCTGCCTCGTGCCTCGCTCTAAGGAGGGGTCAATGTATCAAGTGGGCGGAGCCGAAGTGTGGCGCATCGCCGGGACCGGATATCTGTCCAGAACCCCAAAGAAGGCATCCGAAGACTGGCCCTCGGAATGGTTTTATATAGAAGACGTCCCGCTGCCGGATCCTGTCCGGATCGGCCTCCCTGAATTCGACAGTGCTCCCTTAAAGAAGCGCCTAAGTTGGCGTCCACGGAGCCCTTAGAGGGAAAGTGACAGGGACATCATTTACCTGATGGGCCAAAGAAGATTGTTAGCCCATTCCGGACTAACCATGATCGGGTTTATGGCCGAATGCATTATGCGGGGGGTGCAACCGCTTCAGTATAGAAGCCACCCCATGTGGGACTTCAACAGGGAGGACGACGCCACCCGCTACGGTCGTAAGGGGCCGGATTCAGCTGCAGCTCTACTAAAGATCTTGTCCACTTTTTATAAGGGAGAAGAGGAGGAATTTCTCCATGTCAACCCACAGGGTGGATTCTCTATGCACAATCCCCCAAGCTCGGTAAGTGGTCGTATTTACTTGCCCATCCGTTTTGTATTCCCATTGTTAAACATTCAGTCTGACGACTTCAATGCAGGAACTGCGCCGGGCTGTTAAGGAAATAAGCAGCCCTCCTCCACAACCCGAGGACCCAGGACAGTCCCTCGACCCGGCCTCTCAAGAGGATCCGGACATATCTGTGGAGCTGATTGATGGAGTGTTCCATCAATTGAGCAAGGACAGCGCCTTGGTGGCCATTACGGCCGATTACCCAGGGCTAATCCTGGCCTCCCAGGTAACTGAGATCGAAGTCCCAGTACCCCGAATAGGTGTCCGCCCTTTCGTGTTTTCAGTTTCTTGATTACAACCAAACTTTGCAGGGGAGGTTTTTAAGGCGGAAGGCCGAACCTACGGTGACAAGCCAACGAGGGGCCGCAAGGCCCCATGGGCAGAAAAGAAGTGCAGTCCGGACCGAGGCGTCAGCGCAAAGGTATGGCGCGCCCCCTTATCCCAGGTGTTATACCTTCAAGGCACATTGACACTCGTGCTCTCTTCAGGATAAAGAGACCTCGCCGGACTATATCCGGAGAGGCTGCCAATCGCGCCTCCACCAGCCAGGATCCAAGGCCTGGTCCGGAGGTGGAGGCAAAGGCAAGGCGCGCGCCAGACGCTCCTCTGACGGAGGATGTGGACGGGTTGTCTGCCACCAACTCTGAGGTGGAGAGTGCCTTGATCCACGGGCGTCGCCGGGCAATTCTTCGCGACGCTTGTTTCTCCCAAGGGGCGTTAGATGCCTTCAACTCGGGAGATGCGTACCTCCGTGCCGCTCAAAATGGTCTAGCCAGAGCCATGGAGCAATATGTAAAAGACATACGGGTAAGAAAATTTTGGTAATTATATATATATATACCAGTAGCCCCTGAGACTTGAAACAGTTAGAATAACTGATTTAAGGATCATTTGTTATGCAGGTTCTTACAGAAAAGAATTCCCTACTGTCCAAGGAGCTGCAAGAGTGCAAAGCCCAACTTGAGGCCGCACTAGCCGCGGCAGGGGAGCCCAAGGAGACCCCCTCTAGTAATATACACTTCAAAAGATAAGTATTTTGTGAAGCACGACATGGGTGCGAATCTGACAAATGAAATTGCAGATGGCGCCGGATTGAATCTGGAAAGGCAACACCTCCTACGCCAGCTAAAGGCTGGTGAGAAGGTGCTAACAAAAGTGAGGCGGGAGAAGAATGATCTCCAAGATGCCAACACCAAGCTGGGCGTCGAGCTGAAAGATGTTCGTGCCCAGCTGTCAGACTCCGTGAAGGAGAATCAGCGGCTTCGGCGCGGCATATTTAGTAAGTGCTTGAATGAACCATTGAAAGAAAGTTTGGCGGGGAAGTCGACTAACAGAGCAATGTCTGTAGGTGTGCTAACAGGTCGTCCTGCAGAGGAGATGCCCGGTTCTACGGGTGACCTTCTTCCCGAGCTCTCGCAACTGCTCGATCGAGTTCGGCAGGCGATGCAAGGCGTCGCCTAGGCCCTGTGGCCATCCGTCTCCATGCCTGAAGGTCTTGGAGAGCTTGCAGAGAAGCTAAAGGGAGCACGGCGGCGCTTCCAATTGTGGAAGATATTGGCCTGCCATCAAGGCGCTAGGGAGGCCTGGGCTATGGTGAAGACGTGGTACGCAAAGGCTGACCCCAACCACATGGCCAAGGTCGGTCCTGTAGGGCCCGATGGGAAGGAGATCCCTATAAGCTTAGTATACTGCCAAGTAGAGTTGGCCGCAAAGTATTACCAGCAGGACTGTAAATTAGACAGCCTGTTAGATGGTATTGAAGAGGAATACAATCAGTCAAAATGACTATGTAATTTAATTGACATTTATAATGCCTTCTAGCCGGATTGTAGATCATTTGTCATGGTCGACCTTTTTGCTTCAGCCTTGGGACCTGACGGTCCGGAGTGTGTCCGAATTCCCATGCGGTTATATAAGAACCGGGGAATTCATGGAGACCAGGCGTAGGGGTCATTAGTGCGTGAACAGACAAGTGCCCGACTAGTTATGTTATATTACATGGTTAGTAAGAAACATCTTCCAGGGAGAATAGTTCCGTTAGGGGTTCCTTTCCCTGGGAGGCATGCCCTAAGGTGCATGTCCATGCTGCGAAAAGAAACGGAGGAAAAACATCTGGGGGCGTATAGATAAAAATAAAAAAAGATCATCTTTAGTTCACCGACCGAATATTCCCTTAAGAACGCTAGCTTTCGGCTTCACCCAGTCTGAGGTACACGTCCGGCTGACCCGGCAGTAACAATCGCAGAGGTGCTCCCTTTACCACCTAGCCGAACAATCGGGAATGTAGGGGTAAGCACAGGAGCCAGGCAACCCAGCTTGGCCAAAACTTAAGTCATATCGATGCATATAATGGTGAATAAAAGGTACATGTGGAAGTGTGACACATGTGTTGGGCATGAAGCCCATATGAATAAGCTTCTGTTTAAAGAAGCCCCCGGGTTTAATGAGAGCGGATAGCGCGTCACTTTATGAGCCTTTAAAGGCTATAAGAGAGAGAGAGAAGAAGAAGAGAAATGTAAGACAGAAAATATATAAAAAATGGACAGAGGAAGGAGACGAACATAGAGTCCGGCGCTAGGCATAGAATCTTCGGAGACGGGCTGCGTTCCATGGGTTCGGCTCGAGTCGGTTATCCGATGCATCCCGCAGGCGGTACGCTCCACCAGTCAGGACTTGGTCAATTATGAAGGGACCTTCCCACTTGGGCTTGAGTTTGTCCTTTTTCTTGTCCGGTAGTCGTAGAACTAATTCGCCAACGTTGTAATTTTTGGCCCGTACATCTCTGCTTTGGTATCTTCGAGCCTGATGTTGATAGAATGCGGAACGGGCTTGTGATGGCCTGGCTTATTAGGGATGATAGACTACTCATACCAATAAGGAATTCCTTCTTTTTCGGGAGCCCATTCGGATAGAACTCCAAAGTTAAGCATGCTCAGCTTGGAGTAGTGTCAGAATGGGTGACCGACCGGGAAGTTGATCCCTGGTGCGCACGAGTGAGGGCAAAGTGCGCAGAAAAGACTACTATTGATCTGTGGGGCCAGTCTAGATCCCGCCAAGAGTAACGACCACCGATGGGTGTGTCCGGGGCGTTATAAGTTGGTATCAGAGCCGACCCTCGCGGTTACACGGATGTTTGCGGACAGGTGCGCGGTCATGTTGTTCATGACGTTTGTGACCCGTCGTGGCACCCGACATGGCACATGTACCAGACTGGATGCACAGATGTATGTGCCAAGAGGGAACGTTCATGTGGCCCGACGAGGACGTCGGTTCCTCTGAGTGGGGGTGTATGTGATGGCCTGGCTTATTAGGGATGATAGACTACTCATATCAATAAGGAATTCCTTCTTTTCCGGGAGCCCATTCGGACAGAACTCCAAAGTTAAGCGTGCTCAGCTTGGAGTAGTGTCAGAATGGGTGACCGACCGGGAAGTTGCTCTCGGGTGCGCATGAGTGAGGACAAAGTGCGCAGAAAAGACTAGTATTGATCTATGGGGCCAGTCTAGATCCCGCCAAGAGTAACGACCACCGGTGGGTGTGTCCGGGGCGTTACAGGTCTTTTGCCACGTCACGCTCTTCCTCCAATGCGTCCAAGCTGTCCTGCCAATCGAGCTCGGCTTCTCTTTCTTCGTACATGCACACTCGAGGTGAGTCATGAATTATGTCGCAAGGCAAAACTGCCTCTGCGCCGTACACCATAAAGAATGGTGTGTATCCGGTGGTGCGATTCGGCATGGTCCGCAGCCCCCAGAGTACGGAGTCGAGCTCCTCTACCCAGTGCGTGTTAGATTCCTTGAGGGACCGCACTAACCTGGGTTTGATGCCACTCATGATAAGACCATTTGCACGTTCGACCTGGCCATTAGTTTGTGGGTGATAGACAGAAGCATAATCGAGCTTGATGCCCATGTTTTTGCACCAGAGTTTTACCTCGTCGGCCGTGAAGTTCATGCCATTATCAGTGATGATGATGTGGGGGATGCCGTAACGGTGTACAACCCCGGATATAAAGTCTATCACCGGTCCGGATTCGGCCGTCTTAACAGGCTTGGCTTCTATCCATTTGGTAAACTTATCCACCATGACCAGTAAGTATTTTTGCTTGTGGGTTCCGCCTTTAAGGGGTCCAACCATGTCAAGCCCCCAGACCGCGAAGGGCCAAGTAATGGGGATAGTTTGGAGGGCGGTGTGTGGCATATGGCTTTGGTTTGCAAAGAGCGTCTGCCCGGGCCGTCAGCCAATAAAAGCCTGTACAGAAGGCCTTGCTTACAAGGGACCGAGCTGCAGCATGATGACCGCCCAGTCCGGCATGAATTTCAGCCAGGAGGTTCCGCCCCTCCTCTTCGGAGATGCACCTTTGAAGGACTCCGGTAGTGCTTTTCTTATAAAGCTCTCCCTCGTGGACTCTGTAGGCTTTGGATCACCGCACTATGCAGCGTGCCTCATTTTGGTCCTCGGGGAGTTCCTGCCTAGTAAGGTAGGCGAGGAATGGTTCTATCCACGGGGCGATGACGGCCATTATTACGTGGGCTGAAGGTGTTATTTCATTGGCAGAGCCTCCGATTGTGCCAGAATGTTCGGTGTCGGGCAGTGCGGTTGGGTTCGAGCTGTTATTGTTCGGCTCCCCTTCCCATACTACGGATGGCTTGAACAGCCTTTCCAAGAAGATGTTGGGGGGACTACATCGCGTTTTGCGCCGATGCGTGCCAGGACATCTGCCGCCTGATTATTTTCCCGGGCTATATGGTGAAATTCAAGCCCCTCGAACCGAGCTGACATTTTTAGGACGGCGTTGCGGTAAGCTGCCATTTTTGGATCCTTGGCATCGAAGTCTCCATTTATTTGGGATATTGTGAGGTTCGATTCCCCGCGCACCTCTAGGCGTTGAATGCCCATGGATACTGCCATCCGGAGACCATGTAAAAGGGCCTCATATTCGGCTGCATTGTTGGAGTCTGTGTACATAATCTGGAGTTCGTATTGAACTGTGTCTCCTATGGGGGACGTCAAAAGGACGCCAGCCCCTAGTCCGGCCAACATCTTGGAGCCGTCGAAATGCATGATCCAATTTGAATATGTGCCGTACTCTTTAGGGAGTTCGGCCTCCGTCCATTTTGCGACGAAGTCAGCCAAGATTTGCGACTTGATGGCTCGCCATGGCTTATAAGTTATGTCGAACGGGAGGAGCTCAATGGCCCATTTTGCAATCCGTCCCGTTGCATCACGGTTGTTTATAATATCGTTAAGTGGTACTTCCGAGGCTACTGTTATTGAACACTCTTGAAAGTAGTGTCGTAGCTTCCGGGATGCCATGAATACCGCGTACGCGATCTTTTGATAATGCGGGTATCGTGATTTGCAGGGAGTGAGGACAGTGGACACATAATAGACTAGCTTTTGAAGGGGGAATTTGGGTCCGTCCGCTTCTCGTTCGACGACGAGCACTGCGCTTACAACCTGATGTGTTGCTGCAATGTATAATAGCATTGGTTCGCCAATGTTTGGCACGGCCAGGACTGGGTTTGTTGCCAATATGGCTTTTATTTCGTCGAGTCCGGCCGTGGCTGCATCCGTCCATTCGAAGTGTTCGGTGCACCGAAGGAGGCGGTAAAGGGGTAGGGCCTTTTCTCCCAAGCGGGAGATAAAGCGGCATAGAGCCGCCACGCATCCGGTTAACTTTTGTATTTGTTTGAGGTCCTTTGGGATATCCAGTTGCGACAGAGCTCGGATCTTGGCTGGATTTGCTTCAGTTCCTCTACCGGATACAATGAAGCCCAAGAGCTTTCCGGCTGGAACGCCGAAAGCGCATTTTTTTGGGTTGAGCTTGATGTCATATGTTCGGAGGTTATCAAATGTGAGCCTCAAGTCGTCTACTAGAGATTCGACATGTCTTGTTTTGACGACCACATCATCTACATATGCCTCCACTGTTTTGCTGATCTAGCTTGCCAAACATGTCTGAATCATGCGCTGATATGTTGCGCCGGTGTTTTTGAGCCCGAAGGGCATCATGTTGAAGCAGAATGGGCCGTATGGTGTGATAAATGCCGTTGCGGCTTGGTCTGCTTCTGCCACCTTGATTTGATGGTAGCCGGAATATGCGTCGAGGAAACACAACGAATCGTGTCCTGCGGTAGCGTCGATAATTTGATCGATGCAGGGGAGGGGGAAGGGATCCTTTGGGCAAGCCTTGTTAAGGTCTTTAAAATCAACACACAGGCACCAGGATTTGTCCTTCTTTGGTACCATCACCAGGTTTGCTAGCCAGTCCGGATGTTTTATATCTCTGATGAATCCGGCCTCCAATAGCTTTGCTAGCTCCTCTCCCATGGCCTGTCTCTTAGGTTCGGAAAAATGCCGAAGAGCCCGTTTGACAGGTTTGAATCATGTTTGGATATTTAAGCTGTGCTCGGCCAGCCTGCGTGGGATTCCTGGCATGTCTGAAGGGTGCCAGGCAAAAATTTCCTAGTTCTCTCGTAGGAACTCTCGCAGTGCGGCGTCTACATCAGGGTTTAACTGTGCCCTGATGGAAGCTGTTTTATTGGGGTCCGTTGGATGGACTTGGAATTTGACTATTTCGTCCGCCGGCTTAAAGGAGGTGGACTTGGATCTTTTGTCGAGTACCACATCGTCCCTATTCATCATAGAGCGCAGCGCAGTCAGTTCCTCAGCCGCTAGGGCTTCGGATAGTGCCTCGAGGGCCAATGCGGCTGTCTTGTTTTCGACGCGGAGTGCTGTGTCCGGATCACTAGCGAGAGTGATGATCCCGTTAGGCCCGGGCATCTTGAGCTTCATGTACCCGTAATGGGGTATTGCTTGGAAGATTGTAAACGCTTCCCGCCCTAGCAGAGCGTGATAACCGCTGCTGAACGGAGCCACATGGAACGTGATCTCTTTGGACCTGTAATTATCCGGCGTGCCGAACACCACATCTAGTGTGATTTTTCTTGTACAGCGCGCTTCCCGACTAGGGATTATTCCTCTAAAAGTTGTGTTGCTTCGCTCAATGCGGTTCTAGTCTATTTCCATTTTTTGAAGGGTTTCCTCATAAATGAGGTTCAATCCGCTGCCGCCGTCCATGAGTACCTTGGTAAGACGAAAGCCATCCACTATTGGACTGAGGACCAATGCGGTTGGTGCTCGGGCTGTTCTGAGTTTAGGTTCATCACTGGCATTAAAGGTAATAGCTGTGTCACTCCATGGGTTTATTGTTGCTACTTGGTAGACTTCGGCAAGGCTGTGGAGTGTCCTTTTTCGCATATTATTTGATGCGAAAGTCTCGAAGACTATTAATACCGTATTGGTGTCTCTGGGGTGGCTTTCTGTGGCCTCCGGAATTAGGAGATTTTCGCCAATTTTGGCCACCTGCCGGAGTATCCAACATGCTCTAAGGCTGTGAGTTGGTGTGGCGTCCTCTGTACTGTGAATTTTACAGGGTCCATTAAGCCATCCTTCCAGTACGGTTCCATGCCCTGTAGAGGGTTTTTGCTTTTTAGTGCTTGACCCGAGTGTCTGGTGATGATGCACCCTTTTATTTCGGACTGGGTTTGTATTCAGGGCCGGATTGGCCCAAAATTTTATTTTGGTTTTCCAGGCGCTTTCCATCGCACAGTACTTTCGTACAATGGACGCCAAGTCAGCGAAGCATGTAATATCACGGCGACTTATGGCGTTGGGTATTCCCTTGTCCGTGCAATTATTGCAGAAGATTGAGATTGCGTCTTCCTCGCGGCAGTCCCTTAGCCTGTTCTTAACCAGGAGGAATCTGGCCCAGTAATGATGTACTGTTTCATCGGGTTCTTTCCTGATTTTGGATAGATCGCTTATGTTGGGGTGGGTGGGTGGAATTAAATCCGAAGCCTCACCCCATATGAGGCTCAGAGGCCGAGGAATTTCCGAACTCGAAAATTTGGATTCTTGGATGTTGTCCAATGAATCCAGCCCGTCGCCTGACTCTATGTTCAGGTCTTGAGTGATATCCTCCCCTCCGCGGGTATCCGGCTTGGAGGGATCGGGAATCCGGACGTAGCGAGTCCTTAAGATAGATGAGGGGTCGCCGCACTGTCCCTCTACCACGGCAACGTGATGGGTGACTTGGGGAGAGTTAATCTCTCTCAGATCGGGTTTAGGCCCAATCTGGTCGTAATCCGTAGCGACTCCCAGGGCGGTGAAGCGATCCAAGAGCTCGTTTATGGAGGAGAGCTCCATTGGATCTAACTGCTCGTCGAGTTCCGAGCTGACATGAAGATTGTTTTCGATGGCTTGAGAGGTCATTGTCGGCGCAGAAGCCGAACAGGCGGTCATAAGAAAACCACCTAGCTGGAGGGTTTGGCCGACAGCCAAAGCTTCCTTAGCAACGGTGCCGTCTTTAAAGACGGGGCGAGGCATCCTTCCTGATGGCGACGACACAGAGGAACTCTCAATGAAAGCACCAATGTCGGTGTCAAAACCGGCGGATCTCGGGTAGGAGGTCCCGAACTGTGCGTCTAGGATGGATGGTAACAGGAGGCAAGGGACACGAAGTTTTACCCAGGTTCGGGCCCTCTCGATGGAGGTAAAACCCTACGTCCTGCTTGATTAATATTGATGATATGGGTAGTACAAGAGTAGATCTACCATGAGATCGGAGAGGCTAAACCCTAGAAGCTAGCCTATGGTATGATTGTTGTTGTGTATGTTGTCCTACGAACTAAAACCCTCTGGTTTATATAGACACCGGAGAGGGTTAGGGTTACACAAAGTCGGTTACAATGGTAGGAGATCTACATATCCGTATCGCCAAGCTTGCCTTCCATGCCAAGGAAAGTCCCTTCCGGACACGGGACGGAGTCTTCAATCTTGTATCTTCATAGTCCAGGAGTCTGGCTGAAGGTATAGTCCGGCCATCCGGACACCCCCTAATCCAGGACTCCCTCAGCTACCATCTCGGTCGTGGCCCCTAATAAAAGTTCATGACAACTCAGTCTGGACGGACTATTCATTTTTTCTTAAAACTTACCCATGGGTTACTGCATATCTTGACTATCCTCTAGCTGCTTCTTCATGAGGCCAAGCTCTTCCTCAGCCAGCTCCAGTTTCCGCTTCAGTCCGGAGACCTCCGCAGCATGAGCGGTGGCAGCCTTCAGCGATACCTGCTTATTCACACAGACAATTTATGTTAGACTCCTGCGATATTTCTTCTCGATCCTCTATTTGGCTTTTTATTTCCGAACACCGAACAGAGCATCAGGGGCTACTATCTATACTGTGATACTCTTCCTACAAATGCATTACTCCCCTCAAAGCCTGATAGAAGGCTAGTGCAAGCTTCGGTCAGTCCGTTTTTTACAAACTGGACCTTCTCTATTACCGTGCCTATAAGGGTGCGGTGTTCATACACAATAGAGGCGCCTCATAGCACCTCCAGCAGACTATCCGGTGCCTCTGGTTGGATAGAGGCCACCGGCGGAACAAGCACATTCCCTCCTTTTGGGGAATGCCATTCGCTGGACTCTCGAGCCGCGTGGATCTCCGGAATGGTATCCAGCTCCGGTCCGAATGGAACTCGGCCCCCGTCACCAGTCCCCATAGGGGCTTTTTTCCCCATGTGTCCGGCAACTGAGGAGTCGTCCTGGGGCGCCACCCTGACGATCTCCGGAACCCCCCCCCCCCCCGGTCGGGGAAGGTCTTTTGCGACACCACCTCATCGTCACCCTTGGGAGAGATGGAATGAGCAGGTGGCGGATACATGCTAGCCATCTCCTTTGAGTCTAGCGACCCCTCTGTCGAGGATCGCGGGGAGCCATCACGTGGCAGACTGCAATAACAAGGTTTAAGGTATATCAATATTACGAACCGGGAAGGCCAGTCGTTTTCGGATTCTAGTACTTACGAGGCGGCGCGAGGCTTGGTCTGGCGAGGTCGCTCCGGACTGCTATCAACATCCCACACAGAGTTATCCACGCGGGAACCTCTAACCCTCTTGGGCGCTTTCACCTCTGGATCTGTGGGGGCCGCTCTCTTCTTCCTCCCCACTTCAGGTGGGGAGTTGCTTTCTTCTTCCTCTTCGTTGTCGTCGTCAGCGGACGAAGATGAAGTCTCGTCTTCAGCAATCACGTCCAGAGCGCATTTTCGGCGAGGGCCCTTCTTGGCCCCTTCAGCCGCTTTCTTGGCCGTCTTCTCTGGCACCTCATAAGGTGCTGGAAAAAGCATTTTCGTCAATAATGGGAATTCTTAGTCTTCGGGCAGCGGAGCCGGACTGTTAATCCCCTCCGCTATCTTGATCCAGGCCTGAAAACAAGGGTAGGAAAGCTTAGGCTTTTTCTCAAAATATGCTAGTAAAGGGTACGCCTTGAAAACATTAAAAGAACTTATCGGGTTAGCCTGGCGTTTTAAGCTAAGCCCGCTGTCTTCGGTCATGGGTGGTGGAATCTCACCGGCCTTGAAGAGCACTTTCCAGATTTCTTCATGCATTGTGCCGAAGAGCTCTAGTAGCGTCTGGTGCTTGGCCGGATCGTACTCCCACAGATAGCAAGTCCGGCGTTGGCACGGAAGGACCCAACGAATGAGCATGACCTAGACCACGTTGACAATCTTGATCCTCCTATCTATCATGCTTTGGACGCACGCCTGGAGCCCAGTCAGCTCGTCCGAGGGACCCCAGGTTAGGCCCCTCTCTTTCCAGGAGGTGAGCCGCATCAGGATTTCAGATCAGAATTCGGGGGCCACTACCCAGTGATGCGGCTCGGTGATATAGAACCACCCCGATTTCCACCCTTTCACCGTCGCTGCAAATGAGCCTTCAGGCCAGGTGACATTGGGCATCTTGCCCACCATGGCGCCTCCGCACTCTGCCTGTTGGCCGCTCACCACCTTCGAATTCACATTGAAGGTCTTTAGCCATAGGCCGAAGTGAGGCGGGATGCGGAGAAAGGCCTCGCACACGACAATGAACGCCGTGATGTTGAGGATGAAGTTGGGAGCTAGGTCATGGAAGTCTAGCCCGTAGTAGAACATCATTCCACAGACGAAGGGGTGAAGAGGGAAGCCCAGCCCGCGGATGAAATGTGTGAGAAACACAACCCTCTCGTGGGGCTCTGGAGTAGGGACGATCTGTCCCTTGGTCAGGAGTCAGTGAGCGATCTCCTTGGCCAGATATCCGGCCTCCCGGAGTGCCTTGATATCCTTCTTCTTGACGGAGGAGGCCATCCACTTACCCCCGGCTCCGGATGCGGACATCTTTGGAGTGCTTTCTCGGTCGAGGGAAAAGCTAAAAGCTTGGGCACTGGAGCTCCGGGACGGAAGGGCAGAGGAGGAGTTGCGGTGTGGGTGAAGGAAGGGAATCATTATCCCCTTATAAAGGCCACGAATATCAAGCGTCTCCCCACTCACCTTAAACTCGCCTATTCCCAAGGGCCGTGCAAATGGCACGGTTGGGTCACCCACGCCCGTATTGATGAGAATCCCGTAATAAGGGGGCACGATATCTACTTCGACAAGACGTGCCAATGGCAACGGCGTCTCAAAACGTGGAGCGGCAGATGAAAAACGGTTCAAAATTATGACCGGACAGACGTGATGTCATACTGTAAAAGCTGACATCGGATTAGACTCATGTAAAAGTAATTCTCTCTGCGGTTATGTATGGTGTGTGTGGGTGACAGGTCCGGATACTATCATCGCATCCGAAGACTATCTTGAAGTTCGGATAGAAGGGAACCCGCCTTGCAATGTCGAAGACCATCTGCGCGCCGGACTCCTCATCATTGAAGTCAGGTTCAGGGGTTACTGAGGGAGTCCTAGACTAAGGGGTCCTCGAGCGTCCGGCCTGTTATCCAAGGGCCGGACTGATGGGCTGTGAAGACTTGAAGAACGAAGACTGTACCTGTGTCTGGATTGGACTCTCCCTGGCATGGAAGGCAAGCTTGGCGACCCATTATGAAGATTCCTTCTTATGTAACCGACTCTATGTAAACCCTAGATCCCCCCGGTGTCTATATAAACCGGAGGGGTTAGTCCGGAAAGGATATACTCATTACCATAGTCATACAAGCTCGGCTTTTAGGGTTTAGCCATTACGATCTCGTGGTAGATCAACTCTTGTAACACCCATATTCATCAAGATCAATCAAGCGGGACATAGGGTATTACCACCGTAGAGAGGGCCTGAGCCTGGGTAAACATTGTGTCCCCCGTCTCCTGTTACCACCGATCCTAGACGCACAGCTCGGGACCCCCTACCCGGGATCCGCCGGTTTTGACACCGACAATCACGTCCGTGACAAGTAGACCGACTCCTGCCTGCATCTACTACTATTACTCCACACATCGACCGCTATCCAGCATGCATCTAGAGTATTAAGTTCATAAGAACAAAGTAACGCATTAGGTAAGATGACATGATGTAGAGGGATAAACTCAAGCAATATGATATAAACCCCATCTTTTTATCCTCGATGGCAACACTACAATACGTGTCATTTCCCTTTCTATCACTGGGATCGAGCACCGCAAGATTGAACCCAAAGCTAAGCACTTCTCCCATTGCAAGAACGATCAATCTAGTAGGCCAAACCAAACTAATAATGCGAAGAGACTTGCTAAGATAACCAATCATACATAAAAGATTTCAGAGAAGAATCAAATATTGTTCATAGATAGACTTGATCGTAAACCCACAATTCATCGGATCTCGACAAACACACCACAAAAAGAGTTACATCGAATAGATCTCCAAGAAGACCGAGGAGAACTTCATATGGAGATTCGAAGAGAGAGAAGAAGCCATCTAGCTAATAACTATGGACCCGAAGGTCTAAAGTAAACTACTCACACATCATCGGAGGGGCCATGGAGTTGATGTAGAGGCCCTCCGTGATCGTTGCCCCCTCCTGTGGAGCACCGGAAAAGGCCCCAAGATGGGATCTCTTGGGTACATAAGGTTGTGGCGGTGGAAATAGGGTTTCGTGGTGCTCCTGGATGTTTTCAGGGTATATGAGTATATATAGGAGGAAGAAGTAGGTCGGTTGAGACACGAGGGGCCAACGAGGGGGGAGGGCGCGCCTAGGGGGTAGGCGTGCCCCCCTGCCTCGTGGACTCCTCGTTCGTTTCATGATGTCCACTCCAAGTCCTTTGGATCACGTTTGTTCCAAAAATCACGTTCCCGAAGGTTTCATTCCGTTTGGATTCCGTTTGATATTCCTTTTCTGCGAAGCACTGAAATAGGCAAAAAACAGCAATTTGAACTAGGCCTTGGGTTAATAGGTTAGTCCCAAAAATAATATAAAAGTGTAAAATAAAGCCCATTAACATCCAAAACAGATAATATAATAGCATGGAACAATAAAAAATTATAGATATGTTGGAGACGTATCAAGCATCCCCAAGCTTAATTCCTGCTCGTCCTCGAGTAGGTAAATGATAAAAACAGAATTTTTGATGTGGAATGCTACCTAACATAATTCTCAATGTAATTCTCTTTATTGTGGCATGAATATTCAGATCCGAAAGATTCAAGACAAAAGTATAATATTGACATAAAAATAATAATACTTCAAGCATACTAACTAAGCAATTATGTCTTCTCAAAATAACATGGCAAAAGAATGTTCATCCCTACAAAATCATATAGTTTGGACATGCTCCATTTTTGTCACACAAGAATGCTCTCATCATGCACAACCCCGATGACAAGCCAAGCAATTATTTCACACTTTAGTAATCTCAAACTTTTTTCAACTTTCACGCAATACATGATCATGAGCCATGGATATACCACTATGGGTGGAATAGAATATGATGATGGGGGTTATGTGGAGAAAACAAAAAAAGGAGAAAGTCTCACATCGACGCAGCTAATCAATGGGCTAGGGAGATTCCCATCAATTGATGTCAATGCAAGGAGTAGGGATTGACATACAACGGATGCACTAGAGCTATAAATGTATGAAAGCTCAACAAAAGAAACTAAGTGGGTGTGCATCCAACTTGCTTTCTCACGAAGACCTAAGACATTTGAGGAAGCCCATTGTTGGACTATACTGCTACCTCTTGAGCACTCCATTGGTTTTCCCTTGAAGAGGAAAGGGTGATGCAGTAAAGTAGCGTAAGTATTTCCCTCAGTTTTTGAGAACCAAGGTATGAATCTAGTAGGAGGCTATGCATGAGTCCCTCGCACCTGCACAAAACAAATAAATCCTCGCAACCAACGCGATAAGGGGTTGTCAATCCCTACACGGCCACTTACGAGAGTGAGATCTGATAGATATGATAAGATAATATTTTTGGTATTTTTATGATAAAGATGCAAAGTAAAGTAAAAGCAAAGTAAGAATAACTAAGTATTGGAAGATTAATATGATGAAGATAGACCCAGGGGCCATAGGTTTCACTAGTGGCTTCTCTCAAGAGCATAGGTATTTTACGGAGGGTGAATGAATTACTATTGAGCAATTGATAGAATTGAGCATAGTTATGAGAATATCTAGGTATGATCATGTATATAGGCATCACGTCCGAGACAAGTAGACCGACTCCTGCCTGCATCTACTACTATTACTCCACTCATCGACCGTTATCCAGCATGCATCTAGAGTATTAAGTTCATGAAAACAGAGTAACGCCTTAAGCAAGATGACATGATGTAGAGGGATAAATTCATGCAATATGATAAAAAAACACATCTTGTTATCCTCAATGGCAACAATACAATACGTGCCTTGCTGCCCCTACTGTCACTGGGAAAGGACACCGCAAGATTGAACCCAAAGCTAAGCACTTCCCCCATTGCAAGAAAGATCAATCTAGTAGGCCAAATCAAACTGATAATTCGAAGAGACTTGCAAAGATAACCAATCATACATAAAATAATTCAGAGAAGATTCAAATATTGTTCATAGATAGACTTGATCATAAGCCCACAATTCATCGGTCTCAACAAATACACGGCAAAAAGAAGATTACATTGAATAGATCTCCACAAGAGAGGGGGAGAACATTGTATTGAGATCCAAAAAGAGAGAAGAAGCCATCTAGCTAATAACTATGGACCCGTAGGTCTGAGGTGAACTACTCACACTTCATCGGAGGGGCTATGGTGATGATGTAGAAGCCCTCCGTGATGGATACCCCCTCCGGCGGAGCTCTGGAACAGGCCACAAGAAGGGATCTCGTGGATACAGAAAGTTACGGCGGTGGAATTAGGGTTTTGGCTCCGTATCTGATCGTTTGGGGGTACGTAGGTATATATAGGAGGAAGGAGTACGTCGGTGGAGCAACAGGGGGCCCACGGGGGTGGAGGGCGTGCCTGGGGGGTAGGCGCGCCCCCCTACCTCCTGGCCTCCTCCTTTGTTTCTTGACGTAGGTTCCAAGTCTCCTGGATCATGTTCGGTGAGAAAATCACGTTCCCGAAGGTTTCATTCCGTTTGGACTCTGTTTGATATTCCTTTTCTTCGAAACCCTAAAATAGGCAAAAAAACAGCAATTCTGGGCTGGGCCTCCGGTTAATAGGTTAGTCCCAAAAATAATATAAAAGTGGATAATAAAGCCCAATAATGTCCAAAACAGTAGATAATATAGCATGGAGCAATCAAAAATTATAGATATGTTGGAGACGTATCAAGCATCCCCAAGCTTAATTCCTACTCGTCCTCGAGTAGGTAAATGATAAAAACAGAATTTTTGATGTTGAGTGCTACTTGGCATAATTTTAATGTAATTCTTCTTAATTGTGGTATGAATATTCAGATCCGAAAGATTCAAGATAAAAGTTCATATTGACATAAAAATAATAATACTTCAAGCATACTAACTAAGCAATTATGTCCTCTCAAAATAACATGGCCAAAGAAAGTTCATCCCTACAAAATCATATAGTTTAGTCATGCTCCATTTTTGTCACACAAGAATGCTCTCATCATGCACAACCCCGATGACAAGCCACGCAATTGTTTTGTACTTTAGTAATCTCAAACCTATAAACTTTCACGCAATATATGAGCACGAGCCATGGATATATCACTATGGGTGGAATAGAATATGATGGGGGTTATGTGGAGAAGACAAAAAGGAGAAAGTCTCACATCAACGAGGCTAATCAATGGGCTATGGAGATGCCCGTCGATTGATGTTAATGCAAGGAGTAGGGATTGCCATGCAACGGATGCACTAGAGCTATAAATGTATGAAAGCTCAACAAAAGAAACTAAGTGGGTGTGCATCCAACTTGCTTGCTCACGAAGACCTAGGGCACTTGAGGAGGCCCATTGTTGGAATATACAAGCCAAGTTCTATAATGGAAATTCCCACTAGTATATGAAAGTGACAAAACAAAAGACTCTCTATCATGAAGATTATGGTGCTACTTTGAAGCACAAGTTTGGCAAAGGATAGTAGCATTGTCCCTTATATATATATGGCCTTTCTTTTTTTGGGCCTTTCTCTTTCTTTTTTAGGACAATGCTCTATGAATGATGGTCATCACACTTCTATTTATTTACAACTCAAGAATTACAACTCGATACTTAGAACAACATATGACTCTATATGACAACATATGACTCTATATGAATGCCTCCGGCGGTGTACCGGGATATGCAATGAACCAAGAGTGACATGTATGAAAGAATTATGAACGGTGGCTTTGCCACAAATACTATGTCAACTACATGATCATGCTAAGCAATATGACAATGATGAATGTGTCATGATAAACGGAATGGTGGAAAGTTGCATGGCAATATATCTCAGAATGGCTATGGAAATGCCATAATAGGTAGGTATGGTGGCTGTTTTGAGGAAGATATAAGGAGATTTATATGTGAAAGAGCGTATCATATCACGGGGTTTGGATGCACTGGCGAAGTTTGCACCAACTCTCAATGTGAGAAAGGGCAATGCACGGTACCGAAGAGGCTAGAAATGATGGAAGGGTCAGAGTGCGTATAATCCATGGACTCAACATTAGTCATAAAGAACTCACATACTTATTGCAAAAATCTACAAGTCATCAAAAACCAAGCACTGCGCGCATGCTCCTAGGGGGGATAGATTGGTAGGAAAAGACCATCGCTCGTCCCCGACCGCCACTCATAAGGAAGACAATCAAATAACACCTCATGTTTCAAAATATTTACATAACGTTTACCATACGTGCATGCTACGGGACTTGCAAACTTCAACACAAGCATTTCTCAAATTGACAACTACTCAACTAGCACTACTTTGGTATTATTACCTTCATATCTCAAAACAATCATCAAGCATCAAACTTCTCTTAGTATTCAAAACACTCATAAGAAAAAATTTACTAATATTGAATACCTAGCATATTAGGATTATTTAAGAAAATTACCATGCTATTAAGACTCTCAAAATAATCTAAGTGAAGCATGATAGATCAATAGTTTCTATAAAACAAATCCACCACCATGCTCTAAAGATATAAATGAAGCACTAGAGCAAAACTATATAACTGAAAAAGATATAAGTGAAGCACATAGAGTATTCTAACAAATTCCAAATCATGTATGGCTCTCTCAAAAGGTGTGTACATCAAGGATGATTGTGGTAAACTAAAAGGCAAAGACTCAAATCATACAAGACGCTCCATGCAAAACACATATCATGTGGTGAATAAAAATATAACTCCAAGTAAACTTAGCGATAGAAGTAGACAAAAAGAGGGGATGCCTTCCGGGGCATCCGCAAGCTTTGGATTCTAGGTGTACTTAGATTATCTTGGGGGTGCCATGAGCATCCCCAAGCTTAGGCTCTTTCCACTCCTTGTTCCATAATCCATCAAATCTTTACCCAAAACTTGAAAACTTCACAACACAAAACTTAAAGTAGAAAATCTCGTGAGCTCCGTTAGCAAAAGAAAACAAAATACCACTTCAAGGTACTGTAATGAACTCATTATTTATTTATATTGGTGTTAAAACTACTGTATTTCAACTTCTCCATGGTTTATAAACTATTTTACTAGCCATAGATTCATCAAAATAAGCAAACAACACACGAAAAACAGAATCTGTCAAAAACAAAACAGTCTGTAGTAATCTGTAGCTAGCGCAAAATCTGGAACCCCATAAATTCTAAAATAAATTTATGGACGTGAGGAATTTATCTATTAATCATCTGAAAAAATAATTAACTAAATATCACTTTCCAAATAAAAATGGCAGCAGTTCTCGTGAGCGCTAAAGTTTCTGTTTTTTACAGCAAGATAACAAGACTTTCCCCAAGTCTTCCCAACGGTTCTACTTGGCACAAACACTAATTAAACACAAAAAACACAACCTAAACAGAGGCTAGATAAATAATTTATTACTAAACAGGAGCAAAAATCAAGGAATAAAAATAAAATTGGGTTGCCTCCCAATAAGCACTATCGTTTAACGCCCCTAGCTAGGCATAAAAAGGAAGGATAGATCTAGGTATTGCCATCTTTGGTAGGCAATCCATAAGTGGCTCTCATAATAGATTCATAAGGTAATTTAATTTTCTTTCTAGGAAAGTGTCCCATGCCTTTCCTTAACGGAAATTGGAATCTAATATTTCCTTCCTTCATATCCATAATTGCACCAATCGTTCTAAGGAAAGGTCTACCAAGAATAATAGGACATGAAGGATTGAAATCGATGTCAAGAACAACAAAATCTACGGGTACATAATTCCTATTTGCAACAATAAGAACATCATTAATTCTTCCCATAGGTTTCTTAATAGTGGAATCTGCAAGGTGCAAGTTTAGAGAGCAATCATCAAAATCACGGAAACCTAACAAATCACACAAAGTCTTTGGAATCGTGGAAACACTAGCACCCAAATCACATAAAGCATAGGACTCATGATATTTAATCTTAATTTTAATAGTTGGTTCCCACTCATCATAAAGTTTTCTAGGGATAGAAACTTCCAACTCAAGTTTTTCTTCATAAGATTGCATCAAGGCATCAACAATATGTTTAGTGTACGCTTTATTTTGACTATAAGCGTGAGGAGAATTTAGCACGGATTGCAACAAGGAAATACAATCAATCAAAGAGCAATTTTCATAATTAAATTTCTTGAAATCCAAAATAGTGGTTTTAGCAACATCTAGGGTTTTAATTTCTTCGATCCCACTTTCATCAATTTTAGCATCAAGATCTAAAAACTCCGAATTCTTGGAACGCCTTCTAGGTAAAGATGGATCATATTCAGTCCCATCATTATTAAGATTCATATTGAAAAACAAAGATTTAGTAGGGGACACATCAATAACTTTTAGATCTTCATCTTTATTTTCATAGAAATCCGGTTTAGCGGCCATCCTATCAACTAAGGTGGCTTGCTTATCCGAAATTTCAGCGGTCAATTTTTGAAGATGAGCAATTTGGGATCTTAAACCATCAAATTCTTTAGACATATCATCGAGTTCTTTATTCATAAAACTCATAAAACTTTTTTGTTCCTTAAGCTCGTTTCTAAAGAAACTATTATGCTCGAATTGCAAGACCATAAAACTCCTAACGTTGTTTTCGATTTCTTCTAACCTTTTAAGGTGAAGATCACCAAATCGGGGAAGAGTCATCGAGACAAGCAAGCAATCCAACACACAAGCAAACAAAAAGCAAGCGAGCAAAAGGAGGCAAATAGAGAAAGAGAGGGAGGATAGAGAGAGAGGGGGCGAATAAAACGACAAGGGTGAAGTGGGGGAGAGGAAAACGAGAGGCAAATGGCAAATAATGTAATGCGGGAGATAAGGATTGTGATGGGTACTTGGTATATTGACTTTTGCATAGACTCCCCGGCAACGGCGCCAGAAATGGCTTGTTGTCGGGAGTCAAATCTTGACTTGCGCGAACCTCCCCGGCAACGGCGCCAGAAATCCTTCTTGCTACCTCTTGAGCACTGTGTTGGTTTTCCCTTGAAGAGGAAAGGGTGATGCAGTAAAGTAGCATAAGTATTTCCCGCAGTTTTTGAGAACTAAGGTATCAATCTAGTAGGAGGCTACGCGTGAGTCCCTCGCACCTGCACAAAACAAATAAATCCTCGCAACCAACGCGATAAGGGGTTGTCAATCCCTACATGGCCACTTACGAGAGTGAGATCTGATAGATATGTTAAGATAATATTTTTGGTATTTTTATGATAAAGATGCAAAGTAAAGTAAAAGCAAAGTAAGAATAACTAAGTATTGGAAGATTAATATGATGAAGATAGACCCGGGGGCCATAGGTTTCACTAGTGGGTTCTCTCAAGAGCATAGGTATTTTACGGAGGGTGAACGAATTACTGTTGAGCAATTGACAGAATTGAGCATAGTTATGAGAATATCTATGTATGATCATGTATATAGGCATCACGTCCGAGACAAGTAGACGGACTCCTGCTTGCATCTACTACTATTACTCCACTAAATGACCGCTATCCAACATGCATCTAGAGTATTAAGTTCATGAAAACAGAGTAACGCCTTAAGCAAGAGGACATGATGTAGAGGGATAAATTCATGCAATATGATAAAAAAACCATCTTGTTATCCTCGATGGCAACAATACAATGCGTGCCTTGCTGCCCCTACTGTCACTGGGAAAGGACACCGCAAGATTGAACCCAAAGCTAAGCACTTCTTCCATTGCAAGAATGATCAATCTAGTAGGCCAAATCAAACTGATAATTCGAAGAGACTTGCAAAGATAACCAATCATACATAAAAGAATTCAGAGAAGATTCAAAATATTGTTCATAGATAGACTTGATCATAAACCCACAATTCATCGGTCTCAACAAACACACCGCAAAAAGAAGATTACATCGAATAGATCTCCACAAGAGAGGGGGAGAACATTGTATTGAGATCCAAAAAGAGAGAAGAAGCCATCTAGCTAATAACTATGGACCCATAGGTCTGAGGTGAACTACTCACACTTCATCGGAGGGGCTATGGTGATGATGTAGAAGCCCTCCGTGATGGATACCCCCTCCGACGGAGCTCCGGAACAGGCCCCAAGATGGGATCTCGTGGATACAGAAAGTTACGGCGGTGGAATTAGGGTTTTGGCTCTGTATCTGATCGTTTGGGGGTACGTAGGTATATATAGGAGGAAGGAGTACGTCGGTGGAGCAACACGGGGCCCACGAGGGTGGAGGGCGCGCCTGGGGGGTAGGCGCGCCCCCCTACCTCGTGGCCTCCTCCTTTGTTTCTTGACGTAGGGTCCAAGTCTCCTGGATCATGTTCGCTGAGAAAATCACATTCCCGAAGGTTTCATTCCATTTGGACTCCGTTTGATATTCCTTTTCTTCGAAACCCTAAAATAGGCAAAAAAAACAGCAATTCTGGGCTGGGCCTCCGGTTAATAGGTTAGTCCCAAAAATAATATAAAAGTGGATAATAAAGCCCAATAATGTCCAAAACAGTAGATAATATAGCATGGAGCAATCAAAAATTATATATACGTTGGAGACGTGTCATATACAAGCCAAGTTCTATAATGAAAAATTCCCACTAGTATATGAAAGTGACAAAACAAGAGACTCTCTATCATAAAGATCATGGTGCTACTTTGAAGCACAAGTCTGGAAAAAAAGGATAGTAGCATTGCCCCTTTTTATTATTTTTTTTATTTTTTGGCCTTCCTTTTTTATTTGGCCTTTCTCTTTTTCTTTTTTTATTTGTGACAATGCTCTATTAATGATGATCATCACACTTCTATTTATTTACAACTCAATGATTACAACTCGATACTAGAACAAGGTATGACTATATGAATGCCTCCGACGGTGTACCGGGAAGGGCAATGAATCAAGAGTGACACATACGAAAAAATATGAACGGTGGCTTTGCCACAAATACGATGTCAACTACATGATAATGCAAGGCGATATGACAATGATGATGTGTGTCATGATAAATGGAACGGTGGAAAGTTGCATGGCAATATATCTCGGAATGGCTATGGAAATGCCATCATAGGTAGGTATGGTGGCTGTTTTGAGGAAGATATAAGGAGGTTTATGTGTGACAGAGCATATCATATCACAGGGTTTGGATGCACCGGTGAAGTTTGCACCAACTCTCAAGGTGAGAAAGGGCAATGGACGGTACCGAAGAGGCTAGCAATGATGGAAGGGTGAGAGTGCATATAATCCATGGACTCAACATTAGTCATAAAGAACTCACATAATTATTGCAAAAATCTACAAGTCATCAAAAACCAAGCATTACGCGCATGCTCCTAGGGGGATAGATTGTTAGGAAAAGACCATCGCTCATCCCCGACCGCCACTCATAAGGAAGACAATCAAATAACACCTCATGTTTCAAATTTGTTACACAACGGTTACCATACGTGCATGCTACGGGACTTGCAAACTTCAACCCAAGTATTTCTCAAATTCACAACTACTCAACTAGCACACTCTAATATTACCACCATTATATCTCAAAACAATTGTCAAGTATCAAACTTCCCCTAGTACTCAATGCACTTTTTATGAAAGTTTTTATTATACCGATCTTGGATGCCTATTATATTAGGACTGAATTCATAACCAAAGCAAATTACCATGCTGTTCTAAGGGACTCTCAAAATAATATAAGTGAAGAGAGATCAATAATTTCTATAAAATAAAACCACCACCGTGCTCTAAAAGATATAAGCAAAGCACTAGAGCAAAATTATCTAGCTCAAAAGGTATAAGTGAAGCACATAGAGTATTCTAATAAATTATGATTCATGTGTGTCTCTCCCAAAAGGTGTGTACAGCAAGGATGATTGTGGTAAACTAAAAATCAAAGACTCAAATCATACAAGATGCTCCAAGAAAAACACATATCATGTGGTGAATAAAAATATAGCTCCAAGTAAAGTTATCGATGGACGAAGACGAAAGAGGGGATGCCTTCCGGGGCATCCCCAAGCTTAGGATTTTGGTTGTCCTTGGATTTTACCTTGGGGTTCTTTGGTCATCCCCAATCTTAGGCTCTTGCCTCTCCTTGTTCCATAATCCATCAAATCTTTGCCCAAAACTTGAAAACTTCACAATACAAAACTTAAAACAAAATATCGTGAGCTCCGTTAGTAAAAGAAAACAAACCACCACTTCAAGGTACTGTAATGAACTCATTATTTATTTATATTGGTGTTAAACCTACTGTATTAAAAATTTTCTATGGTTCATAAACTTTATTACTAGCCATAGATTCATCAAAACAAGCAAACAACACACGAAAAACAGAATCTGTCAAAAACAGAACAGTCTGTAGTAATCTGTAGGTTTAGAATACTTATGGAACCCCAAAAATTCTAAAATAAATTGATGGAAGTGAGTAATTTATATATTAATCATATGCAAAAAGAATTAACTAAATATCACTCTCCAGTAAACAATGGAAGCAAATCTCGTGAGCGCTAAAGTTTCTGTTTTTTACAGCAAGATCGCAAAGACTTTCCCCAAGCCTTCCCAAAGGTTCTACTTGGCACAAGTACTAATTAAAAGCATAAAAACACATCTAAACAGAGGATAGATTAATTATTTATAACTAAACAGAACCAAAAATCAAAGAACAAAAATCAAATTGGGCTGCCTCCCAACAAGCACTATCGTTTAACGCCCCTAGCTAGGCATAAAAGCAAGGATAGATCTAGGTATTGTCATCTTTGGTATGCAATCCATAAGTGGCCCTCATAATAGATTCATAAGGTAATTTAATTTTCTTTCTAGGAAAGTGTTCCATTCCATTCCTTAATGTAAATTGGAATCTAATATTCCCTTCTTTCATATCAATAATTGCACCAATCATTCTAAGGAAAGGTCTACCGAGAATAATAGGACATGAAGGATTGCAATCAATATCAAGAACAATGAAATCTACGGGCACATAATTCCTATTTGCAACAATAATAACATCATTAGTTCTTCCCATAGGTTTCTTAATGGTGGAATCCGCAAGATGCAAGTTTAAAGAACAATCATCAAATTCACGGAAACCTAGCAAATCACACAAAGTTTTAGGAATCATGGAAACACTAGCACCCAAATCACATAAAGCAAAGCATTAATGATCTTTAATTTTAATTTTAATAGTAGGTTCCCACTAATCATAAAGTTTTTTGGGATAGAAACTTCCAGATTGCATTAAAGCACCAACGATATGTTTAGTAAAAGCTTTATTTTGACTATAAGCATGCAAAGAATTTAACACGGATTGCAACAAGGAAATACAATCTATCAAAGAGAAATTATCATAATTAAATTCCTTAAAATCCAAGATAGTGGGTTAATTGCTATGTAAAGTTTTGACCTCTCCAATCCCACTTTTATCAATTTTTGCATCAAGATCTAAAAACTCTGAATCATTGGGACGCCTTCTAACTAAAGTTGACTCATCTCCAGTCCCATCATTATCAAGATTCATATTGCAAAACAAACATTTAATAGGGGACGCATCAATAACTTTTAGATCTTCATCATTATTATCATGGAAACTAGAAGAACATGCTTTCACAAAGCAAACTTTTTTAGCACACATCCTAGCGGTTCTTTCTTTGCACTCATCAATGGAAATTATCATAGCTTTGAGAGACTCATTGATATCATGCTTAGGTGGAATAGATCTAAGTTTCAAAGAATCAACATCAAGATAAATTCTATCTACTTTCCTAGCCAACTCATCAATCTTAGACAATTTTTCTTCAATCAAAGCATTGAAACTCTTTTGCGAACTAATAAATTCTTTAATATTAGATTCAAAAATCAGATGGAATCTTATTATAATTTCCATAAGAATTGTTGTAGGAATTACCATAATTATTAGAGGAATTACTAGGAAATGGCCTAGGATTAAAATTACCTCTCTACGCATTATTACCAAAATTGTTCCTACCAACAAAATTCACATCCATAGATTCATTATTATTCTCAATTAAAGTAGACAAAGGCATATCATTAGGATGAGAAGGAACACTCTTATTAGCAAACAATTTCATAAGCTCATCCATCTTTCCACTCAAAACATTAACTTCTTCTATTGCATGAACCTTTTTACTAGTAGATCTTTCAGTGTGCCATTGAGAATAATTAACCATAATATTATCTAGGAGTTTAGTAGCTTCTCCTAAAGTGATTTCCATAAAAGTGCCTCCCACGGCCGAATCTAAAAGATTTCTAGAAGCAAAGTTCAATCCGGCATAAACTTTTTGTATAATCATCCAAAGATTCAAACCATGTGTAGGGCAATTATGTATCATTAATTTCATCCTCTCCCAAGCTTGTGCAACATGTTCACGATCAAGTTGCTTAAAATTCATAATATCGTTTCTAAGAGTTATGATCTTAACGGGAGGAAAATACTTAGAGATAAAGCATCTTTGCACTTATTCCATGAATCAATACTATTTTTAGGCAAAGGCGAAAACCAAGTTTTAGCACGATCCCTAAGCGAAAACGGGAATAGCTTCAATTTAACAATATCATTATCCACATCTGTCTTCTTTTGCATATCACAAAGATCAACAAAGTTCTTTAGATGGGTAGCGGCATCTTCACTAGGAAGGCCAGAAAAAGGATCTTTCATGACAAGATTCAGCAAAGCAGCATTAATTTCACAAGATTCAGCATCGGTAAGAGGAGCAATCGAAGTGCTAATAAAATCATTATTATTGGTATTTGAAAAATCACACAATTCAGTATTATCTTGAGCCATCCTGACAAGCAAGAAATCCAACACACGGGCAAACAAGAAACAAGCAAAAAGAGGCGAACTAGAGAAGAGAAGGGGAACAGAAAAAGAGGGCGAATAAAACGGCAAGGGTGAAGTGGGGGAGAGGAAAACGAGAGGCAAATGGCAAATAATGTAATGCGAGGGATAAGAGTTTGTGATGGGTACTTGGTATGTCTTGACTTGTGCGTAGACTCCCCGGCAACGGCGCCAGAAATCCTTCTTGCTACCTCTTGAGCACTGCATTGGTTTTCCCTTGAAGAGGAAAGGGTGATGTAGCAAAGTAGCGTAATTATCTCCCTTGGTTTTTGAGAACCAAGGTATCAATCCAGTAGGAGGCCACACGCAAGTCCCTCGTACCTACACAAACAAATAAGAACCTCGCAACCAATGCGATAGAAGGGTTGTCAAGCCCTTCACGGTCACTTACGAGAGTGAGATCTGATAGAGATAATAATAATAAGATAAATATTTTTGGTATTTTTATGATATAGATTGAAAATAAAGATTGAAAAATAAAATAGATTGGAAACTTATATGATGGAAAATAGACCCAGGGGCCATAGGTTTCACTAGTGGCTTCTCTCAACATAGCATGATATAGATTGAAAGTAAAGATTGCAAAATAAAATATATTGGAAACTTATATGATGGAAAATAGACCCGGGGGCCATAGGTTTCACTAGTGGCTTCTCTCAAGATAGCATAAGTATTACGGTGGGTGAACAAATTACTGTCGAGCAATTGATAGAAAAGCGAATAATTATGAGAATATCTATGCATGATCATGTATATAGGCATCACGTCCGTGACAAGTAGACCGACTCCTGCCTGCATCTACTACTATTACTCCACACGTCGACCGCTATTCAACATGCATCTAGAGTATTAATTTCATAAGAACAGAGTAACGCATTAGGTAAGATGACATGATGTAGAGGGCTAAACTCAAGCAATATGATATAAACCCCATCTTTTTATGCTCGATGACAACAATACAATACGTGTCGTTTCCCTTTCTGTCACTGGGATTGAGCACTGCAAGATTGAACCCAAAGCTAAGCACTTCTCCCATTGCAAGAAAGATCAATCTAGTAGGCCAAACCAAACTGATAATTCGAAGAGACTTGCAAAGATAACCAATCCTACATAAAAGATTTCAGAGAAGAATCAAATATTGTTCATAGATAGACTTGATCAGAAACCCACAATCCATCGGATCTCGACAAACACACCGCAAAAAGAGTTACATCGAATAGATCTCCAAGAAGACCGAGGAGAACTTTGTATTGAGATTAAAAGAGAGAGAAGAAGCCATCTAGCTAATAACTATGGACCCCAAGGTCTGAAGTAAACTACTCACACATCATCGGAGGGGCCATGGAGTTGATGTAGAGGCCCTCTGTGATTGTTGCCCCCTCCGGAGGAGCTCCGGAAAAGGCCCCAAGATGGGATCTCTTGGGTACAGGAGTTTGCGGCGGTGGAAATAGGGTTTCATGGTGCCCCTGGATGTTTTCAGGGTATATGAGTATATATAGGAGGAAGAAGTAGGTCGGTTGAGACACGAGGGGCCCATGAGGGGGAGGGCGCGTCAAGGGGGTAGGCGCGCCCCCCTGCCTCATGCACTCCTCGTCTGTTTCTTGACATCCACTCCAAGTCCTCTGGATCATGTTTTTTCCAAAAATAATGTTCCCGAAGGTTTCATTCCGTTTGGATTCCGTTTAATATTCCTTTTCTGTGAAACACTGAAATAGGCAAAAAAACAACAATTTGCACTGGGCCTTGGGTTAATAGGTTAGTCCCAAAAATAATATAAAAGTGTAAACTAAAGCCTATTAACATCCAAAACATATAATATAATAGCATGGAACAATGAAAATTATATATACGTTGGAGACGTATCAAATGCCTTCCGGGGCATCCCCAAGCTTAGTTGCTTGGATATTCCTTGAATATTTCCTTGGGGGTGCCTTGGGAATCCCCAAGATTGGGTTATTGTCACTCCTTATTCTCCTCATATCAATATCTCACCCAAAACTTGAAAACTTTAATCACACAAAACTTAACGGGACTTTGTGAGATAGGTTAGTATGATAAAGAGCAAACCATTCCACTTTTGGTACTGCAAAAGACAAGATTCATAACTGTTATCACACAATGCCTACTATATCATATCATTTCTATAATTTATATTGAGCAATATAAGCCATAGAAACTAGAAAACAAGCAAACTATGCATTGAAAACAGAATATGTCAAAAATAGAACAGTCTGTAGTAATCTGCACTCAAACCATACTTCTGTTACTCCAAAAATTCTGAAAATTTAGGATCACGTGAGAAATTTGTTTATTAATCTTCTGAAAAAAGAATCAACTCAGTTGCACTCTTCTATTAAAAAATAGAATTACTTTCATGAGCACAAATGTTTCTGTTTTTCAGCAAGATCAAAGCAACTATCACCCAACATGATCCTAAAGGCTTTACTTGGCACTTTATTGAAACCAAAGCAATAAAACATGATCAATACAGTAGCATAATCATGTTAACACACAAAAACAGTAGTTAGAAGTGTTGGGTTATATCCCAACAAGCGCTTTTCATTAATGCGTTTTAAGCTAGGCATGATGATTTCAATGATGCTCCCATAAAAGATAAGAATTGAAACATAAAGAGAGAATCATGAAGCATATGACTAGCACATTTAGGTCTAACCCACTTCCTATCCATAGGGATTTTGTGAGGAAACAACTTCTGGAAACAAGAATCAACTAGCATAGAAAGGCAAAACAAGTGCAAATCAAAACAGTCAACACATAGAGAAGAAACTTGATATTATTGAGATATGTAAGGGCATAAGTTCCTTTCTCATAATAATTTTCAGAGGCATCATGAATGAATTCAACAATATAACAATCACACACATCACTCGTTTCATGATGCACAAGCATAGAAGATTTATTGCTCTTTATGGCATGCATGTCATCATAATAATCATCATAGATAGCAACTTCATTGTCATAATCAATTGAAACCTCTTCCAAAATAGTGGATGTATCACTAAATAAAGTCCTGACCTATCCAAATCCACTTTCATCAATATTGTAATAAGATTCAACACCCTCCAAAATAGTGGGATCACTACTACCTAGAGTTGACACTCTTCCAAACCCACTTTCATCAATGTAATCATCATAAATAGGAGGCATGCTATCATCATAATAGATTTTCTTATCGAAAGTAGAAGGAATCAAAGGATCATATTTATTAAGCAAAGCATCCCCAAGCTTAGGACAAGCATTATTTCCAGCAAATAAATCTTCAAACATTTCATACTCATCAAACATAACATCCCCAAGCTTGTGGCTTGGCATATCATAAGCATAATCACTGTCAAAATTAATAATATGAATAGCACCAATGGTATAACAATTGCTATCATCATAATTTCCCAAGTTGGTGCCAAAAATATTTCCAAGATTATAAGAAGTATCGTTATCTTCCCAATCATAATCATCACAACAAGCAATTGGCATAACAAAATCATCATCAATATCATCATCATCCATCAACATATTTGATTCATTTTCATGGCGCACGATGGTGATGGGAGCAACATTATTTGGGAGAGATACCTTTTTACTTCTATTCTTTCTTCTTTTCTTCTTCTTCACCACACCATGTGTGGGTTAATTAATTTTTTCAAGCTTCTTGTTGAAGATATTGATTGGATAGGAAGCTCCTCCTCGTTACCTGATTCATCATAATAAACACTAGGAGGGTATTGGGAAATATTTTCCCTTTCATTAGTACTCTCTTCGTATTGTATTTGCTTTCTTGTCTTTAGATAGTTGGCAATATAAGGATTCTCAATGCAATTTACCACACAAAACATATAAATTTCTTCTAGATCAAAATCAAGAAGTCTCTCAAGATTAAATTTTGGAATACCCTTAGTTATATGTTTCATTTCTTCATACCCCAAAAGAAGACTAAGCTCTTTATGATGCTCAAGGGTAATCAAGTTATCACAATTTTTGGACACGATTTGATCAGGAAAGAATTTGCATCGGAGATTTAAATGACCATGTTCATTGCAAAGTTCACAAGGATGGCCAAAAAAATTACATCTTTCAGCACAATCATCTAGCCTCTCTTGCAAATTTTTCGTTTCTAAATATTTATGCTTCTTGCAAAATATATCTTCCCTTTTTGGTGTGCAAAGGGACTCCCAATTCACTCTGCAAAAAGTGACATGCTTATAAGAAACATTTTTGTCATGACTTGTGCAATCATCATTAGCATTTTGGATATTCAAAGAATTTATACTAATAACATTGCAATCATGCTCATCATTTAAATATTTTGTGCCAAACATTTTATTGACTTCTTCTTCTAACAATTGAGCACATTTTTTTGAACCATCATTTTCAAGAAAGATATTATAAAGATGATCATATGATGCAACCTAAATTCCATTTTTTGTAGTTTTATTTTATAGACCGAACTAGTGATAAAACAAGAAACTAAAAGATTCAATTTCGAGATCTAAAGATATACCTTCAAGCACTCACCTCCCCGGCAAGGGCGCTAGAAAAGAGCTTGATGTCTACTACGCAACTTTATTCTTGTAGACACGTGTTGGGCCTCCGAGCACAGAGTTTTGTAGGATAGTAGCAATTTTCCCTCAAGTGGATGGCCTAAGGTTTATCAATCCGTGAGAGGTGTAGGATGAAGACGGTCCCTCTCAAACGACCCTGCAACCAAATACAAGAAATCTCTTGTGTCCCCAACACACCAAATACAATGGCAAATTGTATAGGTGCACTAGTTCGGCGAAGAGATGGTGATAAAAGTGTAATATGGATGGTAAAAATATATTTTTATAATCTGAATAAATAAAAGCAGCAAGGTAGAAAATAGTAAACAGGCACAAAAACGGTATTTCAATGCTTAAAAACAAGGCCAAGGGTCCGTACTTTCACTAGTGCAATCTCTCAACAGTGCTAGCATAGTTGGATCATATGATTATCCCTAAAAGTACAATAAAGAATCACTCCAAAGTTCCTATTAGCGGAGAACAAAAGATAGGAATTGTTTGTAGGGTGCGAAGCCACCTCAAAGCTATTCTTTTCGGTCAATCTATTCAAGAGTTCGTACTAAAATAACACAAAGCTATTGTTTCCGTTCGATCTATCCTAGAGTTCGTACTAGAGTAACACCAAAGCATATTCATATTCGTAATACTCAATCCACACAAAGAACTATAAAGAGACCCCGAAGTTTCTGTCGAATAAAAACGTGCATCAACCCCTATGCATAGATTACCCCAATATCACCGCAGGAATCCGCGAGTTGAATGCCATAACATATATCAAGTGAATATATAATATACCCCAATTGTCACCTCAAGTATTCATACCGCAAGACATATATCATGTGTTCTCATCTCTGAATATTCAATCCGACATGACAAAACTTCAAAGGGTAAAGATTCAATTCATCACAATAAGAGTATAGAGGGGAGAAACATCATATGATCCGTCTATATTAACAAAGCCCATGATATAGATCACGAGAGAGAGAGAGAGAGATTAAACACATAGCTACTGGTACAAACCCTCAACCCCGAGGGTGGACTACTCCCTCCTCATCGTGGTGGTCGCCGGGATGATGAAGATGGCCACCGGAGATGATTCCCCCCTCCGGCAGGGTGCCGAAACGGGTCTAGATTGGTTTTCGGTGGCTACGGAGCCCTACGGCGGCGGAACTTCTGATCTAGGTTAACCCCGAGGGGTTTCGGGATATTTGGGAATTTATAGTGCAAAGAGGGGGTGCGGGAGGCCACCGAGGTGGGCACAACCCACCTGGGCGCGCCCTGGTGGGTTGTGCCCCCCTCCAGGCACCCCCTAGGTGCAGCTCTGGCCCATTGGGTTCCTTTTGGTTCATAAAAAATCCACAAAAAGTTTCATGGTGTTTGGACTCCGTTTGATATTGATTTTCTGCGGGAGGCCACCGAGGTGGGCACAACCCACCTGGGCGCGCCCTGGTGGGTTGTGCCCCCCCCCCTCCAGGCACCCCCTAGGTGCAGCTCTGGCCCATTGGGTTCCTTTTGGTTCATAAAAAATCCACAAAAAGTTTCACGGTGTTTGGACTCCGTTTGATATTGATTTTCTGCGATGTAAAAAACAAGCCAAAAACAGCAACTGGCACTTGGTAGTGGGTCAATAGGTTAGTCCAAAAAATTGATATAAAGATGCTATAAAATGATTGTTAAACACCCAAGAATGATAAAATAACAACATGAATACTTCATAAATTATGGATACATTGGAGACGTGTCACCTAACATGTCATCTCAGATTCTTTTCTTTATAGCATGGACATTTGGACTTTTGTATGATTCAAAGCAATAGTCTAGTTTTGACATGAGACTTAAATACTCAAGCATATCAACAAGCAACCATGTATTTCAAAATATCAATGCTAAAATAAGTTATCCCTAGCCCATCATGCTCAATCATTGATCTATTCATAAAACACACTCGCATATTAGCTACACCCAATGCTCAAGTACGATCATAGTGCCCCCTAGTTGGTGCTTTATAAGAGAAGATGCAGACTCAAATTAACATAAAAATTGCATAAAGTAAAAGAAAGGCCCTTCGTGGAGGGAAGTAGGGATCTGTAGAGGTGCCAGAGCTCAAGGCGAAAATTGAGAGATAAAAACATTTTGGGAGGCATACTTTTCCCACCAACGAAAATGACTTAGAGTTCCCAACACTTTCCATGCTAGATATATCATAGGCGGTTCCTAAACAAAAATTAAAGTTTATTCCTTTTTCCACCAAACTTTCACTTTTCATGGCTAGTCGTATCCACGGGTGCCTTCCATACCAACACTTTCCAAGGAATTTATTATTTGATAACATAAAGTAAATTCATTTTTCATTTCGGGACAGGGCATCCCTAATACCTTTTGCCTTACTCTCGTGCAATGACAAGTGAATAAACACTCATCAAGAGAATAACACAGCTAGCATGGAAATATCAGCCACCCCTCACCGCCTCGCGAGCGGTACGAGCACACAAAAGAGAAATTTATTTTGAAAATTAGAGATGGCATATACAAATTTGCTTAGAATGGAAAAGAATACTGCATATCGGTAGGTATACTGGAGTCATGTGGCAAAACTGGTTTAAAGGATTTTGGATGCACAAGTAGTGATCATACTTAGTGCAAAATGAAGGCTGGCAAAAGATTGAGAAGCGACCAACCAAGAAACGAATAATCTCATAAGCGAGCATTAAGCATAATTAACACCGAATAATGCACCACAAGTAGGATGTAATTTCATTTCACAACTATTGACTTTCGTGCTTGCATAGGGAATCACAAACCTTAACACCAATATTCTTACTAAAGCACAATTACTCATCAACAAGACTCACATATCACATCATCATATCTCAAAACTATTATAAGGAATCAAGTTTATTTTGTCCAATGATCATCATGAAAGTTTTTATTATATCCTTCTTGGATATCTATCACTTTGGAACTAATTTTTATGTGTTGTTTTTGATAAGCTCAAACAAATATAAATGAAGATCATGAGCATAATATTTCTTTTTCTCAAATTAATTTAAGTGAAGCACGAGAGAATTTCTTAAAAAAATTACTAACTCTCAAATAAATCTAAGTGAAGCAAGAGAGCATTTCTTCAAAAAACACTAAAGCACACCGTGCTCAAAAAGATATAAGTGAAGCACTAGAGCAATTCCATAGCTCATAAAGATTTAAGTGAAGCATAGGGAGCAATTCTAACAAGTCATGGCATAATTTTGGCTCTCTCAAATAGGTGTGTCCAGCAAGGATTCAAGATTTAAAACAAAAGGCAAAACAATCAAAGACTTATATCATACAAGACGCTCCAAGCAAAACTCATAGTATGTGACGAATAAAAATATAGCTTCGAGTAAAATACTGATGGTCATTAGAAGAAAGAGGGGATGCCACTCGGGGCATCCCCTAGCTTAGTTGCTTGCTTCTCTTTGGATAATAGCTTGGGATGCCATGGGCATCCCCAAGCTTAGGCTCTTCTTAGTCCTTATTCCTTCATCCATCGTAAGATAACCCAAAACTTGAAAACTTCAATCACACAGAACTCAACAAAACCTTCATGAGATTCGTCAGTATAAGAAAAAAATCACTACTATAATTGTTGTTGCAAACCAAATCATATTTTATTCTTTCATTATATCTACTGTATTCCAACATCTCTATGACAAAAACTCATCAAATAAAACCATACAATCATAAAAACAAGCACAGAATGCAAAGAAAACAAAATCTGTCAAAAATAGAACAGTCTGTAGAAATCTAGGTATTTCGAATACTTATGTAACTCCAAAAATTCTGAAAACTTAGGAAGACCTAAGAAATTTGTATATTAATCTTCTGCAGAAAGAATTGTTATTTCATCGCGTCCTAGTAAAAAGGAAAATTATTTTCATGAGCGCAAAAGTTTCTGTTTTGTAGCAAGATCAAGTCAACTATCACCCAAGAAGATCCTAAAGGCTTTACTTGGCACAAACACTAATTAAAACACAAAAACACAATAATAACAGTAGCATAATTGTGCAAACACTCAAGAACTAGAAGAAAAAAGAAAAATAAATTTTATTCATTGGGTTGCCTCCCAACAAGCGCTATCGTTTTACGCCCCTAGCTAAGCATGATATTTCATTGATGCTCACATGAAAGATAGAAATTGACACACGAAGAGAGCATCATCTAGCATGTGAAAAACAAGTTTAAGTCTAACATACTTCCTATGCATCGGAATTTTATAAGCAAACAAATCATCAACGTAAGAAATATCTAGCATATGCAAGGAAGAAGAAAGAAACAATAGCAATCTTAACATAACGAGAGGTAATTTAGTAACATGGAAATTTCTAAAACCATATTTCCCTATCAAAATAACTACATGTAGGATCATAATCAAATTCAACAATATAGATATCATTTAAAATATTCTCTTCATGATCCACATGCATAAAAGTTTTATAATCTTCCAAGATAATGGGATTAACATCAACTAAAGTTATGACCTCTCTGAACCCACTTTTATTTAAAAAATCATAAGATTGAACACTCTCCAAATATGTGGGATTATTTTTACCTAGAGTTGACACTCTTCTGAACCCACTTTCAATATTATTGCAAACATATTCATCATGAGGCTTAAATAAACTATCAAGATCATAAGAATCATCATCACCCCAATCATGATCGTTGCAATAAGTAGCGGACATAACAAAACAAGCATCCCCAAGCTTGGGGTTTTGCAAATAATTGACATTAACAGAGTTTATAATAATATTATTGCAATCATGCTTTTGTAACAAGGAGCTGTCGTGAACCACTTTATAAATTTCTTCTTTTAACACGTCATCACAATTTTCAGATTCACGAATCTGAAGCAAAACTTCATAAAGATAATCTAGCGAACTCAATTCACTACCAATTGGTTCATGATAATTGGATCTTTTAAAAAGATTAGCAAGTGGATGAGGATCCATATCAATAGATTTTTAGCAAGCGAAGATGCAAGCAAATAGAAGGCATATGGCAACACAAGCAAACAAAGATCTGACAAGAAAAAGGCAAATGAAAAGAAGGCAAATAAAGCGGCAAATTTTTGTGAAGTGGGGGAGAGGAAAACGAGAGGCAAATGGCAAATAATGTAAATTGTGAGGAGATGAGATTTGTGATTAGGAGCCTGGTAGATGTTGATGATGTCTCCCCGGCAACAGCGCTAGAAATTGGCACGTGGTCGGGAGACTATATTGACTTGATCCTCCCCGGCAACGGCGCCAGAAATTCCTTTTGATGTCTGCTAGACTACGTCGTTATTTCCCCAAAGAGGAAGGGATGATGCAGCACAATGATGGTAGGTATTTCCCTCATTGATGACACCAAGGTTATCGAACCAGTAGGAGAACCAAGCAACACTACGTAAACAGCACCTGCACACAAATAACAAATACTTGCAGCCCGACGTGTAAAAGGGGTTGTTAATCGGGTAACGGCGCCAAAAATTGGCAAACGGACGTGAAAAAAATATGATAGATGGGATAAATAGATCTCGGATAAAATAAATTGCAGCAAGGTATTTTGTATTTTTGGTTTAAGAGATCTGAAAATAAAAGCAAATGAAAATATATCACAAAGGCAAATATATTAAAGAAGAGACCCGGGGGTCGTAGTTTTCACTAGTGGCTTCTCTCGAGAAAAATAGCAAACGGTGGGTGAACAAATTACTGCTGGTCAATTGATAGAACTTCAAATAATCACGACAATATCCAGGCAATGATTATTATATAGGCATCACATCCAACATTAGTAGACCGACTCCTGCCTGCATCTACTACTATTACTCCACACATCGACTCCTATCCAGCATGCATCTAGTGTATTAAGTTCATGGAGAAACAGAGTAATGCAATAAGGACGATGACATGATTTAGACAAGATCTATTTATGTAGAAATAGACCCCATCTTGATATCCTTAATAGCAACGATACATACGTGTCGGTTCCCCTTATATCACTAGGATCAAGCACCGTAAGATCGAACCCATCACAAAGCACCTCTTCCCATTGCAAGATAAATAGATCAAGTTGGCCAAACAAAACCCAAATATTGGAGAAGAAATATGAGGCTACAATCAATCATGCATACAAGAGATCAAAGAAGACTCAAATAACTTTCATGGATAAAAAGAGGTAGATCTAGTCATAAACTCAAAGTTCATCGGATCCCAACAAACACACCGCAAAAGAATTACATCATATGGATCTCCAACAGACCATTGTATTGAGAATCAAATGAAAGAGAGGAAGCCATCTAGCTACTAACTACAGACCCGAAGGTCTACAAAGAACTACTCACGCATCATCGGAGAGGCACCAATGGACATGATGAACCCCTCCTTGATAGTATCTAGATTGGATCTGGTGGTTCTGGAACTTGTGGCGGCTGGAATTGATTTTCGTCAACTCTCCTAGGGTGTCTGGAATATTGGGGTATTTATAGAGTAAAGAGGTGGTCCGGGGGCACCCCTGGTGGGTTGTGCTCCCCTCGGAGCACCGCCCCAGGCGCTACTCCGACCCATTGGATGTCCTCCGGTCCAAAAAAATCCACAAAAAGTTTCACTGCGTTTGGACTCCGTTTGGTATTGATTTCCTGCGATGTAAAAAACATGCAAAAAACGGCAACTGGCACTTGGCACTATGTCAATAGGTTAGTACCAAAAAATGATATAAAATGACTATAAAATGATTATAAAACATCCAAGAATGATAATATAACAACATGGAACAATCAAAAATTATAGATACGTTGGAGACGTATCAACCTCTTTCACACCTTGTTTCAAGCATTGAACGATTGCCTATCCGCTTGAAACTTCTTATTGCACCTTCTTACTTTGACCTCGATATCTTTCTTGAATTTCAACTTGAGAGATACCTTGAGCCTCATTCCCTAAGATAATTACCGATTGCCAATCCTCACCGGCATCTGTCCATATGGTTTCCCACTTATTCAGGTGCCCGAAGAAAGGATGACGACGACATCATAATGACCTGAAGCAGAGAAAGGGAGGCATCAGTGCGAGGGGTCAACTTCTTCAATAAGAGCAAGAAAGACCAGTAAGATTTGTTAGAATTTCGTAACCAATTACTTCCCCTTAATTCTACCTCCTAAATCTTGGGACGAGATTTCTTGTAGTGGAGGAGAATTGTGACGACCGGATAATTAAGCTACAGTAATCCCCTGCTAATGATTTCATGTCACCATCATTATTGTTGCTAAATCCTACGTCGATTCAAACCAATTCAAAATTCAAATTTAAAATAGAGTCAAGCAATGAAAGTTTTAGATGTCAAAACTAAAATGTTCAAATGGTGGAAAATAATCGTTTGTTAATATTGGTGGTGAACCAACATTTTTGTAAAGTGTTTAACTTCCCTAAACTAAATAAAACAGTGGCTAAAGTAATGTTTTAATTGCCTTTCTAATTTTCAAAAATGATAAACTATGTTATTTTAATGTAAACTTAATAAGGCAATGGCCTAAATTATACTAATATTTTAGGTGCAAGTTTTATAATTTATAAAACTATTTTGCTTTGGAATTTAAAATAAAAACAGAAAAGTTTTAAGGGAAAAACAAAAGCTAACAAAAAAGGAGCAGGAAACCCCCTGCCACCCTGGGCCTCGGCCACCCGAGCAGGCCCATCCAGCTCACTCCCCCTTCCCGGTAGCCTCCCTGTAACGCCCGGGTAATTAAGCTACAGTGAACCTCTGCTAATAGTGCCACGTCACCTCGATTACTATTCCTAATCTCGTGCTAGTTCGGAACTGATTCAAATTCAAATTCAAAATCAACCAAAGGATAAAAACTTTTCAAAATTTAAAACAAAAATGTTCGAGGTGTGCAAATAAATGCCTAGGAATTTATGGTGTGGGATCCATGCCTTTATAAAAGACCTAAATACTTAAAATGAATTAAAATAGAAGAGAAAATAAAAAAAAGGAAAACAGGAAACAAAACCAAAAAAAAAGGGAAAACCCCCTCCCTCGCTGGGCCTTGGCCCAGCTAGCCATCGGGCCAACCAGGCCGGCCCACACCCCCCACCACTTAACCCCGGTCCACCCCCCCCCCCCCCTCGAACCCTAACCCTCACCCGATCCCCACTCTCCCCCACTCGCCCCCCCTCGCTCCCTCCCCCGATCTGGATCGGGGAGAGGCCCGACCCCACCGCCTCATCCCTGCGCCCCGTTACCGGCCGGCGCCGCCCGTCTCCGCCGGCGCCTCCTGCCTCCCGCCCCGTCGCCCGCCCTCCGACTCCTCCCGCACAGTGCCCCCCCTCGACACGAGCTGGATCGGGGGCTGGACCCCGCGCCACCCTGAGCCCCGACGACCGCGCCCCATCCGCTGCCGCTCGAGGGCCTCCTCGACTCGCCGGACCGCTCCGCCATCGCCGGAGCCCTACCCCGCCGGACCGCATCCCCTGCGCCGCGTCGTCTCCGCCCGCCTCCTCGCCCCCCTGTTGCCCCTGACCCTACGGATCCACGGTGAGGCCCCCGGCCTCTCTTCCTCCCGGCTCCTCGCGTCGTCCCGCAGCCGTGCACGAGCACCACCGCGTCGGCCACGCCGTCGCCCGCGTCCCTGGCCGCCCGACTGCGCGCCAGGCCAAGCCCCCTCCTGCCCGCGCACGCCTCGCGCCCTGCGCGCGCGGCAGCCCAGGCCCGGCTCGCCGTGCCGTCGCTCCCCGCTGTCCCCGCGCATGCCTTTCCGCTCACCGGCTCCTGTCCGCTGCACCTGGCAGCGCTCGCCTGGGCCGCCCCTTGCCACGCCCAGCCCCTCACCGCTGCCGCCCTGGAACCCCCTTTGCTCGCCGTGGCCTACACCTCTGCCGGCCCCGCCTCGCTATGCCGTCGTGCTCTGGTGGCCTCGCCCCGTCGCCCTTGGTTGGGCTCGGCCCCGAGCGGGTGGCGCCCGTCACCACTAACTCAGCGCCCGTTAACCACCCCCTGTGCCTATGACAGACGGGGCCCACGCCAAAAATGATTAAAAAAATAAAAAGATGATAATAATAAAAAAATTAAAATTAAAATTAAAAATAAATGAATAATAATTAAATTAATCAATTAATTAATTAAGTTAATTAATCATGTTTAATTAACCTAATTAACTAGTTAGCTTAATTAAACCCTAATTAGTTAAACAGTCAATGACGAACGGGACCCACCTGTCAGGTTGACCAAGTCAACTACTGATGTCATGCTGACGTCAGCAGACACTATTCTGGATAATGTTGATTAAATTAATTAAATAAATCCTAAAAATGATTTAAACTTTAGAAAATCAATATAAAATAAACCGTAGCCCGGTTGGAAAAACTTTATACATGAAAGTTGCTCAGAACGACGAGACGAATTCGGATACGCAGCCCGTTCGTCCGCCACGTGTCCCTAGCATAGTGAACCTGCAACATTTCACCTCCGGTTCATCTGTCCGAAAACGCGAAGCACCGGGGATATTTTCCCGGATGTTATCCCCCTTCACCGGTATCACCTAATACCGCGTTAGGGCACCCCTAGCACCGTTACTTGTCTTGTCATGCATCGTTATGCATCTGTTTGCATTATATTCATTGTTTCTTCCCCCCTCTTCTTCCGCTAGACACCGAGACCGACGCCGCTGCTACCCAGTACGACTACGGAGTTGACGACCCCTCTCTCTTGCCAGAGCAACCAGGCAAGCCCCCCCTTTTGATCACCAGATATCGCCTACTCTTCTCTATACTGCTTGCATTAGAGTAGCGTAGCATGTTACTGCTTCCCGTTAATCCTATACTGATGCATAGCCTGTCCTTGCTACTACTGTTGTTACCTTTACCTACAATCCTAATGCTTAGTATAGGATGCCAGTTTATCATCAGTGGCCCTACATCCTTGTCCGTCTGCCATGCTATACTATCGGGCCGTGATCACTCGGGAGGTGATCACGGGTATATACTATATACTTTATACATGATACATGTGGTGACCAAAGACGGGTCGGCTTGAGGAGCACCCGCGAGTGGAGTTTTGAGGCGGAGCGGCAGGGCAGGTTCCGACCACCTAGGAGAGAGGTGGGCCTGGCCCTGGTCGGCGTTCGCGGATACTTAACACGCTTAACGAGATCTGGGTATTTGATCTGAGTTTGGCCATTTGGTCTATACGCACTAACCATCTACGCGGGAGTAGTTATGGGTATCCCGGCGTCGTGGTATCAGCCGAAGCCTTCCTGACGTCAGCGACGGAGCGGCGCGCGCTGGATTGGACTGGAACGCCACTAGGCTAGGTCTGCTTCCGGCCGCCCACGCAACGTGCAGGTGTGCTAAGGGCGATGGGCCCAGACCCCTGGGCGCTTAGGTTTAGACCGGCGTGCTGACCTCTCTGTTGGTCTAGGTGGGGCTGCGACGTGTTGATCTTCCGAGGCCGGGCATGACCCAGGAAAGTGTGTCTGGCCAAATGGGATCGAGCGTGTTGGGGTATGTGGTGCACCCCTGCAGGGAAGTTAATCTATTCGAATAGTCGTGATCTTCAGTAACAGGACGACTTGGAGTTGTATCTTGACCTTATGACAACTAGAACCGGATACTTAATAAAACACACCCTTCCAAGTGCCAGATACAACCGGTGGTCGCTCTCTCACAGGGCGACGAGGGGAGGATCATCGGTTAGGATTATGCTATACGATGCTGCTTGGAGGACTTCAGTCTACTCTCTTCTACATGCTGCAAGACGGAGGCTGCCAGAAGCGTAGTCTTCGAAAGGACTAGCTATCCCCCTCTTATTCCGGCTTTCTGCAGTCCAGCCCACATATAATAGCCTTATTCCAGTTGATACCAATGCATACATATGTAGTGTAGCTCCTTGCTTGCGAGTACTTTGGATGAGTACTCACGGTTGCTTTCTCCCCCTTTTTCCCCCTTTCCTTTCTTCCTGGTTGTCGCAACCAGATGTTGGAGCCCAGGAGCCAGACGCCACCGTCGACGACGACTCCTACTACACCGGAGGTGCCTACTACTACGTGATGCCCGCTGATGATGACCAGGAGTAGTTAGGAGGATCCCAGGCAGGAGGCCTGCGCCTCTTTCGATCTGTATCCCAGTTTGTGCTAGCCTTCTTAAGGCAAACTTGTTTAACTTATGTCTGTACTCAGATATTGTTGCTTCCGCTGACTCGTCTAGGATCGAGCTCTTGTATTCGAGCCCTCGAGGCCCCTGGCTTGTAATATGATGCTTGTACGACTTATTTTATTTGTAGAGTTGTGTTGTGATATCTTCCCGTGAGTCCCTGATCTTGATCGTACACGTTTGTGTGTATGATTAGTGTACGATTGAATCGGGGGCGTCACAAGTTGGTATCAGAGCCGACTACCTGTAGGAATTCCCCTTCCACACTCCTTGGCCGAAGTCGAGTCTAGACATTGCAAAAACTTTTACTAACTTGGCTGTGTACCTTACGGGCCCACGTCGCCATCGGGTGGCACTAGGATCTTTTACTCCTCGACCTTTACTCTGGGACTCTGAACTCTCTTCTACTCGGGTTAAACGAATTTACTAACTCTGACACTAGGATCCCGTTACGACATTCACCCCAAAGTTGGATAAGCCCTAGTTATTCTTTAGAAATGTATTTGAACATTATCCATATTGTCATTTGACTCCAGTGAAAACATCTATGTTTTCAGATGGAACCCACGAGGCAGGTCGTGCGCCACACGACGGCCATTGGTGCCTCAGGATCACCTGCTGTGTAGGCTGAGATGATGACCTATCTGGGTTATCGCTGGCACCCTGAGTACACCGTCTATGAGGAGTATCAGGACTTCAACCAGGAGCAGTACCGTGCCATCGTCCACCTCTACTCTCGAGAGTATGACTCCACTACCGTGCTGCACACTGCTCATGGTGTTGGAGTGACTATCGATATGGCGGTCCACGATGCTGCTTATGCTGCTCTGACACGTCTCCGTGGCGAGTATCAGGAGTTGGACACCTCCCCCTTCAGGCACATTGCTATCGCATCCGATGTTGGTGCGGAGGGTTACTACACTGCTGCCTACTCCACTGTCACCCGAGAGCCCTTCTACCATCAGAACCTGGTTCTGCATGCTGATGGGCTGGATCGAGCTAACCGAGCTCTTCGCCACGAGTTGTACACCACTCGTCAGCACCTCTACCGTGCTCTGACGATGTTGCACCCCTTCGTCGGATCTGGGGAGCTGTCGCGCTCTGCTATCTACCCAGCCAGGACCGTGATGCCCCAGGGCGTCGGCTGGCTAGATGTGGGAGGCTACTCTCCTGCATTGGGCCCTCTCCTGCCACCTGCGCATCGGGTTCCGCACCAGAGTATCCGCGGACCCCAGGATACTCGCGTGGAGGTCTTCCCTTCGCGTCACTACCAGCTGTCGGGCTACACCTACCTCCGCAGTACCGCATGGGACTGACGTAGACTTGCTTATTAGTGTTAGATGCATTCGCCGCGAGCCTGTGTGCCGCCTATGATGTCTTAGTCTATGTATTGAACACTGTGTAACGAACTCTATGCATGATCTCTTTTGTAAGATATGCCGACTACTATGTGGGATCTATTGTGCTGCTTTCGTTGTGCATGTTTCATCTTGAATGATTCTTGTTTTTACAATTCCTCAATGCTGAACTACCCCTGTTAAATATTAGCAGGATGGTTAGACCAGGTGGTCGTGGTCGTGGTGGCAGCGCCCCACCACCGCCTGAGTACATGGCTGGTATGATCCAACAGCTTGAGATGAATCGCCAGTTCATGGAGAATATGATGGCTCAGTTCCCTCGCCCCAATATGAACCAGCAGCCAACCCCAGTAACTCTGCAGGATTTCATGCGCCTGAACCCAACAGTGTACCGCAGCTCAACCCAGCCTCTGGATGCTGATGACTGGCTCCGTGACATCACCTATGAGATGGAGTCTGCTGATGTAGCCCCTGCCAGCTATGTCACCTTTGCTTCCTTCTTCCTGAAGGGACCCGCAGCTCAATGGTGGGACAGCCACAGGCGTACACTGCCAGCTGGAACAATCATCACCTGGCCAGACTTCCAAGCTGCCTTCCGTGCTCGCTTCATTCCTCAGGGAGTTATGGACCGGAAGAAGCGTGAGTTCCGCAACCTCACCCAAGGCAACAAAACTGTGGAAGCTTATCAGCGGGAGTTTCTGGACTTGTCCCGCTATGCTGAAGAGGACATTGCAACTGATGCACGCAGACAGGAGAAGTTCCGGGATGGCCTTCAAGCTGACATCAAACTCGCACTTCTAGTGCATGATTTTGCTGATTTCGCCACTCTGGTGAACAAAACCATCAATGTCGAAACAGGTCTGCAGGAATACCAAAGCTCTCACAGGCGCAACCGTGACACGGGCTCATCTTCGGGCCCGTCCTCGCAGAAGAGCAAGATATGGATTCCCAATAGCTTGTACCAACCGGATGCACCTACCCCAAGGCAGACCTATGCTGCACCTCGTCTGCCTACTCCTCCGACTAGGCGGCCAAGACTCCCAGCTCCACCACCACAAGCTCCCGTTCCCACTCCCAATAATGGATTGTGCTTCAGGTGTGGACAACCAGGGCATCGTGCTAGGGAATGCAACCAGAACCCGAATCAACTGGCCCTTCCAGCAACTGGCCGTGGAAGCAACCAGCCCCGCAGCAACAATGCCAAGTCTTATGGTCGTGTTCATGCCAACCACGTTGATCTGAGCGAAGCTCAAGACCAGCCTGCTACTGTGATGGGTACCCTCCTCGTAAATTCAGTACCAGCATCCGTTTTATTTGATACAGGTGCATCGCATTCATTCATGTCAGAAGGTTTTGCATGCTTGCACGACATTAAATGTGAGAACATGGATGCTTCACTATTAGTACACACCCCTGCGGGCCAATGTCGAACCTCCATGATTTGCAACGACGTCCCTGTAGAAATCGAAGGACTGGAATTCCTTGTCTCTCCCATCGTACTGAAGTCCTGTAGCATTGATCTCATTCTGGGAATGAATTGGTTAAAAGCGCATACTGCTTCTATAGTTTGCGCCACTAAGGTCGTCCATTTGCTACACCCTTCTGATGAAATAATAGCTTATCAAGCTCATCTAGTTCAGAACGCCGAGGCACGACTTTATGCCTTGAACGCGTTGAACGCTGCACCACTCGAGGGCATTGAAAACGTTTCCGTCGTTCGTGAATTCCAAGATGTATTCCCAGAAGAACTTCCAGGGATTCCCCCTGCTAGAGCTGTCGAATTCATCATCGACTTGAAACCCGGCACTACCCATATAGCTAAACGACCCTACAAGATGCCGCCGCATGAACTCCTTGAGCTTAAGGAGGAAATCGACAAATCTCTTGTCAAAGATTTCATTCGCCCAAGTTGCTCTCCTTGGGGAGCACCTTCTCTCTTTGTTAGGAAGAAGGATGGAACAAACCGATTGGTCCAAGACTACCGTCCTATAAACCAAGCTACCATTCAGAATAAATACCCTCTTCCTCGGATCAATGATCTTTATGATCAACTGGCTGGTTCATCAGTGTTCTCCAAACTCGACTTGAGGTTGGGTTACCACCAGATCCGTGTTCGTGAAGAGGACATCCCAAAAACCGCCTTCGTGACTCGGTATGGATCATATGAGTACACAGTCATGTCATTCAGCTTAACGAATGCTCCCGCCACCTTCTCTCGTCTGATGAATTATATATTCATGGATTACCTCGACAAGTTCGTCGTGGTTTATCTGGATGATATCCTTGTATTTTCCAAGAATGAGGAAGAACATGCTGGACATCTGCGTCTTGTGCTAGAGAAGCTTCGAGAACATCAACTGTATGCTAAGTATTCCAAGTGTGAATTCTGGCTCCCTGAAGTAACCTATCTTGGGCATGTCATCTCCAAGGATGGTATTGCCGTCAACCCTGAACGAGTTCAGGCTATACTCGATTGGACTCCTCCGAAGAATGTGAAGCAAGTCCAAAGTTTTCTCGGTCTCGCCAGCTATTGCCGTCGATTCGTCGAGAACTTCTCCAAGATTGCCAGGCCTCTGACTAATTTGTTGCATAAGGGTGTCAAGTTCGACTGGACAGACAAGTGTCAGGAAAGTTTCCAGGCGCTCAAAGACAAGTTGACTTCTGCCCCCGTGCTTGCACCACCTGATACTAAGAAGGACTTCGTCATTTACTGCGACGCTTCCCGCCAAGGATTAGGCTGTGTCCTAATGCAGGAGCGCAGAGTGATTGCTTATGCCTCTCGTCAATTGCGCCCTCACGAAGAAAACTACCCGGTTCACGACCTCGAGCTTGCTGCTGTCATTCATGCACTGAAGCAGTGGCGACATTACCTTCTCGGTAATCGTTGCGAGATCTTCACCGACCATCAAAGTCTGAAGTATCTGTTTACTCAGCTAGATTTGAACCTACGCCAGCAGAGATGGATGGAGACTGTTGCAGACTTTGACGTGGATATATCATATACCCCCGGCAAGGCTAATGTGATGGCTGATGCCTTGAGCCGCAAGTCTTACTGCAACCACCTCCAGGTTCATAAAGTTCAGCCCTCGCTTACCAAAGATTTTAGAAGGCTGAACCTCCATATTGTTCCTCCGGGATCACTCGCTCCCCCTCCCGAAGATTTCCCCAAACAGAACCTCCATGTTGTTTCCAAGGGTTCTCTCAATACCCTAGTTGCGAAACCAGATCTTGTGGACACCATCAAATGGATACAGAAATGTGACGATGAAGTCCTCAAGATTAAGTGCGACCTCAAAAGGGGAAAGCCCTCATTCTTCATGATCGCCGACGATGGCGCCTTGTATTTCAAAGGACGCTTAGTGGTACCATGTTCGAAGAAAAACCTGGATAAGACTAAAAGGGTTATGCAAGAAGCTCATGATACGCCTCTGTCCATCCATCCTGGTAGTACAAAGATGTATCAGGATATTCGTCAAAGATTCTGGTGGTCTAATATGAAGCAGGACATTGCTCGTTATGTTGCTGAGTGTGACATTTGTCGCCGAATCAAAGCAGAGCATCAAAGGCCTGCTGGGACTCTGCAACCTATCTCTATTCCTGAATGGAAATGGGACCATGTTGAAATGGACTTCGTCACTGGATTTCCCAAATCGCAGAAAGGTAATGATGCTATTCTTGTCGTCATTGACCGGCTTTCCAAAGTTGCCCATTTTCTGGCGGTCAAAGAGACAATCACTGCTAGTCAGCTTGCTACTCTCTACATGGCCAGAATTGTTTCACTTCACGGTATCCCACTGGTTATCAGTTCAGACCGTGGCAGTTTATTCACTTCAAGGTTTTGGGCGAGTTTCCAAGAAGCTATGGGGACTCATCTGTCGTTCAGTACTGCGTTCCATCCTCAGTCGCAAGGGCAAGTTGAACGTGTCAACCAAGTTCTCGAAGACATGCTTCGAGCTTGTGTGATCTCATTCGGCAAGAAATGGGAGGAATCTCTTCCATATGCCGAGTTCTCTTATAATAATAGCTATCAAGCTAGTCTGAAGATGTCCCCCTTCGAAGTGCTTTATGGACGAAAGTGTCGAACCCCTCTGAACTGGTCAGAAACTGGGGAACGCCCACTCTTCGGTCCGGATATTATCCAACAGGCCGAAGAACAAGTTCGCATTATTCGCGAGAATCTCAAGACTGCTCAGTCACGTCAGAAAAGTCAGTATGACCGTCATCACCAAGACATGGTCTATCAACCTGGCGAAAAGGCTTATCTTCAAGTTACCCAATGAAGGGTGCTCACCGCTTCGGGATCAAGGGCAAGCTAGCTCCTCGCTATATCGGTCCCTTCACTATTCTCGAAAGGCGTGGAAAGGTGGCATATCAACTGGAGCTTCCGCCGAACCTTTCTCAGGTTCACGATGTGTTCCATGTGTCACAACTCCGCCGTTGCTTCAAGGATCCAATCCGAGCAGTGGATCATGAAGTGCTCGAATTGCAGCAGGACCTCTCCTATAAAGAGCATCCGGTCCGCATTCTCGACCAAGCTGAACGCCGCACACGTTAGAAGGCGATCAAGTTCCTCAAAGTCCAGTGGTCGAATCACTCTGAAGACGAAGCCACCTGGGAACGCGAGGATCGTCTGCGTGATGAATACCCCGCACTCTTTCCTTCTACCTCCTAAATCTCGGGACGAGATTTCTTGTAGTGGAGGAGTTTTGTAACGCCCGGGTAATTAAGCTACAGTGAACCTCTGCCAATAGTGCCACGTCACCTCGATTACTATTCCTAATAGTTCGGAACTGATTCAAATTCAAATTCAAAATCAACCAAAGGATAAAAACTTTTCAAAATTTAAAACAAAAATGTTCGAGGTGTGCAAATAAATGCCTAGGAATTTATGGTGTGGGATCCATGCCTTTATAAAAGACCTAAATACTTAAAATGAATTAAAACAGAAGAGAAAATAAAAAAAGGAAAACAGGAAACAAAACCAAAAAAAAAGGGAAAACCCCCTCCCTCGCTGGGCCTTGGCCCAGCTAGCCATCGGGCCAACCAGGCCGGCCCACACCCCCCACCACTTAACCCCGGTCCACCCCCCCCCCCCGAACCCTAACCCTCACCCGATCCCCACTCTCCCCCACTCGCCCCCCCCTCGCTCCCTCCCCCGATCTGGATCGGGGAGAGGCCCGACCCCGCCGCCTCATCCCTGCGCCCCGTTACCGGCCGGCGTCGCCCGTCTCCGCCGGCGCCTCCTGCCTCCCGCCCCGTCGCCCGCCCTCCGACTCCTCCCGCACAGCGCCCCCCCTCGACACGAGCTGGATCGGGGGCTGGACCCCGCGCCACCCCGAGCCCCGACGACCGCGCCCCATCCGCTGCCGCTCGAGGGCCTCCTCGACTCGCCGGACCGCTCCGCCATCGCCGGAGCCCTACCCCGCCGGACCGCATCCCCTGCGCCGCGTCGTCTCCGCCCGCCTCCTCGCCCCCCTGTTGCCCCTGACCCTACGGATCCACGGTGAGGCCCCCGGCCTCTCTTCCTCCCGGCTCCTCGCGTCGTCCCGCAGCCGTGCACGAGCACCACCGCATCGGCCACGCCGTCGCCCGCGTCCCTGGCCGCCCGACTGTGCGCCAGGCCAAGCCCCCTCCTCCCCGCGCATGCCTCGCACCCTGCGCGCGCGGCAGCCCAGGCCCGGCTCGCCGTGCCGTCGCTCCCCGCTGTCCCCGCGCATGCCTTTCCGCTCACCGGCTCCTGTCCGCTGCGCCTGGCAGCGCTCGCCTGGGCCACCCCTTGCCACGCCCAGCCCCTCACCGCTGCCGCCCTAGAACCCCCTTTGCTCGCCGTGGCCTACACCTCTGCCGGCCCCGCCTCGCTATGCCGTCGTGCTCCGGTGGCCTCGCCCCGTCGCCCTTGGTTGGGCTCGGCCCCGAGCGGGTGGCGCCCGTCACCGCTAACTCAGCGCCCGTTAACCACCCCCTGTGCCTATGACAGACGGGGCCCACGCCAAAAATGATTAAAAAAATAAAAAGATGATAATAATAAAAAAAATTAAATTAAAATTAAAAATAAATGAATAATAATTAAATTAATCAATTAATTAATTAAGTTAATTAATCATGTTTAATTAACCTAATTAACTAGTTAGCTTAATTAAACCCTAATTAGTTAAACAGTCAATGACGAACGGGACCCACCTGTCAGGTTGACCAAGTCAACTACTGATGTCATGCTGACGTCATGATGACGTCAGCAGACACTATTCTGGATAATGTTGATTAAATTAATTAAATAAATTCTAAAAATGATTTAAACTTTAGAAAATCAATATAAAATAAATCGTAGCCCGGTTGGAAAAACTTTATACATGAAAGTTGCTCAGAACGACGAGACGAAGTCGGATACGCAGCCCGTTCGTCCGCCACGTGTCCCTAGCATAGTGAACCTGCAACATTTCACCTCCGGTTCATCTGTCCGAAAACGCGAAGCACCGGGGATATTTTCCCGGATGTTATCCCCCTTCACCGGTATCACCTAATACCGCGTTAGGGCACCCCTAGCACCGTTACTTGTCTTGTCATGCATCGTTATGCATCTGTTTGCATTATATTCATTGTTTCTTCCCCCCTCTTCTTCCGCTAGACACCGAGACCGACGCCGCTGCTACCCAGTACGACTACGGAGTTGACGACCCCTCTCTCTTGCCAGAGCAACCAGGCAAGCCCCCCCCTTTTGATCACCAGATATCGCCTACTCTTCTCTATACTGCTTGCATTAGAGTAGCGTAGCATGTTACTGCTTCCCGTTAATCCTATACTGATGCATAGCCTGTCCTTGCTACTACTGTTGTTACCTTTACCTACAATCCTAATGCTTAGTATAGGATGCCAGTTTATCATCAGTGGCCCTACATCCTTGTCCGTCTGCCATGCTATACTATCGGGCCGTGATCACTCGGGAGGTGATCACGGGTATATACTATATACTTTATACATGATACATGTGGTGACCAAAGACGGGTCGGCTTGAGGAGCACCCGCGAGTGGAGTTTTGAGGCGGAGCGGCAGGGCAGGTTCCGACCACCTAGGAGAGAGGTGGGCCTGGCCCTGTTCGGCGTTCGCGGATACTTAACACGCTTAACGAGATCTGGGTATTTGATCTGAGTTTGGCCATTTGGTCTATACGCACTAACCATCTACGCGGGAGTAGTTATGGGTATCCCGGCGTCGTGGTATCAGCCGAAGCCTTCCTGACGTCAGCGACGGAGCGGCGCGCGCTGGATTGGACTGGAACGCCACTAGGCTAGGTCTGCTTCCGGCCGCCCACGCAACGTGCAGGTGTGCTAAGGGCGATGGGCCCAGACCCCTGGGCGCTTAGGTTTAGACCGGCGTGCTGACCTCTCTGTTGGTCTAGGTGGGGCTGCGACGTGTTGATCTTCCGAGGCCGGGCATGACCCAGGAAAGTGTGTCCGGCCAAATGGGATCGAGCGTGTTGGGGTATGTGGTGCACCCATGCAGGGAAGTTAATCTATTCGAATAGCCGTGATCTTCGGTAACAGGACGACTTGGAGTTGTATCTTGACCTTATGACAACTAGAACCGGATACTTAATAAAACACACCCTTCCAAGTGCCAGATACAACCGGTGGTCGCTCTCTCACAGGGCGACGAGGGGAGGATCATCGGTTAGGATTATGCTATACGATGCTGCTTGGAGGACTTCAGTCTACTCTCTTCTACATGCTGCAAGACGGAGGCTGCCAGAAGCGTAGTCTTCGAAAGGACTAGCTATCCCCCTCTTATTCCGGCTTTCTGCAGTCCAGCCCACATATAATAGCCTTATTCCAGTTGATACCAATGCATACATATGTAGTGTAGCTCCTTGCTTGCGAGTACTTTGGATGAGTACTCACGGTTGCTTTCTCCCCCTTTTTTCCCCCTTTCCTTTCTTCCTGGTTGTCGCAACCAGATGTTGGAGCCCAGGAGCCAGACGCCACCGTCGACGACGACTCCTACTACACCGGAGGTGCCTACTACTACGTGATGCCCGCTGACGACGACCAGGAGTAGTTAGGAGGATCCCAGGCAGGAGGCCTGCGCCTCTTTCGATCTGTATCCCAGTTTGTGCTAGCCTTCTTAAGGCAAACTTGTTTAACTTATGTCTGTACTCAGATATTGTTGCTTCCGCTGACTCGTCTAGGATCGAGCTCTTGTATTCGAGCCCTCGAGGCCCCTGGCTTGTAATATGATGCTTGTACGACTTATTTTATTTGTAGAGTTGTGTTGTGATATCTTCCCGTGAGTCCCTGATCTTGATCGTACACGTTTGCGTGTATGATTAGTGTACGATTGAATCGGGGGCGTCACACTCCCCCTCCTGTACAATCGACCGGGCGCCCGCCCGAGGTGTCCCCGTCCGACCAGCTTGCCGGCGCCGCCCTGATGGGATAAGGGAAACGCCTCGGGCACACCTCCCCCTCACTTCCCCCCACTCCCCTCTCCTCCTCGCTAGGCCTCTCTCCCCCTCCTCTAGATCTGCAGTGCCATGCCGGCCAAGGCGTAGCCGTCGCCGCGGCCTCGCCGTGCGCATGGCCACCAGCGACCGCCCTTCGTCCGCCCGCGTCCAAGAGCCTCCCCACCCCCCGTCCTCGACCACGACGACCGCGACCACGCCACCGACCTTGGAGCCCCTCTGCCTCGCCGGATCGCCACCTTCATCTTCTTCGGTCGTCACCATCACCGTCCACTCCGGCCACCCCCTGTCGCTACTAAGCTGTCACCGGCCTCCTTCTGCCACAAGGTATGCTACCCGTCGAGCCCCTCTACCCCTCTCCTTTGTTTGTACGCATAGGTCGCCGCCCCACCTCCCCTGCCCGGAGCTGCGCCCGTGTTGCCCGAGCAAGCGCTCACCGTGGCTTGGATCGCGCTCGCCGCGCGTTCCGCCTACCCTCTGGCCACTCCCTCGACCGCGCCCTACACGCCCCACGACCGCGTGCCTTAAGCTTCGCCATCAAGAAGGGGGTGCGGGAATGGGGATCGGGATTCATGGATTTGGAGGTTGCCGGCGAAGCTTAAGGAGGAAGACTTAAATAGACCCAGATATTTTTATCGCAAACGGTTCTTACAAAACAACTGTGTGTGATGATGTAGATATTTTTTTATTAGCTGTGAAAGACAAATTTGGAGTGAAGTGGCAACGGATGATGTTTTAAATGTACGAGAAAATTTGTAGTACTAATACAACTGTCATGTCAAATTTTGGAAAATTTCAGGGGTCATTTGACCTTTTAAGACATTTAAGTGATTTTCTAGCTATTTAATGACTGTAATTGAAATTTGAACTACATGTACATGCAACAGCTTACCATAACAGTTTGAAAAGTCATATTTTGTGTACTTGTGTGCGATTTAATTCCATGTGCAGTAAATTAAAAGGAATTTTCAAACATATTGGTCTAACGCTATGACACAATTAAGCATGGAGTGCCATGGCATTTAAATTTCAAAAAAATAAAAAAATATTAGAAACACATGAAACCTTGGTTGATGTAACGTCATGCCACCAAGATGATGTGGTAAAAAAATTGGCATGTGTGACGAAAGTTTGGACACACACCCGTCACAAACCGGAGCAACTCACTAGAAGGCTCATGGTTTCGAGAGGAAACAATGCATGTTTGATGACGAACGAGAGATAGCTTCCACTAACGGCCTTCAAATTTTTCTACGTGCAACATGCACTAATACAACTGTCATGTCAAATTTGGAAAATTTCAGGGGTCATTTGACCTTTTGAAGACATTTAAGTGATTTTCTAACCATTTAATGACCGTAATTCAAATTTGAGCTACATCTACATGCAACGGCTAACCATAACGGTTTGAAAAATTATATTTGTGTACTTGTGTGCGAGTTAATTCCATGTGCAGTAAATTAGAAGGAATTTTCAAACATATTGCTCTCACGGTGTGGACACATGCATATGTAAGCATGGAGTGCCATGGCATTTTAATTCCAAAAAATAAAAAAATCAGAAAAACATGAAACCTTGCTTGATGTAATGTCAAGCCACCAAGATGATGTGGTAAAACATTTGGCATGTGTGACGAAAGTTTGGACACACACCCCTCACAAACCAGAGCAACTCACTAGAAGGCTTGTGGTTCCGAGAGGGAACAATGCATGTTTGATGACGAACAGGAGATAGCTTCCTCTTATGGCCTTCAATTTTTTTCTACGTTTAACATGCACTACTACAACTGTCATGTGAAATTTTGGAAAATTCTAGGGATCATTTGACCTTTTAAAGACATTTAAGTGATTTTCTAGCCATTTAATGATCGTAATTCAAATTTGAACTACATCTACATGCAACGGCTAACCATAACGGTTTGAAAAACTATATTTTTGCGTACTTGTGTGCGAGTTAAAAAAATCATCAGACGATGTAAATATCTGGTGTTGAAAAAAGAGAATGTAAAGATCTGGCAAGACAACCACCCCCACACGATTGGCACTCTATCTCACGGGTCAAGGTATGGTAGGTGAGTGGCGGGGGGTCAATCAGACACGGTTCTGTATTGGAAACCGTCAGCTATGATGTTCACACATAGATTTTGCAGCGGGAATCATGTGTAATTCAATCTACAGTACTCGTAAATTTCGGCGACCGGTGTGTGTATTGTTCCTGTCGATCTAGATTTCGACCGCCAATAAATACTACCTTGCTCATGTCGTCTCGCCTGCATTCTCATCTACATCCTCCCCTCGCTCGCCCTCTCTCTCTCTGTCTCAAATCTCTGCCATGGCGCCGCTGCTACCTCTTGAGCACTGCGTTGGTTTTCCCTTGAAGAGGAAAGGGTGGTGCAGTAAAGCAGCGTAAGTATTTCCCTCAGTTTTTGAGAACCAAGGTATCAATCCAGTAGGAGACCACGCGCGAGTCACCTCGTACCTACACAAACAAATAAGAACCTCGCAACCAACGCGATAAAGGGGTTGTCAATCCCTTCACGGCCACTTGCAAGGGTGAGATCTGATAGAGATGATAATAATAAGATAAGTATTTTTGGTATTTTTATGATATAGATTGAAAGTAAAGATTGCAAAATAAAATAGATTGGAAACTTGTATGATGGAAAGTAGACCCGGGGGCCATAGGTTTCACTAGTGGCTTCTCTCAAGATAGCATAAGTATTACGGTGGGTGAACAAATTACTATCGAGCAATTGATAGAAAAGTGAATAATTATGAGAATATCTAGGTATGATCATGTATATAGGCATCACGTCGGTGACAAGTAGACCGACTCCTGCCTGCATCTACTACTATTACTCCACACATAGACCGCTATCCAGCATGCATCTAGAATATTAAGTTCATAATAACAGAGTAACGCCTTAAGCAAGATGACATGATGTAGAGGGATAAACTCATGCGATATGATGTAAACCCCATCTTTTTATCCTCGATGGCAACAATACAATACGTGTCGTTTCCCTTTCTGTCACTGGGATCGAGCACCGCAAGATTGAACCCAAAGCTAAGCACTTCTCCCATTGCACTACTAGGAAAAGGCCTACTAGTGGCGCACCTGTTTTGCCTACTAATGGCGCACTACAGGTGCGCCACTAGCACCACGCCATTAGAATTTTTTACTAATGGCGCACCATGCAGTGCGCCATTAGCATAGCCCACGGTGTGCCATTAGTATGCCTCGCAGGGGGCCATATTTACCCATGTGCTTTGGCATACTAATGGCGCACTAGTGCATGATGCGCCAGAGTCCTTTTTGCAGTGCACCATTAGTGTTCTGAGTGGTGCGCCACTAGTATGAATATTAGGGATTTTTTTATTTTCTAATATTTTCACAGGTTACAAAATATATTATTGGACAGAATATAGAGAGCACAACATATAAACAGCAGATTTATCGAATACAATAGAAGATTAGTCTCCGAATACAATTCATCATATTAGTCTCCGAATTTAAAATACCAAACAAAGTTAGAACATTACAAGTCTCGAAACCGCGAGTAGCGAGTTTGTCTTCACACTACAAGTCGATATCGATCATCTAAACTACCATCACATAGAAGAGAGCTGCGGTCATCACGATGAGCATCATCGTGATGAAACTGGTCTTCATCCGGTTCCTCCTCCGCTCCCTCCTCTCTCCCGCTAGATAGCGTGTGTATCTAACTTTTGCCTCCGCCCTAATGGTGTACCCTTTGTAACTGTTACCGCTGAAATGGTGAACCTGTCTCCGACACTCCTCCCACTCGTCGTAGACTCCAGGAACCTTACCCTTGTACACGACATACGACGGCATCTCTATGCACTAGCCAAACAAAACGTTAGTAGCAATTCACAGACAATACATAAGCAATATATAAGTATGCAACAAAAGGATCGGAAGAGAAAAGCAACACATTAATAGCATGATTCATGGTCCTACTAATAAATAGCATCGATTACATCTAAGTTGAATGACTGTCCAAACCAAAGAGACATACAAGTTCATTAAAGTTTAATTACAACATGAGCCAATCGATGTTTCAGAACTACACATAGCATCACTACTTTCGACTCGACTTAGGGACCGGAGCATGGATGAAGCCGCCGTCTCTCATGATGGTCATGAAATCGCAGGCATTGTCAGCCTGCATTTGTAGCGTTGTGTCTATCTCACTGTTGGACGGTTGATATCTAAGGTAGAACTGCCCCGAGGTACGAAGGACATCTTGATGGATGATTTCTGCAAACTCCGACTGGATGCGAAAGAATTCTTCTCTGATGTCCATGTCCTGGATTGCCGACAATCTTGCGGCCCAATCTTTGAGATTATTTGGTAGCAGAAGGTGATTATGGTCCCGTACGATCGCCAGCATGTGATGGAGGGCGTAGTAGGCATCCTTATGACCGCCAGGCGGCTGCTTGACGCAGGGGAACATCGTAGTGTGGGCGAACACGTGCTTGTCGTACCTACGAACTGGCCTGTGAAGGTGCCTCCAGATCTGGCATAGCTGGGGAGAACATCATCAAGAACTTTCTTGAAATTTGTGTAGTCTTTCTTCGACTGACGGTCCGAGCCGAAATACGTGGCCATGGAATATTTCGGGCTTAAGAGGATGAGTGTGCAATGTGTGTCACTGCACAAAACACGGAATGTTAGAAAAAAAGAATGATCGAAATCTAAGAAATCATATCTTACGGGGCGGTGAGGGGATGACTTACTCGGGAAAGTAAGGCACGAGGAAGTTATCCTTATCTGGGTTTGCCAGAATGACGCCTTCGAGGTAAGAACTCGCGACTTGCCGGTCCCCAGCGCTGCCCAAGATCTTGGCACACATGTGGAAGGGGTCGACTATCACGATGTCCGGGTCTTGTCTCTAATGATCCGCATCTCCATACTCAGCGAAAATAGCCGAACGAAGGTGTAGTGTAGTGGATGAAGGTTAAACATAGTGAAGATGTCATCAAACCGCAGGACGATCGTACCCCCGATGGCGTTATCCACAAAGCCCTTGCCCTCTAGCACGACGGTGCAGCTGAAGGCCTTGAGCAGCCTGGCTGTGTCGTGGTGGTGGGCGTAGGAGCGGGGTAGGCCGTCGGCGGCGAGGACCTAGAGGGCGATTGAGGAGTGGAGGGAAGGAGCGGGGCAGGCCATCGGCGGCGAGGACCGAGATGGCGAGGTGGGGCGCGGGGGTCGTCGGAGCGTCGGAAGGAGGGGGCATGAGGGTGTGGCGAGGGGGAGTGGATCTGGCGAGGGAGGGACGAAGGGATCGGGCGACTAGCTATAGGGGGGAATATTACTAATGGCGCACCCCCTGGCGGTGCGCCATTAGAATGTTTTTTATAGCAATGGCGCACCCCCGGGACAGTGCACCATAAGTAATCTTTTTTTTAGATAGCAATGGCGCACCGGCCAGCGGTGCGCCATAAGTAATTTTTTTTTTATTTTTTTTGTTGCATCTAATAATTTTTAGAAAATGAATATGAATATGAAACAGTAACAATTTTTTATAAAAACAGTAATAATTTTTATAAATATATTATCAAATTTGTTATTTGAAAATATTTATGAATATAAAAAATATCATCAAATTTGTTATTTGAAAATATAATCAAATTTGTTTTTTTATTTTTAGTTGCATTCATTTGTGACGGTGGAGCGGGGCAGGGTGCGGCGGGTCGTCGGCGGCGGTGGAGCGCGGGAGGGTGCGGGAGTGCTCAGCGGCGAGGGGGATCTGGCGAGGGGGGATAGCGATCGAGACGGAGGGGGATCGAGATCGAGTGTCCTCATGAATATCCAATATTTTTTCATATTGAATATGAAAAAATATCATCAAATTTGAAAAAATATTCATGAATTCAAAAAGTGCCCATGAAATTTAAAAATATTCATGAGTTCAAAAAGTGCCCATGAAATACAATCGAGAAATGAAGGCTACAATTTAAATACAATCGATCTTAGCTAGCTATCTGTTCACAATCTTCTTGCCCTTCTTTTTCGCAAATGGAGTTCTTCTGTGGAACGGACGTCCTTTAGGTAGGGTGGTCCTGCTTCTTCTTGTGGTGTATGCTGCTACTTCATCGTCGTCGTCATGTTCCATCTTCGGGTCGCCGTACTTGTTGAAGTCTTGCTCATTGGCGACTCCATCAATTCCGATGATCTTCCTTTTGCCTCTCCTCACGACAACACGACTGGGCTTTGACGGGTCGGTAATGAAGAAGCATTGGTCCACTTGGGAAGCCAGTACCCATGGCTCATTTTTCGCGGTGACGTTTGTGCCCGCGGTCTTGGATTTGGCTTCGGGTATAACCATGGTGGTGAAATAACGGTCTTCTTTTAGGACGCTCTTGGCCCATCTTACACGGAACATCGGGACCTTCTCTCCAGCGTAGCTCAGCTCCCAGATCTCCTCGATCCTTCTGTAGTATCTGTCCTTGTCGTTACCGGTGTAGGATTCCATCATTATCCCGGAGTTTTGATAACCATCGCTCTTCATGTCCTTGTCCTCGGTGTAGAATGTGTAGACGTTGATATCGTACGCCTCATAGGTCATCAGGTTGTGCTCGGCGCCCTATGACAAGGCGAATATGAGTTGTTCTGCCACAGAAGAATCCTCATGTAAAGGGTACGACAGAAGCTTCTACTTGAACCAACGCGTGAAACATGAGTTGTGCTCTTTGATTATATCTCCGTCCGTCCTCTGTTGGCCTCGGTCATTGTACGTCTTCTCAATAAAGGTTTTGTGCTCTACCACCCAAGGATCGACCACGTCTATGTGTTGTAGCGCGACTAGGTTTGCTCTTTCAAAGTCGGCGAGTCGACCCTTGAAGTCGACATGCATTTCGCGGCGACCCTCGCAGTGACCCCATCCAGCGAGCCTGCCGAGGTGCCTGTTGACGGGCAGACCAACGGGGTTCTCGATGCCTAGATAATTCGTGCAGTAGGAGATGCACTCTTCAGTCAGAAAGCCCTTGGCTATGCTTCCCTCTAGACGTGACATGTTGGGAACGTATACTTTGATGAAACCATTCATCCTTTCGAACGGCATCATGCTGTGCAGGAACGTCGGCCCGAGTTGGATGATATCCTCCACGATATGGACCAGCATATGCACCATAACGTCGAAGAATGCGGGCGGGAAGTACATCTCAAGCTCGCATAGTATCACCATGATCTCTTCCTGTAGCCTTCTGAGTTGCCTCACGCCAACCGACTTCCGAGAGATGACGTCGAAAAAGTTGCATAGGCCAAATAGCATTTCACGGATGTGCACGTCCATGATCCCACAGATTGCAACTAGAAGTATCTGTGTTATCAGCACGTGACAGTCATGAGACTTCATCCCACTGAACTTCTGCTTCGCTGGGTCTAGGTATCTGCTTATCTTCCCCGCGTAACTGTAAGGAAGTTTTACTCCTACGAGGCAGGTGAAAAACTGCTCGATCTCCTCTTGACTTAGAGTGAAGCATGCGGGAGGGTAGTCATTTCCGGTCTTCTTGGCCTTTTTGCCTTTGCGACGACTTTCCGTGTCCTGCTTCGCCTCATCATCATCATCATTAGCATGAAGCTCCTCCCTGATGCCCATTGATTTCAAGTCTGCCCTTTCTTTCGACCCATCTTTGGTCCTCTCTGGCATGTTGAGCAGGGTACCAAGAAGACTCTCGCACATGTTCTTCGTGATATGCATGACATCAAGGCTGTGAGGCACACGATAGATGTTCCAGTACAGCAAGTCCCAGAAAACAGACCTCGTTTTCCATACCTTCAGCAGCTGCTCTGGTGCCTTTCGCTTCTTTCCCAGCTCTGGCGCCTTTTGCTTCTTTCCCGGCAGTGGGCAATCTTTCCAATTTTTCAACAGCTCATCTATTTCCTCACCGCTCCTCGTACGCGGGCGTCTTCGGGGTTCGGTTTCACCATCGAACAGATCCTTGCGTTTTCTCCATGGGTCATCATCGCGAAGCCACCTTCGATGTCCCATGAACACGGTTTTCGAAGACCCGGGATCTCTATCTAGCTGGAGATATGTTGTGTCATCCATGCACCTGACGCATCCAGAAAATACGTGGACCACCTGCCCCGCGAGATATCCGTAACCGAGATAGTCGTGCACCATCGTGAGCAGTGCAGCTCTCATAGGGAAATATTCTTTCTCTGCGGCATCCCACGTATTGGCTGGTGTTTTCCACGGCGTGTCTAGCTCCTCTTTCAGCAGCCCCAGATACAGATTGATGTCGTTCCCTGGTTGTTTCGGCCCTTCAATTAGCATACTCATGTGAATGTACTTCCTCTTCATGCACAACCAGGGGGAAGCTTGTACATCCACACAAACACAGGCCAGGTGCTATGTGTGCTTCTCTGGCTGCCAAATGGATTGACTCCATCGGTGCTCGCGCCAAGCACGATGTTCCTTGGATCGTCCCCAAATTCTGGGTGTTTGAAGTTCAACGCTTTCCACTGGCTCGCATCCTTAGGGTGACTCAGCATCTTGTCTTTTTTATTTATCTCCAGATCATTTCCGTCATCTTCTTGCTTCTTCTCCTCCCTATCCGCGTGCCAACGTAGTAGCTTTGCTAGCTTATGGTCCGTGAAATACCGCTGCAGACGAGGAGTGATCGAAAAGTACCACACAACTTTTCGAGGAGCTTTCTTCCTCTTCTTGTATCGAGTGACGCCGCACACCTGACATATGGTAGACTCCGCATGCTCGTCCCGATAAATGATGCAATTGTTCATGCACACATGGTATTTCACGTGCGGTAAATCCAGAGGACACACGATTTTCTTCGCCTCATCGAAACTGGTCGGGCACTTGTTGCCCTTGCGAAGACGTTCGTGCCAGAATGACATGTTCTTGTCGAAGCATGCGTCGGTCATTTTGTGTTTTACCTTCATCTCTAGAGCCATGAGCGTTACTTTCAGGCGGGTATCCTCGGGCCTGCATCCTTCATACAATGGAGTAACCGCGTCTATCTCCAGTTGATCCAGCTTGGCTTTCTCTCGGGCGGCAGCTCTTGTGTTATCCGTCTGCTTGAGAAGCAGCTCTTGAATATGAGGGTCCTGCACCCAGCCTCCATCGTCGTTTGCTCCGGCATATTCATCTTCATGATCATGCCCTTCGTGTTGATCTTCCTCATCATCATGTCTGGCATCTTCTACATGATGATTGTGTATAGCATCACCGTCGTGATCGTGTCCTGGAGATTCTTCGTCTTCTCACCCGCCATCACCGCGGTGGTTGTCTTTCTGCCCTTCCTCATTTCTTGCCCGGCCCCCATGGACGACTTCATAGTCATCTTCATCACCTTGCCACCGATAGCCATCAATGAAACCACGCAAGAGCAGGTGGTCCCGCACCTGCCCGGAATCCGGGTTCGCAATAAGGCTCTTCAGCTTGCATCTTCGACACAGACATCTTATCTCCGTCTCGTTCTTTTGAAGCATCTCGGCCTTCGCGGAGCTCAAAAACCTATTCACGATGCCGTCGGTCTTCGTGCGGACCATGGTCGCCTGCGGGGTAGAGCAAAACGATATTTTAGAACCAAGAAAAAAAATTGGCATGACTTTCCCTAAAAATAGGACCAAAAAGAATGCATAGTGCCAAAATTCTCACCGAAACAGAAATGAATCAACATTCTGGCAAAATATTGGCAACTATCGCATTTTCAAATACCGGCACCTGCAGACACAAACATATATGCAACACCACAAACATACATAGATCTAGCTAGGCCATAAAAAGTGCATGTGCACGTTGTTGGAGGAAGAAAAAAGTAGATCTACAACATAAAGATAGCTTTCCCCTTACTTACCTATCAAAAAAAAGGTAATTTAACCACTTAATTTGGATGAATCTATGGTGCAAATGAGGTGAGGAGGAGGAGGCAGCCGACACAAGCTTGGAGGAGGAGGTGGAGAGAATGAAGTGGGGAAAGTGAGTGTGTAGGTGTGGCTGTCCAAAATATCTAGCTGGTCCCAGGTTACTAATGGCGCACCAGCTTGAGGTGCGCCATTAGTAGTTTTGCAAAAAAAATATAGTAGTGGCGCACTGTGTGGCAGGTGCACCATTACTAGTTAAACTAGTAATGGCGCACTGTGCCCTGGTGCGCCATTAGTATTTTTGGAAAAAAACAATTTGTTACTAGTGGCGCACCATGTGTCTGGTGCGCCATTAGTGTCTATCACACTAATGGCGCACCAACTCATGGTGCGCCACTGATATATAGTAGTAGCGCACCACATGTCTGGTGCGCCATTAGTGGCCATATCATCTATAGCCCTTTTCCTAGTAGTGTTGCAAGAAAGATCAATCTAGTAGGCCAAACCAAACTGATAATTCGAAGACACTGGCAAAGATAAACCAATCATACATAAAAGAATTCAGAGAAGATTCAAATATTGTTCATAGATAAACTTGATCATAAACCCACAATTCATCGGATCTCGACAAACACACCGCAAAAGAAGATTACATCGAATAGATCTCCAAGAGAATCGAGGAGAACTTTGTATTGAGATCCAAAGAGAGAGAAGAAGCCATCTAGCTACTAGCTATGGACCCAATGGTCTGAGGTAAACTACCCACACATCATCGGAGGGGCCATGGAGTTGATGTAGAGGCCCTCCGTGATCGATGCCCCCTCCGGCGGAGCTCCGGAAAAGGCCCCAAGATGGGATCTATTGGGTACAAAAGGTTGTGGCGGTGGAAATAGGGTTTTGTGGTGCTCCTGGATGTTTGCGGGGTATATGAATATATATATAGGTCGAAGAAGTAGGTCGGCGGAGTAACAAGGGGCCCACGAGGGTGGAGGGTGCGCCCAGGGGGGTAGGCGCGCCCCCCTGCCTCGTGGCCTCCTCGTTGATTGCTTGATGTCCGCTCCAAGTCCTCTGGATCACGTTTGTTCCAAAAATCACGCTCCCGAAGGTTTCATTCCGTTTGGACTCCATTTAATATTCCTTTTCTGTGAAACACCGACATAGGCAAAAAAACAGCAATTTGGGCTGGGCCTCCGGTTAATAGGTTAGTCCCAAAAATAATACAAAAGTCTAAAATAAAGCCCGTTATAATCCAAAACAGATAATATAATAGCATGGAACAATCAAAAATTATAGATACGTTGGAGACGTATCAAGCATCCCCAAGCTTAATTCCTGCTCGTCCTCGAGTAGGTAAATGATAAAAACAGAATTTTTTATATGGAATGCTTCCTAACATATTTCTCAATGTAATTTTCTTTATTGTGGCATGAAGGTTCATATCCGAAAGATTCAAGATAAAAGTTTAATATTGACATAAAAATAATAATACTTCAAGCATACTAACTAAGCAATCATGTCTTCTCAAAATAACATGGCCAAAGAAAGTTCATCCCTACAAAATCATGTAGTTTGGTCATGCTCCATTTTCGTCACACAAGAATGCTCTCATCATGCACAACCCCGATGACAAGCCAAGCAATTGTTTCATACTTTAGTAATCTCAAACTTTTTTCAACTCTCACGCAATACATGAGCGTGAGCCATGGATATAGCACTATGGGTGGAATAGAATATAATGAAGGGGTTATGTGGAGAAGACAAAAAAGGAGAAAGTCTCACATCGACACGACTAATCAATGGGCTAGGGAGATGCCCATCAATTGATACCAATGCAAGGAGTTGGGATTGCCATGCAACGGATGCACTAGAGCTATAAATGTATGAAAGCTCAACAAAAGAAACTAAGTGGGTGTGCATCCAACTTGCTTGCTCACGAAGACCTAGGGCACTTGAGGAGGCCCATTGTGGGAATATACAAGCCAAGTTCTATAATGAAAAATTCCCACTAGTATATGAAAATGACTAAACAAGAGACTCTCTATCATAAAGATCACGGTGCTACTTTGAAGCACAAGTGTGGAAAAAGGATAGTAGCATTGCCCCCTTTTTTGGGGACCTTTTTTTTATTATTCTGCCTTTCTTTTTATGGGACAATGCTCTATTACTGATGATCATCACACTTCTATTTATTTACAACTCAATGATTACAACTCGATACCAGAACAAGATATGACTCTATATGAATGCCTCCGGCGGTGTACCGGGATGTGCAATGACTCATGAGTGACATGTATGAAAGAATTATGAATGGTGGCTTTTCCACAAATACGATGTCAACTACATGATCATGCAAGGCAATATGACAATGATGATGTGCGTCATAATAAACGGAACGGTGGAAAGTTGCATGGCAATATATCTCAGAATGGCTATGGAAATGCCATAATAGGTAGGTATGGTGGCTGTTTTGAGGAAGATATAAGGAGGTTTATGTGTGATAGAGCGTATTGTATCACGGGGTTTGGATGCACCGGCGAAGTTTGCACCAACTCTCAAGGTGAGAAAGGGCAATGCACAGTACCGAAGAGGCTAGCAATGATGGAAGGGTGAGAGTGCATATAATCCATGGACTCAACATTAGTCATAAAGAACTCACATACTTATTGCAAAAATCTACAAGTCATCAAAAATGAAGTGTTACGCGCATGCTCCTAGGGGGATAGATTGGTAGGAAAAGACCATCGCTCGTCCCCGACCGCCACTCATAAGGAAGACAATCAAATAACACCTCATGTTTCAAATTTGTTACACAATGTTTACCATACGTGCATGCTACGGGACTTGCAAACTTCAACACAAGTATTCCTAAAATTTACAACTACACAACTAGCACAACTTTCATATCACTATCTCCATATCTCAAAACAATCATCAGGTATCAAACTTCTCTTAGTATTCAATGCACTTATATGAAAGTTTTTATTATGCCTAAAAGCAAATTGCCGTGTTGTTCTAAAGGACTCTCAAAATAATATAAGTGAATCATGAGAGATCACTTATTTATATAAAATAAAACCACCACCGTGCTCTAAAAGATATAAGTGAAGTACTAGGGCAAAAACTACATAGCTCAAAAGATATAAGTGAAGCACATAGAGTATTCTAATAAATTCCAATTCATGTGTGTCTCTCTCAAAAGGTGTGTATATAAAGGATGATTGTGGTAAACTAAAAAGAAAAGACTCAAATCACACAAGACGCTCCAAGCAAAACACATATCATGTGGCGAGTAAAAATATAGCTCCAAGTAAAGTTACCGATGGACGAAGACGAAAGAGGGGATGCCTTCCGGGGCATCCCAAGCTTAGGATTTTTGGTGTCCTTGGATTTTACCTTGGGGTGCCTTGGGCATCCCCAATCTTAGGCTCTTGCCACTCCTTGTTCCATAATCCATCAAATCCTTACCCAAAACTTGACAACTTCACAACACAAAACTTAAAAGAAAATCTTCGTGAGCTCTGTTAGTAAAAGAAAACAAACCACCACTTCAAGGTACTGTAATAAACTCATTCTTTATTTATATTTATGTTAAACCTACTGTATTCCAACTTTTATATGGTTCATAAACTCTATTACTAGACATAGATTCATCAAAATAAGCAAACAACACACGAAAAACTGAATCTGTCAAAAACAGAACAGTCTGTAGTAATCTGTAGGTTTTGAATACTTCTGGAACCCCAAAAATTCTAAAATAAATTACTGGACGTGAGGAATTTATCTATTAATCATCTGAAAAAATAATTAACTAAATAGCACTCTTCAGTAAAAAAATGGCATCAATTCTCGCGAGCGCTAAAGTTTCTGTTTTTTACAGCAAGATCAAAAAGACTTTCCCACAGTCTTCCCAATGGTTCTACTTGGCACAAACACTAATTAAACACAAAAAACACAACCAAAACAGAGGCTAGATAAATTATTTATTACTAAACAGGAACAAAAATCAAGGAATAAAAAAATTGGGTTGCCTCCCAACAAGCGCTATCCTTTAACGCCCTTAGCTAGGCATAAAAGCAAGGATAGATCTAAGTATTGTCATCTTTGATATGCAATCCATAAGTGGATCTCATAATAGATTCATAAGGTAATTTAATTTTATTTCTAGTAAAGTGTTCCATTCCCTTCCTTCATATCAATAATTGCACCAATCGTTCCAAGGAAAGGTCTACCAAGAATAATAGGACATGAAGGATTGCAATCTATATCAAGAACAATGAAATCTACGGGTACATAGTTCCTATTTGCAACAATAAGAACATCATTAATTCTTCCCATAGGTGTCTTAATAGTGGAATCTGCAAGGTGCAAGTTTAGAGAACAATCATCAAATTCACGGAAACCTAGCAAATCACAGAAAGTTTTTGGAATCGTGGAAACACTTGCACCCAAATCACACAAAGCATAGCATTCATGATCTTTAATTTTAATTTTTATTGTAGGTTCCCACTCATCATAAAGTTTTTTAGGGATAGAAACTTCCAACTCAAGTTTTTCTTCATAAGATTGCATCAAAGCATCAACGATATGTTTAGTAAAAGCTTTATTTTGACTATAAGCATGAGGAGAATTTAGCACAATTGCAACAAGGAAATACAATCTATCAAAGAGCAATTATCATAATTAAATTACTTGAAATCCAAGATAGTGGGTTCATTGCTATTTAAAGTTATGACCTATCTAATCCCACTTTTATCAACTTTTGCAGCAAGATCTAAAAACTCCGAATTTTTGGGACACCTTCTAACTAAAGTTGACTCATCTCCAGTCCCATCATTATAAAAATTCATATTGCAAAACAAAGATTTAATAGGGGACACATCAATTACTTTTAGATCTTCATCTTTATTGTCATGAAAACTAGAAGAACACGCTTTCACAAAGCAATCTTTCTTAGCACGCATCCTAGCAGTTCTTTCTTTGCACTCATCAATGGAAATTCTCATGGCTTTGAGAGACTCATTGATATCATGATTAGGTGGAATAGATCTAAGTTTCAAAGAATCAACATCAAGAGAAATTCTATCCGCGTTCCTAGCCAACTCATCAATCTTAAGCAATTTTTCTTCAATCAAAGCATTGAAACTCTTTTGCGAAGTAATAAATTCTTTAATACTAGATTCAAAATCAGAGGGCATCTTATTATAATTTCCATAAGAATTGTTTTAGGAATTACCATAATTATTAGAGGAATTACTAGGAAATGGCCTAGAATTAAAATTACCTCTGTACGCGTTATTACCAAAATTGTTCCTACCAACAAAATTCACATCCATAGATTCATTATTATTCTCAATCAAAGTAGACAAAGGCATATAATTAGGATCACTAGGAGCACTCTTATTAGCAAAAAATTTCATAAGTTCATCCATCTTTCCACTCAAAACATTAATCTCTTCAATTGCATGCACCTTTTTACTAGTAGATCTTTCAGTGTGCCATTGAGAATAATTAACCATAATATTATCTAGGAGTTCGGTAGCTTCTCCTCAAGTGATTTCCATAAAAGTGCCTCCCGCGGCCGAATCTAAAAGATTTCTAGAAGCAAAATTCAATCCGGCATAAAATTTTTGTATAATCATCCAAAGATTCAAACCATGTGTAGGGCAATTATGTGTCATTAATTTCATCCTCTCCCAAGATTGTGCAACATGTTCATGATCAAGTTGCTTAAAATTCATAATATCATTTCTAAGAGAGATGATCTTAGAGGGAGGAAAATACTTAGAGATAAAAGCATCTTTGCACTTATTCCATGAATCAATACTATTTTTAGGCAAAGACGAAAACCAAGCTTTAGCACGATCTCTAAGTGAAAACGGAAATAGCTTAAGTTTAACAATATCGTTGTCCACATCTTTCTTCTTTTGCATATCACACAAATCAAAAAAGTTGTTTAGATGGGTAGCGGCATCTTCACTAGGAAGGCCAGAAAACGGATCTTTCATGACAAGATTCAGGAAAGCAGTATTAATTTCACAAGATTCAATATCGGTAAGAGGAGCAATCAGAGTGCTAATAAAATCATTATTGTTGGTATTGGCAAAGTCACACAATTTAGTATTATCTTGAGACATTGTGACAAACAAGCAATCCAACACACAAGAAAACAAGAAGCAAGCGAAAAAGAGGCGAACGTAAAGAGAGGGCGAAAGGAAAAGAGGGCAAATAAAACGACAAGGGTGAAGTGGGGTAGAGGAAAACGAGAGGCAAATGAAAAATAATGAAATGCGAAGGATAAGAGTTGTGACGGGTACTTGGTATGTCTTGACTTGGCGTAGATCTCCCAGGCAACGGCGCCAGAAATCCTTCTTGCAACCTCTTGAGCACTGCGTTGGTTTTCCCTTGAAGAGGAAAGGGTGGTGCAGTAAAGCAGCGTAAGTATTTCCCTCAGTTTTTGAGAACCAAGGTATCAATCTAGTAGGAGACCACGCGCGAGTCACCTCGTACCTACACAAACAAATAAGAACCTCGCAACCAACGCGATAAAGGGGTTGTCAATCCCTTCACGGTCACTTGCAAGAGTGAGATCTGATAGAGATGATAATAATAAGATAATTATTTTTGGTATTTTTACGATATAGATTGAAAGTAAAGATTGCAAAATAAAATAGATTGGAAACTTGTATGATGGAAAATAGACCCGGGGGCCATAGGTTTCACTATTGGCTTCTCTCAAGGTAGCATAAGTATTACGGTGGGTGAACAAATTACTATCGAGCAATTTATAGAAAAGTGAATAATTATGAGAATATCTAGGTATGATCATGTATATAGGCATCACGTCTGTGACAAGTAAACCAACTCCTTCCTGCATCTACTACTATTACTCCACACATCGACTGCTATCCAGCATGCATCTAGAGTATTAAGTTCATAAGAACAGAGTAACGCCTTAAGCAAGATGACATGATGTAGAGGGATAAACTCATGCAATATGATGTCAACCCCATCTTTTTATCCTCGATGGCAACAATACAATACGTGTCGTTTCCCTTTCTATCACTGGGATCGAGCACCGCAAGATTGAACCCAAAGCTAAGCACTTCTCCCATTGCAAGAAAGATCAATCTAATAGGCCAAACCAAACTAATAATTTGAAGAGACTTGCAAAGATAAACCAATCATACATAAAAGAATTCAGAGAAGATTCAAATATTGTTCATAGATAAACTTGATCATAAACCCACAATTCATCGGATCTCGACAAACACACCGCAAAAGAAGATTACATCGAATAGATCTCCAAGAGAATCAAGGAGAACTTTGTATTGAGATCCAAAGAGAGAGAAGAAGCCATCTAGCTACTAGCTATGGACCCGAAGGTCTAAGGTAAACTACTCACACAACATCGGAGGGGCCATGGAGTTGATGTAGAGGCCCTCCGTGATCGATGCCCCCTCCGGCGGAGCTCCGGAAAAGGCCCCAAGATGGGATTTCTTGGGTACATAAGGTTGTGGCGGTGGAAATAGGGTTTCGTGGTCCTCCTGGATGTTTGCGGGGTATATGAATATATATAGGAGGAAGAAGTAGGTTGGTGGAGCAACGAGGGGCCCACGAGGGTGGAGGGCGCGCCCCCTGCCTCGTGGCCTCCTCGTTGATTGCTTGATGTCCACTCCAAGTCCTCTGGATCATGTTTGTTCCAAAAATCACGCTCCTGAAGGTTTCATTCCATTTGGACTCCGTTTGATATTCCTTTTCTGTGAAACACTGAAATAGGCAAAAAACAGCAATTTGGGTTGGGCCTCCGGTTAATAGGTTAGTCCCATAAATAATATAAAAGTGTAAAATAAAGCCCATTATCATCCAAAACAGATAATATAATGGCATGGAACAATCAAAAATTATAGATACATTGGAGACATATCAGCCGCTGGTCTGCCCATGCGCCGACGAGGAGTCACCCCCCCCCCCCCCGAGAACGTTCACTCGAATAGCAGTGACGAGGACCCCTACACACCGCCAGACGAGGTTGTGCCGGACCCCCCAACTTTGGATTGGTTTTGGGGCCAGTACAATCTTTGTCTGTGGAAGTCGCTGCTACCGGCTAAGAAAGCCAGGAAAGTGGCGTTCAAGAAGGAGATGGCGGAGGAGGAAGCCAGGTACCAGGCGGCATGTGAACCTCGTGATGCCACCTGGAAAAAGGAGGCGGCGGAGCATTGCGGGTGTCGTCGAATTGTCACGGCAGATGTCCTAGCGAAAGGACTTAGTCGTAGGGCCATCGCAACTAGGAAGCTTAAAGGGGTTAATCGGGACAAAGGACACGAGAGGTTTATACTGGTTCGGCCCCTTACGGTGAAGGTAAGGCCTAGTCCAGTTGATGTTGTATTGCTAGGTTTCGATGACCAAGGAGCGAATCTGCTAGCTTGGCTATCGATCTCTTATTTTCTTGTCCTAAGCCGCCGCCGGGTCATCCCCTTATATACATGGGTTGACGCCTAGCGGCCTACAGAGTCCCGGCCGGCTCATAAAACGTGTCCGGCTCGGTGACTTCTTTTATATGCCTTTATTTAAAAGTCTTTCTTTTCATACGGCGGTTTACAATATTGGGCCTTAAGCCGTCTCTGGGCTTAGGCCTTCTACAAGTCTTAATAGACTATCACCCTGAATATTACTGGGCTTCTTTTGTAACCCGCCATTGGGGTTGACCCAGCCCCTCCTGGGCGGGTCATACCTGGTAGCTATATCCCCAACATTAGTCCCTAGGTTGACTTGAACTTTGTTCTTTGTCAATCTTCAACACTTAGACGAAATCCATCTTCCTCTTGTCTGAAAAAACTCTGTTACCCTCCATGACGTCATCTTCTGAAAACATGAAAACCTGCTATGACGTCATCTTCAACGGATCTTTTATCTTTTAATGTCTTCCGAGAATCAAGGCGTCTGTTTAGCTGGATAATCATTATTTTGGTCTTCCTCAATTTTCATGCCTGTCTGTTCACTTATCCCCTTATAAATAGGCTTGGCCGGCCCTTCTTCTTTCTTCTTCTTCCTTCCATCTTCTCGCTGCCCCTCTGCTTCTCGAGCTCCGCCGCTGCTGTAGCACTCACCGTTGCCCTCAACGTTGGCCGCTGCATCACCCTGAGCTCGTCCAGAGAACCGCGGCGACTCTTCGCAGTAGATCTACATTTCATAAGTTCCTTCTTTTTCACGCACTTAGATCTGTATTAGGGTTGCGAGTTCATCGGTGTTCTTCGCTGTTCATCACGGATCTTCTTGTAGTTCTTCCTCCGCAACCTCTTCTGATCCAGAAAGGAACACATAACTCGTGTGGTATTTGTTTTGCGTCCATTTTTTATACCAATAGATCCCTTTTTTATACAGATGCCTCATTATAACTCACGGACTCATTTGTACTAGATTTTTAGGTCTAGAATATATTTTTTTGGAACGGCCATTTGATCCAAAATAATAATGACAACTTGGTAAACTTGTTTGTGCCAACATAAGCCATTTTCTGTTTCTTGCATCCTTTGAATATCTTTAGTCATGGCGGCTTACGACTCCGGCTTTCCTTTATATGTCATTAGCCCTTATTTAAGCCGCCATGATTCATCTGTATCATGATCATGAACCTGTAACTTCATCAAATAAATTGAACCAGAAAATTACTTTCTTTTCAGCTTCCCCTTTTTCATCATGCCGTCAAAAGCACCGACAGTCTGCAACTGGGTCCCCTCCATAGTAACTGATGATAACTTCAAAGAGTTTGTCACCATTGGATTTTTGCCTGAGAAAAACGTTATGTCTTATCGTGCTCCTGACCCGGACGAGGAACGGCCTAATCCCAAAGATGGCGAAGTTATTGTCTTCACTGACCACATGAATCGGGGTTTTTCACCACCCGGCTCAAAGTTCTTCAGAGACGTTCTTCATTTTTTTCAAACTTCACCCTCAAGACCTTGGACCCAATTCCATATCCAACATCTGCAATTTTCAAGTTCTTTGTGAGGTGTATCTTCAAGAAGAGCCAACTGTGGAACTCTTCAGAGAGTACTTTTATCCGAACCACCAGAATGAGTGTACCAATGGCCCTAGCTTGGAACTCGATGGAATCTCAATTCAGCACCGACAGGGCGCCGTCTTTCCCTTAATAGTCTTACCGAGTCATCCCAAAGATTGGAATCAGACCTGGTTCTATTGCCAAGATACGTCTCCAGCCAATGAAAAACCACTGTCGGGTTATTGCGCGGAGCATCTGGATTCCAAGTTTGTGCTCCCTGATAAACTTACTGCTGCTGAATGCAAGAAGCTTATTCCATCTATTAAAAGGATTAATGCCTTATTGGGGAATGGCTTAACTGGAGTTGACTTGATCCGTTGCTGGATCTCGTGGCAGGTCATCCCTCTAAGCCGCCGATCCAAATTGATGTATGAGTATGGCGGAGGCCCAAATGACTCCCTGCATCACAGCTCGGTACAACTAACTGAAGAAGACATTGTTGCAATGTCAACCATCCTTGTGAACGGAAAATATGAGGACTGCAGTAAGGTTGGGTTAAACCCCTTCTGCAAACTTAACCCGGCACCATAGGTGAAAAACCCCTGACCTCTTTCTCTTTTTGTGTTTTCCTTAGAAGTTTTGAATACTTGCATGACCTTTTATCCTGTTTATTTGTTTACAGGACAAATCCGACTTTTGGAAGGCCAAGTATGACCATGAAGCTGCCAAGAAGGCTAGAGCCGCCGCCATAGCCGCCCGGAAGACGACCCGGAGGTCCAAGAAGAAAAGGAGCACTGCTTTGGACATGTTAAAGCTTGACGATGATACTAAGTCGGAGGTAGCCCTTGACTCCCTTGGTTAGTTTTTTAATAACCTTATTGACACTGACTATTGCCAGGACGACACGGGGGCCAGCCAGGTCATAGAAGAAGAGGTAACTATTTCCTCCGACTCAGCCCATTTGCCAAGACAGAAACTTCGACTGGTAACCTGGAAAGTAAGGTTTTCGCACCCTTTGGCTTATTTGCACCCTCATTTTCTTTTGAAAAAGCAGCAACATGAGAGCCGTCGTCAGGCCCAGAATAATGACGACGATGAACCGCCTTCTATTTTACAACAAACTCCTCGAAAATGCCTGAATGAGGTTTCTTTCATCTTCATCTTTTGCTTTCATTAATGAATCTATTCCTTTGCCTCACTGACTTTATTTTACCTTTTACAGGAGGTTTCTCGCTCTTCTGGCGACTCATCTCAGATCAGTTTCCGGCTTTCAAAACTGCTCCTGGGTAAGGAAAAATCAGCTTTCCTCTGTATCTTTAAAAATTGCATTATTGCACTAACTATCTCATAAAACTTTTCTTAGCAGCCAAGCCAAATCCAAGAAGGCCAAGGTGATTAAGCCATCAGAAGACCCGAAGGTTCCTGCACCTGAGCCGGCCATGCCAACTCCTCCCTCTGAAACTGAAGCACCTGAAGACCCAGCTGTTCATACTCAATTGGATCCTCCTGAGTTGTCGGCCGATGAGATCACCCTTAATCCGACTACCACTGAACCATCTAGTTCATCTAACCCGCCAACAACTTCTGATACTGACGTGTTGATTACCGGTAGCCAATTTGTTGAACCGGGGACCCCCACTGTGTTAGCCCGGCACACTGCTAAGCAAGAAGCCTTGGAGAAGCAGAAAGTGCGTTTTGATATCTCTCACTACACTCATATGAATGCTAGTGACATACTGTCCGGCTATCTCAGTCATGTTCATTCCAGCCGTGAGTCAGAAATTGAGATGGTCAAGCAATTGCAGCTAAAATATGAGGTATGTTCTCCGGTTCACTTATACTCTGCCAACCCCCAAGTCTTCAGATGATGAACCTGAATGATATGTAGACTTTATGATATAGGTTGATACTTTTCTCTAAGCTTTTCGAAAGTCCAACAAAGCAGCGTAAACTTCACCTGTAGTCCCCAAGGCCGGCTCAATTTATCATAAATGAACCGGTACTTAACTTCATAAATGTCTTTTACTAGTCCCAATAAGTATTGTAATCCGGCTTAATCATGAGAAACTTTCTGAATATCATGCATTAGCCCCAAGTGCCAACTGCTGTTACTTTGTAAAACACTTGGGACTTGAAACATATAAGAGTCATAAAAAATTGCTTTGGCAGACATTAGCCCCCAAGTGTCAAGTGGTATTGCGGTGCATAGTACTTGAGACTTGAACCCTTATAACTTTTAGTTTAAGCCTTGACACACCTGTGTATGTTTTGTAGAACGCCCTATCTGAATTGGGCTCCCAATTAACTAATGCAAAGACCCGGCTGACGGATCAAGAGGCGGAAATCAAGACTACTGACTCTAAACTCCAATTGAGTCTTTCTAAGACAGAAAAATTAAAGACCAGGTTGACTGTAAAGAAGAAATCCTGGGCCGAAGAAAAGATGCTGCTGATACAACATGCTGAAACAGCTGAAGCGGCTCTTGAGGAGGTTACCACGGAGCTCACCGGCTTAAAGAACCGGGTGTCTCAAATGGTCTCCGCCATCTTTGGTAAGTCATCTGTATTAATCACGTATACCTTCTTTTGACTCGGAATATAAGCCGCCTGCTGAGCCTTTGTTTAAAAACACTCGCAGGTCCACAAAGCAAAAACTGAGCCAAGACAGTGTGACCAAATTGAAGGCGGTTTATACCTCGGTGGAGCAATTGTATACTAGCGCTCAACGAGCACTTGCCGCCATCTCCCCTGCCAACCAAGGACCCAATCGGTTGAGCGATGTCTTGAAGAAGTTATCATTCTTACCCGCTAGGTTTCAAGAGGTCAAATGATCATGTGCCAGAGCCAGAGCCCTGACTGCCCTGAGCCGCTCCAAAGCATGGGTGCAAGATCTAGACCCGACGGATGTAGCTAAGGGGTACCCTACCGTGAAGGAAGACGGGACTCTATTTGAGCAAGATGACTTCATTGCCTGTGTGAGGGGAGTTCAACCTCAAGCTACCATTCTTGGAGATGACACCAACATCGATAAATATCAGCCGGGTTTTGATATGGAGAATAAGAAGATGGTGACTCCCTCTTATAAGGTGATAGATCTTATCCCGCCAGTTCCTTAACACACTTTTGCTCCGGAAGTTGATCTGGCCGGCCTAATTGATGATGAAGCGGAGTTCATTGCTCTGAACGGCTTTGACTGGTCCAATCTCAGCTTCCAATCAGTAGAAGGAGGTGAACCGGCGAGGGGAGAGTCATAACCATCTTGTGGGCTCTCAAAGCCTTGTAATAGATTTAGCTTGAAACTGTATGTGTTGCTTATGTCGTCGCACACAAAATGTTGCATGCTACTCTTCGCCAGTACATCTTTGATTACATCTGCAATGTTTGAACTTTGCTCCTGCAAAAAGTGAAAGAGCTGGCCTGGTGGTTTAACACCGGACAGCTCAAAAACACCCGGTATATGTCTTTATGAAATTGTCATATTGGAAAAGATAAACAAGGCTTAAAAACCTGTTCATGAACAACACTGTCATACCTGTGTTTTTGGACTGCCGGTTTTCATGATACAATCTTTTTGAGAAGTCCAATCTTCATATACTGATGACTATCATGCTTTGGCAGCTTATTGTCAATAGTCAGGGCGGGTTAAATAAAAACAATACGGGTAGTTTAGATTTGAGACAATAAAAACTAGTAAGAAAAAATAGCAAATTTCAAACAACATAAATGTGGGGGTTTCTGATTCGAATACGATCAGTAAACCGTGCCAAAGGGGTTAAGCTAAGATTCGAATACGATCATATAGCCCCCAGTGGCTTTGGCGTTGCGCCGATCAAGAGGGTACGACAGCTATGTTCTCTTTGGTTCGAATACGACCTATGTTTGAATAGGAAGCCCCCAAATGACCTTGAGAGGTTTTTAACGACCCTGCTTCGAATATGATCCAAGTCGGACCCAAAAGGGGTTAAGCTATGATTCGGATACGATCAAGAAGCCCCCTAGTGAGTTTGGCTTTGAGCCGATCAAGAGGGTTACGACAGCTATGTTCTCTTTGGTTCGAATACGACCTATGTTTGAACAGGAAGCCCCCAAGTGATCATGAGGTTTACAGCTAGATTCGAATACGATCATAAGCCGGACCAGAAAGGTTAAGCTAGATTCAGATATGATCAGCTCCTTAATAGTCATTTAAATAATGAAAATAGTAAAGATATATGATCTTTGAAGAGGAAAAAGACAGAGGTCCTGCTTTATTACTTATCATAATATATACAACGTCGAAGTATGTACATGACGAGAGCCGGTAGCTTAGGTGTAGTATGGCCAAAGCTGAGCAATGTTCCACGGTCGGCGGGTCTCCTCCTCCGACTTATGTGAGTCTTTGTGCTCTCGAACGTCAATGAGGTAATATGACCCATTGTTTAAATTCTTGCTGACCACAAAGGGTCCTTCCCAAGGCGGGGATAGTTTGTGTGCATCCAACAGATCCTGGATGAGCCGAAGCACCAGGTCACCTTCTTGAAAGATCCTGGACTTAACCCGGTGGTTGTGATAACGGCGCAAGTCCTGCTGATAAATTGTTGACCGAGCCGCCGCCAAGTCTCTCTCCTCATCTAACAAGTCAAGTGCATCATATCGGGCTTGTTCATTATCAGCTTCAACGTAAGCCGCCACGCGAGGCGAGTCATGACGGATGTCACTAGGCAGCACCGCTTCCGCTCCATAAACCATGAAGAAAGGTGTATAACCTGTAGACCTATTAGGAGTAGTGTTGATACTCCACAGCATCGAGGGTAATTCCTCTACCCAACAACCCGGCGTCCGTTGTAAGGGAACCATAAGCCGGGTCTTGAGACCTTTTAAGATTTCCTGATTTGCTCTCTCAGCCTGACCATTAGATTGAGGGTGAGCTACGGAAGAAACATCAAGCCGGATATGCTCACGTTGACAAAACTCCTCCATAGCACCTTGGGACAAATTAGTGCCATTGTCAGTGATAATGCTGTGTGGAAAACCAAAGCGTAAATCACCTTTTTCATGAACTGAACCACCGTGGCTGCATCACACTTACTCACTGGCTCTGCCTCAACCCATTTTGTGAATTTGTTAATTGCCACTAAAAGATGTGTCTTTTTATCCTTGGACTTTTTGAAAGGTCCAACCATGTCAAGCCCCCAAACTGCAAACGGCCAAGTGAGTGGAATCATCCGCAACTCTTGAGCCGGCACATGCGCTCGTCGTGCAAATTTTTGACATCCATCACACCTACTGACCAGATCCTCTGCATCAGCGTGAACCGTTAACCAGTAAAAACCATGAAGAAAGGCTTTGGCCACAAGAGACTTTGACCCGGCGTGATGACCACAATCCCCTTCATGGATCTCACAAAGTATTTCTTGACCTTCTTCAGGAGAAACACAACGCTGAAACGCTCAAGTGACGCTGCGATGATACAACTCTCTGTCAGAAATCGTCATTGACTTGGACCGCCGGGTTATCTGTCGGGCCAGGGTCTCGTCCTCTGGCAACTCGCCCCGGGTCATGTAAGCCAGGAACGGTACTGTCCAATCTGGAATAACATGAATGGCCGCCACTAACTGTGCCTCTGGGTCAGGAATGGCCAAATCTTCCTCTGTAGGAAACTTAACAGACGGGTTATGTAAAACATCCAAAAGGTGTTAGGTGGTACCGGCTTACGCTAAGATCCCAACCGGCTTAAGGCATCGGCCGCTTCGTTCTTTCTGCGGGCAATGTGTTCCACTTGATAACCCTTAAAATGCCCCGCAACAGCATCGACCTCGCGGCGATAAGCCGCCATGAGAGGATCCTTGGAATCCCACTTGCCTGACACCTGTTGAGCCACCAAATCTGAATCGCCAAGGCACCGAACCCGGCTCAGACTCATCGCTTTAGCCATTCAAAGACCATGGAGCAAGGCTTCATATTCTGCTGCGTTGTTAGTACAAGGAAACATCAATCGCAACACATAACAAAACGTGTCCCCTCGAGGAGAAGTTAAAACAACTCCAGGCCCCGAGCCTTCCAACTGTCTGGACCCATCAAAGTGAATCGTCCAGTATGTGTTATCTGGTTTCTCCTCTGGCATCTGCAACTCTGTCCAGTCATTAATGAAGTCAACCAGCGCTTGAGATTTGATCAAAGTATGTGGCATATACTTCAAACCATGAGACCCAAGTTTAATAGCCCACTTGGCGACTCGTCCTGTAGCTTATCTATTTTGAATGATGTCTCCTAGAGGAGAAGAGCTAACCACAGTGATTGGGTGACCCTGAAAGTAATGTTTGAGCTTCCGGCTTGCCATGAACACCCCATAAACGAGCTTCTGCCAATGTGGTATCTTTGTTTAGATTCAATGAGCACCTCACTGACATAGTAAACCGGTCGTTGGACCGGATGTTCTTTGCCAGCCTCCTTACGCTCCACAAGAATGGCCACACTGACAGCACGTGAGTTAGCAGCTACATATAACAACAACGGCTCTTTCTCAACCGGAGCAGCAAAGGCCGGCGGCTCAGTGAACTATTTCTTTGGATCCTCAAAAGCAGAGTTAGCAACGTCACTCCAGACAAAGTCATCCGCCTTTTTCATCATTTGATACAAAGGCATCGCCTTCTCCCCTAACCGGCTTAAGGCACCGACCCGACCTGCCAAACATTGAACGTCATTGATGCACACCGGTTTGGCCAGAGATGTAATTTCCTTAATTTTCTCCGGATTAGCCTCAATACCTCTGTTAGACACCAAAAAACCCAAAAGTTTGCCAGCTGGGACTCCAAAAACACATTTGGCCGGGTTAAGCATCATCTTATAGACCCGGAGGTTATCAAAGGTCTCCTTCATATCAGTTACCAAGGTTTCCTTCTCTCTGGACTTCACCACTATATCATCCACATAAGCATGAACGTTACGCCCAATCTGACTATGAAGACAATTCTGTACACATAGTTGATAAGTCGCTTGGGCACTTTTCAGTCCAAAAGGCATAGACACATAGCAGAAGGCTCCAAACGGAGTGATGAAAGTCGTCTTCTCCTGATCTTTAACTGCCATCTTGATCTGATAATAACCTGAATATGCATCCAAAAAACTCAAACGCTCGCAACCCACCGTAGCATCATTGATCTGATCAATACGAGGGAGAGCAAAAGGATCGGCCGGACAAGCCTTGTTCAAATCGGTGTAATCCACACACATACGCCAGGTGCCATTCTTCTTGAGTACAAGCACCGGGTTAGCCAACCACTCTGGGTGAAAAACTTTAACAATGAACCCGACTGCCAAGAGCCGGGCCACCTCTTCTCCAATGGCCTTGCGCCTTTCCTCGTTAAACCATCGAAGAAACTGCCTGGCCAGCTTAAACTTTGGATCAATATTAAGAGTGTGCTCAGCGAATTCTCTCGGGACACCCGGCATGTCAGAAGGTTTCCATGCAAAGATGTCCCGGTTCTCATGGATGAACTCGATGAGCGTGCTTTCCTATTTTGGATCCAAGTTGGCACTGATGATGAACTGTTTGGATGAGTCGCCAGGCACAAAATCAACCATCTTGGTGTCATCAGCTGACTTGAATTTCAACACCGGTTCATGCTCCAAAGTTGGCTTCTTCAAAGACGTCATGTCTGCCGGGTCAACATTATCTTTATAAAACTTTAACTCTTCTATCACACAAACAGACTCAACATAAGCGGCATCACCTTCTTCACATTCCAGGGCTATTTTCCAGCTTCCATGTAATGTGATGGTGCCTTTATAACCCGGCATCTTGAGCTGCAGATACACATAACACGGACGAGCCATGAACTTGGCATAAGCCGGCCGTCCAAACAGAGCATGATATGGGCTTTTGATCTTAACCACCTCAAAAGTTAACTTCTCAGCCCTGGAATCATATTCATCCCCAAAGGCTACTTCCAGTTCAATCTTACCAACTAGGTATGCCGACTTACCAGGCACAACACCATGAAAAACAGTGTTGGATTGTTTAAGACTCTTATCAGTCAACCCCATCTGACGAAACATCTCATAATAAAGGATGTTGATGCTACTGCCTCTGTCCATGAGCACCTTAGTGAACTTATATCCACCAACCTGAGGTGCCACCACCAAGGCCAAGTGACCCGGATTATCAACCCGGGGAGGGTGATCTTCCCTACTCCACACAATAGGCTGTTCTGACCACCTCAAATAATGTGGAATCGCCGGCTCAACAGCATTGACAGCCCTCTTATGAAGCTTCTGGTCCCTCTTGCATAAAGTAGTGGTAAATACGTGGTACTTCCCACTATTCAACTATTTTGGATTACTCTGATACCCGGACTGTTGTTGTTGTTGCTGCTGATTACTTTGGCCGGGTTGCTGATTATAGCCACCCTGGTTACCCGGATGGCCCTGACCGTGAAAACCGCCCCCGCCTGAACCGGCGCCCGGGCCATGAAAGCCGCCTCCGCCTGAACCGCCGCCAGGTCCGTGGCTACCATCAAACATGTTGGAATTTTAAATGCCTTCATGACCGTACAGTCCTTCCACAGATGGGTAGCTGGCTTCTCCCGGGTGCCGTGTCTTGGACAAGGTTCATTCAGTAGTTGCTCGAGGGTGGGACCTGACCCGCCTGACCGAGGAGGTGGCCTACCCTTGCGCCGTTGGTTGTTGCCCTGTGTATTGGTGTTAGCCACAAACTCGTCAGCCTTACGTTTATTACCTCCTTGATTCGCCGGGTTATGCTGGTGACCCTTGCCGTTGCCGTTCTTCTTTCCCTTCCCTGTTTTTTCTTCATCAGACACGGGATCCTTGGTACTGTCAGAATCAGCATATTTGACCAGGGCCGCCATCAACTGGCCCATGTCATTACAATCACGCTTGAGCCGCCCCAGCTTCTGTTTCAGAGGTTCAAAACGGCAATTTTTCTCCAACATTAAGACCGCAGAGCCGGCATCCATCTTATCAGATGAATGTATTATCTCCTTGACCCGGCGCACCCAATGGGTCGTGGACTCACCTTCCTCTTGCTTACAATCAGTCAGGTCCACGATTGACATAGGTTGTTTACACGTGTCCTTGAAGTTCTGAATGAACCGGGCTTTTAACTCCGCCCATGAGCTGATGGAGTTGGGTGGCAACCCTTTACCAAGTGTGAGCCGTTCCATCCAACACCATAGTGAAATACTTAGCCATTGCTGCATCGCTGACCTCCAACAGCTCCATCGCCATCTCATAACTTTCAATCCATGCCCCAGGCTGCAAGTCGATCGTGTAATTAGGCACCTTACGAGGCCCCTTAAAGTCTTTTGGCAAGCGCTCATTACGTATAGCCGGCACTAGGCAAGGGACACCTCCTGTTCTTGTGGCTACTCCTACCTTAACAGAGGTTGCCGGATAAACCGGAAAAGCCTGATGAGCCGCTTGCTCAGCTGCCAGTTGAACCGCCAGCTCAGCCTCTTGATGGATTCTCTCTTGATCCGCCAAGTTAAGGGCTCCACCCTGCGCCGGCTCATGCCTGCTCGGTTGGTTACGGTGTTGAGCGTTGCTCGACATAGCGGCTGAGTCCATATGCCTGCTATAGCTCGGGCTCCGGCTTGGGCGAGGGGTTGAATGGATTCTGTCTTGACTGTAAGAGTACGCATCCTGCTACGCTAGAGCCGTCTGAAGAAGTTCTCTCACCCTTCGTGTTTCAATTGTTGTCGGAGAGTTGCCTTCCATCGGGAGAGCCACCAAACGAGCCGACGCAGCAATGAGATTCTCCAAAGGGTTAGAAAAGTGACCCGGTGGTATTGGTGTGTAATGAGGCAGAGCAGTATTCCTATGGGATGCCTCCATGGCCCGCGGTTGAACCGGTGCCCCACCCTCGGGTGTCATGATCCGGTTTGCCTCCGCGGGTTATTTGGACCAGCCTCGGGTGTGTGGAAAGGTTACTAGGATCGTAAGTCAGAGGCAGGCGTGACTGAATTTTCTGGTGCCTTCTTCTCGTGACCTCGTTTGACGCGTTCAGATCCACCGAGAGCCGGAAAGTCTCCGCTTGAAGCTGCTGAGCACGAGCATCCAAAACTGCCCGCTCCGTGGCCATCCTGACCTCTTCTGCTGCTAAATTTTCCTTGACCTGTGCCATCTCTTCGCGTAGCCATGCCACCTCTGCATCATGCTGAGCCTTATCCGCTGGCTCCACTACAGCACTCAACAGAGCCGTCAACTTATCCATGAGGGCCGTTAGCACCTGAGCTGGGGGCGCGCGGGGTCTCTTGACCCGACTGCTGACGACCCGGTGGTTATTGCTGCTGCAGTCGTAGAGTTCTGATAAGTCTCCGTCGTATCTACTTTTCCAAACATTTTTGCCCTTGTTTTGGACTCTAACTTGTATGATTTGAATGGAACTAACCCAGACTGGCGCTATTTTCAGCAGAACTGCCATGATGTTGTTTTATGTGCAGAAAACAAAAGTTCTCGGAATGACCTGAAACTCCACGGAATATCTTACAATAAATAATAAAAAATCATTGCCAAAGATGAAGACCAGGCGGCCCACACCCTATCCACGAGGGTGGGGGGCGCCCCCCCTAGGGCGCGCCCCCCTACCTTGTGGGCCCCCTGGAGACCTCCCGACTCCAACTCCAACTATATATATCTGCTTTTGGGGAGAAAAAAATAGGAGAGAAGATTCATCGCGTTTTACGATACGGAGCCGCCGCCAAGCCCTAAAACCTCTTGGGAGGGCTGATCTGGAGTCCGTTAGGGGCTCCGGAGAGGGGGATTCGTCGCCCTCGTCATCATCAACCATCCTCCATCACCAATTTCATGATGCTCACCACCGTGCGTGAGTAATTCCATCGTAGGCTTGCTGGACGGTGATGGGTTGGATGAGATTTATCATGTAATCGAGTTAGTTTTGTTAGGGTTTGATCCCTAGTATCCACTATGTTCTGAGATTGATGTTGCTATGACTTTGCTATGCTTAATGCTTGTCACTAGGGCCCGAGTGCCATGATTTCAGATCTGAACCTATTATGTTTTCATCAATATATGAGAGTTCTTGATCCTATCTTGCAAGTCTATAGTCACCTATTATGTGTTATGATCCGTTAACCCCGAAGTGACAATAATCGGGATACTTACCGGTGATGACCGTAGTTTGAGGAGTTCATGTATTCACTATGTGTTAATGCTTTGTTTGGTTCTCTATTAAAAGGAGGCCTTAATATCCCTTAGTTTCCGTAGGACCCCGCTGCCACGGGAGGGTAGGACAAAAGATGTCATGCAAGTTCTTTTCCATAAGCACGTATGACTATATTCGGAATACATGCCTACATTACATTGATGAATTGGAGCTAGTTCTGTGTCACCCTATGTTATGACTGTTACATGATGAACCGCATCCGGCATAATTATCCATCACTGATCCGATGCCTACGAGCTTTCCATATACTGGTTTACGCTTATTTACTTTCCCGTTGCTATTGTTACAATCACTACAAAATACCAAAAACATTACTTTGCTTTCATTACTCTTTTGTTACCGTTACCATCACTATCATATTACTTTGCTACTAAACACTTTGCTGCAGATACTAAGTTTCCAGGTGTGGTTGAATTGACAACTCAGCTGCTAATACTTGAGAATATTCTTTGGCTCCCCTTGTGTCGAATCAATAAATTTGGGTTGAATACTCTACCCTCGAAAGCTGTTGTGATCCCCTATACTTGTGGGCTATCAAGACTAATTTCTGGCGCCGTTGCCGAGGAGCATAGCTCTATTCTTTGAGTCACTTGGGATTTATATCTGCTAGACACTATGAAGAACTTGAAAGACGCTAAGACAACAATTTATCCCTCAACTACGAGGGGAGGTAAGGAACTGCCATCTAGCTCTGCACTTGATTCACCTTCTGTTATGAGTAAGCTTGCGACACCTAAACCTACTTTTGCTATTCGTTCTGCTATGTCGCATGTTATTGATGATGCTACTTCTGCTATACATGATACTTCTGATGAAACTACTTCTATGCTTGATACTACTGTGCCACTTGGTGATTTTCTCGAGGAACGACTTGCTAGGGCTATAGAGATTGAAAATATTGAATCTGATTATGATGATGAAAGTGATGATGAAGAATCACTTGTTATTCCTGAGGGTTATTTATTTGATCAAGAAGCTTATTTAGCTATTTTAGCTTGCAAAGATAGATATGAACTCAAAAGGTTATTAGCTAAATGGAATAAGCAATCTCTAAATGCTAGGATGAAACCTGACCCTGCTTTTGCTACTTCACCTATCTATGTTACTAATAAGGATTATGAATTCTCTGTTGATCCTGATATAATTACTTTAGTTGAATCTGATCCTTTTCATGGCTATGAATCTGAAACTGTTGTGGCACATCTTACTAAATTGAATGATATAGCCATCCTATTCACTAATGATGAGAGATCTCGCTACTTTTATATCCATAAAATATTTTTGTTCTCATTAAAGGGTGATGCTAAGATATGGTTTAATTCTCTTGATCCTGGTTGTGTGCGTAGTCCCCAAGATATGATTTACTACTTCTCTGCTAAATATTTCCCTGCTCATAAGAAACAAGCTGCTTTAAAGGAAATATACAACTTTGTGCAAATTAAAGAAGAGAGTCTCCCACAAGCTTGGGGGAGGCTTCTCAAGTTACTTAATGCTTTTCCTGATCATCCTCTTAAGAAAAATGAAATACTTGATATCTTTTATAATGGACTAACCGATGCTTCCAGAGATTACCTGGATAGTTGTGTTGGTTCTCTTTTCAGGGAAAGAACACCGGATGAAGCTGAAATCTTATTGAATAATATGTTGACAAATGAAAATAATTGGGCACCTCCTGAGACAGCTCCTGCTCCAATTAATGATCCTATTCCTAAACCAACTCCGAAGAAGAGAGGTGTTCTATTTCTCAGTCCCGAAGATATGCAAGAGGCAATGAAATCTATGAAAGAAAAAGGTATTAAAGCTGAAGATGTTAAGAATTTACCTCCTATTGAAGAAATACATGGTCTTAATTTACCGTCTACTGAAGAAACATATGATCTTAATCCTTTATTTATTGAAGAACCTCCAGACCTCGATAACCCAACACAGGTAGTAAAGGTAAATTCTCTCTATAGATATGATAAAGTTGAAATCCCTCCTGCTAAAATTGCTAGTCAATGCTTGGATGAGTTTGATAATTTTATGTTTAAGCAAGAAGACTTCAATGCTTATTTTAGTAGACAATTAAAACAAGATGCTGATATGATTAAATATTTGGGTGATTATATGGCTAATATTAGAGGTGAACTTAAACTTGTTAGCAAACATGCTTCTATGGTTACCACTCAAGTATAACAAGTACTTAAAGCTCAAAAGGAATTGTTTAATGAGATGAATAGTAAGAAAAATGATTATGTTGTTAAAGTGGTTACTAAAACTGGTAGAATGACTCAGGAACCTTTGTATCCTGAAGGCCACCCTAAGAGAATTGAGCAAGATTCTCAGAGAAATAATATTGATGCACCTAGTTCTTCTAAAAACAAGAAAAAGGAAAATGGTAGAACTGTGCAAACTTCTAGTGAACCTATTGCTGAACCACCTGATAATCCAAATGGTATATCTATGTCTGATGCCGAAACACAATCTGGCAATGAACATGAACCTAATGAAAATGTTAATGATGATGTTCATAATGATGCTCAACCTAGTAATGATAATGATGTAGAAATTGAACCTGCTGTTGATCTTGATAACCCACAATCAAAGAATCAACATTATGATAAGAAAGACTTTGTTGCTAGGAAACATGGTAAAGAAAGAGAGCCTTGGGTTCAGAAACCCATGCCTTTTCCTCCCAAACCATCCAAGAAAAAGGATGATGAGGCTTTTGAGCGCTTTGCTGAAATGATTAGACCTATCTTTTTGCGTATGCGATTGACTGATATGCTCAAAATGAATCCTTATGCTAAGTACATGAAAGATATTGTTACAAATAAAAGAAAGATACCAGAAGCTGAAATTTCCACCATGCTTGCTAATTATACTTTTAAGGGTGGAATACCAAAGAAACTTGGAGATCCAGGAGTACCTACTATACCATGCTCCATTAAAGGAAACTATGTTAAAACTGCTTTATGTGATCTTGGAGCCAGTGTTAGTGTTATGCCTCTCTCTTTATATCGTAGACTTGACTTGAATAAGTTGACACCTACTGAAATATCTTTGCAAATGGCTGATAAATCAACTGCTATACCTGTCGGTATTTGTGAGGATGTGCCTGTTGTGGTTGCAAACGTTACTATTTTAACGGACTTTGTTATTCTTGATATTCCCGAGGACGATAGTATGTCTATTATTCTTGGAAAACCTTTTCTTAATACTGCAGGGGCTATTATTGATTGCAACAAAGGCAATGTCACTTTTCATGTTAATGGTAATGAGCATACGGTACACTTTCCGATGAAACAACCTCAAGTTCATAGTATCAATTCTATCAGAAAAATTCCATCGATTATTGGAGGTTTTGAATTTCCTATTCCTACTGTCAAGAAGAAGTATGATATACTTATTATTGGGGATGTGCATATCCCCGTTGAGGTAACCTAGTGTTATTCAAAATTTCTCCAGTTTCATGTTAATCGGAATGAGTTTGTTAACAAGACCTGATCAACCTTGCTAGTAGATTCCTTTTGACGAGCATGAGATGGATGAAACTAGAAGCACAACCTTCTGTACCCTCTCTATACTTTCTGTTATTTAGTTGAAATAAAGTAAAAATAGTATTTTTCTGTCTGTTTCCTGATTTATCCGTGCAATATAAAAATGTCCCGAAAATAAAAGTCCTCAGAATGACATGCCAATTTAAGATGATTTTTTCGGGAATATTTGAGGATTTATGGTGCAAAAATTACCGCGGGGGGGAGCTGCCACCTGGTCACGAGGGTGGAGGGCGCGCCCCTGCCTCGTGGGCCCACGGTGGCGCTCCTCCACTTATTCCTGCACCCATCCTCTTCTTCTTCCTCCCACAAACACGAAAAACCAACTCAAGCACGAGTTCCAGCCCTCTTTGCTGTAATTTTCGATCTCCTTGCTCAAAGCACCTCTCACAAAACTTCTTGGGGAGATTGTTCCTTGAAAATGATGAGGAGACATTTGAGGGGCTCATTGAGCCAAAGCTCGAAGGAGAAGGCACCGAAGCCTAAGTATAATTTGCCTCGCACCGCGGAGGTTCGGGCGTGTGAATGGCCTACCGAGGATTTCTTAAGAGCAGCCGGGATTTATGAAGATTTTCATGAGTTGGCTCAGACTGCAGGCCTTATCGCTTTCCTCCACGACCAATGCGATCAGTATCTCTTGCTCACAAATACCTTTGTGCAAAACTTTCATTTTCATTCTAAGAACTCACCACCTACGGTGGAATTTCATTTATATGATGAGCATAAGGAGATGTCACTTTATGATTTCTGTCAGATTTGTTTAGTCCCTTTTGGGGGCAAGACAGAAGAACCACATCGTGATGATGTGGATGGATTTATTGACACTATCACTGTAGGGGAAACAAGGAAGGTTTCCGATGCACGAATCACTAGCATACATTTTCCTGTTTTACGCTACTTTGCATTATTTGCTAGTCGTTGCTTAATTGGTCGGAGAAACTGTGGAAACCTGAGTATCCCTGATATTATTATTTTGCACCACGGCTTATACGGTGATAACTCTTTTAGTATGGGCGGCATTATTGCTAGACGGTTAAGTATGAACCGTACTAAGGGTCCCATCTTTGGAGGCATTTATGCTTCACGCCTCGCTGCACATTTTAACATACCTATTAGGCATTATGAGAAGGAAGAAAAGGTGTTGCCTCATGTTTATTTAGATTATAAAAGTATGGTAGCACATGATTTTATTGTTAAGAATAGGGAAGGAGAGCTTAAATATCAATTGTTCTTTAATAAACATCATCCTGAGACTATTACCTTGCCTGCTCCTTCTTTGTTCGATTTGACTGTAGGCACGTACCTTGTTCCGTTGGCGGCTATTCACGCCTACCGGAACCCTGCACCAGCCCCGGAACCGGAACCACAAGAGGAGCCTCCACGATAGTCTGTTTATTCTTGGGATCCGGAGATAGCTGTCAGCCAATGGCAGTCAGAGTATTCTTCATCACAGTACGACCCCAACAACTATTATTATGGATATCATCCAGGCCAGCCATGGTCATAGATGAACTTAGGCCAAAATCCTAAGCTTGGGGGAGTACGTATTTCTTACCGACATTACATTTATGTTCACACACACTCACTGCTAGATGTCGGTGTTCATACTTTTTCATTGTATCATCCATGCTAGTTTATTTCCTTTTATGCTTTCTTCTTGTGTGTTTGATAAACCTTAAGAAAAACCAAAAAATTAGTAGTAGTTTACTTTTCTGGCTGTAGTAATAATTAAAAAGAAAACCCAAAAATATTTCACGTTCTTCTTTTGCTTGTTGGGAGCTTTCCCGTGTAAATAGTTTTATTTATTTTCTTTTCTTTGGGGGTCAATAGGAGAAGACCATGATTAAATTGTTGAAGTGGCTCTTATATGCTTTATTGTTGATTTAACTAAGAGCCCATATTGCTTTGTCTTCTCCTATTTATTGAATGCTCGCAGATTCCAGCTTAGTCCAATGCACGTGCACTCTTATTATTATTCACATCGTTCGGTCGTGCAAGTGAAAGGCAATTATGATGATATATGATGGACTGACTGAGATGAGAAAAGCTGGTATGAACTCCACCTCTTTTGTTTTTGTAAATATGATGAGTTCATCATTCTTGATTCAGCTTGTTATGAATAAACATGTTTGCAATGACAATTAGAGATCATAGTTGCTTGTGCCATGCTTGATTAGCTATGAGTTATAATGGTTTACCTTACATGCCAACATGCTATTGAGATGGTTATGATGTGGTATGATGGGGTGGTATCCTCCTTTGAATGATTTAAGTGACTTGACTTGGCACATGTTCACGCATGTAGTTGAAACAAATCAACATAGCCTTCACGATATTTATGGTCATGGTGGATTATATCCTACTCATGCTTGCATCCAATGTTTATTAATTTTAATGCATGTACATGGCTGTTGTCGCTCTCTAGTTGGTCGCTTCCCAGTCTTTTGCTAGCCTTCACCTGTACTAAGCAGGAATACTGCTTGTGCATCCAATCCCTTAAACCCCAAAGTTATTCCAGATGAGTCAACTATACTTTCCTATATGCGGTATCTACCTGTCGTTCCAAGTAAATTTGTATGTGCCAAACTCTAAACCTTCAAATAATCATCCTGTTTTGTATGCTCGAATAGCTCATGTATCAACTAGGGTTGTCTGTATCTTCCAAGCTAGGCAGGTTATTCTCAAGAGGAGTGGACTCCGCTCCTCACTCACGAGAAAATGGCTGGTCACCAGGATGCCCAGTCCCATGCTTTATGCAAACTAAATCAAAATAATTGCAAAACAAAACTCCCCCTGGGACTGTTGTTAGTTGGAGGCACTCGTTGTTTCGAGCAAGCCATGGATTGATGTTTGTTGGTGGAGGGGGAGTATAAACTTTACCATTCTGTTTGGGAACCGCCTATAATGTGTGTAGCATGGAAGATATCGCCATCTCTTGGTTGTTATGTTGACAATGAAAGTATACCTCTCAAAATGTTAATTATCTCTATTTCAAAACCGAGCTCTGGCACCTCTACAAATCCCTACTTCCCTCTGCAAAGGGCCTATCCATTTACTTTTATGTTGAGTCATCACCCTCTTATTAAAAGCACTATCTAGAGAGTGCAACTGTCATTTGCATTCATGACTGTTAACTTATATTGAGTGTGACTATGATTGGATCTCTTTTATCATGAATTACAATGTCTAGTCAGTCCTTGATCTTTAAAGGTGCTCTGCATTTATGTTTTGCGGTCTCAGAAAGGGCTAGCGAGATACCATCTTGTTATATCATATTATGATTGTTTTGAGAAAGTGTTGTCATCCGAGATTTATTATTATGGCTTGCTAGTTGATTATGCTATTGATATGGGTAATCATGAGACCTGAGAATTATTGCAGATATGGTTAGTTATAATATTTGCTGAAAACTTGAATGCTAGCTTGACATATTTACAACAACAAGAGCAAACAGAGTTTGTAAAAGTTTTTCTTTATTTCTTTCAGTTTGTCAATTGAATTGCTTGAGGACAAGCAAAGGTTTAAGCTTGGGGGAGTTGATACGTCTCCGTCGTATCTACTTTTCCAAACACTTTTGCCCTTGTTTTGGACTCTAACTTGTATGATTTGAATGGAACTAACCCAGACTGACGCTATTTTCAGCAGAACTGCCATGATGGTGTTTTATGTGCAGAAAACAAAAGTTCTCGGAATGACCTGAAACTCCACAGAATATCTTACAATAAGTAATAAAAAAATCCTCGCCAAAGATGAAGACCAGGGGTCCCACACCCTGTCCACGAGGGTGGGGGGTGCCCCCCCCCAGGGCACGCCCCCCTACCTCATGGGCCCCCTGGAGACCTCCCGACTCCAACTCCAACTATATATATCTGCTTTCGGGGAGAAAAAAATAGGAGAGAAGAATTCATCGCGTTTTACGATACGGAGCCGCCGCCAAACCCTAAAATCTCTCAGGAGGGCTGATCTGGAGTCCGTTAGGGGCTCCGGAGAGGGGGATTCATCGCCGTCGTCATCATCGACCATCCTCCATCACCAATTTCGTGATGCTCACCGCCGTGCGTGAGTAATTCCATCGTAGGCTTGCTGGACGGTGATGGGTTGGATGAGATTTATCATGTAATCGAGTTAGTTTTGTTAGGGTTTGATCCCTAGTATCCACTATGTTCTGAGATTGATGTTGCTATGACTTTGCTATGCTTAATGCTTGTCACTAGGGCCCGAGTGCCATGATTTCAGATCTGAACCTATTATGTTTTCATCAATATATGAGAGTTCTTGATCCTATCTTGCAAGTCTATAGTCACCTATTATGTGTTACGATCCGTTAACCCCGAAGTGACAATAATCGGGATACTTACCGGTGATGACCGTAGTTTGAGGAGTTCATGTATTCACCATGTGTTAATGCTTTGTTCCAGTTCTCTATTAAAAGGAGGCCTTAATATCCCTTAGTTTTCGTAAGGACCCCGCTGCCACGGGAGGGTAGGACAAAAGATGTCATGCAAGTTCTTTTCGATAAGCATGTATGACTATATTCGGAATACATGCCTACATTACATTGATGAATTGGAGCTAGTTCTGTGTCACCCTATGTTATGAATGTTACATGATGAACCGCATCCGGCATAATTATCCATTACTGATCCGATGCCTACGAGCTTTCCATATACTGGTTTACGCTTATTTACTTTCCCGTTGCTATTGTTACAATCACTACAAAATACCAAAAACATTACTTTGCTTTCATTACTCTTTTGTTACCGTTACCATCACTATCATATTACTTTGCTACTAAACACTTTGCTGCAGATACTAAGTTTCCAGGTGTGGTTGAATTGACAACTCAGCTGCTAATACTTGAGAATATTCTTTGGCTCCCCTTGTGTCAAATCAATAAATTTGGGTTGAATACTCTATCCTCGAAAGTTGTTGCGATCCCCTATACTTGTGGGTTATCAAGTTCTGCCCGGGTTGAGCGCCAGCCATGAAAACTCTGGCTCGATTCGGCGGCTCAGAGAGGTCCGGAATACTGCTGCCATCGGAACAGCCCCCAAGCATGCCATCTTGTAGCTGATACAAATAATTTGTCTCGCCTGAGGACGACTCACCGTCGGAATAGATGGCCGTCTCACCGCCATCCACTGATCCTTTAGAGAATTCACCTCCATGGATGCAACCCACGAAGGCATGTCTCACGGCAGGTTGAGCCCGGGCGAATCTCGCGCGCTGAGCCGTCTCGATGAGGTTGGTGCAGACATCCGGCTCAGGGCCCGACTCGTCGATCCGGCCGATGAAGACATGGATTCCACCAAAGGGGGCCCGGTACCCATACTCAATTGAGCCGGCTTCGGGGCCCCAGCCTTCGTCGTCCATGTAGAGCTTGCCGCGATGACTCTTGGTCATCTGGCCCACAGCGTATCCCTTGAGCCCTTCGAAGTTGCCCTTCAAGAACTCAAATCCACCGTGCGCTGGCCCCACGGTGGGCGCCAACTGTCGTGGAATTGTCACGACAGATGTCCTAGCGAAAGGACTTAGTCGTAGGGCCATCGCAACTAGGATGTTTAAAGGGGTTAATTGGGACAAAGGACACGAGAGGTTTATACTGGTTCGGCCCCTTACGGTGAAGGTATGGCCTAGTCTAGTTGATGTTGTATTGCTAGATTTCGATGACCAAGGAGCGAATCTGCTAACTTGGCTATCGATCTCTTGTTTTCTTGTCCTAAGCTGCCGCCGGTTCGTCCCCTTATATACACGGGTTGACGCCTGGCGGCCTACAGAGTCCCGGCCGGCTCATAAAACGTGTCCGGCTCGGTGACTTCTTTTATATTCCTTTCTTTACAAGTCTTTCTTTACATACGGCGGTTTACAATATTGCGCCTTAAGCCGTCTCTGGGCTTAGGCCTTCTACAAGTCTTAATAGACTATCACCCTGAATATTACTGGGCTTCTTTTGTAACCCGCCATTGGGGTTGACCCGGCCCCTCCTGGGCGGGTCATACCTGGTAGCTATATCCCCAACAGGGGGCGTGCGCGTCGTCGTGCGGAGGAGGTGTATGAAGACGAGTACTTCGTGAGGAAGGTCAAAGGTGCTGGGCGCCTCGCCGCTGTGTGGAGGTGGGCCGATAAGTTCCAGCGTGCCACCGACGAGGAGCGCCGGTGGGCGCCCAACGAAATGGCAAGATCGTTCGCGCTCGTCCGCCATCAAGAGGCAGATCGATACGTCGAGTGCTGTGAGGCGGAGGAGGCGGAGTACTGCCCTGCCTCCGCACTGGGAAGACGCCGCGCACGAGGGAGCTGCTGGCGAGGGGCTACCGGAATACTGGCCCTAGGAGGAATTATTAGTTTTAGTATTGTTCGTTTTCAATTTTATGCATTGTACCTAGTAGTTAAGTATCATCACGTATATGTGATGATATTATATATATATATATATATTATGAATTCCATTTTCTATTTATTTTTGTATACTAATCCGAATCTAGCTGTTATCATCCACATATACATAATGGAAAACGTATACACACACAATGAAATAGAGCATATAAGAACGGAAAACAGAATACACACATTGAAACAGAGCAATAAACAAGGCAATACTATGATTGCTGTGAATACATAGCTATCCACGTCAAAACAACTCAACAAAATAAAACGCGTCCATGAGACCATGACCAGCAGCCCTTTCCTACGGTAGCTCTTGTCTCTGCCTGAACTCGTGCACGCGTTCGTCCAAGCGGTCGACATGCTCGCGGTACATCTGGAGCGCGATCTCGAGCTCCAAGTTGGCTATTTTATCAGAGATCACCAGCTCGAGGATGTGATGACCATGTTCCTCTACTGTGCCCAGGTGGACACCTAGGCCAAGGAGGCGGTCGAGCTTACCGACCAGTGCGTTGGCATCGAGCGGGCCGCAGACAAGGCGAACGGTGTGACCCATGCGAACGACACGGCGGGCGTCCGGTGCAAGTACGGCGCGGCCGGCCTCTAGTGCAAGTATGGCGCAGAGGGCCTCTGTCCATTCCTAGCGAGGAATGGGGGTACTGACAGGACGTGTACCCAGCTGCGATGCCCTGTCGACAGTAGGCAAGCGCCGATGGATCCGCTCTTGCTGTGCGGCCGCCGCGCCTCTCGCTCTGCGGCGCTCCAACGGTCTCGCCGTGCGGCGAGCCGCAGCCTCTCGATCATGTTGTGAGGCGAGCTACAGCCTGTCACCGCTGACACGCCTATCTTGATCCGCGGCGCTGAAGCGCCATGTGCGAAGGGTCTGCTCAACCCTGGCGATGACGCGCATAACGGCGTCGTCCATCGCGTTGCCGGGGAGCGCCTCGACCTCGACGGGCCGTGGTGCCTACTCGTTGGCGGCGCTTTGGTGGGTTGGCATGCTTGAAAAAGGTGGATGTGCTACAGGCTGCGCTTGTTGCCTCCGTGCGTCACGCGCCGCCTAGGTTTATGCGCAATATCGCTGAGTGGCGGGAAACAGTGACGTGTTCATAAAATGCCATCAATTAATGGAAATTTAGCATAGAAGGAACATCGAGCTAGCACAAGAAGTAGATGATAATCAGATGATCGTTTATCCTAGTTAATTATGCATGTAATAGTTTATTTTGGTGTGTGGAATTGTCATGTGTGTGTTAGCCACCTATATAATTGAATGTTTGCCGCGTATTACACACATCTTGTTTATATGAAACGTTTCTGTTCTCTTGGCTCAACACAAACAGTTTATCAGAATGAACTGTATACCCTACATTGCATACACCTTGATCTGGTTGAACCGTTTCTGTTGTGTTGCCTAATCCAAAATAGTTCATCCAAGTGAACCGTATGTCGTATATCGCAGACACCTTGATCTGGCTGACCGTTTCTTTTGTGTTGTCTAATTACAAATAGTTTATTCAAGTGAACCGTATGCTGTATATCCCACACACCTTCATCTGGCTGCCCGTTTCATTTGTTCCTCCTCATCGCAAACAGTTAATTTAACTGAACCGTATGCCCTACATCACACATGCAACTAAAATCTGAATTGTGTTTGATGCATCGTCCATCGCAAACACTTTGCACTTTTTTAACGTTTTTTACACCACCGTGTGCGATTATTGCATCGCACACAGTTTCGTTGAAGGGTCTCTGATCATAGTGTCGCGTTAGCAGCATCCTGCAGTAGTGCAAGTAACTAATGAGGTATATATATATATATATATAAATATATATATATATATATATGCAAATGAAGTAACATAAGGCTGTCCGTAATGAGAGTATTATAGGTAGTATCATGCATGACAGCTAGACAATTTTAATGAGGTAACATATAATTAAATGAAAAAGAGAGGGTTGAGTATCATACTAAATGGCCTGCTACTATGTGTCATGCATAACATCTATGATATCAACATATGATACTATGCACTAGGATGTAGTATCATATGCATAATATTAGTATATGATACTCCTCAATACAACCGGCCTAATATATTACCATCACATAGCGGTTTTCGATGTAAAATGACTCTACAAAGTAATAAATGAAGATTTCTATGTTATCACACCTATGACACTACTCCCCATCATGACTTGTAACTAAAGTGCTAGTGTGCTACCAAGTATGCTAGTGTTCTATAGCTAGGCTACAACAACTTGGAGAAGAAGATGACCCCCAATCCACACAATGTGTGAGCTACTTAAAGGGAAAGAAATTAGTGACAGCAAAATAACGGGCAATTTACCAAAGTACGGGTGAATAATCTTTACTTAACTGTTACTCCCCCGATCCTTTTTACTCCGCATATAAGATTTGTTTATAGTCAAACTTCGTCAAGTTTAACCAACTTCATAGAAAAAATATTAACATTTCACAACATGAATTTATTTTTCGTATTGTGTAATTTTAATATTGTAGATGTTGATATTTTTTCATACAAATATGATCAAACTTTAAAAAATGTGACTTCAGACCAATTTTATGTCCATAGTAAAAAGGAGGGATTGCATTTGCCGAACGGTAATCACGGGAGCCGAGCGTCAAGGTGAACAGTTGATCTGGCAAGTGTCAATCGTAGTCGCTCTCGAACTGTTTTGTTCCTCCCTTGTTTCTTCAGTCCGCACCCTAGCATGGATTTCTCCACATAGTTGTAGTTTCGTCAGGTTCGTAGTATCTCCAGCCGCGTCCTAACAGATCCCTAGGCCATTTTTTAGCATCGACGCTAAAAAATGATCCAGTCATGTCTTTAGAAACCCAATTTTCATTGGTTAGACCCGAAATTGATATCGGCGGACCCATGCCGAACCCGGCATGCTGGAGGCGTCCAGAGGCGTCGGGGGAATCATTTTTGGCGCGAAAAAACGGCAGGCCCGCCAAGTCAGCGACTCCGCGCATCGTCGTCCTCATCGCCTCGGTTTCTCACGGGGAATCAATGCCAATGCTGCCGCCGGTCAGCCTTCCATTGATTCCTCACGGGCGGCGCAGTGCGGCGACGCGCCCTCTCCCGCCACGCGTACACACGTTTTGTCGCCCCTCGGCTGCTATAAAAGCCACTCCCTCCCTCATCGGTGGACGCACTCGCCCCGCAGCCCCTCTGTCTCTCGTCGCCGACGCTCTCTCTTCCCCTCTCTCCCCGTCTAGCCACCGCGTGCACGCCCCAGCCGATGGGAGAGCAGTTCCCCGGCGATGGAGCAGCGGCCAACGGCTTCGGCCGCCGCCACCTGCACGAGTGGGAAGCCAACCTCCTCCACGAGGCGAACTACCCGGCGCCGCCCGCCATGTGTGTGCCGGGGCGGTGGAGGCTCAACGCCGGGAGCGTCCCGGTCCCCCCGCAGCCCGGCGTCGCCTACCCGCCTACTTCCACGCCGAAATAGAGCGCGCTTGGGCCTCTCTGACGGAGGAGGAGCGGGGCCTTCCGGAGTACGCCGAAGACGACCACGCGCACTGGGTGGCGTACTTCCAACGCCGGCAGGAGGAGTGGCTCGCCTCCACCAACAACGTGGTGGTTAAGGGGCGCAACAACAGCGACGGCCGCCACCTGTGGTGGGGCGCCCCGGCCGCACGCTCCATGCCGTCCTTGAGTACCTCGAGGGTGGCAACGATTCGCCGCTCGAGTACCAGGCGCCCCCCCCCCCCCCCGTCAGAGTGGCGACCCGTGGCTGCCGAGGCGCATGCTGGGCGGGTCCTCCTCCTCTTCATGTTCCTCCCACTCCCCTGGGTCGCCGGCGCTCGTCGGCGTCAAGGCCGAGCCCATGGAAACGCCGCTCGGCCGGCGCACCCGCGGAGATACCCTCATCATCAACGAGGGCGATCGTGCCTCCTCGGCGCCTACATCCCGCCTTGTCAAGCCGAAGACGAAGCCGAGAATCGCCGCCGTGAAGAGCGAGCATGCGCGATGACATGCCCGCACTCGACGACGAGGCCGCCATGAAGTGAGCGCGGGAAGATTGGGCCCGGCTGGAGATGGAGCGCCAATGCCGTGCCCTAGAGGAGATCGCCGCTCGCCGCCGTGGTCGCGATGAGGGAGGCGTCATCATCCTCGAGGACAGTGACGACGACGTGCTGCCGCCGGCCAAACCAGTCCGCCAGTGCGACCCCGGGCAGAGATCCAGTAGGGACGACCGTGGTGTGAAGAAGGAGAAGGAGGAGGACGACGACGACTATGACACCTTCAGCAAGCTCTTCGGCCTGTAGGCGGCGGCGACAACAATTTTTTTCTTTTAGTATATTTTTATGTTTTCAATATGCAAAAAGTTTATGAAACGCCTAAATATCGCCGAATCTATGTCGTGTTTGCCGAATTTTGTTCAAGTATATTTTAAAAAAAATTACAAAAGCGTCGACTGAGGACGATCTGGGGGTGGCGGCTAGGAACCCGATCACCCCCACGCCAAAATTATCGCCGGTTCGCGGTCTGAACAGCTGGAGATGCTCTTAGAGCGTCAGAGTCCTGACAGGCTGCCGGCGGTACGGCCCTGTCCTGACAGGCTCACCGGTCAGGTTCCCCCACTTTCCACTTTCCAGTCCTACGTCTCCGCCGCGAGTAAATAGTATAAAACTACTACTTTACAGGCTAGGGTTCTAAAAAACTATAGGTTTCTAATTTTTCGCTGATAACTACCAAGTCAGGGGTTGACTGTTTCAAAAAACCCTAAACACAGAATGCTTTAAAATTAATCATGATTATGACAGTTGGGACCCGCACGTAAGAGAACCGTTTGTTTGACCGTTTGTTTGACTGATACCTTACATGTAGGGCCCATATGTCAGTATTTTTGTAAGTTCTTTAAAAAAGCAATGAGGTCCCTGTAACTTTTTTAAAAAAGCAATCGGGTCCCTGGCTGTTTTCTAAAAAAGCAATCGGGTCCCTGACTGCTCTCTGAGGAACGGCGCAGGCAGCTCGCCGGCGGCCTGGTCGCGGCCAAGCGAAAGAAGGCGGCGCGGCCGCCGCGTTCCTTGTCGCGAAGGCGGGGTTCTCTAGTCGTTCCTCGTCGCGAAGGCCGCCGCTAGGAACGAGTATTCCTCGTTTCGCGACGGGCTAGGTGGAGGAGCTCCTTGCCGACAACTGCCGCTGCTCCTGGGCCATTGCGCGCGGCTGGAGGCGGCCAGAGCCTTTGTCCATGGTGTGGCTGGCGAGGGCCCTTGCTCCTCGCGCGTTCCTGGCCATGGCGTACGGCTCGCGACGGCCCGAGCACCTGACCATGGCGCAGCTGGAGGCGGCCCTTGCTCCTCGGCGCGCTCCCGGCCATGGCGCGCGACTCGCGACGGCCTGAGCCCCTGGCCAAGGTGCGGCCCGTGCCCCTGCGATGCGGCTGCTCCTCCGCGCGGCGTTCTTCCTTGCCGTCGGTAGGTGGTGGTTGTAGGGGAGAGGAAGAAGAAAGAGACAGAAGGAGAGAAGAGAAGATAAGAGGAACAAGAGGCAACTTACATGTGGGACCCATATGTAAGTTAACGGTCAAACCAAACGGTCAAACAAACGGGTTGTTTAGGAGTGGGTCCGATCTGTCATAAAACGGTTTAAAGTGTTTAGGGTTTTTTGAAATAGTCAATCCCTAATTTGGTAGTTATCAGCGAAAAATTAAAAACTGGTAGTTTTTTGAAATCTAACATGTAAAGTACTAGTTTTATCCTATTTACTCCTCCGCCGCAGATGGTGATCCAGCGCCTCCGCGCCATGCCCTCGTCCGGCAGGCTTAAGGTCCTGGTGGCGCCGCCGCGCGTCGACATGGCGTTCTGCGGTGCCTCGGTCACCAAGGGACGGGCCGAACGTCGCCGCCTCCGTTGCTAGTACCTCGCCCGCACCAACATCCCATCGCCGGCAGAGGTGACCCCCACTCCTTCCCCTCCCTCCCTCCCCGCCTGCAATCTTAGTACCAACTAATTAATCGCCCGGTTCGATTATCTCATGATCAATTGAACTTTGAAGCCAATTGGAGTTTAGGTTTCATATAAACATTTTCCTGATTGGATTCCAGACAAGTGGCGTGATGCAGGGTTAAATGAATCTGCTGAACAATAATATACTGTAGCTTATACCTTTGCCTGCAGCCGGCTCACTACTGAATTTTGGTCCTGGTTTGCATTTCGTAGGGGTTTTGACTGTTGAGAGGTAGCTGTTATTGTTTATCTGACATGTTCTAATTTTTGTGAGGTTGCCAATGCTTCATTATCTCTTCCTGCTGATTGCAGAAGACTGGTCGTGTTCGATTGCCGTTATTAGCTATGATGTAGATGCAGTTTATGAGCTCCTTCGTTTGCTTACTAGAGTTTGTTGTGTGGGAAATGAAACCTTAATAGAGCTTATTCAGAGACAGTAATGCGGGTAGGGTGAAGGTCTGCCAACAGAACAGACTGCTAGCTAGATTGTTCATCTTGTAAGGTAGCTTCAGCCTTCAGACCACTTTGCCTCCTTAAGCACTTGCTTTTACATGGTCTTCTCTTCAGCCACAGCAACAGCTTGGGCTACAATCAGCGGGTGGCACGTCACAAGCAGCGGCGGTCAGTATCAAGGGGCGGGGCAAACTAGGCTTCCGCGGCAACCAGGTACACGCTTGTGACATGCCTATCTGCTTGATATGGGGCGTTCTTCTCCGCAGATTGGGCGTAGGTTGGTTCTCAACCCCGTTAACTCTGGTTTGTTGAGGTGAATTTTGTGTTCAAGCCATGTTCAAAATCGAGGGTTAATCCTCTATCTGGTTCCAAGTCAGCTTCCCAAATATTTACTCTGACTGCGCAAATCAGTCTAGCTCACTTGTACAACTAAGGGAAAATCCAAACGTGAAACAAAATGCTATGGCAAGAGAGAAGGGTACAGTCTGCAAGTTTCACTAACTTGAACTAACAAATGGAAAAGCCATATATAAGATATTATACCATCGTTCTTTTTGACATGAATTTCTGTCACTAGCTACCATCCTGCCAATCGTTGCTTCATCTGACATCCATGCGTGAGGCCAGATGCTTGATTCTAAGGATCTCGGCAGAAACTTGTCCCATGCCTGGCCGGTCTAACCATTAGAACAACACAGTTCTTCATCACTTCCGGTGCGTTGCTGTCATCTTGTAGCATTGTTGGATCAACAACCTCACAAATATTATCTGGAAATGCTCTACAAACAAATTCATGAAGGCTTGCACCTTCACTGAATTTTCCGTCGTTGGACTTCGCCCTGTTATCATTTGTAACAGAAGCACTCCAAAACTGTAGATATCACCCTTGGTTGATATCTCTTCACTGATGCCATACTCTGCATTTACATTTACAAACACAGTTAAAGAATCTGCAGCATTTGCAAGTTGCAACTCCGTAAAGAACAAACACACCCAACAATCTAACATTGCTGAGGATATGCTTAATCTGACCTGGTGGGATGTATCCGATCGACCCTTTATGAAATGATAAAAGTTTTTACTTCTTGCACTATCTTTTCGATATCCAATGTATCTAATAATCTCACCTGGGTCTTTACTTTTACATGGACAGTGGCCTATATTTTTTCCGATGGATAGCACTTCTTCTTTAATGTAGTCGTTATTCTTACAAATACTATATTTTGCTTTGCCTTTGCTTCCTCTAGTTTATATAGAACTAGATCAATTTTATTATTCAATCCAGAGTACTTTTCTACGAGTCTTTTGTATTTTCTAAATAAACTTTCAAATTTTTGGTCCAAGTTGTCTTTTCTTTTCCCCCAGGATATAAAAAAGCTATATATCAAATCAACAATTGTATTTAGTTGGCTATGAGTAGTATGCCAAATTCTTCAGAGGGATTTATTCTGCACCTTATATCAATATTTTCTTTAGCATTTATTACTTTACCTGTGCTAACTTCTAAATTTAGATACTTCAACCTTTCAATGATTAAACACTAGCTCAGATACCAACAATGCACAATATTCAAGATTAGAATATGTTAATATTCAGTTTATTATTGTTAATATTCGAGATTAATTATTGTAAAATCATTAATAAAAAATATTTAAAGATGTTAATATATGATTTGTACTGTTCAAATTTCCTAAAATCAGATACTATATTCATGTGAGTCTACTGTTCAAATTTCAGGAAATTTGAAGTTACATTTGAAAAAAAATAACTAGCCCAGCCGTGAGTTATTGCAATTCTGAGATTAGAGAAGAAATTTTTAAAAACTGAAATAGAGCAAAAGAGAAGATTACACTGTCAACAAGGGTCACTATCTGTCTAACTGAATTCAAAAGAAGGAAAAGCAATAAGATAGTGCATCATCATTATTCTTTACACAAAATTTTCTCGCTAGCAACCATCCTGCCTATGCTTTGCTTCATCTGACATACATGCGCGAGGCCACATGCTTGATTCTAAGGATCTCGGTAGAAACTTGGCCCATGTCCGGCCGCTCTTTGGGAGATGTCATGGAGCAAGAGAGGCCTATTCTAACAAGTGGAATGACACAGTTCTTTATTACTTCTTGTGCATTGCTGTCATCTTCTAGCATTGTTTGATCAATAACGTCACAAATATTATCTGGAAATGCTCTACAAACAAATTCATGAAGACTTGCACCATCACTGAAATTTTTGTCAGTTGGACTTTGCCCTGTTATCATCTGTAACAGAAGCACTCCAAAACTGTAGACATCACCCTTGGTTGATATCTCTGCGCTCATGCCATATTCTGCATTTCGTTTACAAACACAATTAGAGAAATCTGCAGTATATGTACAACTCTAAAGAAAAAACGAACCCAATAGTTCAACATTACTGAGGATATGCTTAGTCTCACCTGGAGGGATGTATCCGATGGATCCTTTTAGGCAGGCCAGACTTGTTGAATCACCTTCTTGTACATTTGATGTTGTGAATACAAACCTTGCCAGGCCAAAGTCGGTGACATAGGCAACCATGTCAAGATCCAAAAGAATATTGCTTGGCTTTAGGTCACAGTGTATTAGTGGAGATGCACACTGGTTATGAAGATAATCCAAAGCAAAGGCTACATCCAAGCCAATATTGATCCTTCGGCTTAAAGTCAGGATATGTCTCTCACCATGTTCAAGGTCTCCCGGATGCAGCCACATTTCTAGGTTCCCTTTCGGCATGTATTGGAACACTAGGGCCTTGAAATCTGCCCCATTAGAATCCACAGAAGAACATGATGTGATGATCTTTACAAGATTCCGGTGACGGACATTTCGCAGGGCTTCACACTCTGCAATAAAGCTCCTATTTGCTCCATAATTGTTTAGGCTGAAAATCTTGATGGCAACTTGATCTTCCTGAAGCCTTAAACTGCCCTTGTAAACCACTCCAAATGATCCTGATCCAATTAGGTTTGCTGGAGAAAACCTATCTGTTGCCCTTACAATGTCTTCATATGATATCTTCTTCATGTGCTCACTGAATTCTTTCAAATCTGGATTTTCCTGCATCCTCTTCCTCCAGTAAATTGTTGCAATACATGACAAAATTAATAGGACAGCAGAAACGGCTGGCATTACTATCCGTAGGACTAGAGCCGATGAATTTTGTTTCCCTTTTCTGTCAACTTGTGTTGAACAAAGAGGTATACCTCCTGTTGGAATGCTGGTACACAAATCATGATTTCCTTCAACTGACACTGCACCAGTATTGTTAAAAATACCGCCTCCTGGAACTGCTCCATCAAAATTGTTGAAGGATAAGTTGAGATTTTGCAGGGAACTTAAGGATGTGAGGAACTGTGGAATCTTTCCGAACAAATTGTTATGAGAAATATCCAAGTACTCCAGAACCACACACTGGCCAAGAGTGGATGGGATGTTGCCAGACAACCTGTTATCTGATATGCTAATTTTGTTCACATTAATGAGATTGCCAACTTCCACTGGCACTCCCCCAGATAGGTAATTATGTGACAAGTCCAATTCTTCAGAAAGCGAAGAAATTTTGAAGATTTCACTTGGTATATTCCCATCTAGTGAGTTGTGAGCAAGGTTGAGTATTTGGAGTTGATTACAATGTCCTATATCTGCAGGTATCCTTCCGCTAATGTTGTTCCCATCCAATTTCAAAGAATTTAGCTGAACCAGATTACCAATAGTATCTGGGATTTGCCCTGACAGTCTGTTTTGTGCAAAGGATAGATGGACCAAGCTGTGCAAATTACCAATTGTTGCTGGTATATTTCCAGTGATAAGATTGTAATCCATGTACAACCTGCGGAGGCTCTTAAGATTGCCAATCTCTGGTGGTATAGGCCCAGAAATTTGGTTTTCCCTTAGCCACAGCCACTCCAGACTATCAGAAAGATTGCCTATTGAACTTGGCATTTCGCCTTGAAGATTGTTCCCAACCAACATCAGCATAGTCAACCTGGTACAATTTGCGAGTGAAGAGACAAATTCCCAGTCTCCTGCTTCTAGTTTGTTGTATGACAAATCAAGTTCCTCCAAATTTGGCAATGACCCAAAGAAGGGTATAAACCCAGTTAGGCTGTTAGTATACAGGTAAAGCTGACGAAGGTTGTAAGCTTTGGGAAGAGAAGCTGGGATAGGGCCATCAAACTTGTTTGATGAGAGGATTAAATCCTGAATATTCGGGAGTGTGTAGCCAATATTGGAGGGTAACCTTCCAACAAGCGAGTTGTTTGCTAAGCCAAGAAATGTCAGAGATGACATATTGAATAGAGATGGTGGGACTGTCCCAGACAAGTTGTTGGCTGTCAAGGCCAGTACCTGCAGTGTTGGAATATGACCTAAGCTGTCTGGTATACTCCCTACTAAATTATTCTCTGTAAGAAGAAGATCGATGAGGGAGGAAAGGTTCCCTAGCGAGGAAGGTATTTTTCCTGAAATATGATTATAGCTTAAATCGAGGTATTGAATAGGTGGGGAGGTGGCAGTAACAACAGGTATAGAACCAACAAGGTTGTTCTTTTGGAGGGAAATGTCAAGAAGAGATGGACTATTTGCTAGGGACTCCGGGATGACCCCTGTCAGAGCATTCACCCCAAGATCGACATATGTAAGAGAATGGCTGCTGCCCAAAGACGGTGGTATGTTACCTTCCAAAGTGTTCATGCTGAGGTTGAGATCACGGAGCCGGCTTAGGAGGCCAAGCTCCGATGGTATGCCACCATTGAAGCTATTGTTTGACAGCTGAAGCCTTGCAAGAGAGGTCAGGTTGGCAACGCAAGGCGATATGGGGCCTGAGATGCCTTCTGACTTAAGGTCCAGCTCAATCACACGACAAGGGGACACCGTGCTGCAAGTGATCCCATGCCAGTCGCAAACGTCCAAGGACGTGTTCCTCCATGAAGCTAAAACTCCTGCTGGACCCGAGATCCTGGACTTGAAGCAGAGGAGAGCTTGCCTATCATTTTCAGTTTCATTGCAGGTGGATAGTGGCAGGCTGCAAAGGAAGCAGAAGAGGTATAGAAACCAAACAAAGCCTGGAAGCAAGACACCCGAAGATGCCATTTTTGTTGTTCACAGGCTACAGCTATGGAGTATGGTGATGAAAGCTTTCATTTGCAGACGGATGTTTAAGTACTCAGCTGTTGAGTGTGTCAGTAGCCAACCGCTCAAAATAGCACACATATTCGCGGCTCAGTGGTCAATATGATGGAAACGGGCATGATGCATCAGGGGTATGCTTTTGGATCAGATATGGTGTTCATTCAAACTATTTGCTGACTAAATTAGCTGTGACTTGGTAGTTGCTCAAATCCACACTTGTGGAATATTTGTATTGTGAACACGCATTTGGACGCTAAGAGATTACCCTTCACATCTCAGACTGGGACAGGGTGATGCCTCGAACCTCTGCTTACATACATTGCATTGACCCAGCCATCCTCCAACATCAGCAGGAGTGTGTGGTTGCCTGAGGTACAGTGTGGATGCACGCTTCATCCTGAAGAATAATGAACATGAATTTTGATATTACAAAAATGTGAAATATATAATACAGGAAGTGAATGCTAGGAATTTATGACATTCAAAATTTCACAAAAAAAGAGTGTTTGTGTCATGTGCAATCATAAGAAGAGTTAAATATACTCATCTTCTATTCTTTTTACAGAAGATAAACAGTCATGTTTCTGGTTGAATGTTTGGAGGTTCCAATCTTGTGGATGATGCTTCGGTGTCTTAAGGCACCTACCTTTGTGTTCTAATTTTGTTCTAATTTTGTTCCAACAGGTGGCTGGCCCACATGTCAGTGACCCAAAAGCAGGTGCCTTTAAGGCACTGAAGCTGCGTCCCAATCTTGTAACATCCCCAACGTTCACATCGTTTTCAAATTTTCATCCAATTATAGGGTACAAACAACTCTATAATCAGGTTAAGGTTTAGAGTGTGGTTTGTATTTCAGAATGAAAAGAAGGTGTGGAGAATGTTTAAAGTAGGAACCAAAAAGGAAAATCATCAACCAATATGATAATCCATGTAGCATACGAAAAACACCAAAAGATAAAGGGATAAGTATATTTTCCGTCCCTCAACTCTTTCGAAAATATAGAAATCGTCCCTTAACTCCAAAACCGGTAAAGGTTAGTCCCTCAACTTCTCAAACCGGATAAGTTTAGTCTCTCATACCGCTTCGGATGGCTTCGTTGATGGTGTGGCATGGTTTTGACCCTGGTATTCGGAGTTGACTGTCACCTCTTCTTCGTTCTATTTCCCACGCAGTAGACATTTTATCGAATAGTTGATGTGCACACTCTGGCTCGTGGGCTCCTGCCACCTGTGGCCAACTTAGATCGGGAGATTGGAGAGCCATGGAGAGGCGGGAGGAGATCGCGGTGGCCGGTGGCTGCATGGCCCTGGTCGTAGCTTGAGCCTTGAGCAGGAGGGGGCCCGACACCGGCTCTTTTCCTCCTCCACGCCAATGCACGGCCCTCATCGTAGCTTGATCCAGCGGCAGCCTCTCGTACGTGGTGTTGCCGGACGTGGCTGCAATCACCATGACGGGGCTAGAGCCCGGACGCGGGTAGCTCTCCCATCACGGTACCCGCCCACAGGCGAGGTACGCTGCGAGCCCCGTTGTTCTAAGTGGGGCCGGCGCCGGACAGGGACAGTATCTCAAACCGGCCCGTAGGATGAAGGCGGCCGCCCCGGTCCGCGCGGGCTCCAATCGTGAATGCATCTGTTACTTGTGTACTTCTAGCCGGGAACGCGTCCTTTCGGGCGAGGTGCACGGCTAGCTCGAGTTCTTTCCGAGCTAGCTACCGCAGTACACGCTACACGGAGAGAGATGCATACGTACACAAGCAACGTATGCTAGCTAATCGATTTACCCTGAAGGAATCAATCAACCTGGTAGTAGCTAGCTTCGACTGATAAGAGGAAGTAGGAAAAAAAAATGAGGATGCAAAATAAATTGGACCGTGGTGTTCAGCTCAATGCCAACGAGACGTGGTGCCAGCCAAGGACCTTATCGGCCTCGCCGCCTCATCAAAGCTTGATGCGGCGAGTACGGTGACCAAGCTAGAGGTGGCGTGAACGCTGGCCAAGCTCCAGGCCGCTTCCCTCGCAGAAGCTGCCACGGCCACCAGGGTCAAAACCATGCCACGTGCAACGAAACCATAAATGGTATGAGGGACTAAAGTTATCCGGTTTGAAAAATTGAGGGACTAAGATTTACTGGTTTTAAAGTTAAGGGACCATTTCTATACTATCGAGAGAGTTGAGGGACGAAAAATATACTTATCCCAAAGATAAATGAAGTTCTTTTATCATTTATGCACATGGCATAAATAACCATATTTTTTGATGATTTTTCACAGGTCATCATATCTTAACATTCTCTACTACCATGATCTTTTTCTCGTTTTTTTTCAAAGGTTCAGTACACAAAAGTACTTATCAGGACTGGCTAGGTTTTTGTCTAATGTTTATAGTAAGTTAAGTGGTTAATTCTAGGTTGCTTCTTAGTTTAGGTTTAAGTCGGACAACACAAATAGTTTGAGGGCTCAACAGTTTTTTTCCCTCGAAATGTAAAAGTGAAAGTGTTCTCGATCTCTAGCTATGGATTTGCTTAATGGATAATTACTTTGAATCAAATTCTCGTGAGGCCAAGAACACAAGAACAGCTACCAATGTTGCTAAAATTTGCACAAAACGTTGTGTTGAAAGGACAAGAATCAGATTAAAAAATTGTTGCAGCCCTCTCTGGATCGTAGGAATTTCATAGGATATTTGGAGGATCTTAGTGTGGCAAACTTGTGCCGGAAATGTTCTTTAGGTTGACTTCCTACGCCGTAATGTCGTAGAAATTTCAACATCTCCTGGAATCACACTTTCCTTGTGTTCTAATTTTGTTCTATTGAAACCCTGCATGTTTTTTCACACACAAAACGAAAACACTAGTTCTGCATGTTTTTTCCGCAAAAAAGACTATTTCTGTAAGTTTTATGTGTTTTCCAATAATTGTGCCGTACGCGTATACCTGTCAAATTCCTACATTTTCTTATATTTCTCCTGGTTACGATCCAGAGAGGCCCCGCCTGTCCATCTCATTAGTCTGAACCTCCTTTTGGCGCCGCACTTTCTTCAGCCTAAGATAGCGAGGCGACTCTATGGCTGTATGCACTGCATTGACCCAAGCCAGCGTCACCGCACTTCTTCTATGTCTTTGGTGCACCTTCCAGGGTGCATCCTGTCAATACGGCCTTTTCAAGCCAACTCCTTTCCCTCAGGAAAAAATATTTTCTGTACAGATGTTAATGAATAATAGTGAGGGCTACAGTTTGCCAAAAGAAAAAAGGTCCATCCTGTCAAAAAGGGCCACCGGCACTTGCCTGATGAACAGTGGCGCTCCATAATCTGGACGCGCTACCAAGACCAGACCAGCGGCAGAGAACTTTCCTGAAGAACGTTAATGGTACGGTAATATTGGCGCGGTATGAACGAGCGTCTCATCAGGTCATCATCATAGGATCCATCCATCAAGTCTCTCTCTCTACCTCAAAGAAAAAAAATCCATCCATCAAGCTCAGATTCAAATAAATATGATGCTTAAGGGCATCTTGACCCTCAAATGGTCCGCATACGTTCGGATCGTGAAATCCATCTAACGTGGGCATGTATCGGTCCGCCGAGCGGTCCGGACATGCTTTTTTCTGCAATCCAAAGACAAATGTCGGGGGGCTTTATGGGCGTCTGGACAACACCCACTTCCGTGTCTGATTGCCCTGGCCCACTAAAAACCCACCGCTCTCGCTCGTGCGCATTCCCTCCCAACGCCAACTGCCCGCATTCATGCCGTTTGCCGTTGTAGAGCGGCCGCTCCACATTGATGTCGGCTCAGAGCGGACATGATCTCTCGTTGGTTCCGCCATTGAAGCGGTGCCGAGGGTGCCGCCCGCGACGCGTCCTCAGTATCCGTGCATGCGTTACTGGATGGGACGGTCGGATATCTACCACGCCCGTTCAACGCCGTGTCTGTCCGTATGCCGTTATTAAGCAGGCTCGCCGGCCGAGAAACCCACTCTGGCGCCACGCATTAATGCACCTGGATGCCTGGCCTCAGTGAGATCCGGCTAACTCCACAACTCAAGTCGCTCGCTCCACATCCTCCTCCCTTGTCCACACCACATTTGCCATGACTGCAGGCGGCAATGCAATGTGGGAGAGCCTATCAACGGATATGAAGCACGAGGTGGCCGCCCTTGCGACCGGCTGGCAAATCCATCGTGCCAGGCGGATCAAGGCCGGCATGCCAGCCAAATCGCCCGAGATATCCAACGACGAGGACAACCCCACGATGGAGACGGGCTCCGGCGATGCCACACCGGAGCCCGAGCACTTGCCTATGCATGCCGGACTCACCATGGAGCAGGCGTAGACGCACTTCAACGCCGCCATGGCGGAGGAGAAGCCTGTGACGGCGCCTATGTCGGTGTTCCAACAGGCACATGAGGAACAGGCACAGGAGGAACACCGGTACAACCTGTTCCTCCTCGAGTAGCACTGTCTGGTGGAGGGCCAAATCGATGGCGAGCGTGTGAGCGAGGAGGCCGTGGCGGACATGGCCGCGGTGAACCCCAACTTCATCATGGAGCAGCATGCGCTCTACAACGCCATCCGCGCTCAAGCCCTCGCTTGTCAGGAAGCAGCCGCCGCGGAGGCGCAGCTGCAGGTTATCATGGATGAGAACAACGCTAGTTGCGCCTCCTATGCCTCGCCGATGAACTATTGGGCGGGCTAGTTCGACGACGATGGTGCCAGCGCCACCATCTCCATCGTGGACCTCACGTCCACCAGCGACGGACAAAGCGCGGACCCTTTCGAGGATGAGTAGGGCATGAGAGACGACAGATGGAGGACGACAAGGGCTTGGACGTTGGACGCCCCCGTAGGGTTGGTTTAGGGTCGAATTGGTCTTTTTTTTAAATGTTGGGAATGTGATGAAAACCCGACGTGTATATATGAATGTCATACATTTTGTATGAAATCTGTCGTGTTTGTATGAATTTTGTCTGGTTAGTTCAATTAGTTGCTGAAATGTATGCGGACGGTGTTGGATGGCGGCCTCCAATATCAGTGTCCGCGGACTGGTCCTGTCCGCGGACGGATACCGGAGGGAATTTGCAGGTCGCCGTTAGAGATGCCCTAATCAAGCTTATTTTTCAAGCAGGAAAATAGCGCACATTTTTACTTGCTGTAATGTTAATAGTTATTTAGTTCATTCGGTTGCTGCCGGCTTACTTTTTTAGAGAAGAGGCTGGTGCCCGGCTTTAAATTAATGAAGCTCTTACAACCAATATCACAACTCAACATAACACTGCAGAACAAAAGGAAAAGCTCCGGCAAGATACATGGGTGCCCAGGGGGAGCGACAAAGCTCAAAAATAATACAACAAGGCATAGGAGCCCTCAAACATGATTGGAAGACCAACAGTGCGAAGAAGGCCAACTCCGGAAGGAAACCAGCCGGCAAAAGAGGCTATGCCATTGCCATCGCCTGTGCGTCCGACAAAATAGCATCATCCTGCTCCATCGCCGATAGGAGCCCCCAGCTCCTCGCCCTGACTCAAAGGGCGCCGCACCGTTTGAACGATGGAGTGCTCACCACCCTAGAGCGCAGATGGAAGCTGGTGCCAAGACAACAGAGGGAGGCTTTCAAGCACAACCACCTCACCGAACCTAGCTCCTCGAGTGCACCGACGTTGAAGCTTGGACCAACACACGATAAAAAGAAGCTGCCATCTATAGAACTCACCTCAGTGATTGGTAAGATGGGACCTTGCCCATGAGACGGAGCCTCCAAGGAGGAAACGACACCACAACGCCGCCATCGTCTGGTCTGGAACATGCCAGACACACAGACACATGGTTTTCACCTAGAGTGCATGGTGGATACAGGTCACCCACGATGACACCTCCAAGGAGAAAAACGACACAACCAGAGTGTCGCTATCACCGGCACCGACACTGTCGGACAGAGCTTTCGCTCGGGACACGACGCCAACCACCCAGGTCCATCAGCCAAGGCCAACCGAGGCAATATGCAGACAACGCCCCGACTAGGCCGGAGGCCGCGAAGAACACACCCGCAAGCCGGACGCCCCCAAGTAATCCACCTCGCCACCCAAGCGGCCGAGGCGACACATGAGCACCCGCACATCGACACCTGCTGAGATGGTGTCATCGTGCTCACCGTCCGGAGCCGCCGCTCCTGTGACCAAGGGGATCCAACTTCACCCACCACCCACATGGCGATGGGCCGCCAGCACGCATTCGGCCGCCCCGGCTGCCGGACTGACGCAAAACCACCACTCACTGCACACCAAAGCATGCACCTTGCACCCGCACGAAGCCAAACCCTAGATCTAGGATACCGGGTACCCAGAAGAAGTGGCCCAAGGACCACAGACGATGGACGGGCCAAGCCCAAGCATACCACCAGATCGGATCAGGAGCATGCTGGATCTGGCGTCAAGTCTTCAGCGGCGGCCGGGAACTCCCTCCATGACCGCCGGCCACCCAGGGCAGCCGCGTCACCAGGACCCGGAGGAAGCAGCCCGCCTCCCCCCGAGACCGCCGAGGGCCACGCCGACACCAAGTAGGCCACGGCCACCCAGGCAAGGCCATGGACAACGGGAAGGAAGGGGCTTTCCAGATCTGGCGAGGGCCATCGGTGCGAGTGAGCACGCGTGCTAGGGAGCAGGGGAGGGGAGAAGGAGGTGGAGGGGGCGCCCCGCTGCCGCCGGAGGCGGCGAGGGGAAGTAGCGCGCGGAAGGGGCTGGTTGGCGCGGCGGTGACGTTCGACTATTAAAAGTGCAACTAATCCCTGGGCGGTTTTGGTAATTATTAACAACATATAGCTCATTGAATTAATATCCATTCAAGATAATCTTTTCAGTAAGTTCAATGATTGGCATGGCATGGATTAGAGATGTGGACCCCTCAAAATGCTAAGGACACATATTGGCACAAGCTCAAAACTCTACATTTTCATTTTAGTGATCCAAGATCACATTGAGTCCATAGGAAAAGCCAATAATATAAAAAGGGATGAGGTGTTGCTTAATGGCTTGCTTGCTCAAAATGCTTAGTGATATGCTCCAAAAGCCCTCAACCACTTTCTCATTTCCACATATGTCCCAAACCAAAAGTCAAACTCAGCCCCATCGATTTGATCTATCCGACGCCATTGAGTTCACTTGACATAGTCGTAGCCAGAAACCCTAATCAGTTCGGTCTCACCGATAGGGATCTCGGTCTCACCGAGATGGGATTGCAAAATCTCTGTTTCCATTCGTAACGTTTTAGTCCAATCGAAATGAGCGATCGGTCCCACCAAGTTCGCAATGCAATCTCTTTGTTTCCTTTTCATAACATTTCTGTCTCATCAAAATGAGCGATTGGTCCCACCGAGTTCGCCTGACCAACTCTCTGTTTGCCTATTACTGAAATCGGTCTCAGCGAGTTCATGTGATCGGTCTCATCGAGATTAAGTTATGCCCTAACCCTAAAAAATCGGTCCCACCGAGTTGATCGTGTCGGTCCCACCGAAATGCCTAACGTTCACATTTTGAACTAAATCGGTCTGACCGAGTTTCACTATTCGATCCATCGAGTTTGATAAATTGTGTGTAACGGATAGATTTTGTGTGGAGGCTATATATACCCCTCCACCCTTCCTCCATCCGTGGAGAGAGCTACTAGAACGTGCCTACACTTCCACTACTCATTTTCTGAGAGAGAGCCACCTACTTATGTGCTGAGACCAACACATTTCAATCCAACCACAAGAATCTAGATCTCTAGCCTTCCCAAGTTGCTTTTCACTCAAATCATCTTTCCACCATATCCAAATCTGTGTGAGAGAGTTGAGTGTTGGGGAGACTATCATTTGAAGCACAAGAGCAAGGATTTCATCATCAACACACCATCTATTACCTTTTGGAGAGTGGTGTCTCCTAGATTGGTTAGGTGTCACTTGGAAGCCTCCGTCAAGATTGTGGAGTTGAACCAAGGAGTTTGTAAGGGCAAGGAGATCGCCTACTTCATGAAGATCTACCCAAGTGAGGCAAGTCCTTCCTGGGCGATGGCCATGGTGGGATAGACAATGTTGCTTCTTCATGGACCCTTCGTGGGTGGAGCCCTTTGTGGACTCGCGCAACCGTTACCCTTCGTGGGTTGAAGTCTCCAACGTGGATGTACGATAGCACCACCTATCAGAACCACGCCAAAATTCTCCGTGTCTACATTGCGTTTTCTCCCCTCAAACTCCTTCCCTTTACCTTCATATACAATGATTTACACTCTGCTGCTATACTCTTAGAATTGCATGTGTAGGTTGATTGCTTGACTTGTAATAAGTTGCTAAAATCTGTCAAGACTTAAAATTGGGAAAATGCTAGATTTTTATTTGGTCAAGTAGTCTAATCACCCCCCCTCTAGACATATTTCAACCCTACCAGTGGTATCAGAGCTTTTGTCTCCATTTGCCTTGATTTTCATATCTTTGATGATAATAGCCTTGGTTTCACAACCTAGAAGAGTATGGCGTCTAGCGAGGGAAATTACCACCGTAGGTCCTTACTTTGATGGTACTAATTTTGGTAGTTGGCAGCATAAGATGAAACAACATATTCTTGGACATAACCCCGCCATTTGGGCTATTATGTGTATTGGCTTGCAAGGTGAATTCTTCAATGGGAGAGAACCAAATCGTGAAGCTACCGCGGAAGAATTGAAGATGCTGCAATACAATGCTCAAGCTTGCGATATCCTCTTCAATGGATTATGCCCCGAAAAATTCAAAATCAATCATCTTGAGAATGCAAAGGAAATTTGGGATACTTTGATTGATATGCACAAAGGTACCGACTCTGTCAAGGAATTCAAATTGGATGTGCTTCAAAGTCAACTTGAAAAGTTCAAAATGAAGGATGGTGAAGGTGTCGCTGAAATGTACTCTAGGCTCACTCTCAACACAAATGAGATTGCCGGCTTAGGAAGTGAAGAGTTGACCGACAGATTCATCATCAAGAAGATACTAAGAGCCTTGGATGGAAAATATGACATCGTGTGCACATTAATCCAAATGATGCCCAATTACAAAGATCTCAAGCCAACGAAAGTCTTTGGTAGAATTTCTTGCTCATGAGATGTCACTCAAGGATAAAGAAGAGTTTCACAAGTCTAGTGGTGCTTACAAAGCCTCATGTGATGCTCCTACATCATCAAGTGAGAATCAAGTCTTCAATGAGTAATTGAGCCTAATGGTGAAGAATTTCAACAAGTTCTACAAGAGTAGAAGCAAAGAACGAAGTTCCAAGTCAAGGTCCTACAATGACAAAAGATTTTCTAGTCGTGAGCGTAATTGCTACAATTGTGGAAGACCCGGACACTACTCCAATGAGTATACGGCTCCCTACAAAAGAAGAGAAGACTCACCAAAAAGGAGAAGTAGAAGAGAAGAATCACCTCCAAGAGAGAGGAGTAGAGATGATCGTTATGAATGAAGAACCTCTCGCAGAAGTAAGGATTCGGAAAGGTAGGACAAGTCATCAAGGAGCTATACAAAACGAAGGCATCATGCTCATGTTGGTGAATGAGTATCCGGCTCCGACTCCGACCACCACTCCGAGAGAGGTTATCACTCGAACTCCGAATATACTCAAAATGAAGGTGTTGTCGGTCTAGCACTTGTGTCAACCAACTCCTATGACATATTTGACTCACCGAATGAAGGAATTGGAAGATGCTTCATGGCTAAAGGCCAAAAAGTATCACACCCTGAGTATATTGATTTCAATAGTGATGACGATGATTTGCTAGGTGGTGATGATTTACTTGTTGACAACTCTAGTGATGAAAACTATGATGAACTTGCTATTAATCATGTTAATCAAGATAAAACGAATGACGATGATGAGAAGGTGATTGAGCGTCTAACTAAAGAACTAAACACTCTTAAGTTAGCTCATGAAACTACCTTAGAAGATCATTGAGAACTTTTAAAGACTCATGAGAAGCTATGCTTTGAAAAGCTCAACCTAGAGCAAGAGCATGGGTTCTTAAAAGCAATCAATGATGATCTTTGTAAGAAAAGTTTTCTTACATTGCCAAGCGTTTACTCTTGTCTATTTACATGCCACAAGTATAATCTATCAACAAGAGTAAGAAAAAAAATCTTCTTCTAGTAGTAATAATAATCATGCTAAATCCAATGTTGTTGCTTCTAGTAATTTTCTTGATTCCACTAATGATTCTCTTAGACAAGTTACACTTGAGCAAGAAAATAGCTTATTGAAGGGAATTATAGAGAAAGGTGTTTGCAAGAGCCTTGCCGGAAGTAAGCAATTTGAGGAAACTGTACGCAAGCAAGGAAGGCATCGGAAGAATTAAGGTGTTGGTTTTGAACGAAAGTTCAATGCCAATGGAGTTGAGTGGGAAGAAGATCAATACCCCAAGACGAAGTTTGTTCCTCAACAAGAGAAGTATGATCCTACTTCCTTCAAAGGAAGGAACACAAGCTAAAGATGATTTTCCACCACAAGACCACAAGCAAAAAGGTAAGGACAAGCTTCAAGAGGAGATTGATGCATTTGAAGAAGCTCGGAAGGACTTGGTCAAGTGGGTTCCCAAGACTACATCAAGTTCTACTTCATCAATTATGTCTACAACTCCAAAGATTCCCATCAAGATGATGTGGATCCCAAAAAAGAAGAACTAGAGAGTTCTTGAGGGTGACTCCGCCAACATACTTCACTCATATTCATCTTTGGCAAGGACAAGTGCAAACAACTTCCACATCTTGCACTAGTTCAAGGAGTCACAAACCCTCTTGTTGGTAAGACAAGGGACAATGTAACCTAATGCTTTTATGTACATCATCTTGTGTGTACTTCACTCTATGTCTATGGATATCCTTGTTTGTTCCTTGTGGGACTAAACCATGTAGGTATTGAAAGTGCAACTCGCTCCAATGGATTGCTCCAAATGATCTACATCAACGTTGAGCATCCACATCTTCAACATCTACATGAAGTCGTCATCGACAAAACCCAAGGTTAGTTCATCCCTCTTAGGGGGGATACCACATCTAGGGGGAGCTTTACTGTGAGAATTGAGCTAAAACAACTCTAAGGGTGTGAGCATAACAATGCTTTATGTAAAAGTGGTAACCCCCCACTTGTGCTTAAATGATTAGTATGACCTGCGATCAAATGTTCTCACTTGACTCCTCAGTCAATATACTCATATACAGATGACCTAGTCATCGCCAATTGCTTGATAGATGCTGGAGTGTTTGTGCATGCTTTGCCACATATTTCATTTGCCATCTTATTGTGTGAGCATGTTGATTGCATATTTTTCTTATTCGAGGGCATCCATTTGTTGCTTTGATTGTTTGGTCTTTTTCTTTTGCTAAATGGATGGACAAGAATGCCTAAGTACTCCCTCTAGCTATCTATGCTTTTCTTGTCTCAAACTCTATTCGTGCTACATCACAAAGTTTGATCAAGTTAGATTCGAACCCTCTGGGTGAGGAGCACTTGGAGCCATCGATTCGTCATAAACTTAAACTTCCAAAACCTCTTCGTGTATTTTGGTCCGTCCGATTCATTCCTTTCGGTCATACCGAGTTCATTGAGTTGATCTAGGTTTTCAATCTCGATGCAACCGATTTGAACAATTCGGTCACCCCAAGTTGTAGTAACCGCTTGCGATTCTGCATCTCGGTGCCACCGAGTCGTTCCACTCGGTCACATCGACAAGGTCAGGATATATATACTCACAGGTCAAATTTTGGAAATTCCTCCGAAACCTTTCGCCCGCGCGTGTCCTGCTCTGCCGACTCAGGTCTCTGGATCGTATCTTCATTTCCAATGACCTCCCGCCACTAGTCTTCGCCGCCGTCAATGAGAATCTTCACCGCCGTTGTCGCGGAGCGAGTTCACCGTCGAGTTAGGGTACGGACTCGACCCCTATGTGCAATCTTTACCTCTGATTCTTGCACTTAGGTCAATGCCATGATTCTTACCATGTATGAGATCCACTCTATTGAGCTAAAACTCCCTTTAGATTAGTTTTGATTCAAAAATTTAGGGTTAGGTTTCCGCCGAACTCATCTCGGACCGTCCGAGTTGTAGAAATCGGTCTCACCGATTTGGCTTAGGCCATTGCACTTGTGATTTTTGATCTGACCAAAACTTGCAAATCGGTGTGACCGAGTTTGATTTTCAGTGAAACCCTAGCAATCTCGGAGCCACCAAACGGTGTCTCGGTCTGACCGATTCCACTAGTTCATACTCCAATATTGCTTCGGTGGCATCGAGTTTAACAAATTGGTAGCTCCGAAATGCGTTCTGTGAAAAACTAAAACTAAGTTTTTGACTCAATTGTTTTGCAGAATATTTGCACTTTGTGATACTCATCCACTCTATCTCAACTATATCTATTCACAGGGTCAGCCTTCAGTTTGCAGTGTCAGTAATGTCTGATCAAAGTGACAACCAGAATAAGTCTTAGGAGCAAGTCAACTTGAGTGAGGGCACTAGTCCCTATGACAATTATGATGATGGTAGCAGAAGCACCCCGAGCAACTTGCCAAAAGCAGCTACCAGGACAAGGAGAAAGAGAAACTCCAATTCTGAGGATGAGGATTATGTTGCTGCTGAGGAGGAGGTCAGCTCCAAGAAGAAAGTTGTCAAGAAGGAATTTGGCACAGCAGCTTCAACCAAGCCTGGTATGCACAAGAAGGCTCCTGCCAAGAGAGTGCACACGTCGAAGGCGAGAGCCTCAACTCTTGAAGCCTCCAAATCAACTGTGGAAGAGGCTGCTGGTGAGGGCAAGAAAAGGAAAGAAAGGGCCAAAAAGACTATGGCAAGAGTTATTGGAAATCCCTCAATGATGATACAATCAGATGAGGAAGAGGAAGAGGAAGAAGAGGATGTTGCACCAGCATCAAAGAGTGAGAAGCTAATGGGGGATGCCATCAAGTCTGGGGCTGCTCCATCAAAGCCCAAGACTGCCCCCAAAGCTACTGCTCAAGCTTCAAAGGCTGCACCAAAGAGATCCACCAGGAATATACCAGCTGCTGAGAAGAACAAGGCCCTAGTGCCTGAAATAGAAGAGGAAGAAGAAGATGAAGCCCAAGTGCTAAGAAAGTCGAAGCCCAAGATCCCATATCATGATGATACACATCCAGTGGCTGAAAACATGAAGATAAGGAACGATGCAGGTCTCAGATTATGGAGACAGTCAAATCCTTATGCCTCAAGAAGAAGAACTGCTGTAGATTACAAGTTCCACACTAAGGAACAACATGACTTCTATGGGACTGTGCTCCTGGATAAGAAGCCCATAGTCAGTGACATGAAATGGGTTGATTGGAAGTACATCGACAACAATGAAGACCACTTCCCTGGAGTTCATGAGAGCTTCAGGATGAATGGAGTTGATGCCTTTGTGAGTCAAAAATTGACCAAGTGGAATGAGGAGCTTACCATGCATTTTTATTCAACAACTCACTTCTACCTAGATGGAAGAATTGTTTGGATGTCTAAGGGTACAAGGTACCAGTCAACTGTTGCTGAGTGGGCCAAGCTTATTAATGCCCCTGAAGAGCGTGATGATGATACTGATGTGTATGCCAAGCCAAGGAAGGGACACAACTCCATGGCACATATGTACAAGGAGATTCCTGATACAGCGTTGGAACACCACAAGTTTGGCTCTGTCTATTATCTTCTGACAGGATTGTCCACGATCAATACTATCCTCAGGCACACATTGTTGCCCAAGTCTGGAGATCACAGGATGATCAGAGGCCATTCCATCAATTTGCTGCATATGTTTGATGTGCCAGAAAAGTTTAAAGTAATGAGTTTGATTGTTGAAACTATCAAGAGAACTACAGTTGATCAGAAGAGATCATGTGGGTATGCTCCACACATTCAGATGCTCATCAACTCCAAGATGGGCAAAGACATATATCTGTTGGACAAAGAACACCTTCCCTTGAGGCCTGATTTTCAGGACAACACAGTTGGTATGGATGCTTCAGATCCTACATCTGTAGAGGCTCAAGAGAAGAGAGAGAAGGCAAAACCAGAGAAGGCAACCAAGATTCCAAGTATAGAAGAGGCTTCACATGTTTTTCTCAAGTCAAAACAAGACCAACTGGGCTATCTCATTCAGGCTACCTTGAGGATTGAGAAAGGTTTCGTTAACCTGACTCGGAATCAAGAGAGTCTTGAGAGAATATTTGAGACAAAACTTCATGACTTGGATGTCAAGGTGACAGAAATTCAGACATCAGTGGAGAAGATCCAAGAAGAGCTTGAGGACAGGAGTGACAAGACCACTAGTGATGCCTATCAAAGGGTGCCCAGGAGGCAAAGGTCTGCAGCAATGCCAGTGTCAGATACTAGAGTTACAACTTCAGCTCCTGCAGCCACAGATTCAGTTGCCCCTCCAGTTGCAACTCCACCAGCTCCTACTACCTCTAGAGATGCATTTGTTGCAGGACCTCCTCTCCACACCACCTTCGCACTCCGAAGCTCCCGAAGATCAAGCTTAGAGAACCGCATAGCACTATGCATTTTCAAGCTTTTTGGTAACTTGTTGCCAAAGGGGGAGAAAGTGTATAGATCATAGGCTTCGAGAGAGAGAGAGAGAGAGCTTTGCTTCTTTTTGCTACTTATTTGTTTGCTTGTTTGGATGATACTCTATGGTTGTGTGTGTGTGAGATACTTCTAGTCATGTGCTTTATCATATCATACTTTTATGTTTGTGCTTGGACGATGATATTATCTATCTCTCGTGTATGATCATTCACTTTGCCTTGGTGATGAGTGCATATTTCATATTCTCTCATTTTGAGCGCTCCACCAAGATTTATGTGACATGGAAGAGTAAGCCATGATCCTAATCAATTGTGCATTTGCATTCAAAAGCAAATTTTAAATAATGCACAAATTTAGGGAGAGCTCTTGCTTATCACATACTTCTCAAAGCAACGATGTATTTCATTCCTTTTATCATTTGTCGAAGCATTGATCTATATGTTGTCATCAATTACCAAAAAGGGGGAGGTTGAAAGTGCAACTAATCCCTGGGTGGTTTTGGTAATTATTAACAACATATAGCTCATTGAACTAATATCCATTTAAGATAATCTTTTCAGAAAGTTCAATGATTGGCATGGCATGGACTAGAGATGTGGACCCCTCAAAATGCTAAGGACACATATTGGCACAAGCTCAAGACTCTACATTTTCATTTTAGTGATCCAAGATCACATTGAGTCCATATTAAAAGCCAATACTATTAAAAGGGGATGATGTGTTGCTTAATGGCTTGCTTGCTCAAAATGCTTAGTGATATGCTCCAAAAGCCCTCAACCACTTTCTCATTTCCACATATGTCCCAAACCAAAAGTCAAACTCGGCCCCACCGTTTTGATCTATCCGACGCCATCGAGTTCACTTGACATAGCCATAGCCAGAAACCCTAATCAGTTCAGTCTCACCGATAGGGATCTCGGTCTCACCGAGATGGGATTGTAAACTCTCCGTTTCCCTTCATAACATTTTGGTCTAACCGAAATGAGCGATCTGTCCCACCGAGTTCGCAATGCAAACTCTCTGTTTCCTTTTCGTAACGTTTCGGTCTCACCAAAATGAGCTATTGGTCCCACCGAGTTCGCCTGACCAACTCTCTGTTTGCCTATTACTGAAATAGGTATCACCGACTTCATGTGATCGGTATCACCGAGATTAAGTTATGCCCTAACCCTAACAAAATCGGTCCCAGCGAGTTGATCGTGTCGGTCCCTGTTCGTGTCAAAACCGACAGATCTCGGGTAGGGGGTCCCGAACTGTGCGTCTAAGGATCGAAGGTAACAGGAGATAGGGACACGATGTTTACCCAGGTTCGGGCCCTCTTGATGGAGGTAAAACCCTATGTCCTGCTTGATTGACTTTGATGAGTATAGGGGTTACAAGAGTTGATCTACCACGAGATCATAATGGCTAAACCCTAGATGTCTATCCTGTATGATTAGGATTGCCTCTATGGACTAAACCCTCCGGTTTATATAGACACCGGAGGGGCTAGGGTGTATAAAGTCGGTTTATAGAGAAAGGAATCTTCATATCCGAATGCCAAACCTGCCATCCATGCAAAGGAGAGTCCCATCCAGACACGGGGGAAAGTATTCTATCTTGTATCTTCGCGGCCCATTAGTCTGGCCCATGTTGCATAGCCCGGACGCCCGAGGACCCCGTAATCCAGGACTCCCTCAGTAGCTCCCGAACCAGTCTTCAATGACGACGTGTCCAGCGCGCAAATTGTCCTCGGCATTGCAAGGCGGGTTCCTCCTCCGCAGATTTCAAAGCATCTGAACCAAAGGACTGTATTTGGATTTACATCTTCGGTCTTGGTAAGGTGAGCTCTTCGAACAGTTCGGCTTTACATTAAATGTTATATCCTTCGGCTTCTGTGCCATCGCCGCTCCGGTTCCCATGTGTCAAGCGAATACGAAGGGTCCAAGCATTTTTACACATAACACTCGGGCCATGTAGGGAAGGCGTCTATTTAAAGAGATTGAATCTCAGATGCCATTCCACACCAGGAGGAAAATCCTTAGAGTTTGCCACAAGAAACCACGCAAGTATGGCCAGCACTCCCAGTTCTTCTTCCCACCCCCATGGTTCGCAAAAAGGCGATTGGGAGAGTTGTTCTGTATCCCATGCCCAGCTGACCAAGCTCCAGATGCAGGGATATCTCCCCCTACGGATCTAGTCCCCGTTCGGGCGGGATTAACCTCTTTTACTAGTGAGGCCTTGGCAGAAAATTTCCCAAATCCTTCAGAAGGAGAGCGAGTGTGTTTCGTTTCCTTTTTATTAAGAGGCGTTGGATTTCCAATCCATCCTTTCCTCCGAGGTCTCCTGGAGTACTATGGCCTCCAACTACACAACCTCACACTAGGCTCCATTCTGCACATCGCGGGCTCCGTTGCTCTTTGCGAGCTGTTCCTAGCTGCGAGGCCCATTTTGAATTATGGAGAAAGCTTTTCTGCCTCGTCCCTTGCTCCCAAAAGGGATCCATATTTGAGGTGGGTAGCGCCGAAGTGTGGCGCATAGCCGGGACAGGATACCTATCCGGCACTCCAAAAAAGGCATCCGAAGAGTGGCCCTTGGAGTGGTTTTATATTGAAGATGTCGTTCTATCTGACCCAATCCGACGAGGCCTACCCACGTTTTCCAATGCTCCGTTAAAGAAGTGCCACAGCTGGCGCCCCCGAAGCCTCGAGGAGGAAGACAGTGCGGAGGTTCAGAGGCCAATGGACAAGATAAAGACACTCTCCCAATCCGGACTGTCCATTATTGAGGTAATGGCAATTTCAATAACGCGGGGCGTTCAGCCACTCCAATCCAGAGGACTCCCCATGTGGCATTACAACGGAGAAGACGACGCATCACGATGCAGGCGTAAGGGTCCGGACAACTTCGCTGCCTTGGCCGCCATGCTAGCTGATCTTTTTAAGGGGGGAGAGGAATTCACTCGCATTAAGTGCCGAGATGGCTTTTCCATGTACAACCCTCCCAGCTGGGTAAGCCTTCGCTCAGTAATTTTACTTAATACTCCTCCTGAGTCATACCCAGCTCAACTTAACCCCGCCATTTTTTAACAGGAATGGGGGAAAGTTGTCGCAGAGATCTATAGCCCCGCCCCGCAGCCGGAGGACCATAATCGGGACCTGGATCCCGGATTCGAAGAGGTTCCAGATATATCCGTAGAGCTCAAGGAGGGGGTTTTCTATCAAGCGAGTTATGATGGCTCGGAAGTGGCCATGATAGACGATTACCCCGGCCTTCTCCCTTCCTTCCATGTAAGTACCCTGAAGATGTCTCCTCAAAAAGAGTTTTCTCACTGCGCTTCACCCACTGCACTGTCTTGTGTTTTAAAGGGGTGGCGCTCATCTCGCCACTCCGCACTGGAGGCATCCCTTAAAAGGGAGGAGCCCGTGTGAGGTGGGTCTTCGAAGAGAAGGGCGGATGGCGACACTGCCCATCCTTCGTCAAAGAGGTATGGTTTTTGATATGCCCCATGGCAGTCGTACCGAATTCTGACATTCCTTACTGCACCATATTTCAGGATGAGCATTCGTCGGACTGTATCCGGAGACGTCGCCGGACATACATCGACTAATCTGACCCCGGACCCTGCCTCCAGGGCCAGAGCTGATGCGGGTGCAATGCCGGATTGTCCTCTCTTCGAAGATTCGGATAATGTGTCCGTCACCAACTCCGAAGTGGAGAGTGCAATGAACCATCGGCGCCAGAGGGCCGCTATGCGCGACCCCAACTTTATTGAAGAGGCATTCAATGCCTTCAGCTCGGTGGATGCATACATCCGAGCTGCTCGAGATGGGCTTGTTGGAGCCACTTACCATCTTTCAAAGGATATGCGGGTAAGATCGTACTACGTAGATTTAATAATCATGTACCAGTAGCCCCCGAGACTTGAAACAGTTGAAGCAACTGATTTTAAGGATCGTTGTATAATCAGGTACTCTCAGAAGAGAACAACATGTTGTCTCAGGAGTTGGAAAATTGTCGGACCCAGTTAACTACTATTACCGCCGAACTGGAGAAGTCCAAGGAGGCACCGACTGGCAATGTCCCCTCCTGCCCGGAAAATATGATCATGTGCCTGTAATGTTTTTTTTCAAATAAACACCATTGTATTTATGATGGCAGGATCGTTGGGTCAGCTGGAAGAGAAACTAAAAGCCGCGCGAGTGGCTAAACAACATGCCGAAAGGCAAGAGACCGCTGGTCAGCGTGTACTGACACGGACCAGGAATGAAAAGAACAAGCTGCAGCACGCCAACACCCAGCTAGGCGAAGAGCTGAAAGATGTGCGAGCCCAACTGGCGGATGCCTTGAAGGAGAACCGAAAGCTGAGAGGCAGCATATTCAGTATGCTTTTTAACTTACTTCCGCACAGCTCGCTAATGTGAATCCTAACAAGTTTATTGCTGTAGGTGTGCTGATTGGGCGGCCCGAAGAAGAGGTGTTCGGATTTCAAGGCGACCTGCTACAAGAGCTATCGAAGGTGCATGAACGAGCTCGGAAAGCAATGATAAACATCGGTAAGGCTTTATGGCTAGCCGATTCTCCTCCAGGAAGTATGGAGGAACTCGTTAATTTGTTCAAGGGAGCTCGACGTCGTTTTGGGCTATGGAAGATATCAGCCTGCCGAGAAGGTGCGCGAGAAGCCTGGGCCATGGTGAAAACACGGTACACCGGACTTGATCCGAACCATATGGCACGAGTTGGACCTCGAGGATCCGATGGATAGGAAATTCCGGTCAGCCTGGTGTACGACCAAGTGAAGATGGCCGCCAAGTTTTCTCAGCAGGATTGTAAACTAGACAACCTATTAGTGGGTCTAGAGGAAGAAAAAGTTTTTGAGTCCCAGTAGCAATGTACTTTTATTGACAAACTTGTCTCCGGCCGAATTTGTAAAACGATTGTCATGGTAGACTTTCTGCTTCGACTTCCGAAAACCTTAGGTTTGGAGTGTTTCCGAATACTATACCATAGGTAAACACCAAAGTATGTTCGGAAACCAGGCAGTCCAGTCATAGTTGCTTGAATAGACAAGTTGTATTCGGGGAGTTATGTTATATTACAGTTGATTGTAAGAAACATCTTCCAGAGAGAATAGTTTCGTTAAGGGTTCCTTTCCCTGGGCCAACATGTAGTTTTTTTGTGCATACTGAAGCTGTGATGCTAAAATCACAGTACACGTTATAGTCTGGGGGCTTTGTATTGCAACGGGGGCAGTTTGTCTTTTGCTCGCCGACCAATTATTCCCTTAAGAACGCTCGCTTTCGGCTTCACCCGTCTAAGGTACACATCCGGATAACCCGGTTGTAAAAGCGTAGAGGTGCTCCCTTTATGCCCTAGCCGAACAAGCGGGAACGTAGGGCATAAGCACAGGAGCCAGGAAACCCATCTTGGCAAAAAAACATAAGTCATAAAGGTGCATATAATGGTGAAGAAAAGACGTATGAGTAGAAAACACATATATACTGTGAGCTTGATACTCGAAAAATAATAAGCTTCTTGTGAAAAGAAGCCCCCAAGTATTGTGGGGTATATACATTTAAGGATGTATACCCCTCAGGTGTGCGGTTGATCCGAACACGAGCCAGAAGTCTTATAAAATTGAAAAGAAGAAAAAGAAAAGAAAAGAAAAGAAAAGGTAATGAACTGTGAGTTCGGACTTAGGCGTAGAATCTTCGGAGTCTGGCAGCGTTCCATGGGTTCAGCTCTAAGCGATTGCCGGATGCATTACGAAGGCGATAGGCTCCTCCAGTGAGAACTTCATCTATAATGAAGGGACCCTCCCATTTGGGCTTGAGCTTGTCCTTTTTCTTCTCTGGTAGGCGTAGAACGAGTTCACCGACATTGTAAGTCTTGGCCCGCACTTCTCTGCTTTGGTATCTTCGAGCTTGTTGTTGGTAGAATGCCGAGCGAGCTTTTGCGACATCACGCTCCTCCTCTAGGCCATCTAAGTCATCTTGCCGATCAAGCTCGGCTTCTTTCTCCTCGTACATGCGGACTCAAGGTGAGTCGTGGATTATATCGCAGGGCAAGACGGCCTCTGCGCTGTAAACCATGAAGAACAGTGTGTATCCGGTCGTGCGATTGGGCATGGTCCGCAGCCCCCAGAGTACGGAGTCAAGCTCCTCAACCCAGTTTTTATCTGACTCCTGTAAGGATCGCACTAGTATGGGTTTAATGCCGCTCATTATCAGGCCATTAGCCCGTTTGACTTGACCGTTTGTTTGAGGGTGATAGACGGAGGCATAATCGAGCTTGATGCCCAGATTAGCGCACTAGGTTTTTACTTCGTCGGCTGTGAAGTTGGATCCGTTATCGCTGATTATGCTGTGTACGACACCTGATATGAAATCTATCACTGGTCCGGCTTCAGCCGTTTTAACTAGCTTGGCCTCTATCCACTTGGTGAATTATCCGCCATGACCAACAGATATTTTTTCTTATGGCTTCCCCCTTTCAAGGGTCCGACCATGTCAAGCCCCCAGACCGCAAAGGGCCAAGTAATGGGGATCGTTTGTAGGGCGGTAGGCGGATATCCTACACAACGCTGGACGAGGTCTTGCGCATTTGCTCGGGCCGTAGGCCAGAAAAATCTAGTTCTGAGGGCTTTACTTATAAGGGCCCAAGCTGCGGCATGATGACCGCCAAGACCAGCATGGATTTCGGCCAAGAGTTGCCTCCCCTCTTCTTCGGAGATACACCTTTGAAGGACTCCCGTAGTACTTTTCTAGTAGAGCTCTCCTTCATGAACCTTGTAGGCTTTCGAGCGTTGGACGATGCATCGAGCCTCATTCTGGTCCTCAGAGAGCTCTCGCCTATTGAGGTAGGCCAGGAAGGGTTTGGTCCATGGGGCGATTACCGCCATGATTACATGAGCCGATGGCGTTGGTTCGGTGGCCGAGCCCCCGATGATATCGGGATTGTATTCAGAATCCGGAGGTGTGATCGGATCCGGAATGATGTTGCTGCTCTCGTCCTGCCATACCACGGATGGCTTGAAGAGCCTTTCCACAAATGTGTTAGGTGGGACAGGGTCACGCTTAGCCCCCATGCGAGCAAGGATGGCTACTGCCTGATTGCTCTCTCGGCCCACGTGATGAAACTCAAGCCCCTCGAACCGAGCTGATATTTTGAGTACGGCGTTACGGTAAGACGCCATCTTCGGATCTTTGGCATCAAAATCTCCATTTATTTGGGATATTGCGAGGTTTAAATCCCCGTGCACCTCGAGGCGTTGTATGCCTATAGAGACAACCATCCGAAGACCGTGCAATAAGGCCTCGTATTTGGCTGCGTTATTAGAGTCTGTATATAGTATTTGGAGCACATAACGGACTGTATCTCCTATGGGGGATGTCATGACGACGCCGGTCCCAAGTCTAGCTAGCATTTTAGAGCCATCAAAGTGCATCACCCAGTTGGAATATGTGCCGTACTCTTTAGGGAGTTCGGCCTCTGTCCATTCGGCGATGAAGTCAGCCAACACCTGAGATTTAATGGCTTGGCGTGGTTTGTACGTTATTTCAAATGGTAAGAGCTCAATGGCCCATTTGGCAATCCGGCTGTGGTGTCTCGGTTGTTTATAATATCATTGAGTGGTACTTCCGAAGCCACCGTGATCGAGCACTCTTGAAAGTAGTGTCGTAGCTTGCGGGATGCCATAAAGACCGCATATGCTATCTTCTGATAATGCGGGTATCGAGATTTGCATGGTGTAAGGACCGTCGATACGTACTATACTGGTTTTTGGAGTGGGAATTTATGCCCCTCTTCTCGTTCGACGACGAGCACCGCACTCACCACCTGGTGGGTTGATGATATGTAAAGCAACATCCGTTCGTCGACGTTTGGTGCGGCCAGGATTGGGTTGCTAGCTAGCAAAGTTTTTATTTCCTCCAGTCCGGCCGCTGCAGCGTCCGTCCACGCGAAGTGGTCAGTGCGTCGGAGCAGGAGATACAATGGCAATGCCTTTTCTCCTAATCTGGAGATAAAACAGCTCAAAGCCGCCACACACCCGGCTAGTTTTTGGACCTGCTTGAGGTCAGTTGGTGTTGCCAATTGTGACAGGGCTCGGATTTTGGCTTGGTTTGCTTCAATTCCTCTATTGGAGACAGTAAACCCGAGAAGTTTGTCGGCGGGAATGCCGAAAACGCATTTTTCGGATCAAGCCTGATGTCATATGTTCGGAGATTGTCGAATGTAAGGCGTAAGTCATCCACCAATGATTCAACGTGTTTGGTTTTGATGACTACGTCATCTACATATGCCTCCACAGTCTTGCCGATTTTCTTTTCCAGGCACGTTTGAATCATGCGTTGGTAAGTGGCGCCGGCGTTCTTGAGCCCAAAAGGCATAGTGTTGAAGCAGAAAGGCCCATACGGGGTGATGAATGCCATTGCGGCCTGGTTGGATCCCTTCATCTTAATTTGATGGTATTTGGAGTATGTGTCAAGGAAACACAGTGAATCGTGTCCCGCGGTTGCATCGATAATCTGGTCGATGTGAGGTAATTGGAAGGGGTCCTTAGGGCATGCCTTATTAAGGTCTTTGAAATCGACACACAGGCGCCATGATTTATCCTTCTTCGATACCATGACCAAGTTTGCTAGCCAGTCCGGATGTTTGATTTCTCTGATGAACCCGGCTTCAAGTAACTTGGCTAGCTCCTCCCCCATAGCCTCATTTGGGTTCGGAAAATCATCGCAGCGTTTGCTTGACTGGCTTGTATCCCTTCAGTATATTGAGACTATGTTCGGCCAGTCTGCCCGAGATTCCTGGCATATCAGAAGGGTGCCAGGCGAAGATGTCTCAGTTTTCGCGCAGGAATGCGCGTAATGCGGCGTCGACCGTCGGCTCTAGCTATACCCCACTGGAAGCTGTCTTCTTGGGGTCCGTCGGGTGAACTTGAAATATAACTATTTCGTCTGCTGGTTTGAAGGAAGTTGACTTAGGTCTCTTATCGAGTATTACGTCGTCCCTATCCACTGTGGAACGTAAGGTGGTTAATTCTTCGGCCGCGAGGGCCTCCGATAGTGCCTCGAGGGCCAGGGAGGCGGTTTTGTTTTCGGCGCGGAGTGCTATGTCCGGATAACTGGTAACGGTGATAACTCCGTTGGCCCCAGGCATTTTGAGCTTCATATACCCGTAATGGGGTATAGCTTGAAAGCGTGTGAATGCGTCTTGCCCCAGCAGGGCATGATATCTGATGTTGAAAGGTGCCACATGGAAGAGTAACTATTCGGACCTATTGTTGTCCAGTGTGCCGAATACCACATTAGTTTGATTTTCCTGAGCATCTTGCTTCCCGACTGGGTATAATGCCTCGAAAAGTTGTATTACTCTGCTCAATGCGACTCCTGTCCATTTGCATTTTATTGAGCGTGTCCTCATAGATGAGGTTCAGTCCGCTGCCACCGTCCATTAGCACTTTAGTGAGCCGAAAGCCGTCCACGATAGGGTTTAGGACCAGAGTAGCTGGTGCCCGAACTGAGCAGGATCTTGGTCCGTCATTGGCATTGAAAGTAATCGTTGTATCGTTCCAAGGGTTTATTGCTGCTACTTGGCAGATTTTGGCAAGGTCGCGGAGCGCCCGTTTGCGCCGATTATTTGATGAGAAGGTCTTGAAGACTGTGAATACTTCAGGATCGTCGTCCATCAAAGAGTACTTCTCTGGGGTAGTGTTGGTGAGGATACCTTCACCACTCTTGGCAACTTGTCGGAGTATCCAACATGCCCGTAGGCTGTGCGTTGGTTCGGTATTCGGCGTCATGTGTATTTGACATGGCCAATCGAGCCATCCCTCAAGGGCAGTTCTATGCCCCGTAAAGGCCCGTGGTTCCCAGCGGGCTGTCTGAGTTTTCCAATCGCTTTCCATTGCGTAGTACTTCTGCACCATGTGTGCCAAATCTGCAAAGTGTAGTATGCGGCGGCGGTTGGAGGCATTAAGGATTCCCTCATCCATACAGTTGTTGCGAAATACTGAGATCGCGTTGTCGTCGCAGCAATCTTTAATCTTGTTTTTTAACAAGTAGGAATCTAGCCCAAAAGTGATGGACTATTTCCTGAGGTTGCTGACGTATATACATTAAATCGCATATGTCCGGGGGACCGGAATTGCTTGGAGAGTATTGCTTGTGATGGGCGGGTGGGATTAAATCTGATCCTTGGCCCATTGTGGAATCCGGGTTTTGAAGAATTTATGAGCTTAATGGCCCAGGATCCGGAGTGTCCTGAGAGTTTTTAGGTTCGAAGCCTGATTCTATGTTCGGAGGACGGATAGTTTCTCGAAGATGGGCGTCCGGCTCACGGAGCTCAGAGATCCGAACATAGTTTGTTTTTAGCGTAGGAGGAGCGGTATCCTCACCTTGCTCTTCCACGACGGTCACCAAGTGGGTGACCGATGAGGATATGATTTCTCCCTGGTTGGGTTTAAGCCCGATCAAATCATAATCTGTTGAGACCCCAGGGCGGCGAGGCGATCTAGCAGTTCGTTTAAAGACGAAACATCTGGCGAACCCATCTTATTGACGCTTTCGGGGTCGATGCGGAGATGATTTTTGGCAATCCGGGGGGTTGCCTCAGGCTTTATGGCCGGGCGGGCGCCCATGGTGAAATTGCCGATCTGGAGGATCTGCCCAGGAAATAGGGCTTTTCCAGAGGTGGTTTTGTCATTGATGACGAGGCGAGCCATCGATCCTTCCATCGACAACACGAAGGAACTCTCAATGAAAGCACCAATGTTGGTGTCAAAACCGACAGATCTTGGGTAGGGGATCCTAAACTGTGCGTCTAAGGATCGAAGGTAACAGGAGATAGGGACACGATGTTTACCCAGGTTCGGGCCCTCTTGATGGAGGTAAAACCCTATGTCCTTCTTGATTGACTTTGATGAGTATAGGGGTTACAAGAGTTGATCTGCCATGAGATCGTAATGGCCAAACCCTAGATGTCTAGCCTGTATGATTATGATTGCCTCTATGGACTAAACCCTCCGGTTTATATAGACACCGGAGGGGCTAGGGTAGTACAAAGTCGGTTTACAGAGGAATGAATCTTCATATCCGAACGCCAAGCTTGCCATCCACACAAAGGAGAGTCCCATCTGGACACGGAGGAAAGTCTTCTATCTTGTATCTTGGCGGCCCATTAGTCCGACCCATGTTGCATAGCCCGGACGCCCGAGGACCCCGTAATCCAGGACTCCCCCAGTCCCACAGAAATGCCTAACGTTCACATTTTGAACTAAATCGGTCTGACCGAGTTTCACTATTCGGTCCCATCGAGTTTGATAAATTGTGTGTAATGGTTAGATTTTGTGTGGACACTATATATATATATATATATATCCCTCCGCCCTACCTCCATTTGTGGAGAGAGCTACCAGAATGTGCCTACACTTCCACTACTCATTTTCTAAGAGAGAACCACCTACTCATGTGTTGAGACTAAGACATTCCAATCCAACCACAAGAATCTTGATACCTAGCCTTCCCTAGTTGCTTTTCACTCAAATCATCTTTCCACCATATCCAAATCTGTGAGAGAGTGTTGAGTGTTGGGGAGACTATCATTTGAAGCACAAGAGCAAGGAGTTCATCATCAACACACCTTCTATTACCTTTTGGAGAGTGGTGTCTCCTACATTGGTTAGGTGTCACTTGGGAGCCTCCGTCAAGATTGTGGAGTTGAACCAAGGAGTTTATAAGGGTAAGGAGATCGCGTACTTCGTGAAGATCTACCCAAGTGAAGCAAGTCCTTCGCGGGCGATGGCCATGGTGGGATAGACAAGGTTGCTTCTTCGTGGACCCTTCGTGGGTGGAGCCCTCCGTAGACTCGCGCAACTGTTACCCTTCGTGGATTGAAGTCTCCATCAACATGGATGTACGACAACACCACCTATCGGAACCACGCCAAAAATCTCCGTGTCTACATTGCGTTTGCTCCCCTAAACCTCCTCCCCTTTACCTTCATATGCAATGATTTACATCCCGCTGCTATACTCTTAGAATTGCATGTGTAGGTTGATTGCTTGACTTGTGATAAGTTGCTAATATCTGCCAAGACTTAAAACTGGGAAAAGGCTAGATTTTTATTCGGTCAAGTAGTCTAATCACCCCCGCTAGACATACTTTCGATCCTACACCTAGCGACTCACGAGGCCCTCGAGGGGACGTCTCCTCTGATGTTGCCATCAGTACCGGCTTATGTTGCTAAGTAATTTGAACTACAGAAAATGGTTATTTAGTTCATTCGATTGGAACCGACTTATGCCACTAAGGCTCAAATATATACTTTAAACTATAAGTCGAGTGTCACACTCGGTTTCTGGGGCTTGACTTACACCACGTTGGTAATGAGTATAAGTCGAGTGTACTTTTGTTGGGGAACGTAGTAATTTCAAAAAAATTCCTACGCACATGCAAGATCATCGTGATGCATAACAACGAGAGGGAAGAGTATCGTCCATGTACCCTCGTAGACCGTAAGCGGAAGCGTTATGAGAACGCGGTTGATGTAGTTGAACGTCTTCGCGATCCGACCGATCCAAGTACCGAACTCATGGCACCTCTGAGTTCAGCACACGTTCATCTCGATGACGTCCCACGAACTCCGATCCAGCAGAACTTCACGGGAGAGTTTCGTCAGCACGACGGCGTGATGACGGTGATGATGTTGCTACTGACGCAGGGCTTCGCCTAAGCACCGCTATGATATGATCGAGGTGGATTATGGTGGAGAGGGGCACCCCACGTGGCTTGGAATAATCAACTTGTGTGTTCTAGAGTGCCCCCTGCCCCCGTATATAAAGGAGCAAGGGGGAGGCCGGCCGGCCCCTGTAGGGCACGCCCGGAGGAGGTGTCCTACTCCTACTAGGAGGAGGAAAGGAAGGAGGAAAGGGAGAAGGAAGGAGAGGGAGGAAAGGAGGAAAGGGGGCGGTCCCCTAGTCCAATTCATTTTGGGCTAGGGGGGCCGCGCGCCCTGCCTCCTCTCTTCCACCACTTGGCCTATGAGGCCCAATACTTCTTCCCCGTATTCCCGTAACTCCCCGGTACTCCAAAAAATACCCGAATCACTTGGAACCTTTACGATGTCTAAATATAGTTGTACAATATATCGATCTTTACGTCTCGACCATTTCGAGACTCCTCGTCATGTCCCCGATCTCATACGGGACTCCGAACTACCTTCGGTACATCAAATCACATAAACTCATAATACTGATCGTCACCGAATGTTAAGCGTGTGGACCCTACGGGTTCGAGAACTATGTAGACATGACCGAGACACGTCTCCAGTCAATAACTAATAGCGGAACCTGGATGTTCATATTGGCTCCTACATATTCTACGAAGATCTTTATCGGTCAAACCGCATAACAACATATGTTGTTCCCTTTGTCATCGGTATGTTACTTGCCCGACATTCGATCGTCAGTATCTCAATACCTAGTTCAATCTCGTTACCGGCAAGTCTCTTTACTCGTTCCGTAATACATCATCCCGCAACTAACTCATTAGTTACAATGCTTGCAAAGCTTATAGTGATGTGCATTACCGAGAGGGCTCAGAGATACCTCTCTGACAATCAGAGTGACAAATCCTAATCTCGATCTATGCCAACTCAACAAGTACCATCGGAGACAGCTGTAGAGAACCTTTATAATCTCCCAGTTACGTTGTGACGTTTGGTAGCACACAAAGTGTTCCTCCGGTATTCGGGAGTTGCATAATCTCATAGTCATAGGAACATGTATAAGTCATGAAGAAAGCAATAGCAATATACTAAACGATTAAATGCTAAGCTAACGGAATGGGTCAAGTCAATCACATCATTTTCTAATGATGTGATCCCGTTAATCAAATGACAACTCATCTCTATGGCTAGGAAACTTAACCATCTTTGATTCAACGAGCTAGTCAAGTAGAGGCATACTAGTGACACTTTGTTTGTCTATGTATTCACACATGTACTAAGTTTCCGGTTAATACAATTCTAGCTTGAATAATAAACATTTATCATGATATAAGGAAATAAATAATAACTTTATTATTGCCTCTAGGGCATATTTCCTTCAGTCTCCCACTTGCACTAGAATCAATAATCTAGTTCACATCTTTATGTGATTAGTTCACATCTCCCAAAGGGTTTACTAGAGTCAATAATCTAGTTCACATCGCTATGTGATTAACACCCAAAGAGTGATCATGCTTGTGAGAGAAGTTTAGTCTACGGGTCTGCAACATTCAGATCCATATGTATTTCGCAAATTTCTATGTCTACAATGCTTTGCACGGAGCTACTCTAGCTAATTGCTCCCACTTTCAATATGTATCCAGATCGAGACTTAGAGTCATCTAGATCGATGTAAAAAGCTTGCATCGACGTAACTCTTTACGACGAACTCTTTTATCACCTCCATAAACGAGAAATATTTCCTTAGTCCTCTAAGGATAATTTTCACCGTTGTCCAGTGATCTACTCCTAGATCACTATTGTACTCCCTTGCCAGAATGATGCTAAGGTATACAATAGGACTGGTAAACAACATAGCATACTTTATAGAACTTATGACTGAGGCATAGGGAATGACTTTTCTTTCTCTTTCTATTTTCTGCTGTGGTCTGGTTTTGAGTCTTTTATTACTCAACTTCACACCTTGCAACACAGACAAGAACTCCTTTGACTGTCCATTTTCAACTACTTCAAAGTCTTGTCAAGGTATGTACTCATTGAAAAACTTAACAAGCGTCTTGATCTATCTCTATAGATCTTGATGCTTAATGTGTAAGCAACTTCATCAAGGTGTTTCAATGAAAAACTCTTTTCAAACACTCCTTTATGCTTTCCAGAAAATTCTGCATTATTTCCAATCAACAATATGTCATTCACATATACTTATCAGAAATGTTGTAGTGCTCCCACTCACTTTCTTGTAAATACAGGCTTCACCGCAAGTCTATATAAAAGCATATGCTTTGATCACTTTATCAAAGCATATATTCCAACTCCGACATGCTTGCACCAGTCCATAAATGGATTGCTGGAGCTTGCTCACTTTGTTAGCACCTTTTAGGATCGACAAAACCTTCTGGTTGCATCATATACAACTCTTATTTAAGAAATCCATGAAGGAGTACAATTTTGACATCCATTTGCCAGATTTCATAAAATGCGGCAACTGTTAACATGATTCGGACAGACTTTTAAGCATCGATACGAGTGAGAAAATCTCATCGTAGTCAATACCTTGAACTTGTCAAAAACATTTTGCGACAATTCAGGCTTTGTAGATAGTAACACTACTATCAGCGTTCGTCTTCCTCTTGAAGATCCATTTATTCTTAATGACTCACCGATCATCGGGCAAGTCAATCAAAGTCCATACTTTGTTCTCATACATGGATCCCATCTCAGATTTCATGGCCTCAAGCCATTTCGCGGAATCTGGGCTCATCATCGCTTCCTCATAGTTCGTAGGTTCGTCATGGTCAAGTAACATGACATCCAGAACAAGATTACCGTACCACTCTGGTGCAGATCTCACTCTGGTCAACCTACGAGGTTCGGTACTAACTTGATCTGAAGTTTCATGATCATCATCATTAGCTTCCTCACTAATTGGTGTAGGTGTCACAGGAATCGGTTTCTGTGATGAACTACTCTCCAATAAGGGAGCAGGTACAGTTACCTCATCAAGTTCTACTTTCCTCCCACTCACTTCTTTCGAGAGAAACTCCTTCTCTAGAAAGGATCCATTCTTAGCAACGAATGTCTTGCCTTCGGATCTTTGATAGAAGGTGTACCCAACTGTCTCCTTTCGGTATCCTATGAAGACACATTTCTCTGATTTGGGTTTGAGTTTATCAGGATGAAACTTTTTCACATAAGCGTCGCAACCCCAAACTTTAAGAAACGACAACTTTGGTTTCTTGCCAAACCACAGTTCATATGGCGTCGTCTCAACGGATTTAGATGGTGCCCTATTTAACGTGAATGCAGCTGTCTCTAATGCATAACCCCAAAATGATAGTGGTAAATCGGTAAGAGACATCATAGATTGCACCATATCTAATAAAGTACAGTTACGATGTTCGGACACACCATTACGCTGTGGTGTTCCGGGTGGCGTGAGTTGCGAAACTATTCCGCATTGTTTCAAATGAAGACTAAACTCGTAACTCAAATATCCATGATCAGATCGTAGAAACTTTATTTTCTTGATACGATGATTTTCCACTTCACTCTAAAATTATTTGAACTTTTCAAATGTTTCAGATTTATGTTTCATTAAGAAGATATACCCATGTCTTACTCAAATCATCTGTGAAGGTCAGAAAATAACGATACCTGCCGCGAGCCTCAACACTCATCGGACTGCATACATCAATATGTATTATTTCCAACAAGTCTGTTGCTCGCTCCATTGTTCTAGAGAATGGAGTCTTAGTCATCTTGCCCATGAGGCATGGTTCGCATGCATCAACTGATTCATAATCACGTGATTCCAAAAGCCCATCAACATGGATTTTCTTCATGCGCTTTACACCAATATGACCTAAACGGCAGTGCCACAAATAAGTTGCACTATCATTATTAACTTTGCATCTTTTGGCTTCAATATTATGAATATGTGTATCACTACGATCGAGATTCAATAAACCATTCACCTTGGGTGTAAGACCATTGAAGGTTTTATTCTTGTAAACAGAACAGCAATTATTCTCTGACTTTAAATGAATAACCGTATTGCAATAAACATGATCAAATCATATTCATGCTTAATGCAAACACCAAATAACATTTATTTAGGTTCAACACTAATCCCGGAAGTATAGGGAGTGTGCGATGATGATCATATCAATCTTGGAACCACTTCCAACACACATCGTCACTTCACCCTTAACTAGTCTCTATTCATTCTGCAACTCCCGTTTCGAGTTACTAATCTCAGCAACTGAACTAGTATCAAATACTGAGGAGTTGCTATAAACACTAGTAAAGTACACATCAATAACATGTATATCAAATATACCTTTGTTCACTTTGCCATCCTTCTTATCCGCCAAATACTTGGTGCAGTTCTGCTTCCAGTGACCAGTCCCTTTGTAGTAGAAGCACTTAGTCTCAGACTTAGGTCTAGACTTGGGCTTCTTCACTTGAGAAGCAACTTGCTTGTCGTTCTTCTTGAAGTTCCCATTCTTCCCTTTGCCCTTTTCTTGAAACTAGTGGTCTTGGCAACCATCAACACTTGATGCTTTTCTTGATTTCTACCTTCATCGATTTCAACATCACGAAGAGCTTGGGAATCGTTTCCATTATCCCTTGCATATTATAGTTTATCACGAAGTTCCAGTAACTTGGTGATAGTGACTAGAGAACTCTGTCAATCAATATCTTATCTGGAAGATTAACTCCCACTTGATTCAAGTGATTGTAGTACTCAGACATTCTGAGCACATGCTCACTAGTTGAGCTATTCTCCTCCATTTTGTAGGCAAAGTGCTTGTCAAAGGTCTCATACCTTTCGACATGGGCATGAGTCAAAAATACCAATTTCAACTCTTGGAACATCTCACATGCTCCGTGGCGTTCAAAACATCTTTGAAGCCTCGGTTCTAAGCCGTAAAGCATGGTGCACTAAACTATCAAGTAGTCATCATATCGAGCTCACCAAACGTTCATAACATGTGCATTTGCTCCTGCAATCGGTCACTTCACCCTTAACTAGTCTCTGTTTATTCTGCAACTCCCGTTTCGAGTTACTAATCTTAGCAACTGAACTAGTATCAAGTACTGAGGGGTTGCTATAAACATTAGTAAAGTACACATCAATAACATGTATATCAAATATACTTATGTTCACTTTGCCATCCTTCTTATCCGCCAATCACTTGGGGTAGTTCCGCTTCCAGTGACCAGTCCCTTTGCAGTAGAAGCACTTAGTCTCAGGCTTAGGACCAGACTTGGGCTTCTTCACTTGAGCAGCAACTTGCTTGTTGTTCTTCTTGAAGTTCCCCTTCTTCCCTCTGCCCTTTTCTTGAAACTAGTGGTCTTGTCTACCATCAACACTTGATGTTTTTCTCGATTTATACCTTCGTCAATTTCCGCATTACGAAGAGCTTGGGAATCGTTTCCGTTATCCCTTGCATATCATAGTTCATCACGAAGTTCTACTAACTTGGTGATGGTGACTAGAGAATTCTGTCAATCACTATCTTATCTGGAAGATTAACTCCCACTTGATTCAAGCGATTGTAGTACTCAGACAATCTGAGCACATGCTCACTAGTTGAGCGATTCTCCTCCATCTTTTAGCTATAGAACTTGTTGGAGACTTCATATCTCTCAACTCGGGTATTTGCTTGAAATATTAACTTCAACTCCTGGAACATCTCATATGCTCCATGACGTTCAAAACGTCTTTGAAGTCCCGATTCTAAGCCATTAAGCATGGTGCACTAAACTATCAAGTAGTCATCATATTGAGCTAGACAAACGTTCATAACGTCTACATCTGCTCCTGTAATAGGTCCGTCACCTAGCGGTGCATCAAGGACATAATTCTTCTGTGCAGCAATGAGGATGATCCTCAGATCACGGACCTAGTCCGCATCATTGCTACTATCATCTTTCAACATAGTTTTTCTCTAGGAACATATCAAAAATAAACGGGGAGCTACATCGCGAGCTATTGATCTACAACATAGTTATGCAAATACTATCAGGACTAAGTTCATGATAAATTAAAGTTCAATTAATCACATTACTTAAGGACTCCCACTTAGATAGACATCCATGTAGTCATCTAAATGATCACGTGATCCAAATCAACTAAACCATGTCCGATCATCACGTGAGATGGAGTAGTTTTCAATGGTGAACATCACTATGTTGATCATATCTACTATATGATTCACGCTCGACCTTTCGGTCTCTAGTGTTCTGAGGCCATATATGCATATGCTAGGCTCGTCAAGTTTAACCCGAGTATTTTTGCGTGTGCAAAACTGGCTTGCACCCGTTGTATATGAACTTAGAGCTTATCACACCCGATCATCACGTGGTGTCTCGGCATGACGAACTTTGGCAAAGGTGCATACTTAGGGAGAAACCTTGTACCTTGAAATTTAGTCAGAGATCATCTTATAATGCTACCGTCAATCAAGCAGAATAAGATGCATAAAGGATAAACATCACATGCAATCAATATAAGTGATATGATATCGCCATCATCATCTTGTGCCTGTGATCTCCATCTCCAAAAGCACCGTCATGATCACCATCGGCACCGGCCTGACACCTTGATCTCCATCAAAGCATCATTGTCGTCACGCCGACTATTGCCTCCACGACTATCGCTATCGCTTAGTGATAAAGTAAAGCAATTACATGGCGATTGAATTTCATACAATAAAGCTACAACCATATGGCTCCTGCCAGTTGCCGATAACTGTGTTAGAAAACATGATCATCTCATACAATAAAATTTAGCATCATGTCTTGACCGTATCACATCACAGCATGCCCTGCAAAAACAAGTTAGACGTCCTCTACTTTGTTGTTACAAGTTTTACGTGGCTGCTACGGGCTGAGCAAGAACCGTTCTTACCTATGCATCAAAACCACAATGATATTTCGTCAAGTTAGTGTTGTTTTAACCTTCAACAAGGACCGGGCGTAGTCACACTCGGTTCAACTAAAGTTGGAGAAACTGACACCCGCCAGCCACCTATGTGCGAAGCACATCGGTAGAACCAGTCTCATGTAAGCATACGCGTAATGTCGGTTCGGGCTGATTCATCCAACAATACCGCCGAACCAAAGTATGACATGCTGGTAAGCAGTATGACTTGTATCGCCCACAACCCACTTGTGTTCTACTCGTGCATATAACATCTGGGCATAAACCTGGCTTTGATACCACTGTTGGGGAACATAGTAATTTCAAAAAAAATCCTACGCACACGCAAGATCATGGTGATGCATAGCAATGAGAGGGAAGAGTATCGTCCACGTACCTGATACGTCTCCAACGTATCTATAATTTTTTATGGCTCCATGCTATGTTATCTACTATTTTGGGCAATATTGGGCTTTATTATCCACTTTTATATTATGTTTGGGACTAACCTATTAACCGGAGGCCCAGCCCAGAATTGTTGTTTTTTTGCCTATTTCAGTGTTTCGAAGAAAAGGAATATCAAACAGAGTCGAAACGGGACAAAATCAACTGGAGAAGTTATTTTGGAAGGAAAGCTACCGGATGGACTTGGACCCCACGTCAGGAGCCAAGGGAGTTGCTCATGAGGGTGGGGGGCACCCCCCTAGGGCGCGCCCCCTGCCTCGTGGGGCCCCCGAAGCTCCACCGACGTACTTCCTGCACCCATATATATTCACGTACCCTAAAACTTCCAGAACAGACAATAGATCGGGAGTTCCGCCGCCAGAAGCCTCCGTAGCCACCGAAAACCAATCTAGACCCGTTCCGGCACCCTGCCGGAGGGGGCAACCCCTCTCCGGTGGCCATCTTCATCATCCCGGTGCTCTCCATGACGAGGAGCGAGTAGTTCTCCCTCGGGGCTGAGGGTATGTTCCAGTAGCTATGTGTTTGATCTCTCTCTCTCTCTCTCTCTCTCTCTCTCTCTCTTGTGTTCTTGAGGTGATACGATCTTGATGTATCGCGAGCTTTGCTATTATAGTTGGATCCTATGATGTTTTCTCCCCCCTCTACTCTCTTGTAATGGATTGAGTTTCCCCTTTGAAGTTATCTTATCAGATTGAGTCTTTAAAGATTTGAGAACACTTGATGTATGTCTTGCCGTGGATATCTGTGGTGACAATGGGATATCACGTGATTCACTTGATGTATGTCTTGCCGTGGATATCTGTGGTGACAATGGGATATCACGTGATTCACTTGATGTATGTTTTGGTGACCAACTTGCGGGTTGCACCCATGAACCTATGCATAGGGGTTGGCACACGTTTTCGTCGTGATTCTCCGGTAGAAACTTTGGGGCACTCTTTGAGGTCCTATGTGTTGGTTGAATAGATGAATCTGAGATTGTGTGATGCATATCGTATAATCATACCTATGGATAATTGAGGTGACATTGGAGTATCTAGGTGACATTAGGGTTTTGGTTGATTTGTGTCTTAAGGTGTTATTCTAGTACGAACTTTAGGGCTGTTTGTGACACTTATAGGAATAGCCCAATGGATTTATTGGAAAGAATAACTTTGAGGTGGTTTCGTACCCTACCATAATCTCTTCGTTCGTTCTCCGCTATTAGTGACTTTGGAGTGACTCTTTGTTGCATGTTGAGGGATAGTTATGTGATCCAATTCAGAGGCGGAGCCAGGATTTCTGAAAGCCTAGGGCTAAAACTAAGTGAATAAAAATAACGTCAAATACTACACATACGAATGCATGTTAGATGTATGCCATAATTTCACATTAAAATGAAATATGAATTCATTATTACCACAAGAGGAAATTCAATAAAAACAAATAGTTTAACAAAGTGCATCATTGCAAGTATTGGTACCAATTTTATGAAGACTTGCTTAATTTAGGGCCATCATTTCTTCACCATCAATAGTAGAAGGACCTAGAGCTACAAACATAAAATCCAGTATTTAAATCATTTCACTGTACATAGACTAAGTCAAATGTTCATACAAAAAATTCAAAGGGGAAAAAATATCATTATCACAAACTGTACGAGGTAGTAGCTCCTTGCCTTTCCTCATTTTTTATAGCATTGCATAACCTTAATATCATTATGGCTTGCAAATACATCAAGCTCAATATAGCACACCAAACGGTGACTCGTACACTCATTATTCATCTTATTTCACAGCTCGCTTTTTACAATCCTCATTGGTGTTGGTGTTGTAGGATGTTGATTGAAAAAAAGGATTTAATTATACATGCCCTCTTCATCGTGGATTTCTAATTTCTTGGTGAGAATGAAATAAAATCGACTAATTAAGTAATACTTTCTCTGTCCGGAATTACTTGTCGTAGAAATGGATACATTCAAAGAGTATAATTAACATCACTAACTCAGTAAGATTCGTTCATATGAAGGAACTAGGTAAAACAAATTAAGATGATACAAACTACATACCTATACGGCCGCCGGCTGGGTGTACGCGCACTGCAATTTAGCAGTAATCGGAGGAGAGGTGGATGGTAAGGACGCCGGACCGGGTGAGGCGTATGTTGATGAATACCTGTCGTACTTCTGAGAAATTACCGGCGGCGGCGCATGGCCTGAGCGAGGCGAGGGTTTCTCTGCTGTCGATCGTGCGATCCACTGGGCTGGGGCGCTGGGCGATTCATTTTTCGTCCTGATTGGAGAGTTGCACGTGGAGGTAGAGGGCTTATTGTTGGGCTAATGGGCTGATCTACTTGTAGCCTTGTACATTTATGGGCTGAAGCCTGGGGCTGGGCTTCTGTCTATCTCAAATTCTGAAATTTTTGCTACTATTGTATAGGTGCAAGTTGTGCCACGCCTGGGGCTACAGCCCGAGTTGCCCCAGGCCCAGTTTCGCCCCTGATCCAATTATGTTATTATTGTTGAGAGAACTTGCAGTAGTGAAAGTATGAACCCTAGGCCTTGTTTCCTAGCATTGCAATACCGTTTACGCTCACTTTTATCATTAGTTACCTTGCTGTTTTTATAATTTCAGATTACAAATATCTTTATCTACCATCCATATACCACTTGTTTCACCATCTCTTCGCCGAACTAGTGCACCTATACAATTTACCATTGTATTGGGTGTGTTGGGGACACAAAAGACTCTTTGTTATTTGGTTGCGGGGTTGCTTGAGAGAGACCATCTTCATCCTACGCCTCCCACGGATTGATAAACCTTAGGTCATCCACTTGAGGGAAATTTACTACTGTCCTACAAACCTCTGCACTTGGAGGCCCAACAACGTCTACAAGAAGAAGGTTGTGTAGTAGACATCTGTACCTTCGTAGACCGTAAGCGGAAGCGTTATGAGAACGTGGTTGATGTAGTCGAACGTCTTCCCGATCCGACCGATCCAAGTACCGAATGCATGGCACCTCCGAGTTCAGCACACGTTCAGCTCGATGACGTCCCACGAACTCCGATCTAGCAGAGCTTCACGGGAGAGTTTCGTCAGCACGACGGCGTGATGACGGTGATGATGTTGCTACCGATGCAGGGCTTCGCCTATGCACCGTTACGATATGATCGAGGTGGATTATGGTGAAGGGGGGCACCGCACACGGCTTGGAACAATCAACTTGTGTGTTCTAGGGTGCCCCCTGCCCCCGTATATGAAGGAGCAAGGGGAGGCCGGCCGTCCCCTGTAGGGCGCGCCAGGAGGAGGAATCATCCTCCTAGTAGGAGTAGGACTCCCCTTTCCTACTCCTACTAGGAGGAAAGGAAGGAGGAAAGGGAGAAGGAAGGAGAGGGAGGAAAGGAAGAAAGGGGGGCCGACCCCTAGTCCAATTCGGTTTGGGCTAGGGGCGCCACGCGCCCTGCCTCCTCTCTTCCACCACTTGGCCCATGAGGCCCAATACTTCTTTCCCGTATTCCCGTAACTCCCCCGTACTTCAAAAAATACCCGAATCACTCGGAACCTTTCCGATGTCCGAATATAGTCGTCCAATATATCAATCTTTACGTCTCGACCATTTCGAGACTCCTCGTCATGTCCCCGATCTCACCCGGGACTCCGAACTACCTTTGGTACATCAGATCACATAAACTCATAATACCGATCGTCACCGAACGTTAAGCGTGCAGACCCTACGGGTTCGAGAACTATGTAGATATGACCGAGACACGTCTCCGGTCAATAACCAATACCAGAACCTGGATGCTCATATTGGCTCCTACATATTCTATGAAGATCTTTATCGGTCAGACCGCATAACAACATACGTCGTTCCCTTTGTCATCGGTATGTTACTTGCCCGAGATTCGATCGTCGGTATCTCAATACCTAGTTCAATCTCGTTACCGGCAAGTCTCTTTACTCGTTCTGTGATACATCATCCCGCAACTAACTCATTAGTTGCAATGCTTGCAAGGCTTAAGTGATGTGCATTACCGAGAGGGCCCAGAGATACCTCTCCGACAATCGGAGTGACAAATCCTAATCTCGAAATACGCCAACCCAACATGTACCTTTGGAGACACCTGTAGAGCTCCTTTATAATCACCCAGTTACGTTGTGACGTTTGGTAGCACACAAAGTGTTCCTCTGGCAAACGGGAGTTGCATAATCTCATAGTCATAGGAACATGTATAAGTCATGAAGAAAGCAATAGCAACATACTAAACGATCGGGTGCTAAGCTAATGGAATGGGTCATGTCAATCAGATCATTCACCTAATGATGTGATCTCGTTAATCAAATAACAACTCCTTGTTCATGGTTAGGAAACATAATCATCTTTGATTAACGAGCTAGTCAAGTAGAGGCATACTAGTGACACTCTGTTTGTCTATGTATCCACACATGTATTATGTTTCCGGTTAATACAATTCTAGCATGAATAATAAACATTTATCATGACATAAGGAAATAAATAATAACTTTATTATTGCCTCTAGGGCATATTTCCTTCAGTGCCTACTACTACGTGCAGCCCGCTGATGACGACCAGGAGTAGTTCAGGAGGATCCCAGGCAGGAGGCCTGTGCCTCTTTCGATCTGTATCCCAGTTTGTGCTAGCCTTCTAAGGCAAACTTGTTTAACGTATGTCTGTACTCATATATTATTGCTTCCGCTGACTCATCTATGACCGAGCTCTTGCATTCGAGTCCTCGAGGCCCCTGGCTTGTAATATGATGCTTGTATGACTTATTTTATTTGTAGAGTTGTGTTGTGATATCTTCCCGTGAGTCCCTGATCTTGATCGTACACGTTTGCGTGTATGATTAGTGTACGGTCAAATTGGGGGCGTCACACCATGGTGAGCAAGCCTATCTGTCATCCAGCATCTGTCCTGGAATGCAAGCCAAGTGAATACCTTGATGCGGAGAGGTGCCTAAGTTTTCCAAGTGGTGCCCAAATTAAGATCTGGGAAAAGGTCAAGGTAACAGGACTTGGTGGTGTAGTTGTCGGAATCTTAAAGATAGCCTAGCTGCATTGTTTGCTGAATTTAGACAATAGGTGGAATTAGTGAAAAGAATGATGATCTGAATAATGAAAGTTCTTCGGTTTTAAATCAAATAATATACATTTCCAATCCATCAAATTCAAAGAGGCAAGTTGTTGGGGTTACAAATACGTGGTAGGCCCAAGTATACAAGTAGACCATCAATGGCCCGCAACTCGCATAAGACATGGTCCATTAGGCTATGGGCCAAGAGGCTTCACTGGTGGCCCCATCAAAGACAAGGAGGGTGGCATAAGACCGCACTAAGTCCCAACAGCCGTATACCAGGCCACCCGACCGTCAACCATCAGCGGCCAGAGACAAGGGGAACAATTGGCTAGACCATTGCTCGGTGGCTACCTAGGATGCCTCTTAGCCATGATGCCATAATGACAACAGTTACCAACGGCGGTATAATCTAGTTAAATATGACAGTTACCAGTAGTAAATGACATGAAATAGTCGGCCGCATCTGAGGCCATGAATAGCATTAATACATGCCCATTATGTACCCCTACCTGGCACACTCTATATAAGCCAGGAGGGAAGCAACAGGCAAGAGGTTGAACGGAGCAAATAGCATCACAAGAGTAGGGGTATTACCTCCACTGCAGAGGGCCCGAACCTGTATAATCCGTTGAGCGTACTCACAATCGCATCGTTCGCTAGATATGGTTGTCTCTACATTCATACCCCCTAGTATTATCAGGATTATATCCACAATAGTTGGCGCCCACCATGGGGCAAGCGTCTAACAATGGTATGGTATGTTTGGATTCATCATCGGTTTTGGCCGGCAGCATCCGATTCAGGGCTCTCAAGTTCCCCATCGAAGGGTCGGCGTGTCATCCTGATGCCTCGCTGGACAGTGCTGACCTTCCAGCCCGCACGAGCATACATTATCGAGCCACTGACTTGGGGATATTGGGCTTGCCGCTCCCATCATCATACCAGTCGGCACAGCTGGTGCTGCATCGTCATCGAAAGTGATTCGGCAAACCTCGTCCTCAGTTTTGTTGTTCCACGAGCCGACTCTCGGGAATGATGGACTTTGAGTCCATTTATCCTCTCTTGGAGTCCGTCTCCGAGGGAGAAGAGAGATGCAGATCATAAACATCCATGGCGGAGGTCTTCATCGCTGGCACGCCGCCACCTGAGCTGAGTTGCAGGAAGGCTTCGATCGACCTAACCACGAAACTTGGTGGAGACGCAGCTGATGAGGACCCGACCACCTAAGAACAAAGTGAGGCAGCCGAGCGGGTCCTTCACACTCCCATTCTGGGTGACTCGCCGGCTAACAAGGCCCTTGAGGCCATGTGTGAAGAGACTCTGGCTGAGGGCGCCCAGCTGGCTCAAATTGAGCACAACCTAATCATTTGCGAGTAGGAGTTGATATACAACAGTCGACTGCGGTGCCCTGACTCCTCAGTCGTCTAGCGAGGGCGGGACTTGAACAACAATTTTCCAGTCGGAGGCACTAGCGACCTCTGGATCCTTTGCACCTCGAGTGACAATGTTCGGGCAGCAACCAGGCTAGCTGATGCTATCCACCATCCTGGAGATGGATTTGTCACAGACGATAAACATCAACTGTCCAACTTCCTAAAGGCGATGGTCGCATAGAATGAACTCATCTCGTAGTCTCAGGACTAGTTGCCTTCTCACAGTAGGATTTCTGGAGGGACTGTTGTGGTTTTGTCACGGCAGATGTCCTAAAGAAAGGACTTAGTCGTGGAGCCATCGCGACGGGTTAGCTTGAAGGGGTTAAAGTGGACACAGGGACTCAAGAGAGTTTATACTAGTTCGGCCCCTTCGATGAAGGTAAAAGCCTACGTCTAGTTGTGATGGAATTGATGGGGTTTCGATGACTAGGGATCAAACAAGCTTCGCCTATGTCTCGAGTTGTTGTCTGTTGTCCTTGAGCCGCCGCCGGGTCGTCCCCTTATATACATGGGTGACGCCTGTCGGTTCACAAAGTCCCAACACCGGTCGATATTCGTATCCGGGTTAGTCTCTCCTTATTCCTAACTTACAATACAAGTTTATATACAAATACCGGTTTACAGCTACAAGTCTTAAACCAACTACGGGACTTAGGCCCTCATCTGTCTTCTTGGGCTTTAGCACTCTTGAACTACTGATGAAGTTGACCCGGCCCAGATAGGCCGGTTTATGCCCAGCAGTAATATCCCCAACATTAGGCCCCAGATTGATTTGAACGGGTTCATGTCAATCCTTTAACAAAAACTTCATCTTCAACATCTTCTCATAAATTGGTAAACCGCCATGATGTCATCTTCTCTGATTGCTGTAAACCGGAGTGACGTCACCTATCATAACGAAGCTATTCATTATGCTTCCTTGTTTAATAGATCTGCGGAAATCGAGGCGACAGCTCCGTTTCGTGGCCCCTTGATTGTCGCGCCTGACACATGTCCTTTTGCCTTATAAATAGGATCGAAGGGTCATTTCTTTTCTCCCCTTCGTGCCTTTCTTCTTCATCTTCCTCGCGTCGCCAGCCTCGGAGCTCCGCCGCCGCCGTCAACTTCTGCACCAACCTTGGCCGCTGCATCAACCTGAACACACCAGAGCACCGCGGCAACCTTCTGCGTCTTCCTCAACTCTGGTAAGCCTTCTTCTCTTCTCAACACAGATCTGTTCTAGGGTTTCATGTTCTTGCAGTGTTCATCACCTGTTCGTGTTCATATACTAGCTCTTGGATGCATCTGTGAACCCCTGCTCTGTGTAGCGGTAGCTTTTAGTATCCGCCTTTAGTTTCATGCCCAAAACCATAGATCTCACATATATTTCTACCCATTGATTCAATACTGTTCTGCTTTGAGCTTTTGAATATTTTTCTTATTTTCTGAACTTGCTCCAGATCCAACGCTATAGAGAAATCTTGTGAAATCTGTTTCTGCATGCTTATCCATCTGCAATCTCAGCTGTTTCAATGCTTAGATCAGGCGGTTTAACCTTGTAGAAAAAATTGCCAAACCGGTATATACCATTAGTCCCCTTGTTGAACCGCCAGATGTTGTTGCTTCATAAAACTCCGGTTTAGATAGATCTGTCTCCGGTTTAACATTGCACATACCAATGTACCTTGATCAATGCATTTTTGAACCGGGATCTTCTACCTTGTAGATTTCCTCATGGCCAAGCAAGTATATGAGTGCAATTGGGTTCCTTCTTGCGTCACAGAGGCTCAACTGGACGATTTAGTCCTGATCGGCGCTTTAGGCAGCAAAGATACCATCCATTGGAGGGCTCCTGGCAAAGAATGCCCTCCCACACCTCAAGAAGGAGAGGTCGTTGTTTTCATAGATCACTTAGCCTGGGGCTTTAAGCCGCCCAGTTCTAAATTTTACCGAGATGTTTTAGCCGATTTCCAAATCCATCCACAAGACACTGGCCCCAACTCTGTTACAAATATGTGTCACTTCCAAGTGCTCTGTGAGGCGTTCTTTCAAGAGGAGCCCACAGTGGAATTGTTCGGAGACCTTTTCCATCTAAACCGCCGTACTGAGTTTACTGACGGCTCCAATACGGAGTTGGGTGGCGTGGCGATTCAAAAAAGGAAAGAGGTCACATACCCTCACGCCAAACTACATAGCTACCCCAAAGAGTGGAATCAGACATGGTTCTATTGCAAAGACACCTCCCCTGCTGGTGAGAATCCCTTGCCTGGCTTTCGTCCGGAGCGGCTCAGCAATACACACCCCTTTCCGCAAAGGTTGACTGCCCAGGAGAGAAGCAAATATGCTCCTCAACTGTCGAAGCTCAGAGCCTTTATGGCCAACAGCTTAACAGGGATTGATCTCGCTCGCTGTTGGATATCATGGAGCATACTGCCTCTGAGTCAGCGCTCCGGTTTGATGTGCGAGTATACTGGCATTGTTGATGACCCACTGCGACATTCCAACATCCAGCTCATCGATGAAGAAATCACAAAGGCGGTGAACAAGATGCTGAATGAATCGGAACACATCTGTGCTAAAAACGGCCTGCTTCCCTTCTGTGCCACCAACAAACCGCCAGCTGTAAGACTTTGATTTTTCTTTTTGCTGAATCTGTTATTGATATATCTGGCCATTGTTTAATATCAGTGTCTGTGTAACCAGGGCAATGATCTGTTTTGGAGCAAGAAACTGCCGCAGGAGAAACCAGAAAAAACAGACAAACCGAAAAGAGCAACCCGGCAAAAGACTAAAGCTGTGAAGAAGACTGCCCATAGGAAAAGAACCACTGCATCCTCTAATCCGGCCCCTGATGATGATGTGGATAATCTGGACCTTGAGGTAGGGCTTGACTCACTTGGCTTATTTTTCATGCGTCTTATTGATGATGATATTTGTCAGGATGATGCCGAAGCCAGCCACGCTGATGCTGCAGAGGTAATTATTCTCTCTTCCGATTTAGAACCTTTGCCTTCACTAAAAATCCACCAGGCAAACCGGAAAGTTAAATTTTCTCATCCTCTTGCTTATTTGGATCCCAAATTTCTTATGAAGACCCAACAGCACGAAGCTCATCGCACCACTCGGCACAGCGGCCAGGTAGTTACCTCCGCCGGTTTACTGAACATTTCAGTTCAGAAACGTCGCTCAGAGGTCTCTAATTTGCTTGTCAGTGCTTGTCCTAAAGCGGGCTACTTTCATCAACCTCTTAATCCATCTGACTCCGATTACCAGGTTACTTCCCACTCATCCACTGGCGAGTCATCGCCTACTCAGCTGCCACCGCTCAAAACGGTGCTTGGGTAAGCTATACTTATCATAATATTTGCAGCACATCGCCTTGGAACATATGCTGTATTTGATTTTGTTATTCCTTTCAGGGCCAAACCTAGGCCAAGCAAGAAGGCTCGCCTGGACAAAGCGGCCAAAGAAGATGCCATCCTTGAATCGGGCAAGACACCAGATCTTGAAGCGGCTATTCCTGAGGATATACCCAATGATCCATCGCAGCAAGACGACGATCTTATTGCTGAAGAGAGACCTATTGATGCCTCAAGTCCTGTCAATCAGCCCACAAGCTCCATCCGGATTGAGAAATCCACCGGTCCAACAAAGCCTTCTGACAAGCCAACAGCCCCAGTGCAAACCGGCGATACCAAGGATGATGAGGTTGTCATTACTGGCATTGGCCATACAGAGCCAAGCAATCCTGTAGCTTTGTCCAAACATTCTGCCAAGGAAGAATTTGCTGCCTTTGGCAAAGGCAAGTGGAATGCTGATCTAGCAACTTACGCTGCTCTGAACGCCCAAGATATCTATTCCAGCTACCTGAACCGACTGTATACCAGTCGTGACTATGAAGCCGGTCTGGTTAACATGATGAAAGATAAATATGAGGTAACTTCCATATGCTCTTTCCTGCTTGTATGCTTCAATTCTTGCTGACTCTCCTAGCCCCCAAGGGCCGGTTTGTAACCTTCTTTCAAACCGGGACTTACTAATATAAATCTTAATGCTTTGAAATTCGCTGATGTAGCCCCCAAGGGCCGGTTCAAATTAGCGTAGTTAAACCAGTACTTTAAGTAATTGAGATTGCCGCATCAGAATATATACGAGCAAATAGCCATTAGCCCCCAAGTGCCAAGTTGAATACTTGTATTGATCTTGGGACTTTGTAAGCAATTGAAAGATGAAGATCGAATATGCATTAGCCCCCAGGTGCCAAGTGCATAACTTGTTATGTGGTTGGTACTTCAATCCTTGTACCATTTTGCTGAATCATATAACTGTCTGCATGCAGGCTGAGCTGAAGACGAAAGAAAGCCAAGTCGCCGATCTCCAAGATAATCTGAAATCCCAACAAGCTAAAACCTCCAAAGCAAAAGAGGAATTAACCAGCGCTTTAAGCGCCATGGAACAGATTAAGGAGAACCTCAAGAAGAAGCGGGCGGATTGGGCCACTGAAAAATCCGCTTTAATCAAACGAGCAGAAGATGCCGAGGCTGCACTAAAACCGGTGGCGGATGAACTGACCAGCATAAAGCGGCACGTGCATGCCATGACCACTGCTATCTTTGGTAAGCCGGTTTGACTTCTGAACTGATTCTGCCGTCTTACAGAGCTGCTGGTTTGTTAACCCTTTATGATATTTCAGGGACACGCATTGGTCACTTGGGGTCAGATGTGCGAAAGAAATTGAAAGCCGCCTATATGTTGATCGAACAACTGTACACTGGTGCACAGCGTATCATCTGTACTGCATCCCACAACAAACCGGCGCCCACTTTGATTCAAGACACTCTGATGAAACTGTTGGTGCTTCCTGCCCGGGTTGAAGAACTGAAGAAATCTGCTGCTCGAACCGGCGCGATCAATGCCTTAATCCGGGCAAAAGCTTGGGTGCCGGATTTTGATCCTATTGAAGCGGCTCTGGGCTATCCCAGCATGAAGGAAGATGGGTCAGAGTTTGGTGAAGCGGATCTGCGAGCAATAAACCGGGAGGTGCGTCCGCTAGCTTGTCAATTGGCTGAAGAAGCAGACTTGTCTCATTATCAAGCCCAATATGACAATCAGAACAAGCAAATAGCTGCACCAATTCATGAATCGGAAAATCTTATCCCTCCAATCCGTAAGCATACTTACACTCCCGATATTGACCCGTCATTGTTGATCCATGATGAAGCTGTTTTTCAAGCATTAATGGGAATCGATTGGACAACTGTTGATTTCCAGCCGCTGGGTAGAGAAACTAAAGCCAAAGCGGCACAGGATGACCCACAACCATCAGGCCAGGCTGGTGACCAAGCTTGAACCGGAAGCCGGTTTAAAACCGCTTCTCCTTTGCAAAAAACAATGATCTTATTGTGGGCACCGTGTTGCCTTGTAATAGGCTAGCTGATACTTTTGTGCATAATTTGCTCTTCCTTTGGGTGATGAACTTTCCAAAGTACTTTCTGCAATAAAAAATCTTCAAGTGCCACCGCGGTTGTACCGTCAGGCGGAATATGATGCCTGCATACATGAAATCAAAACATCCGAATTTTTTTAAGTATATGACCAAATTTTTGAGATACATAATACCTGCCATCATTGAGCGTGAAGTTGGCTTGGCCAATCTTGAAACGGAGTTTTATAAACCCACACTGTTGGAGGAGATAGCAGCTCCCATATATATATGATGCCGATTTACCATGTAAACCGTGTCGGGTTATAATAAACACCGTGTTACTCCATAAGAGGATGTTAACAAAAAAAGATCAAACCGGGCAAATAGTCTCCGGATTGAAATGAACCGTGTTCCGTCAATTGACAGTGTGAACCGGTTGAAAACTTTGTCGGTTTAAAAACGCAATAAAAAGAAAGAAAAACCTTTCAAAGAAAAGTGTGAAGCAAATGCAATGACAAAACCGTTTGCAAAAAAAGGTTTATTTGAGCTGATCAGATGGCGTTACCATGGCCGAACACGACCAAGCTCCCGATAGGTGTAACTATGGTTCTAGTCAGCCAGGTCCCCAAATGAAACCGTGGCATTTATGCCGATCAAGTGGCATGGCAATGGTTCGGGTTCGACCAATCCCCCAAGTGATTCTGCGGCCTTAGGCCGATCAAGAGGCATGACTGGTTCAAACGTGACCAAGTCCCCAAGTGATCTGGTGGCTCTCGCCTATCAAGAGGTATTGTATTGGTTCGGACACGACCAAACCCCCAAGTGATATAACATGCTTTTAAAAAGCTAACTCAAGGGGTAAACCGGAGGCCGCTTTAGAACAACTCCGTGTAACCACACATGATGTAAAAGAACAGATACCCCGCTTTAGCTGAGGTTCTGGTTTATTATATTTAATCATAATATATACATCGTCGTAATATGTACATAAGTAGAACCAATGGCTCAAGTATAGTAAGGCCGAAGATGAGCTATGTTCCACGGCCTGTTGGTCTCCTCCTCTGATGTACGTGAGTCCTTATGCTCTCGAATATCGATCAAATAGTATGACCCGTTATGCAGATTCTTGCTGACCATGAAAGGCCCCTCCCAAGGTGGGGATAGCTTATGCATATCAGTCTGATCTTGGATGAGCCGAAGCACCAAATCTCCTTCCTAAAAGGTTCTGGTTCTGACTCGGTGACTGTGATAACAACGAAGATCCTGTTGGTAAATCGCCGAGCGGGCAGCTGCTATGTCACGTTCTTCATCCAACAGGTCCAAAGCATCTTGCCGTGTTGTCTCATTGTTTGCTTCAACATAAGCCGCCACACGGGGTGAATCATGACGGATATCACTGGGGAGAACCGCCTCCGCTCCGTAAACCATGAAGAACGGTGTGTATCCTGTTGATCTGTTGGGTGTAGTGTTGATGCTCCATAACACAGATGGTAACTCTTCTACCCAACAACCCGGTGTTCTCTGCAAAGGAACCATAAGCCGGGGCTTGATGCCTCTCAAGATCTCTTGATTAGCCCTTTCTGCTTGACCATTGCACTGTGGATGTGCCACCGATGAAACGTCGAGCCGGATGTGCTCCCGTTCGCAGAACTCCTTCATGGCACCTTTGGACAAATTGGTACCATTATCTGTGATGATACTGTGTGGAAAGCCAAACCAGAAAATCACTTTTTTGATGAACTGAACCGCCGTGGCCGCATCACACTTGCTAACAGGTTCTGCCTCCACGCACTTTGTAAACTTATCAACCGCCACCAGGAGGTGGGTCTTCTTATCTTTGGACCTTTTGAAAGGCCCAACCATATCCAGCCCCCAAGTCGCAAACGGCCAAGTAATTGGAATCATTCTTAATTCTTGAGCCGGTACATGAGCACGTCTTGAAAACTTTTGGCAACCATCACATCGTCTGACCAGATCCTCCGCATCAGCATGAGCAATTAACCAATAGAAGCCATGGCGAAACACTTTAGCCACCAGAGATTTTGAACCGGCGTGGTGACCACAATCTCCTTCGTGGATCTCACGCAAAATTTCACGGCCTTCTTCAGGAGACACACAGCATTGAAATGCTCCTGACACACTGCAATGATGCAACTCGCCGTTGATAATAGTCATGGACTTGGATCGCCGGATTATCTGTCGGGCTAGAGTCTCATCCTCTGGTAACTCGCCCCGGTTCTTGTACGCCAGGTAAGGAAGCGTCCAATCCGGAATAACATGAAGAGCTACCACCAATTGAGCCTCCGGATCAGGAATAGCCAAATCCGCTTCACTAGGGATCTTGACCGACGGGTTGTGCAGCACATCCAGAAAAACATTGGGTGGGACTGGTTTGCGCTGAGAGCCCAGCCGGCTTAAAGCGTCCGCCGCTTCATTTTTCCGCCAGTCCACGTGGTCCACCTGATAGCCTTTAAAATGACCTGCAACAATATCCACCTCACGACGATATGCTGCCATGAGTGGGTCCTTGGAGTCCCAAGTGCCAGACACTTGCTGAGCCACGAGGTCCGAGTCACCGAAACACTTAACTCGACTTAGATTCATCTCCTTAGCCATCCGGAGACCATGGAGCAAGGCTTCATACTCAGCTGCATTGTTAGTACAAGGGAACATTAAACGGAGAACGTAACAAAACTTATCACCTCGTGGGGAAGTTAATACGACTCCAGCCCCCGAGCCTTCCAATTGCCTGGATCCGTCAAAATGGATGGTCCAATATGTGTGATCCGGCTTTTCTTCAGGTGCTTGCATTTCCGTCCAATCATTGATGAAATCAACAAGTGCTTGAGACTTAACCGCCGTCCGAGGCACATACTTCAAACCGTGTGGCCCAAGCTCTATAGCCCACTTGGCAATCCGGCCAGTTGCTTCCCGGTTCTGGATGATATCCCCCAAAGGAGCAGAACTGACCACCGTAATTGGGTGCCCTTGGAAGTATTGTTTAAGCTTCCGGCTTGCCATAAAAACTCCATACACCAGCTTCTGCCAATGCAGATACCTTTGCTTGGACTCAATGAGTACCTCGCTGATATAATAGACTGGACGTTGAACCGGATGCTCCTTACCTGCCTCCTTTCGCTCCACCACAATAGCCACGCTGACCGCCCGAGCATTAGCAGCAACATAGAGCAGTAATGGCTCTTTGTCAATGGGAGCGGCGAGCACAGGCGGATTGGCCAATTGCCGCTTTAAGTCCTCAAATGCTTCATTAGCAGCAGAACTCCAGATAAACTGATCCGTCTTCTTCAACATCTGATACAAAGGGATTGCCTTCTCACCAAGACGACTGATAAACCGGCTTAACGCGGCAATCCGGCCTGCCAGGCGTTGAACATCATTGATACACTTCAGTTTAGCTAGGGAGGTGATGGCTGTGATCTTCTCCGGATTAGCCTCAATTCCCCTATTGGACACCAGAAAACCCAATAACTTGCCCGCCAGTACACCAAAGATGCACTTGTCCGGATTAAGCATCATCTTGTATGTCCTCAAGTTATCAAAGGTTTCCTTCAAATCATTAATTAGAGTCTCCTTCTCCCTGGATTTAACCACGATATCATCCACGTAAGCATGTACATTGCGGCCAATCTGTTTGTGAAGACAATTTTGCACACACCGTTGATAAGTTGCCTGGGTACTCTTGAGCCCAAAGGGCATAGACACATAGTAGAAGGCTCCAAAGGGAGTTATGAACGCCGTCTTCTCCTGGTCCTTAACTGCCATTTTGATCTGATGATAGCCAGAATACGCATCCAAAAAACTTAAACGCTCACAACCCACCGTAGCATCAATAATTTGATCAATACGGGGGAGGGCAAAAGGATCTGCTGGACAAGCCTTATTAAGATCTGTGTAATCCACACACATGTGCCAGGTGCCATTTTTCTTAAGGACCAGCACCGAATTGGCAAGCCACTCAGGGTGAAAAACTTCAACAATAAAGCCAGCTGCTAAGAGCCTGGCTACCTCTTCTCCAATTGCCTTGTGTCTTTCTTCATTAAACCGGCGGAGGAACTGTTTCACCGGTTTGTATTTAGGATCCACATTAAGGGTGTGCTCAGCGAGTTGCCTCGGTACACCTGGCATGTCAGAGGGCTTCCATGCAAAAATGTCCCGATTCTCACGGATGAACTCGATGAGCGCGCCTTCCTATTTTGGATCCAAGTTGGCACTGATGCTGAACTGCTTGGACGAATCGCTAGGTACAAAGTCAACAAGCTTAGTTTCTGCTGCCGATTTGAACTTCAGGGCCAGATCATGCTCCGTAGTTGGCTTCTTTAATGGAGTCATGTCCGCCGGATCAACATTGTCCTTATAATACTTCAGCTCCTCGGTGGCACAAACCGACTCTGCATAGGCCGCATCTCCTTCCTCGCACTCCAAAGCGATTTTGCGGCTTCCATGAACCGTTATTGTCCCCTTGTGACCCGGCATCTTGAGCTGCAAATACACATAACAGGGCCGTGCCATAAACTTGGCGTAGGCCGGTCGCCCAAACAGGGTGTGGTATGGACTTTGGATTTTCACCACTTCAAACGTCAATGTCTCCGAGCTGGAGTCATGATCATCCCCAAAGGCCACTTCCAGAGCTATCTTACCAACAGGATATGCTGATCTGCCAAGTACTACACCGTGGAACACCGTATTAGACGGTTTGAGATTTTTATCTGTTAGTCCCATACGACGGAAGGTCTCATAGTACAAGATATTAATGCTGCTCCCTCCATCCATGAGCACCTTGGTGAACTTGTCACCTCCCACCTGAGGCGCCACCACCAGAGCCAACTGACACGGATTATCAACCTGGGGAGGGTGATCCTCTCTGCTCCATATGATTGGCTATTCAGACCAGCGTAGATAACGGGGTATGGCCGGTTCAACAGAGTTGACCGCCCGCCTCTGAACCTTCTGGTCTCGCTTGTCCAAGCTAGTGGTGAAGACATGGTACTGCCCACTACTCAACTGCTTTGGGTTGCTCTGGTAACCTGACTGTTGCTGCTGTTGGTTGTAACCACCCTGGTTGTTCTGACTATTTTGACCATTATGTCCGCCCGGATTACCATTAAATCCTGAACTGGAATTTCCTCCACCGTAACCCGACCCGGACCCTGAGCCACCGCCGGAGCCGTGATCATACCGGAAAGCATTAGAATTCTTGAACTCCTGCATAATGAAGCAATCCTTCCAAAGGTGGTTTGCTGGCGCCTCCTTCGTCCCATGTCTTGGACAGGGCTGGCTTAGCAGATAGTTTAGGCGGTCCGGGTTAGGGTTGGGCGCCCCATTGCGATTTTTCGGTTTACCCTTGCGTCGCTGGCCATTGTCCTGCGTGTTGGTATTAGCCACAAAGTCCATGTTACCATCCGCTTTACGCTTGCCTCCACCACCATTGCCTGCCCAGTGATGCTGCTGACCTTTGGAGTTGTTGTTCCTCTTTCCCTTCCCTGCCTTGTCATCATCAGATTCGGGATCCTTGGTACTATCAGAATTAGCATACTTTACGAAAGCAGCCATGAGGGTTCCCATGTCAGTGCAATGACGCTTCATCCGTCCCAACTTCAGCTTTAGGGGCCCAAACCAGCAGTTGCCTTCTAGGGTTAATACTGCGGTGTCAGCGTTGATGCGGTCTGATGAGTGCAACACTTGTGAAACCCGGCGCACCCAATGAGTCGTTGATTCTCCTTCCTCCTGGATGCAGGCAGCTAAGTCCACTATCGACATAGGATGTTTACATGTATCCTTGAAATTGCTGATAAACCGGGCTCGTAATTGGGCCCATGAACTGATAGAATTAGCCGGCAAGCTTTTTAACCAAGTACGGGCCGTTCCTTCAAGCATCATGGTGAAGTATTTCGCACACGCCGCGTCATCCACATCAAGCATCTCCATGGCCATCTCATAGCTCTCCACCCATGTCTCTGGAGGTTGATCCGCCATGTAATTTGGTACCTTGCGTGGGCCTTTGAAATCCTTGGGCAGGCGCACATTGCGTAAAGCGGGGATAAGGCAAGGCACCCCCAAAGAACTAGAAGTAACACCAGGTTCGATCGAGATAGTTGGACGAACCGGCGTGAGCTGCCGAGCCTGATGCTGTGCGGCTAACTCGGCCTCCCTACGCGCTCGGGCCCGGTCCACCATTTCCTGAGCGTTATCAGCACCACCCGCCGGGTTGTTGCCACGGGGTGCTCCACGTCGTTCATTACTCGACACTGCCGGTTCATCCATATGTCTGCTATAGCTCCGGCTTGGACGGGGGGTGGAGTGGATCCGGTCACGGCTGTACGAATATGCTTCTTGTTGGACCAAAGCTGTCCTCAGAAGCTCCTTGACCCGTCACGTCTCTACTGCCTGCGGCAAGTCACCTTCAATTGGAATGGCCTCCGGCCGTGCAGCAGCGGCAATGAGATTGTCCATCGGGTTGGAGTAGTGACCCGGAGGTGTTAAAACAGCCTGAGGTATAACGGTGTTTTGACGAGGCGGGTCCATCTGACGAGGCTGAACCGGTGCACCGGTCCCAGGAGCTTCCGCCCGGTTTCCCTCCAGCGGATTGCTGGTTCCTGCTCCTGGAGTGTTGAAAAGGTCTCTGGCCTCGAAAACCGGAGGCAAACGGGATCGGTGCTTCCTCCTCATGACTTCCTGCGACGCGCTCTGGTCGAACATGAGCCTGTAGGCTTGTGCGTCTAAAGCGGCCCGCTCCGTGGCCATCCTGGTGTCCTCAGCTGCCAGATCCGCCTTGGACTGGGTGATCTGTTCCTTTATCTTTGCAATCTCCGCGTTGTGGACGTCCTGATCCGCCGGATTAGCTTCTGCCATAAGCACAGCCAATGCATCAAATAGCTCTGATAGAACTTGAGCCGGCGGGCTCACAGGGCCTCCTGCCCCGGCAGCCGTCGCCGCTGCTGAACCGGAGGTTGTTGCCGCAGCGGTCGAAGAATGAAGCGCTGCTTGTGTGCCGGCCATGAATATTCCAACCCGGTTGGGCAGATCAGAGGGGTCCGGAATACTGTCGCCATCGGAACAGCCCCCCAATCCGGCCGTCTTGTAGCTGATAAAGAGATTCGGTTTCTCCGGTCGATGACTCGTCATCGGAACAAACGACGATCTTGCCGCGAGATTCTGATCCATCCTCATAACTTCCTCCATGGATGACTCCCACGAAGGCATGCTTCATGGCCGGTTTAACCCGGGCGGATCGCGCACGCTGAGCCGTCTCGACGAGGTTGGTGCAGATGTCCGACTCAGGGCCCGGTTCACCCATCTTGCCAATGAAAACGTGAATGCCACCAAAGGGGACCCAGTACCCGTACTCAACTGAGCCGACCTCGGGGCCCCAGCCTGCGTCGTCGATGTAGAGCTTGCCACGACAACTCTTAGTCATCAGGCCTACAGCGTAGCCCTCGAGTCCTTCAAAGCGGCCCTCCAAGCACCTGAAACCATCGTGCGATAGCCCCACGGTGGGCGCCAACTGTCGTGGTTTTGTCACGGCAGATGTCCTAGAGAAAGGACTTAGTCGTGGAGCCATCGCGACGGGTTAGCTTGAAGGGGTTAAACCGGACACAGGGACGCAAGAGAGTTTATACTAGTTTGGCCCCTTTGATGAAGGTAAAATCCTACGTCTAGTTGTGATGGAATTGATGGGGTTTCGATGACTAGGGAGCAAACAAGCTTCGCCTATGTCTCGAGTTGTTGTCTGTTGTCCTTGAACCGCCGTCGGGTCGTCCCCTTATATACACGGGTGACGCCCGTCGGTTCGCAAAGTCCCAACACCGGTCGATATTCGTATCCGGGTTGGTCTCTCCTTACTCCTAACTTACAATACAAGTTTATATACAAATACCGGTTTACAGCTACAAGTCTTAAACCGACTACGGGCCTTAGGCCCTCATCTGTCTTCTTGGGCTTTAGCACTCTTGAACTACTGATGAAGTTGACCCGGCCCAGATAGGCCGGTTTACGCCCAGCAGTAATATCCCCAACAGGGACCGAGAGCCGAGTTCCCACAATGGCATCGTCACACCCTCATAACCTAGATGTACAGAGGATTACCGCCCGGATGGATGGGCGGCGACAGGAGGACCGCCCGCGGCAACTGATAACCCAGAAGTATAGGGGATCAATTGTATCTTTTTTGATAAATAAGAGTTTCGAACCCAACGAGGAGCTAAAGGTAGGATTTATATTCCCTTCAAGTTCTATTGGCCACAGATATAACTCTATGCACACTTAACATTCGCTTTACCTAGAACAAGAATAAAACTAAAAGTACTCTGTAAGTGTGAAGGGATAGGTTTGCAAGAATAAAACTAGGATTACTTAGAGGAAATATAACTAGGAGTAATTTGCAAGATAGTGAAGTTAGTTGTTTAGTAGAAAGCTTTTTCTAACACAAGAAAGTTATTTGTCCCTAGGCAATCGATAACTAGACCGGCAATCATCATTGCAATTTTATATGAGGGAGAGGCATTAGCTAACATAATTTTCATACTTGGATCATATGCAGTTATGATTGGAACTCTAGCAAGCATCCACAACTACCAAAGATCATTAAGGTAAAACCCAACCATAGCATTAAGTAACAAGTCCTCTTTACTCCCATACGCAACAACCCCCTTACTCGGGTATAAGCTTCTGTCACTCTCCCCACCCACTATAAGAGAATCACAAACGTATTGAAACACCCTACAAAGGGAATCCCACACGCTTTGCGCGACACAGAGGGCACCATAGGACAGCATCAAAATAAAACATACAACTCAAACCAATCACGATCATCAACAAACCCATAGGACAAAACGAATCTACTCAAACATCACAGGATTGCCACATATCATTGGATAATAACATATAGCATTAAGCACCATGTTTAAGTATAGATTACAACGGGTAGAAGAGGTATTACAATGCTGCATAGAGGGGGAGAGAGTTGGTGATGATGGCAGCGAAGTTGTTGTTGTAGATCGTCGTCAAGATGATTGCCCCGATGGCGTTTCGGCACCACCGGAGAGAGGGGGAGAGAGCCCCCTCCTTCTTCTTCTACCTTGGCATCCCCCTAGATGGGAGGAGAGTTCCCCCTCTGGTCCATGGTCTCCATCCTCGTGAGGCCGGCTCGTGGGGCCTCCTCATGAGGCCTACCCTGCGAGGGTAGGTCTCGGGGCCCCGGCCGTGAGGCCCGTGCCTGTCACATGGGTGACACCCTATTGTCAGGATAGGGATGGCAGGGTATGGCGAAGACCGGTTTCCACTTCGGTGCTAAGGGCACAACGGAGCCAGCCTCCCTCCAAAGCAAGTCCCAAAGTTCTAACTTTGGTGAATGAAGACCAAGACAGCTCGGCGCCCAGGACAACCGTCATCGCCGAGCCCACTCTTACATCAGGATAGCGCCTTTAGCAGGCGAAGACCACCTTTGGCCAGGATAATCCTGCGCCCTTGTCCCCCTTCAAACTTGCTGCCCTGTGGACACCTTTCCCGCTCATATTTTCAGGGAAGAGGGCCAAGTCATGAGAAGAAGGAAGGACAACCATTGTAGAGGGGGGACCTTTTGACTCCTTCCTCACCTTGCCTTGTAGCTCCAAGCGCGTTGCCCACAAGCAATCCCAATCAAGCAGGAGTAGGGTTTTACACCATGACGGTGGCCTGAACTTGGGTATCTCGCGCGTCCCCTTCGGGTCTAGTGAGCCCGTGGGAGTTCAGCCGCAGTCATCATCGTGTCTTAGGTCGCAAAGCAAAGCCCTCTAGAGTTCAAACCCTAGTTCTTTGAGAAGTTCCTTTTACGTAGATCCTAAACTCCGACAGACTCAATAGAATACCCCATTGTCACCGCGGGTATCAACATGCAAGACATACATCAAGTGATCTCAAATCTAGTATTCAATCCAATGCAACGAAACCTCAAAGAGCAAGACTCAATTCATCACAACAAGGTAGAGAGGGGAAAACACCATATGAGCTGACTATCGTAACAAAGCCCATGGTTACATCAAGATCATGCCGGATCAAGAACATGTGAGAGAGAGAGAGAGATCAAACACATAGCTACTGGTACATACCCTCAACCCCGAGGGTGAACTACCCCCTCCTCGTCATGGAGACTTCCAGGATGATGAAGATGGCCTCCGTTGATCATCTTCCCCTCTGGCAGGGTGCCAGGAAAGGGCTCCAGATGAGATCGCTTTGAAACAGAGGCTTGCGATGGCATGTAAGTTATAGGTCAACTTTCAGAAGTTTCTCAATACATAAAAAAATTTGGCGTCGGTTTCACATCAGGGGGGCCCACGAGGGACCGACGAGCTCAGGGGGTGCTCCCAGGCTTGTGGCTCCCCTGGCCACCCTCTGGTCCACCCCCGGCACTTCATGGATCTCTTTTGGTCCATAAAAGTCACTGTAAAGTTTCATGGCATTTGGACTTCATTTGGTATGGATTTTCTGGAAAACCAAAAACACAAGGAGAACAACAACTGACACTGGGCACTGGGTTAATAGGTTAGTTCCATAAAAAATCATATAAAAGTACACCAAAACCATATAATATTGTTGTAAACATGGCATGAATACTTCATAAATTATACATACGTTGGACAAGTATCATGAGGTGACATGGTCGGCGGCGAGGAGTCCTTGGGTTCGACAGCTAGGCTAGCTAGAGCTCGTGTGCGAGTGTTAGAAGAGAGGGGAAGGAGCAGGAGCTCACATCGAACCTGCAAGGGTGGTCAGTGGGCTCGAGGGCCCAATGGAATGGTCGAATCGACGACATATATCTCGGTTGCTCGGGTAGAAGACAATGGCGCTAACGACGATGTGGTGCTTCCTCGCTCGAGTTCTTCGGCTTGGAGATGAGGAAGAGCTTTGGGGAGCATCTAGACACAATGATGCAACGAGAGGTGGGCGATGGTACGAGAACTACGACGACGTGCTCATGGCAGCTTTGGCCATGAGGGAGAGATGAGGAATGAGGGCGAGAGTGAAAGGGTTGGGCTCGGGGACATGCATGTCGTCCTTAGCCAGCTCTAGGCACTCGACGGCAAACAGGAGGTGGCGGTGCGCATGCTCGCGCGTGTCCTCTTGGCGAGAGGTGGACGATGACTGACCACTGGGCTAGTTGGGCCGGACGGGTTGCACGGCTCTCTCTCTCTCTATTCTTGTTTTTGTTTTCTACTTTTGTAATTTGTTTTGATTTAGTTACTGGACTAAATTATTTTTTAAAATTCTAAAAATAATTGTGGGCATCAACTGAAATATTCGAGAGGCCCTCAAATAATTCTAGAATATTTGGAGTAACAAAACTATTTATAGAAATTATTTGCTCCAACTCAAAATAGTATGGATTAACCCCAAGCCCAAATATGTCCTGGAAAGTTCATTGAAAATTATTTTAAGCTAAACCTATTTGAATTAATTTGGTGCTAGGGTTGTGAGCATCCCCATTTCAAGTTTCAATTAAAGTAAACCATGATGCCACAAGCAATACTATCCTAGGTGCATTACCAAACTAGGGATGTGACATACTATTATCCCGCCCTGTTCTCCGCAATAGGGCGATTCCGTTTTGCATCCATTGACCAGGCGTGTGATCGTCCGGTTAGTCATCTGGCGCGCTATCTGACAGCCGGGTTCCTTCTGGTTAACATCCTATCTTAGGAGCTGACCCGCACTAGAGAGGAACTTGTTCCTACAAGAGCGGCATACGTGCCTGCTCCTTTTGCTTTTGCACCCTTAGCTACCCCAACCATTCCACCCCCATCTATCCTCACTGCTCCTGCTAGCTCACTTGGGTAGCCGAACACTTTGTCTAGTACTCATCGTGAGTCCCGAGCTATGTGGTCATAGAAACCACACCGGCGACAGCGCCAATCCTTGTTAGGAAATGTAGCATGCAATTTTAAAAAAAATTACGCTCACGCAAGATCTATCTAGGAGGTGCATAGCAATGAGAGGGGGAGAGTGTGTCTACGTACCCTCGTAGACCAAAAAGCGGAAGCATTCGACAACACGGTTGATGTAGTCGAACTTCTTCTCGTTTCGACCAATCAAGCACCGAACGTACGGCACCTCTGAGTTCTACACACGTTCAGCTCGATGACGTCCCTCGAACTCTTGATCCAGCAAAGTGTCGAGGAAGTAGATGAGTTCCGCCAGCACAATGATGTGGTGACGGTGATGGTGATGTGATCTGCGCAGGGCTTCGCCTAAGCACTACGAGAATATGACCGAGGGTGTAATCTATGGAGGGAGGTGCCGCACACGGCTAACAGAAGTTGATGTGTGTCCTAGGCGCCTCCCTCCCCTCATATATATATAGGTGGGAGGGAGAGAGAGCAGCCAAGGGGAGCGCCCCAAGTAGGCCGAATCTTACTTGGAATCCCTCCCCTTCCTTCCCTCTTTCCCCCTTTCCTTTCTCCTCTGGTGCGGCCCATATGGGGCGGGGGGGGGGGGCAGTAGCCCTTGATGGCTGCTATGTTCCCCCTCTTGGCCCATTAGGCCCATATCTTTGTCGGGGTTGCCCGGAACCCCTTTCCGGTGACCTGATATGTACCCGGTACCCCCAGAACACTTTCGGTGTCCAAATACTATCGTCCTATATATCAATCTTTATCTCTTGACCATTAGAGACTCCTCGTCATGTCCGTGATCTCATCCGGGACTCCGAACAACATTTGGTCACCAAAACACATAACTCATATAATACAAAATCGTCATCAAACGTTAAGCGTGCGGGCCCTACGGGTTCGAGAACTATGTAGACATGACCGAGACACCTCTCCGGTCAATAACCAATAGCGGAACCTGGATGCTCATATTGCCTCCTACATATTCTACGAAGATCTTTATCGGTCAAACTGTAATGACAACATATGTTATTCCCTTTGTCATCGGTATGTTACTTGCCCGAGATTCGATCGTCGGTATCTTCATACCTAGTTCAATCTCGTTACCGGCAAGTCTCTTTACTCGTTTCATAAATACATCATCCCGCAACTAATTTATTAGTCACATTGCTTGCAAGGCTTCTTATGATGTGTATTACCAAGAGGGCCCAGAGATACATCTCCGATACTCGGAGTGACAAATCTTAATCTTGACCTATGCCAACCCAACAAACACCTTTGGAGATACCTGTAGAGCATCTTTATAACCACTCAGTTATGTTGTGACGTTTGATAGCACATAAGGCATTCCTCCGGTATCCGGGAGTTGCATAATCTCATAGTCAAAGAAATATGTATATGACATGATGAAAGCAATAGCAATAAAACTGAACGATCGATATGCTAAGCTAACGGATGGATCTTGTCCATCACATCATTCTCCTAATGTTGTGATCCCATTCATTAAATGACAACAAATGTCTATGGTTAGGAAACTTAACCATCTTTGATTAATGAGCTAGTCTAGTAGAGGTCTATTAGGGACACAATGTTTTATCTATGTATCCACACATGTATCAAGTTTTCGGTTAATACAATTCTAGCATGAATAATAAACATTTATCATGATATAAGGAAATATAAAATAACAATTTTATTATTGCCTCTAGGGCATATTTCCTTCAATCCTAGCGGCACTCGGAACGAGGGTGGCCGGTGTAGAGGCACTTGTAGAAGACGCTGGCCTTGCGGGTCTTGCCAGAGGTTGCGTCGAGTGTGGTAGCATTGCGTGGTGGCTAGGGCGATGGCGACGCTGATGAGGGGAGCTCTAGTGTTGGCGAATGCGAACAGTCTCCCATGGGACTCGTCCCATCCTCTGGCTCCTCCACCGGCAACATGTTTTGGATCTCAGAGCGCGAGATTCGCCTAGGGGTGACCTCGATTGCCGGGAGGGTGGTAGGGGCACCGTTGTAGAGCACCACATGATACGAATGATGAGGGCTCACAGAGGAGGATGGGCTCTCCTCCAGCCAGTGTAGCTCGCGGGGGCGCCCCTGATCGAGGAAGTCGAGGAGGCCATGGGGCGGTGGCTCGGGGCTTAAATTGTGGATGCCGGGGCCGGAGTGGCCACCCGTGGTGTCGTGGGGTGGGTTGGTGGCTAGGAGCAGGGGCCACACGTTCGGTTATTTTCTTTAACAAAGTATAGACGCAGACGCTCATATATACGCGTATACAATCACCTCTGTGAATGCACACACGTATACCCTACCTCTATGAGCACCTCCGAAAAACTGAGCATGCATATCATCTTGAGATTTTACAAAGTCACCTTAATCGCCTCATAATTGACGGAAACATCTCCTCCCACTGAACGCGCATCATCACAAGTCCTATTTCAGAATAAATGCGAGCACTAGTAGAATTTAAACTTTGATGGGCTGGAATATCATTGTCCTTCTAATCATCCAACACAGGTTGATTTGCACAGGCTATCATTGGCAGCACGAGTCAACATGCCAAGATACCTCCAAACGTGTGAACGCAGACAACATCACATACATGGTATGAACGCATGCCTTCCTCATGACGAAGGTCAAGGTCAAGGTCGTCGCTGAGTGCGAACCTCCGTGAGTTATGACTGATTTGAAAGACTGAAACACACATATATGAACATATAATCCCGGGGCCCAGGAGGCATTCGTCACCAACCAACCTGTCCTCTGCCTAGAGAGGATGGCGCTTGCTGCCCGTCTGCGCTCCCTGGTGCTGCTCGTGTCGCACGGGAGGCCACAGCTGAGCTCATTCTTCTCCTCCTCCGCCGCCGCCAGAAGCGTGCCGCCGCCCATCCCAGGAGCTGATACTCCTCCGGCCGCTGCAGCCGTCCAGACCCCAGGTAGCATGGTAACCAGCACAGATTAATGCTTCCTGCACGCACGCGTCTCCTTCGGTTCCATTGCTAACAGATACTCCATTACGTTTTGCAGCTCCGCCGGATCGTCCACGCACCAAGCAGGAAGAGACTGTTGTTCACCCACTCCCTGGGGTGCCACGCCCACCCCCACGCCCACCTCAGGCCGTTAAAGATGTAGCCGGCAAGGTTTATCCGAACGCCCCAGAAGATCCTAGTAGTGCACACCCAACTCCTGATCAGGGTTCATCTAGCACACTTGAACCTGTATTTCACATCTTTGAAGATCCTCGACACCGGCTTGTTGATCCACCGGGTCGACCTCCACTTCCAGCCGTTAAAAGTGCAGCCGGCAAGGCTTATCTGGACGCCCCCGAAGATCCCACCACACACCCAGCTCCTAATACTGGTTCATGTAACGCATCTGAACCTGTATCTGCTGGCATCTTCGAAGATCCTCGACACCCAGTTCCTGATCCATCAGCTAGGGGGCGTAGCGCCATGACCGACGGCGACGAGCCTGCGCAGTGCACCGAGGAGCATCCTAAGTACCCAGTTCCCGACAGTTCAACTGACGAGGGCCCTGTTGAGGAACATCCTGCTTACGCTACTCCTGGTTACGGTTCATGTAGCACACCTAAGCCTGTGCCTGAGAAACCTCCCTCCGGCACCTACGAAGATGTTAAGCAGCGGGATGTTGATCCACCACGCCCCGCGCGCGAAGGCGTTGGACACCAAGTTCCTGATCCGCCAGGTAGGGGGAGTAGCGCTTTGCCCGAGGCCAGAGCAGTGCACCCAGGGCCCTCCGAAATACCCAGCCCTGGGCAGTTCCAAGTGACGACATCCTTCAGACTGAAGTCATAGGTACGAACTAGATCCTAGTATCCTACTGCTATTGTATAGCGTCGGAGAAAAAACTGGGCAGCTTCCCTTTGGCTTCTCCCTGTACTGGGCTGTATATACTGTAGACTCGTAATTTTATTTGGGATGAAGTGATCCAAATTCTATCGTGTTATACTAACATAGTACAAACGGTGTGGACGTTGCGTCGATGTGTACTTGTCCTCCAAAGATTGTTATGTATTGCCTCTCATATATATATATACCTCATGTAGTCTCATCTAAAACCGGCATGTCGTCTCGTGCTTATAATACTCTTCTGTTATACTGGATTGCGCCTTCGTGGGTTCATAGTTTTTTCTTGCAAAGTTTTCATGTTAAATCCATGTTTTTCGTGTCTCGTTTTATCTATTTTTTATGGTTACTGGCTAGTTAGTTAGGCTGTTCGTAATGGGAGTATCATAGTTAGTTATGCATGCCAACTAAGCAATTTTGATGAAGTGGTATAGAATTAAATGAAGAAAGAGAGGCTTGAGTATCATATCATGATACCGTATCATATTAAATGATGTGTTACTTTTGTGTCATGCATGACAATAAATATAGTCTTCTATGATACCAACATATGATACTATGCATTAGGGATGTAGTATCATAGACTAGTATTTTATGCATGATACTAGTATATGATACTCCCCATTACAACCAGCCTTACTGCTGCGATTTTGTAATCTCGATACATGTTGTCAAGGAAAGGAATCGTGGTTGAAGATCATGAAAAGTGAGTACGGATAAGGCCTAGATGATGTATAAGATTCTAAAAACACGTAGGAGTAGAAAAACCACATATATCCTAATGAATAAGGGTGAATAAAAACTAAACCACACGAAAAAAATTGGCGGTAGAGTATAATTAAAATGTCATTACTCCAGTCAAATCACATGAAAAAGCTCAAAATTACTACACCACAAATGATTTTGTGTTGTTTTTTGTGCATTATAGTAATCTTTTTTTCCTATTTAAAAAAATTGGAGTTAATGATGAGTTTACAAATGGGTCCAACATTCTTTCTAAATAAACAAACACACATATCTCTACACGTGAAACTAGCAACCTTCAAAGAGACATATATTTTATTGGATGCCCTCAAAGAGACTCTGAAGGACATATAAATAAATGTAATTTACTCACATAAGACATCTATCATGAATAAACAAATACACTACTTTTATATAAGACTAACTTTTTGTGAAAGACATAAATAACAAAGACAAAAAGGTGACTTCGACCCAAAATACATTTTGATTTTAGTTCTCTCCCCAACCTAATATGGTCATTAAATTCTCTGACGACATTGATAAAGGACACCAACATTATTTCACCACCTCTAAGCCAATGGTTCCGTGGCAACGCACGGGCATCATGCTAGGTATAAAAGAGGTTAGAGTGGATAGTGAACTCCAAACTTTTCCTTGAAACCTTAACAAAGTCGACTGAAACCCTACGATTTCTACTAAGCCCTATGCAAACAAAATGTATGAACCCGGTTGAAATGCTCATGATTGAGTACCAAAACAAGCAAATGAACTGATTTTTAGGGGTTCTTACAGTACTACGGGAGGGCCCCGCCCTCCTACCGTCATATGCCCATCGCCCAATCTGAGTGGGGGCGATGACAATGCCGTCATTGACTGCGCTAGATCGATCAGCCACTAGTAGAAAAAGGGGCTTTCGTTCGGGCCTGGCCAGCCCATTCGTCTCGGTTCTGCCACGAACTGGGACCAATGGAGGCATTTTGTCCCGGTTCGTGAGCCCAGGGGGCCGGCCGGGGCCTCGTGGGCATTGGTCCTGGTTCGTCTGGGCCCATTTGTTTCGGTTCTTGGCACGAACCGTGACCAATGGGCCTCGCTTCTGGCCCACAACCATTGGTCCCGGTTCGTGGCAGGAACCGGGACAGAAGGATGGCCTTTAGTCCCGGTTCCAGCCACGAATCGGGACCAATGAGTTGCCTATATATACCCCATCGCTGGCGAGCAGAGCACTCCATAGTGCTCTGTTTTTTGCTGGCCGGCGAGGGGGGTGGCATTGGGTGCTCTAGCTCACCTCCTATGCACATGAGGTGTTCGATGAAATGACCGAGCCACATTAGTTAAGCTTTCTCCTCTCGAAGCTCGACCTCCAAGCTCCATTTTTTCCGAGATTTGTCTAGGTTTAGCGGTCCGTCACACCCCGTCCTTGTCTTCACCGCCGTCGATCGCCCGCGCCGATCTCGTCGCCGGCACCACCGTGGTGAGCCTCTTGTTCTTATCTTCTTTCTGAAAGAAAAAAATCTTACTTTAGATACATACTTGTCTAATTTTCTTACTTTTGACACACATAATTATATATAATACACGCAGATGAACCGACAATGGATGTACGGTGACAGACACACCTCTGAGTACATTAAGGGCCTGCATAATTTTCTCAAAGTGGCTGAGGCAAACAAGCAGAATGGTTTTATGTGTTTTCCATCCCTAATTGTGGGAATACGAGGTCTTACTCTGACAAGAAAATCCTTCACACCCACCTGCTTTATAAGGGTTTCATGCCACACTATAATGTTTGGACGAAGCACGGAGAAATAGGGGTTATGATGGAAGACAGCGAAGAAGAGGAGGACGATGACAACCATGTGCCCCCTGAATACGGTGATGCTGCAACGAGGGAAGCTGAAGATCCAGAGGAACAGACGATGTGCCCGATGATGATCTCCGTCGGGTCATTGTTGATGCAAGGGAAAAGTGCGAAAGTGAAAAGGAGAAACTAAAATTCGATCTCATGTTAGAGGATCACAAAAAACAGTTGTACCCCAATTGCGAAGATGGCAACACAAAGCTCGGTACCGTACTGGAATTGCTAGAGTGGAAGGCAGAGAATGTTGTGCCTGACAAAGGATTTGAGAAGCTACTGAAAATATTGAAGAAGAAGCTTCCAAAGGATAACGAATTGCCCGACAGTACATACGCAACAAAGAAGGTCGTATGCCCTCTAGGATTGGAGGTGGAGAAGACACATGCATGCTCTAATGACTGCATCCTCTACCGCGGTGCGTACAAGGATTTGAACGCATGCCCGGTATGCGGTGCATTGCGGTATAAGATCAGACGAGATGACCCTGGTGATGTTGAGGGCGAGCCCCGCAGGAAGAGGGTTCCTGCGAAGGTGATGTGGTATGCTCCTATAATACCACGGTTGAAACGACTGTTCAGAAACAAAGAGCATGCCAAGTTGATGTGATGGCACAGTGAGGACCGTAAGAAAGACAGGAAGTTGAGACCACCCGCTGACGGGTCGCAGTGGAGAAAAATCGAGAGAAAGTTCTGGGCTGAGTTTGCAAGTGACCCAAGGAACGTATGGTTTGCTTTAAGCGCGGATTGCATTAATCCTTTCGGGGAGCAGAGCAGCAATCACAGCACCTGGCCCGTGACTCTATGTATGTATAACCTTCCTCATTGGATGTGCATGAAGCGGAAGTTCATTATGATGCCAATTCTCATCCAAGGCCCTAAGCAACCCGGCAACGACATTGATGTGTACCTAAGCCATTAGTTGAAGAACTCTTACAGCTGTGGAATGGAACATGTGTACGTGTGTGGGATGAGCACATGGGGGAAGAATTTGACCTAAAGGCGTTGCTGTTCGTGACCATTAATGATTGGCCCGCTCTCAGTAACCTTTCAGGACAGACAAACAAGGGATACCACGCATACACGCACTGTTTAGGTGACACCGAAAGTATATACCTGAACAGATGCAGGAAGAATGTGTACCTGGGCCATCGTCGATTTCTCCCGACCAACCATCAATGTCGAAAGAAAGGCAAGCATTTCAAAGGTGAGGCAGATCACCGGAAGAAGCCCGCCATGCGTACCGGTGATCACGTACTTGCTATGGTCTCTCATTTACACATAATATTTGGAAAGGATCCCGGCGGACTAGCTGTTCTGAATGACGTTGAGGGACGCGCACCCATGTGGAAGAAGAAATCTATATTTTGGGACCTACCCTACTGGAAAGAGCTAGAGGTACACTCTTCAATCGACGTGATGCATGTGACGAAGAATCTTTGCGTGAACCTGTTAGGCTTCTTAGGCGTGTATGGGAAGACAAAAGATACACCTGAGGCACGGGAGGACCTGCAACATTTGCATGAAAAAGACGGCATGCCTCTAGAGCAGTATGAAGGTCCTGCCAGCTACGCTCATACCAAAGAAGAGAAGGAAATCTTTTTTGAATGCCTGCTCAGTATGAAGGTCCCAACTGGCTTCTCGTCGAATATAAAGGGAATAATAAATATTCTAGAGAAAAAGTTCCGGAATCTAAAGTCTCATGACTGCCACGTGATTATGACGCAACTGCTTCCGGTTGCATTGAGGGGGCTTCTACCGGAAAACGTCTGATTAGTCATTGTGAAGCTATGTGCATTCCTCAATGCAATCTCTCAGAAGGTGATCGATCCAGAAAGCATACCAAGGCTAAGGAGTGATGTGGCGCAATCTCTTGTCAGTTCCGAGCTGGTGTTCCCACCATCCTTCTTCAATATCATGACACACGTCCTAGTTCATCTAGTTGACGAGATTGTCATTCTGGGCCCCGTATTTCTACACAATATGTTCCTCTTTGAGAGGTTCATGGGAGTCCTAAAGAAATATGTCCGTAACTGTGCTAGGCCAGAAGGAAGCATCTCCATGGGCCATCAAACAGAGGATGTCATTGGGTTTTGTGTTGACTTCATTCCTGGCCTTAAGAAGATAAGTCTCCCTAAGTCGCGGTATGATGGGAGACTGACTAGAAAAGGCATGCCAGGAGCGGACTAAATAATATGCAGGGACGAGCATTCTTGGTCTCAAGCACACTACACAGTTCTACAGAACTCTACCTTGGTGACCCCGTATGTCGATGAACACAAGAACAGTCTGCGCTCCAAACACCCGAAGCAGTGTGACGACTGGATTACATATGAACACATCAGGACTTTCAGCAGTTGGTTGGAAACACGTCTCAGAGGTGACACCACTGTTCGTGATGAGTTGTACTCATTGTCCAGGGGACCATCTTCGACTGTATTGACTTACAAAGGATACGAGATAAATGAGAATACATTTTACACGATCGTCCAAGATCAAAAGAGCACCAACCAAAACAGCGGTGTCCGCTTTGATGCAACAACCGAGAGGGGAAAGGACACATATTATGGTTACATAATGGACATATGGGAACTTGACTATGGACATGATTTAAAGGTCCCTTTGTTTAAGTGCAAATGGGTCAATCTGTCAGGAGGTGGGGTACAGGTAGAACAATAGTACGGAATGACAACAGCGGATCTGAACAATCTTGGGTACACTAATGAACCGTTCATCCTAGCCAATGATGTGACACAGGTTATCTATGTGAAATACATGTCTACCAGACCGAGAAAAAGAAAAGATAAGGAAGAGAATACATCATACGATGAGCCAAAGCGCCACATAGTTCTTTCAGGAAAAAGGGACATTGTGGGAGTGGAGGGCAAGACAGACATGTCTGAAGATTATGAAAAGTTTCATGAAATTCCTCCCTTCAAAGTCAAGGCTGACCCAAACATCCTGATAAACGATGAAGATTATCCATGGTTACAGCGGAATAAGCAAAGCACACAAGCGAAAAAAAAGTGAAGACTTTCTCTCCACAACTATTATGATGATACCATGCCAACTTTCAACCTTTTCGTAGTTTATTTGAAATGCCTGTTGTAACAGACGAGTTTCCGTATGAAATCCTGATACTTCGAAATAGATTGTCCGTTTTGTACACGAAGTGCATCCAGTTTTTGCCGTAACCCTCTCTACTTTCTTGCACATGCTATGTGGGTGAAATGATGATACCATGCCAACTTTCAACCGTTTCAGAGTTCATTTTTACTGCTTTTCAATTTCAAGTTCTTATAGATCAAAATAATCAGTAAATGCATGGAAAATAACAAATATCATAAAAAATAAATAAGTAATTAGAAACAGAATAAAATAAGCTTTAATAAAATATATAAGTAGAAACAAAATAAAATAAACTTTAATAACATAAATAAAATTTATGAAACTAAAATTATCAACGTATTTTCTGTTCAAAATCATTAAAAGCAAAAATAATTTTCATAAAGAACTTTTTTTGTTAGGAACTTTAATAGCAAAAAGAATTATCATAAAATAAAATAAATAAGTAATTAGAAACAAAATAAAATAAAATAAATAAGTATTTTGTTGTAAGTAGAAACAACATAAAATAAATAAAGCAAAAAAGAAAAGAAATAAACTGGGAAAAAATAAAAAACGCCACCTACTAGGCCACCACGGCCTGAATACGACTAGAAACCCACCCATGGGCCAGGATTCAGGCCCGTAGAAGGCCCAGTAGGCCCACAGGCAGATACAATATGTTTAGGCCCGAAAGCCTGCATTTGAGAGGAGCTCGAGAGGGCAGCGGGAGTGGAGCTTATAAACCACTCTCGAGCTCCCTCAGCTAGCGAGGTGGGACTAAACTTTCGTGCCGCGATGTGGGCAGCAAAAGGCCTTTAGTCCCGGTTGGTGCCACCAACCGGTACTAAAGGCATACATTGGTACTGGTTCCTGGCACCAACCGATACCAATGCCCCCCCTTTAGTCTCGGTTTGTGCCACCAACCGGGACCAAAGGCCTCTGCTTCCCGCCCTTTGGACTGCTGAAAAGATTCCTTTGGTCCCGGTTGGTGGCACAAACCGGGACCAAAGGCTGGCTTTGGAACCGGTTCGTGCCACGAACCGGGACTAAAGCCTTTCCTATATAAGCCAGCCCTTAGCATTTTTTCAGATTTCATCGCCAGTTGCCGCCCGACGACGCCGACCTCCTCGACGCCGCCAGGCTACCCAGCCGCCGTCGCCGTCGCCTTTGCCCCCGAGCCCACGCCGACGCCGTCCGCCGCCCTCGAGCCCACGCCGTCGCTGGCCGCGCCC